>NC_137469.1:149406946-150606946 GCF_964235325.1 Thermobia domestica
TAACTCCTAAATCTAAATTTAAATGGACAAAGAAACATTACACCCTCTTTGAACAATTGAAGGAAGGCATACTTCAAGCTCCTTGTCTCTCTCATTCTGGCGATTCCCTAGAAATTCGCCTGTATACTGACAGCAGCCAGATACAACCAGGAGAAATACTCGCATGTTGTGACCCGAAAACTGACACAGAAAAAGTAGTCGCTAACTGTAGTTGGAGATTAACGAAATCCGAACAAAGGGCCAGTGTTTGGCAAAAAAGAGTTATATGACCTTCTATATACCTTACGAAGATTTCGTTACTTTCTACTAAATAGAAAATTTAATCTCTATGTGGACGCCAAATGCTGAGCTACATTAAATATACAACCCGATAAGGTTGGGAAGTATACGAGATATATATTATTCCTAGCTGACTATGACTTCAATATACAATATTTGCCAGGATCTAAACTCCTTGATACAATATTTTGACATCATTAGTAAACTTGAGCAAACAAAAGACATCATAAAGGAAGAGGAGAATAAAGACAACAGTGAACAAAAAGGCAGAGATTGTCGTGCATATAGATACAATAGTCTTCAGGTTAATATTTTACAAGTAGAAAATAACGATCTTTTACTTAATGTAGCAAAAGAATAACGTAAAGACGATAGTTATAAAGATATCATATCTGTCTTAAAAGGGAAAGAACCAGACATAATTTCTACAGTTAGGTCGGCAAAATTTTTTGTCTTAAAGACGGCATACTATATAGAAAACAAAATCATTCCGATCACAGACTATTATATCTTTTATGTATACCCAAGTCTTCAGCCAACTTGTTTTTTACAATCTTTTACAGGCAAGCAACCGGTCCACACTTTGGGTTCACAAAATCTTATAAAACTGCTATGAAGAAATTCTATATGCCGAAGCTTAAGAATTATCTTGCTGATAAAATACGCACGTGGTCAGATTGTTAGAAATTAAGAAGATTACCACAGAAGAAACAGGCGGAGCTACTGCATCATCCTGTAAGAGACATTGCGACAGATTAGACCTAGGACGAACTAGGATCATTTCCAAGGAAATAAGGACGAAATAAATATATATTTGTAGCAACAGAATTAGCTACGCGTTATGTAGTCGCAAAGACAGTAGACGAAATACGCGAAAACACACAAAGATTTTTTAGAACAGGACATCATTTTAAAATTTATAGTATTTGCGACATTATATTTGGACCAACATCCAGCACATGTATTCGTTTGTCTACAGTATCTAGCACAGAAGTACGATTTTACCTACAAATACTGGCCAGCATACAATCACGCTTCAATTGGCTTGGTAGAACAAACGAATAAAATAAGATAGAATTGTCTCAAATTTTTCGTACAAGAGCATCACACTGATTGGGAAAAATGGCTACCGCATTTTATTTTCGGCATTAACACTTATATATAAGGTGGGACCAAATACTCATCGAGCTTTTCATTCTTTGGATATGAATCTAGGATTCCAACGGAATGCACGTTTGGCTCTAAATAAAACATACAAGTTTACAAGGATAAATTAACAGCAATTAGAAAAAGGTGCAAACCGATCTAGAGCAGGCATACATTAATCAAAAAAAGTGTTATGACAAACACCATAAACAGACATCTTACAAGAAAGGAGATCTTGTTTTAGTATATTTCCCTAGAAGAAAACATGGCCAACCCGAATATTTTACCACAAACTACGAAGGACGGCATAAAAGAGAAGCTTAATCCAATTTTGTACCGAGTTGAATTACCTCCCAAATTCAGGAACAAGACACAGGATATCTCGATAGATCGTTTTAAAAAATTCTATGACGAACGAACATCATTTTGTTTCCACACATAGGCACAAATAGAAGAGGAATAGAACGAAATTACAAGTACTTACCAGTAGCAGAAGATGTGGAGTAGGAGCAGAAGAAAAGAAAAAATAACAACAAAAGAGCTGTACTACCACGAATAAAATCGTATTTCTTTATTTCAAATACAATTCATCTCATTCAGTTTTAGCTTAGCTGCATCAGTATTTCCGTTCAGTTAGCAATTTGCGAACTCAACAATTTTTTCTCTATCTTTTCTAGTTCCAAAAGTCATTAATCAATGCAAGGCTGAAACACAATATTCTCTTGTTTGCAACATAGCTTTTTCAATACAAACTACATGATTGCTTATTACGTCACTTTTATTTTCTTATACAAAGTGTTCACGAAATCACGCTTCTGGCAACCTGATACAGAGTGACCAAAAATTTACTTTCACTATGTTCTTCTTCTCTTCAGAAAATTTTCAAGATTTTCTTCCGGTCATTCTCCTTGCCTTAGTTCTAATAATAATAATAATAACAATAATAATAATAATCTATTTCTGCCTCATCTTTCATAAATCCCGTGATAAAGACATAAGCTCAACAAATCGTCTAGACATATCATTACCTTTGGAAAGATTTAACTCACCGGCACCTACTGTAGAAATTGATATCAGATAATTAAGACTGAAAATACCGAAAGTGACATCAACATAGGTACTGATTTCATTAAACAACAAACTCGACCAGTACCAATCATTAGTGAACTAGTGTACATTTATTAATTACAGTTGCGACACTTTCTGCCCGCTCTAAGGGAGGTGATAATGACAATTTGATCCTACTTAGCCGGGACAGAAATATAGTGTTATTACTATTTTATAATATTTGTCAAAACAAATGTTTTTAAGTGATATTATAGTGTTTTACTGTGACTTTAATAATGTTTTCAAGTGTATCAGTGTTTTACTGAAACTAACTTCCATTCATGACAAAAATATTTCTTTCTCAAAACTAATCTTCCAGATTATTTTTCTTCCAGTGTGGAGGGTGTAAGAATCCCTACATCGCAACACAAGTACATGCTCATAAACGACACGTGCTAATATATACAAATAAACAGACGATAGACTAAAGAGGGAAACACGAAGGGAACCGAAAGAAGACGAGCCACCCGAAGAGGACATATAAAAGAGGAACCACGGAGAAAGCAAGCATCAGTCGACCTCTGATCGCAAGCATCCTAATAACCCTGGAGGCTGTTCTTACCCTCGAGGCTGCTATGAAGCAAAGGGATTCTCCTCAACATTACCGTACCTCAAGAAGTCTTCTATGAGCTGAGGTCTACTAGAACCGCATCCTTGGACAAACCTGGAGGCTGCTATAAAGCAAAAGGGTTCCCCGTACGAAACGATATAACCTTCAACCCTGGTCGTAATAGAGATTTTGTTATAAGAACTTTAGTAAACACAAAAGAACTATTTTATAGTAAAATAGTTGAAGGGCTAAATCTCGGTCCATTATTGACTCTACCTATAAAACATTTCAATATTGAAATTAGCTGCAAGACGTACACTCTATCTTAAGCGTTAATATCATCCAGCCTGCAACCTTTCTACACATTTAACGTTCCTTAAATTTGAAAAAATCTCTGACCACAGAGAAGTCATTGCCTTTACGGCCCGCCACTCCTCGGATGGGAGTGAAACTTTTGTTAAAGAAAGAAAAAATGTACATGTGCCGAAGTGAGGCACTGAGATCACTTGTGAAACTGGAAGATCGAGGATTCGAAACTAGGTCTCAGATGTTTTTTAATTTATTTCTAAACATGGCGATATGATGAAAAATTAATAGCGTAAAGGTTACAAAGTAAATTTCAAATTTAATGCTTTGGTGTTAAAATCGGTGTTAAAATTTTCTATATTTTATTTTTTATTTTTTAATTATTTATTTTGTTTTACTTTTAGTTCAAAAACAAATAATTATATGACTTCTTGGTTTAAAATCTAAATCAGTGCCTCTTGGACGGCTGTGAAATTAGACTGAAATAAAGCAAATAACCATGTAATAAGAAATTTATAGGTCAAACTATATCTAATATATATATATATATATATATATATATATATTAGATAAAGTATACTCTTTGCTATGAAGGTAACTTGTTGTCTTTACTATCACGAAGTAACTATCCATTACTTAATGTAAAACGAAGATTGTGCTTCCAGCTTTATGAAATATTCCCATATCTTTGTTTTTCCTTTTCATAAATAATTGTCCACTTCGAATTTTTTTAAAATATTTGGTAATGCGCTAATAAAAAGGGATACGAAATTCCCACAAGCAAGAAACAATAGATATCTGGTGTGGCGTAACGTATGAATGAAAAGTTTCATACAATGTTAAGAATATAACTGAATATCCGACATTCAGTCAGTAATTATCAGCTGCTGTCTTTTCGAAAAGACCTACCAAGAAAGAATCCCAGGTTTTTTACGATTAGATTTACGTCCATACTTCCACCCAGTCTCTCTTGAAGAGAAACAGAGGAAATTGAAAAACTCAAGAAAATTAAGGGGGTCATATGTATTATGAGACCATTCTATTAACTATCCTTTTAGAATGGAAGTGTTACTTGTCTGGGGTGGTTATGTGTTATAAATGGAGCAATAAAGTTCACTTTTTCTCAAATTGTAAATATTGTATGCTATACGAGCGAGACGGAAATTAATAAGGGAAACACGCCCCACACCAAATGTGTCCTTTTGCTATTGCAAATGCAAATATTACCAATAATGATACAAAAGGTAAATATTCACACAGTGATCACGACGTATTTAATAAAGTCAACTCTGGAAAAAGTGGCTATAAGAACGGGCTCTGAGTCTTTCATCCAGTCTTATAATGAAAAGCTGGACAGCCATACTCACACTACTCTACTTTCACGCATGATTTTACTACAATTATAATTATATCCATTATATTAAAGTTCGAGATGTAGATATGGAGAAGGGTGGAAAAATCAGTTGGAAAGAGAAAATAAGTTGTAAATTGTAAGACGCAATTACCTTCACCCTTTCCTCAAAAGTGATCTTATCTTGCAAACTGCGTTTATTTTGACCTCACCACTGTGATGGACACACAGGAAAAATCCCTGATAGCACAAACGAAGTTATTGGTAAAAATAATTATGTTACATGCCTGAAGCTTCCCTTATATCTCTACATAATCATAACTTTCATTTAAATACTTGACGTATCTGTTCACGAGTTTCAAAATTCCACGAATTCAAAATATACTCTTCTGCCGCCAATTCATTAAACTGGTAGTCACCGAAGATCCAGACTCAAAGGGAATTCGTAGGGATCTAGGGTCGTTTTCTTTTCCTTTTCTCTATTCGTCTCTCTTAGTATCCTGATTCACTTCTGTTCACAAAAGTCTAGAGTGCCTTCCACCTACCGATCCTTCAGGGTTCCAGAATCATAACCAAAAGTGACCTGAAGGCACACCAGATAGTTCCTAATCACGAAGACAGGAGTAGCACCATGCATATCTTATCACCATGCATATCTCCAAAATATTATCAGAATGTATTCTCTCTCCTCGACCCCTTCATACTCACCAAGGATGGTAGGTTTCGACCAGTCGAGAACATGATCCATATTGAGGCCTCTTTCAACATCTGTCCGGTGCTGCTAACGTTATCTCACACGAGCACGCTCAATTCTCCATTGTTTTTCACTGTGCTCACTAACCGTCTGACGCAGCGTGCGCCTCTTATATGCCTGCCAGGCCTAATACCAGAGTTTCATGGTGCAATACTAATGCAGTATGGTCGTTCTAGCCGTCACAGATTATTGCAACTCGAATCATTTATATGCTGCCGATGGTATGCACGTGTATGAAATTACGTTGACATCAGGTAATTACGTTGCCGATGGTGTGCACGTGTATGAAATTAGATGCTTAACTTCTTTTTGTCAGTCAGCGTAATAATAATAATAGTTGATAATTCAATGCTGTATGTGAAATCTGTAGGGTTCAGACAAAAAACACTTACAGCCAAATAACTGGAAGGAAGGAGGCTGAAGTATACAGTGTGTACGAAAGGGACATCAGGTAGACAAGATTCAGAACCACTACTCTGAAGGTTAGAAATATGAAATTCGATATTTGGACCTCTTATTTGAAATAATTAGATTATTATAAGTCCATAACTCGGAATCTCTTATGATAAGGAACACAACTTTTATTTAATATTTGGACTTGTTTAAAATAATAAGACATATGCTGCACGTGTTGTTTGATATTTGACGTAGACAAGAAGGAAATGGAGATGGCAGGAGGAAAGGGCTCTGATTACAATTATTACAATAATTTACCAGTACTCTATTATTATGAGATGGTCATCTTAACATTAGAGATATGAAATTTTGAGTTTACATCCTTCATCTAAAAGAACTACGTGTCTAATCGGTTTCTGATATTTGCCGTAAAAGATTTGGAAAGAGGTGAGTACTAAAATGGAGGAAGTTGCAATTACGAGAGTCAATGAGATTGAAGTAGCAATGAATTATAATTTATTTGTTAGAAAAATGACAAAGAAATGTGCTCCTAAGTAGTGAAGCGACTGTGTTGACGTGTTGGTGCACCCGTACTGCGGTGTGTGTGGTCAGTGTGGTCTTGGGATGCTTGTAACATACCGTCCTAAACAATGCTATCTGTGCAGAAGAGTGTATTTTCATCAGGTTTCAAATGTCATAGGGTTGAAATGCTCCTCAGATACACTAGGAATATGTGGTGACAGTGCACTGCCTTATAGGAGGTGACGAGAAGAGCTGAGACATTCGGTGGGGGTCAGTTGGCAAACAATGAACATCATGAGGGCCATATTCGAACGGCTTCGAACAGCATCATATTGAAGCACTGGGAACATTGCTCGAATATAATCAGTGAAAAGGTTTTTAAACTGAATATTTCATCTGCATCAGTATTGCACATGCTAAGACACGATCTCGGCATGTACAAAAGTGTCATTGACAGGAATATACATGGATACACCTTGAACATTACGCGCAAGAAGGTGTTAATTTTCTGCACTGCGTTATTGCAATTTACAAAACATGGGAGAGATAGTACGTATCAGATTTAAAACGCTAGTATAGTAAATGACGTAATCCAGACTCCCCATAACCGAGAAAGAAGAGCCAGCAAATGTTAGGATCATTACCATTGAAGCATTATTCTCTCACATGAAATGCCAGCAAGGCTAATCGTAATTCTGCATACCATCCCTCGTACCTGTGTTACGATTTGCGGACGTCAGTTAAATGTAAACATCTCGTGCAGTCTGAGCGATCTCTCTAGACCTTCTTAAAAACGGAGGCTCTTAACGGTATTCAGCAACTACCAGATATCTGAGAACTGTTCACCACTCAGGCGGAGATTATATCGAGGGAATGTAGCCATATTCATCTGAGTAACCCATTTCGTTTTCATTTACCAAATAGCTTGTCCTTTCAATGACCCTTGTATTACAAGATATCCATATCAAACAATTCCTTCGGGTTAAGGAAATGAAATCCGGTGTTGGAACTTATCATCTAAAGTGATAGACTCGTGTTTCAGTATAACCAGATGTTATATCTGGAATGGGAAAAAAAAGTGGTGTAGGTGCTTCCCTAAGATTCTCATACGAGACGTTCGAATTTTGACCAATTCCGTGTGAAAGGAGCAGAATGATCTAGTGACAATATTGTCCACAGTAACATGCATATTATATAGTGCATCTAATTCACCTGCATTACCTTTATTGGGGCTTCTTAATTATCTTTATTGCCAATTTTGACATTTCGTTGTCATAAGCTTGGAAGGGACTCTGCCCCACCTAACCGTTTCCTTATTTTACGTCTATTACTTATATCGTACACCTGATGCAAGATACTTACAAGTCCAAAATACACATTTGTGAGAACATGACTTAAAGTTTGTTATTCTATCAAAATCGCTCCCTGGGGTACTGGTATTTCTGCCATCTAAGGGCCAATTTGTTTAGTTACGTTTGCGAAAATACCACTAGGTAGAGCTCACTTCTCTCTCTCTCTCTCTCTCTCTCTCTTCTCGTTTGACTGATGATAACTTAAAATTGCCTTTTTTGATTTGTAACACTCTTCCACGGTGTGCGATATTTTTGGGCAATTTCATCCGCTGTGATGCATTTCTTCCTGTGTTATTGAGGTACAGTCTTAAATTTTTGGACGGGAGCTTTTGGACCCAATAACAGTTTTCACGAAAAAATAAAGAAATACGTATTTGGTTATTCCATGCCTGGTAAATTTGATCAAAATTGGCTTGGATCATTAAGTTGATGCTTCTTTAATGGGCTTTGGACGTGAGTTGGTCAGTCTGTGTTCCTTGTGTTATTATTGTTGTAAAGGACTCCAAAATTTGGACCCTTGGAATATTTGTGATATTTAGCGTCCGAAGTTTGCAACACTGGATAATCTTAGTAAAATTCTGAGTCTTCGTTTAAATTATACTGTAGATTTGAAATAGTATCAATCTGACGTAGTGTCATTTTAAAAATATAAAACTTTATGAACAGGTCTTCTCGGGCTAGCAGCCAGGTAAATACTGTTATATCTTGCGACGTTTCGAGGGCTGACATCGTCCTCATCTTCAGGCGAATATGATGGTGCAATGGAGTGTATGGAATATATATACTCATGTATGTATGATTTTACTCTTCCGATTGGTGGTTGAAGTGGCGGTTTCTGATTGGTACTTGAAATGGCGGGATATGATTGGTGTCCATGTTTTACTCAGTTGGAATCCTGTGTCTCTGTTAAGGTTCGTTTTTTCTTGTGTGATTGCAACGGCTTCTTTTATCCTCCTGTCCCAAACTCTTGAGCATTTTGATATTATTTCGGCATCTGTGAACAAAATCTTATGTTGCTGTTTGATGCTATGTTCAGCCAGTACGGATTTTTCTGGTTGGTTTAGTCTGATGTAACTGTTGTGTTCTTTGCATCTGGCTTCAATGGTTCGTCCTGTTTGTCCAATATATGACTTACCACATTCACATGGAATGCGGTAAACTCCAAGAGTTCGGAGGCCCAGGTCCTCTTTGGTTGGTCGTATTAAGTTTTATTTTCATTTTTGCTGGATGTTTGTGTATTGTCGTGATGTTGTACCTGGCAAATAGTCTGCTGAGCTTTCCAAAAGTGTTCCCGGTGTATGGGAGGCAGATTGTGTTCTTCCGTTCTTCATTCACAGTTTCTTCTGCACTTTCGTCCTTGTTGTCAGTGTCCTTCGTTCTGGTCCTTTTCAGAGCCATATTTATATCTCGCATTGAGTATCCCTTTTGTAGCATGGCGCTGCGAAGGTGATTAAGTTCCTCTATTAAACAATCCTTGTCGGAGATTGAGAATGCTTTATGTGCTAAAGTGTTGAGAACTCCAAGCCGTTGAGCTTTGTGATGGAAACTGTTTGCGTTCAGATATAAATCTATATATGTTGGTTTCCTGTATACCCTGTGGCCTAGGCTGCCATCCGGTCTTCTGTATATCATGATGTCAAGAAATGGTAGACGTCCATCTTGTTCAACTTCCATAGTGAATTTAATATTCGGATGCTGATTATTGAGATGCTGCAGGAATTCCTTTAAGGAGTTGCGTCCATGTGGCCAGATGGTGAAGGTGTCATCAACATATCTATAGAAATGCGTGGGTGCAAGTGGTGCTTCCTTCAGTGCTTCATGTTCAAAGTGCTCCATATAAAAGTTGGCTACTGCAGGTGAGAGTGGAGAACCCATGGCGACGCCGTCTGTTTGTTCATAGTACTGACCACGGTATAGGAAGAAGATTGAAGTGAGAACATGTTGAAAGAGACCCAATATCTCAGGCCGGAAGTGTTTCCCAAGAAGCAGTATTGTATCCTTGATCGGAACTCTGGTAAACAATGATACCACGTCGAAACTAACCAAAAGATCTTTAGAAGAGATCTTCATCGTCTTCAGGCTTTTTACAAACTCTGTTGAGTTTTTCACATGGTGTTCACACTTGCCCACGTATGGTTGGAGTAATGCTGTAAGATACTTGGCCAAAGAGTAGGTTGGACTTCCTATTGCACTAACAATTGGTCTCAGGGGCATCCCTGCTTTATGTATTTTTGGTAAGCCATATAGTCTCGGAGGTATGCTGCAGTGTAGCGTAAGTTGTTTGCGTGTATCTTCGTCCAGTCCTGACTTCTTTAGTAATGAGGCTGTTCTTCTTTCTACTGCAAATGTTGGATCTCCTGACAAGGTGGTATATGCTGGATCTCGAAGTAACTGTGAAATCTTCTCTTGATAAAACATTAAGAGGAGACGCAAGTATCACTATTGTACCAGCTGACAAAGGAAACATCACTGTAGTGCTTCCCACAGATGTTTTAAGTGCGATCAATTCGGCTTTCTACCAGTTTACTAAAGAAAGGGCTAAATTTTGCCATCACACCGAAGAAAACGCCGGCCATAGACAAATTGCCAGCATAGAACAAGCAGTTAGCGACGATACAGCAGAAGAAATACGTCAGGAAGCCAGCGTGATCCTGAAAAGAGCCGTCATGCCCAAACCAAACATTAGCAGTTTTCATCCAAAGGAACATTGGTGAGATTTACGACCACTTTCTCAGCTTCGATTCCGTGTTTGGCTGGTGTGGATGGTTTTAGTCAATTGAATTTCTTAATTTGTTTAGTCGATATTTTGGTGCGTGAGATATCGGCCAACGCTGTTGAAGACATGTCGATCCATTCCCAATCTATTGGTGAGAGACAGCCGGCTAGTTCCAGGTGAGTTGTTAGAAGCTGTCGGTCCGTACGGTCCAGCTGCTGACGGATGAAATGTATGCGTTCTCTTACAAGTGCCATACTTGTGTGTCTTAAGATTCTTGAATTTCTGGCAGACTTTAGAGGGAAGCGCAGTCTGGTAAAGATAGGTGACACTCCATTGTCTCTGCATCTCAAGAGGGAGGCTAAGTTGCATAAAAGACGTGGCTTCTTGCTTCATAGTTCTTGTAGATGGTGAATGTTACGAAGTATTTCCTCCTCGTAAAGGAATCTAAAGTATCTATTGAAGCTTTCCTGGCGACGTATTGTGAACAGGTCTTCTCGGGCTAGCAGCCAGGTAAATACTGTTATATCTTGCGACGTTTCGAAGGCTGACATCGTCCTCATCTTCAGACGAATATGATGGTGCAATGGAGTGTATGGAATATATATACTCATTCTCCATCTCCGACAAGGATTGTTTACTAGAGGAACTTAATCACCTTCGCAGCGCCATGCTACAAAAGGGATACTCAATGCGAGATATAAATATGGCTCTGAAAAGGACCAGAACGAAGGACACTGACAACAAGGACGAAAGTGCAGAAGAAACTGTGAATGAAGAACGGAAGAACACAATCTGCCTCCCATACACCGGGAACACTTTTGGAAAGCTCAGCAGACTATTTGCCAGGTACAACATCACGACAATACACAAACATCCAGCAAAAATGAAAATAAAACTTAATACGACCAACCAAAGAGGACCTGGGCCTCCGAACTCTTGGAGTTTACCGCATTCCATGTGAATGTGGTAAGTCATATATTAGACAAACAGGACGAACCATTGAAGCCAGATGCAAAGAACACAACAGTTACATCAGACTAAACCAACCAGAAAAATCCGTACTGGCTGAACATAGCATCAAACAGCAACATAAGATTTTGTTCACAGATGCCGAAATAATATCAAAATGCTCAAGAGTTTGGGACAGGAGGATAAAAGAAGCCGTTGCAATCACACAAGAAAAAACGAACCTTAACAGAGACACAGGATTCCAACTGAGTAAAACATGGACACCAATCATATCCCGCCATTTCAAGTACCAATCAGAAACCGCCACTTCAACCACCAATCAGAAGAGTAAAATCATACATACATGAGTATATATATTCCATACACTCCATTGCACCATCATATTCGCCTGAAGATGAGGACGATGTCAGCCCTCGGAACGTCGCAAGATATAACAGTATTTACCTGGCTGCTAGCCCGAGAAGACCTGTTCACAATACGTCGCCAGGAAACTTCAATAAATACTATAAAACTTTATGTTGGGTTGGCAGCAATGTCAACGTTGTGGCGCAGCAAAGTACATCAAAGGAAGTTAGCTTGTCGATATTTCCATCATGCCTTTTTTATTAATTAATTTAAAAGAAATTGTTATCAAGATAAAAGTTCCATTCTATATGTATACTCATCAATTTACCTTTTAAGTTCTTAATAACACATATCAAGCCATTACGGGTCACAACACATATTACTGGAGAATAGTCCTAGCATTGATAACAAAGGAAACGCACATGGACTCCTGAATGCAAGACCTCAGGATATTTTTCGGAATTTACTCCCTAGCGAAAATATTGCAAATCAGCAGAATCCCATCGAAACCCTAGTCAGGGGTTCACAAATGACACACCTATTTACATATTTCACAACATTAGGCCATAAACATTATTTTGCTACAGAACCTATCTTCGGTTTACAGCTTTCCAAAAAATGGAAAAACAAACGGAATCTGAGCATCATTTGGCTACAATATAAGTTAGAAAAATTAAAACTTAAATGCTATTAAATTATAGTGCTTTTGTTATAAATGTTAGTATTTACTTCGTGGATTGTTTAATCTGAACTTCTAGTTTGTTGCCGGCAATATGGATTGAGCACTTAATAGAAAGTTCCATATAGACACATTCGAAAGCAGTTATTGCTTTGGGCAATCTGTAGAATGCGAATTAATACTGTCAAGAAAGATTTATATTATTCTTTCTCTACTCTGCTTTCCGTCATCATAGCAGTTTTTATACACAAAATGTGTTCGTCATTTCCACGTGAAAGAGTAAAGTAAATTAATATACAAATAATAATTTCCCATTACAGTTGTTCTCGAAAATGTATATATATATATATATATATATATATATATATATAAATTGTGATATTTTCCCATTTCCTTTCTTGCCTAAAATAATGTAAAACATTATAAAATCAGGGGTGCCCACAACGGGGGCTATGACGATAACTGCGTTATTGAAATATTTGGGGGGGTTAAAAATCTATATAAATATGTTTGAGAGGGTGTAAAAATTAATCGAAAGGATTTATTTCCATGGAAGAACACCTATGAATAGACAATTGCGGGGGGTGCGTCATGGACATAAGGGGGGGCACCACTGATAAAATACAAGTTTAAACATGTTTCGAAAATTGCTTCATAAAAATGAAAGTATTATTTAATTTTACTCTGCAACGCTTCTTGATTTCGTAACACTGCATTGTATTAAGAAGTTTCCTAAGTCGTTTCTTGTCTGTTAATATCAAGTTAATTGTTTTTGTCAATTGATCATCATTTCTTCTTTCAATATGTCCACGGCCAGCCCACTGCAACTACAGTAGCTTTATTTTTATGATAATATCCTTCACTTCAGTCTCCTTCAGATTCATTTGTTTCTTTTTCTATCTTTACGAGTGATTCCGCAAAGCTAATAGGATCCATTAACATATTTTCACTTGAGACATTGGCATTTGACTTTCGATGTGAAGCCGTTCCTCCCGAATGCACGCCAGCCTAATTTAAAATGTCTGTTAATAATATTTGTTTTAATTTTTCACTTATGAGCATTTTCTGTCCCACATAGATGTAGGTATTCATTCCTTCAAAATCCGCATTTTCAATTTGAATCCTTGACTTCTTTCCGAAGTTGTTAAATATTACCTTAGTCTTTTCCATATTTATTTTCAACCGACTATCTTCCTCTTCAAAGTCCTCTCCTCTATCATATCTTGCAGGTCAGTGTTGATGCTTGAGAAGAGAAGAATGATGTCGTCCGTGAAAAGAAGATGGTTCAGATGTTCTCTGTTTCATTTATTCCCTTATTCTTCCAGTTGAAAGATCGAAGCAAGTACGTTTGTACAAGATTTCGAAGTTGTAACACCCTGTCATACCTCTTCTCTATTCTTAGTCTTTGCACAGCCAAACAGTTAGATATTTGCGCTACCTTGTTTATAGATAGATCTCTATTTCAAATAGTCGTGTTCGTCAACACTTGATTTGAAAGCGTTAAGAAAGTTGATGTGTGCTCCGAATTAAAACCTATCTTATTGTCAATGAACAAAGCAAGTAAGAATAATTCGTACTTGTTTGAACTTATATATAAATATTCGTTGAAAATAAAAAGTAATTTCTAGACACACAAGTAATAATGCAATATATGGGCTACTTTGGCATAAACATGTTAACTTTTTTTTTTAACAGAGCAATTAATTACTTGACTATTTTGGTTAATAGTTCATAATCGAAACAACTAATGCACAAATGTAAGAAGGAAATAAACAACTTTAAATGTTGTTCAAGTTACCCTCTACTATAGTCATATACTAGAAAAGCATTAGAGATTGGTGTCACGCATGAAATTATAACTCTCATGTTACTCAATATTGGAAAGGTTTCACATCTGTCCCATACACTATAGAAGGCAGGGGCCGGATCCAGGGGGGCGATCGCCCCTTCCCCACGCACAGAAGAGGAAACTTTCTTATTTTATATATATATATATATATATATATATATATATATATATATATATATATATATATATATATAACCCATCCCAAAGTTTGGAGCCCTTAAAAGTAGCAGTATGACAACCCACCGCCTCACCCAGATTAAGATAAAAGAACAATTAGTGAGAATAATGTAGCAAGTTCTTCCGTGCTTACGAGTGCTTTAAAAATTTGAACTGGCAGTACTAGTAGGCAAATACAAGACAAATATTGTCCTGTGTAACCGTCATACGGGATAGGAAAATAAATAGTTCATAATCGGATATCTGTCAACCCTAATCCTAACAGATATTAGCGAACAAATCATTTAATAAAAATAATATTTAACCTAAATTAATTTTCACGATCATTTCTGAAACCGACAGTAAATTGTGTAACTTGTACCTGTAAAAATACCTTATGTGTTTTCCTCTTCAGCTATACATGAGCTTACGATGATAGCTGCTAAATATCCCACACAAACACATACCACCGACTCTCAAGATTGTTTTGTCTCATAAAGCTAGGTCACAAATTCTATCTCTATGTCATGCTGTATCAGTTAGTAATTATTTGTCAGTCATTATAATTGCTGTTATTGTTAGTTTTACTCTGTATCTTACAGAATAAAAGAAAAAAGATTTTATCTTTGATCACTAGGTCAACTAAGACTATTTGGCTCCAATTTTCTTCATGACTATCTAATAAACAGCTCAGATACTTACACAGAAAGACATACAATGAATTTATAAACATTGTATATGCTCGTTTGGTTAAACCAAATTTATTAAGTCCTTTGTACACTATGCGGGTTTATACGTTACATTGCATGCATCCATGATTATTCCTGTGGATATTAGTCAAAACAAATACAGTAGAATCACGAAACAGTGCCGTTTGAAATACCGCGGATAACTATAACGTGGGGTTAACTATATTTTCCAATAAAAATACCGTTGTTGTTCTATTCTATTGTTTAATACTTTGGAATGTTAATACTGTAAAACAGTGTTGAATTCAGACATTTTCACCCGGGGGGAATGTCAACTCCTCGGGGGAGGGTTGTTTTTCTGTATTTTTGCAAGAAAGCAGCATATTTAACAATTCCATCCACATGCACATCTTACCTTAATATTGAGACTAATTGCTGATAAATATTCAATGTGAGATTATAATTTTTTAAAAAATCGTTTATTTTTATCTAAAACATTAAATAAAGACTGGCAAAAATATTTTAGACTAAACTTTAACTGCTATTTTTGCTATTTCCTATATTCAGTAGTTACAGTTTGTTACTAATGTAGAAGTTTTTAAGAAGATTTAAATTAACTCAAATATTTTTTGTCCTAAAACAAACATAAGTTACATAGGAATATCTTAACAGAAAGTTATCATTCTTTCTCACACTTCTGATTTTAAATCAAGCATATTAGCCTTGGTTTCTGCATTGCAAAGTTTAGTTTACGAAATCTTCAGTAGGATTAGTGCCGGCCGTGTCGTGGAAAATCAGCGCTTGGCGCGAGAGTATACGACGGCACCCCCGTATATATGAATGAGGTCGACAAACCAGCCGCGAAAGGTGAGAAAATTTTTAAAAATAAACCCTGCTTTTCCTTGATTTTGAGCACTTTTTATTAATTTTTTCCTTTCATTTTATATATGTGCACATGCCCACAAGTGCACATATGATTCATTCCTCTTTTTTCCTTTCCTTCTTTTTTTCTTTTTCCCTCCCGAATTTTGCGCCCCTTACTTCAGTGCCCGGGGCCGTCGCCCCGCTTGCCCCTACCCCATGGAACGGCAATGAGCAAGATCTTCATCACCTTCAATGGCAATCTTTCACTTATATACTATTATTACATTGATAAATTCTATATAAATCTCTAACCCAAGAGGGATAACTGTTTCTCCCTGATTCCTCTAAATGACGCCCTCTGAATCCCACCCTTTAACTGACTTATTTTTAATTAGAGAAAGGTGTGTTTACTTTAACAATCCTAAAACACATTTATGTCTGTTACTTCCGATGCGAGAAATGGGATTTAGGCGCTCTATTTTAAATAATGCAAGAACTGTACATTTTCAAGAACTGAAGTCTGCTGACAACGAAGATCATATGGAATGATCGAAAGATCTTCCCTATCTTTCCTTTCTTATCTCAATCTGTGCTAGTGCTACCTACTAATATATAATATAGGGCGAGAGTATAGTGCCTACTAAAATACAAACCTTTCTTCAACATGTTCTGCCAAACTCGGTCATAGCGTTAAGAAATACAAGTTCTATTGACTATTTGTTACATGTTTAATATTTATATAGAATGGGTCTGCGTCATTTATATTGTAATATCCTATGTGATGTCGTAAACAAGCAGTTCCACGCTTCAATGTTTACAAACAACACCACATGGTTCGGCAAGAGGATCTTCCACCAGAGGGACCTGCTATCACCTGCAGACGACGTTTAGCCCCTCCTACGGAGCAGAAGACGAAATCGAAGCAGAAGCGCAACCGCCACCCAAGGGACGCTATAAATTGGGCAGAAGAATCCAGCTCAGTACCAGTTTTCTGGTGACCCTCCTACTGTCTGCTTCGGGACTTTAGGAGTAACCTATCCCAGGGCCTCTAGTCTGCTACGGGACTACGCCTATCCTTTCTCCTGGCTTTGCCTGCTTCGGGGCTCTGTCTGGGAATCCAAACCTCAGCCACTTTGCCTGCTTCGGGGCTCTGTTGGCCATCTAACCTACCCACTGCTTGCTTCGGAGCTTTGGGAACCTAACTCCACTCCACTTTGCCTGCTTCGGGGCTCTGTTGGAGATCCTGTCTGCGACCTTACGGTCAAAGACTACCTTTTACTTACCCTTTTTAAATAGAGAACAAAATTGTATAGTATTTTGTACAAATACTCTTATAGTGGATTTTTATAATAAAAACTGGTAGTGGGAGTCGATTCCGGACACTCTTTTTATTGCTCTACCTCTTCCTTATATGAGACGAAATTACACAAAGTTTTACATGGTAGAGGCTTGACCGACTCAGAATAAGTTCTGAATACTCCCCTACCGGACAGTATTTTTATTAATCGGAAGTGGACATTTTTTCTTTGGAAGGTATGTGAATTTTAAGTGTTAGTGCTTTTAGTGAACTGAATTTTGTTTATGCCTCAAACTAGAACTGGTAAAAACACTTTTCCAGAAAACAATTTTAACATGGAGCAGAATTCGCGCCCTTCTTTTAATATACCACACCTCACTAAGTATTCGGGACACGTTACGGAGGACCCCGATAGATTTTTTATGCTCTTTGACCATTTGGCACTATTACATTCATGGAATGAACAGAAAAAGAAAGAACTATTACCTATGTACTTACAAGATGTAGCACTTGACTTAGTTCTACAGTTAAAGGCGCAGAATCAGTTAGATGCTCTTAATTATGAACAATTAAAAGACAAATTAGTTGCACTGAGTAGACCAAAATTACCGGCATATCGAGCGGAATTCGAAATTTTTCAAGTCCAACAAGGTGAAAACGAGCCAGTAGATGCTTATTTTCTCAGAAAATTAAGGGTCATTAGACAAGTTCTGCCTCAGGCTACCGAGGAGCAGAAAATAAATTATTTATCCTTAGGTTTAAAGAAAACTTTTTTGCAAAAGATAGCGTTAGAAACATTTACAACTGTTCACGCCTTACAAACGCATTTACACAACCTCGAGAAAGCAAATGACCTAATGAAGAAACGAGATTACGTGGAATTACAACAGGCATTCTATTCACTCTGCGATCAGAGTTCACCAGTCAGCAGTTTACATTCATCAGCAATCGCTGGCGCTTCCTTCCCTGTGCATCATCAACAACTGACCTATCCAATATGTAACCCAACACCTAGTTGGAATCAATACCAGCAACCAGCTTCAGTTTTTCCTACACCTTCAGCACCACAGCTACAGGGTGCATCACAAAATCAGATAATTCCAAATCCTTCCCCCCAAGTTGCTAATCCGAATCCCCCTCCCGAACCCCCCGCGCCTAGCACATCTAGTAATTCCAGTGCAAACAATACATTAGATTTCACTAAATTAGCAAATCAAATGGCTGAACTATCTCTTCTTGTAGCTCAAAATGCCATTAAGAACTCACAATTTAGGAGAGGTGGACGTAATAATTATAGGTCGAAAAATACAAATAATGGAAATCAAAATCGGCAGAGAAATGGAAATAAGAACAATTCTAAAAATAATAATAGTAATCCTAGGCCGGAAACAGTTACGGTATGCGGTACGTGCTATAAAAAAGGTCATTCTTCCAGTACATGTTATAAGAATAATCAGCAGGGAAACGCCTAGGAGGGCCCCAGGACAAACCCTCTCAAGAACATGTTCTGAGGGCCGAGAAACAGGAAATAAGTGAACAACAAAGATTGGCAAATACATCACTTTATGCAGTAGCTCCGTTATCAGATAGAAGGGAGAACATTAAAATGTTAAATCAGGAACATAAATTATTAATTAATGTAACAATTAATAAAGAAAAGTATCCTGTAATCATAGACACTGGCAGTTCATTGAGTCTTTGGCCTAAAAATTGGCTTCCACCAAACACAAAATTGATTCCTTTTAGCACTAATCTACGAGGAATTGAGAATTCTGTCGTAAATTTACGCTATATAGCTTTGATTACATTCAGAATTGGCTCAACAACATTTTCTCATTATTTCAGAATTTTAGAGCATGGAGATTTTTTGCCTTTATTCGGTGAAGACATTCTAAATCGATTACAGACCAAAATTGACTTAAAGAATAACATGTTGTCAGTATACAAGAAACCAAGGCCTCCGCAGTATCCAATTGAAATTGATACCCAGGAAAAATTATCTGCTAACGCTATGCATACAATAAAACAGCACAAGTCGGCTGATGTTTTTACAACTCGAAAGGTTACCATACCAGCCAGGTCACATTTCTTTTTACCAATTAGTGTCAAGAATCGGCAAAAGAATAATAAATACTTTTTCATCTCTCCATTAGAAAATTTGCTGGACAAATACGGACTACAAACGTTACCTACTAAGGTACCTAAGAATAATTTGACTTTATTAATATCAAATCCTACTAGTAGACCGGTAACGTTAGTAAAGAGCACCCCAATTGCTTACGTAGAAGAGAATCTTCAAGAAGTAGATTTACAGGGTAATTGTCAAGATAGTGGTCATGATGACAAAACTTTTTATAGATCAGAAAAAGAAATTCAGGATCGATTAGAAGAAACAAAATCATTTTTTGATATTAATTTGTTTGACATAAACCCGGATTTATCAGAAGAAAAAAAGAAAGCCGTACAAGATTTACTCTTTAAATACAGAGATGTTTTTTCCTACACACCAACAGACATTGGATATTTCCGAGGTTATATACATAAAATACGGATAGACAAAGGAGCATCCTTCCATCAAAGATCTCCTCCGGTTCCATTAGCAGTAAGACCTCAAATTGACTTACAAATTAAGCAACTCTTAGACGCAAATATTATCAAGGAAACTAGCGATAGTTCGTTTTCATCGCCACTTCTCATAGTGAAGAAGCCAAATACTTCAGAGTTCCGCTTAGTTCTCAACCTCCAAGCTTGTAATAGGTTCTCACATTACCTAAGTATACCATTTCAAAATACGGAGGATATTCTACACGTTTTAAGAGGAAAAAACTCCATATCCACAATCGACATAAAATCCTCCTATTTCCAGCTATTGTTGCATCCCAAAAGCCAAAAATACATGACTTTTGAGGTCAACCATACTAGAAAGGCATACAAATTCCAGAGGTGTACCATGGGTCACTCCAGTTCCGCCGCCGGACTCAGTATAGCTGTACGCATGCTTTTAGAGGGCCTACCACCCCGTATAACTGCATTCGCTGATGATTTGGTCATAGGAAGTAAAAATTGGAAACAACAGTTATCGGATTTAGAATTACTTTTTAAAAGATTAAGAAAGCATGATTTTCGTGCCAGTCCAAAGAAGACCCACTTACTATACACAGAATTGGACGTTTTAGGCTTCACAGTTAGTGGGAAAGAAATCAAGATTTCACCTAAAATCGCTAACAAGATTCGAAATTTTAAGAAACCAACTACTAAAAGAACTCTGAAAAGCTTTTTAGGATTATGTTCTTATTTAAGAGCACATATCAAAAATTTCTCAGAAAAAATAGAACCATTTCAGTGCCTTTTAGACAAGAATTCAAAATTTAAATGGAGCTCTCAGCATGACGAATTATTTGAGAAACTTAAGACTGACATCATACACGCGCCATCTTTGTTTCACTTCGATCCCTCACTGGAAATACGTGTGTATACCGACGCTTCCTCTATCTCCGCAGGAGGCTTATTAGCATGTTATAACCATAAAACGAAACAAGAACGTGTTGTTGCCTATGCTAGTAGACGTTTTACACCAAGTGAAAGGAAAGCATCCACTTGGCAAAAAGAGCTGTACGCCTTAATATATGTTTTGAGAAAATTTAGATACTTCCTACTAAATAGAAGATTTAAATTATTTATAGACGCCAAATGCTTGACATCTCTCACAACACAAGCGGACAAAGTTGGGAAATTTAGTCGCTACCGAATATTCTTAGCAGACTACAATTTCGAAATACAACACATTAAAAGTCAATTACACCCAGCGGACATCTTTAGTCGTTTAGAAGATAAACAGGAGATTAAACAGGGAGAAAAACAAGAAATTGACAATTTCTTGGACACGGAAGATGCTAAAGTATTTGCATCCCATTCTTTAGACACTATTCTCCAAATTGAACAACCTATAATCCTACCAAATTTAGCAGAAGAACAAAGGAAAGATCCTTCATTCTCTGACATCATCACTGTTTTGGAAAATAAGGAACCTAATAAGTTGTCTACTTTTCGAGCCGCAAAATATTTTTCTCTAAAGGACGGGATATTATACAGAACACAGAAGCATCCCCAATTAGGATTGTTATATCTACTTTGTGTGCCGAAATCTTTATTAAGTAAGTGGTTTGATGCCTTACACAATAACCCAATGGCACCACACTTTGGATATACCAAAACATATCAATCGGCGCTTAGGAAATACTACTTTCCTAATATGAAAGCGTACATTGCCAACAGAATTAAAACATGCATTTCCTGTCAGAAACTCAAGAAATTACCAGTTAAACCAGCGGGTCAATTACTCCATCACCCACCTAAGCCGATCGCAACAGCTTGGCAATATGATTCTATTGGAAAAATAACAGTGGGAAATGGACAGTTTAAACACATATTAGTGGCCATAGAAATGTGCACAAGATATTGTGTGACCAAGGTTGTGGACAACATAACAGCGGAAGAAATTGAACAATTTCTCATATATGACATCATACTCAAATTTGGACCTTTTTCATATTTATACCTGGATAGACATCCAGTACATAAAGCTAAGAGGCTGCAAAATTTGGCAAAATGCTATAACTTTGAATTTAAATTTTGCCCCGCATACGACCATAAAAACCTAGGGGTAGTGGAAACATTCCACAAGACAATACAGAATGCACTTAAATTTTTCGTGCAAGAAAACCAAAATCTTTGGCCGAAGCTGATTCCATATATTACATTCGCTATTAATACATTTGTGCAAGCCGGAACTAAATATTCTGCTTTTTTCCTCATGTATGGATATGAACCTAAGACCATCTCTGATATTGCGTTAGCGTCAACTCCAACATTATGTGTCAACAAAGAACATTTGAATAAAATACGTGAGAGTGTACAGAATAACTTGATCGCTAGCTATAATAAGCAGAAAAAGTATTTCGATAGCAGACACCAACAAACTCAATTTGAAAAGGGACAAAAAGTACTAGTCTACTTTCCTAATCGGCAAATAGGAGTGCCGGAAAGTTTTTCAGCTTCCTATATTGGACCCGTTCAAATCCTGGATAGACTGAATCCTAACCTTTATAAGATAGAATTTCCAAATTCTTTTCGGAAGAAAATACAAGAAATCTCAATAGACCGAATCAAGCCATTTTATCAAGAATTACAAGACATAGAACAAGAATAAATAACTTCATTTTATTTTCTAAACGAGCGAAAAAAAAAAGTGCAGTACTCACACTAGGAAGAAAGAAATACAAAGACGACTTCAACAGATAAAAACACTTTTCATAACAACACAAACATTCATTTCCTCTTTGTTTTATAAAAAGCTGAATCATTATTCTGCAACTGAATGAGAAAAAAAAAGTGCTGAGATCTGCATTTCCGCATTTAAAAGGCAACTGATCTTTTACAAGGACAGCTAACATAATTCTACATTTTCATCGATATTTTTTTCTTTTCCTCTGTGAACTACATATTGTCACTGACATTATGCAACTTGAATATTGTACAGGACGTTTCAAAAGTTATGACCACTTCTACATTATACAGGATGATCAGGAATTCAGGACCATTATTACTATTGTCATTGACATTTAAAATTGGATTATTTTATTGAAATACATATCTTTAGTGCAAATATTTTAGAAACTTTTACACCTTATACAGGGTGACCAAGAAATCACGCCGTTCGAATCAGAACTTTCCAATATAAATTATCTTTATATCTCAGTGTCAATAGCAGCTTTTTTAATAAATCTAACTCTTCTTATTTTATACATATTATATCGTCGTCTTCGTTCGTTACCAAACAAATCTAGAACGAACCGCATAGAAATTTCATCTCCTATTCCATTGGAAACATTTAATACCAATAATACAACTAAGGAGCAACAGCTAACACAGACTCCAACCCCACTTACTATAAGTGAATTAGTTTATATTTATTGACGCCAAGCCAAAAACAGCCCTATCTCGAGGGAAATGAAGTATCATGTACCATGTACGGACCCTGCCTGTATATAGGGACCACCTGTTTAGTGCTCTATATTCCGCTACCACATTACTGCTCCGAAAAGTGATTTTCATTTATTTCAGTGCCACAAGTGTTTAGTGTTCAGTGATTTCTTTTGTGTGTGTGATTCTTCAGTGTTGCCAACTATCACATAAACAAAAATAACCCTTCGGCTTATTTTTAAACAAGCCAGGGGGGTGTAATATCCTATGTGATGTCGTAAACAAGCAGTTCCACGCTTCAATGTTTACAAACAACACCACATGGTTCGGCAAGAGGATCTTCCACCAGAGGGACCTGCTATCACCTGCAGACGACGTTTAGCCCCTCCTACGGAGCAGAAGACGAAATCGAAGTAGAAGCGCAACCGCCACCCAAGGGACGCTATAAATTGGGCAGAAGAATCCAGCTCAGTACCAGTTTTCTGGTGACCCTCCTACTGTCTGCTTCGGGACTTTAGGAGTAACCTATCCCAGGGCCTCTAGTCTGCTACGGGACTACGCCTATCCTTTCTCCTGGCTTTGCCTGCTTCGGGGCTCTGTCTGGGAATCCAAACCTCAGCCACTTTGCCTGCTTCGGGGCTCTGTTGGCCATCTAACCTACCCACTGCTTGCTTCGGAGCTTTGGGAACCTAACTCCACTCCACTTTGCCTGCTTCGGGGCTCTGTTGGAGATCCTGTCTGCGACCTTACGGTCAAAGACTACCTTTTACTTACCCTTTTTAAATAGAGAACAAAATTGTATAGTATTTTGTACAAATACTCTTATAGTGGATTTTTATAATAAAAACTGGTAGTGGGAGTCGATTCCGGACACTCTTTTTATTGCTCTACCTCTTCCTTATATGAGACGAAATTACACAAAGTTTTACAATATGTATATTGAGAGATCGGATTTCGTCTGCACATGCACGGAAATAATTGGGTGAAGTAATTTCTACATTTTGTGACTGAAATTCTTTGTTTATCTGGGGGAAATGAATTTTCTTCGGGGGGAGATTCCCCCGGGTTACCCTCTGAATTCATCACTGCTATAAGATCTAGTGTAATAAATAAATAATTTAAGAGAAAGTTCGCGAAACCTCTACCATTCAACTCGATTGGCATTTGGTGTCTGTCCGTTACTTTGTTCCACGATAATTCTTGTAGAATTTACCCTTTTGAATGAAGTTGATATGTGCTTTCCTTCAACTTGCAGATATAACCCTATTATTTGGGTTTACAATTCAACTATAAGCGGGTAAACGAGGTAGAACTGACAGCATGCTGCAACTTTGCACATGTAAATGTAAGATAATTTTGCAATATAAACCACGGAAAATTTAGTCGATTATAACAAAATCTAAGCTGTGACGATATATAAAATTTCATAGTGAAATACACCTATTTAATGAGGTTAAAATCTGCCAAGAACGAAAGAGTGAATTCACACCCTACGCTCTTATACTCCTTTATTCTTTATTATAGATTTCCACGATTTTTTGTAAATCATTCGATTTTGATTAAATATATGATAATACACAAATCATTGACCCTTTTCCATAACACCCTGTGCTTGGGAATAACATCAGTTAAGAACGAGCGGTGAATTCACCGAGGGAGATAATCTTTCTCTGCCCTAATTACATATAAGGTGTTAATGAACTATACCAACAAAATGTAAGAGGTGATTCCTCACATCAAAATAAATAAAAAAAAAGTTCATATGGACCTATGGCGAAAAGTGCATAGTTTTAGAGCTAGGGATGTCCAAAATTGCTGAAAGGCTAAATTTCAACAGGCCCTATTTCGAATTCCATAAAGTGTGGATGGTGGTCCTTCAGTGTAAAGGAAGTCACGCATACACAATCCAAAAGTGCATATTTCATCAATTTTGAATAGGTGTACAGGTTATTCCCTACAGCGTATATGCTCTCAATAGATTTTTCAGATATACCCTGAGTTCAAGGAGGGTCCAAAATAGGCAGGAGATAAGCCTCGACAACAATCAACATCCATTGCTTCGGAGAGAAGTCGGAGGTGTTACGAACCGACACCTCCATGGTTATTCTTGTGTCCAGAATAATTTGTGACACGATGTATTTCATCACGGTATGTTCCACGTTCTCTTCACCTATAAGCGTGAAAGAAAACATCGCAGCATGCGTTTTCCAGAGTACGGGAGACTGTACTGCGGACGAACTTTAACACTTCCAACATCGCGCTAAAGGATTGCGTGTTCATTGCCATCAAGACTTATCATTTGCCTACTTTGGACCAATCATAAAGTCACAGCATATCTCAAAATTCGGTTCATGGCATGTCTGGCAATTCCACCCTGCAGGGAATACTCTGTACACCTTTGAACATTAATGAAATTTGAATTTTTGAACTGCTTATGCATAACTTCCTTTACGCTGATAAGGTCCACCATCCACAGTCTCTCGAGTTCGAAATAAGGCCTCTTGAAATTTAGCTTTTTCGTTATTTTGGATAGCCCTAGCTCTGAAACTATGCACTTTTCCCTACAGGCCCATATGAACTCTTTGTCTTATTGTGATGTGAGGAATTAGCTCTTACAGTTTGTCGGTTTAATTCATTAACACCCTGTATATATATATATATATATATATATATATATATAATGTGTGTGTGTGTGTGTGTGTGTGTAAGGTCTGTCTTGAAAGTGCTGTCAGTGAATTTATTGTGACGCGACTGTACATCAGAGTGCGGTCTAACCAGTCGAAACTTTTAGTGGAAAAACCCAGCTAAGTAGCGCTTCGTCGCTCAGTGTGTTCCGAGCATCCGAAGAGTGAGGACGGGCCTGTCCGTAATGGTTGTTTATTGATCTTATGCAAGTGAAAATGCAGCACTCGTTAGAACAAAGATTTGCGATCAACTTTTGCGTGAAAATTGGCAAAACCGCTACGGGAATTGTTATTATGATCAAGAAACTTAATAAGAACATGTCCTGTCAAATTGGCAAGTTTTTCGGTGGCATAAGGCCTTTTCGGAAGGCCAGGAAGAGGTCGACAACGAGGACGGCGCCGGACGGCCGTCCATGACTACCACGACTTATAATGTGACGCGAGTGAGGGAACTGTTGAACTCAGACCGACGATTAAGTGTTCGTTTAATGGCCGACATGTTAAACATTCCGAAAGCTCAAGTTCATGATACCGTTACGAAACATATCGGCATGCGGAAGGTGTGCGCAAAAATGGTTTCAAAAGTGCTCACTGACTACCAAAAGTCATGCCGAGTCTTGATCATAGTAACAGTTTCCGTAGTGGTACTGCCAAGTTTCACGCAAAGCATGATCGCAAATCTTTGTTCTAACGAGCGCTGCATTTTCACTTGCACAAGATCAAAAAGCAACCATTACAGACAGGCCCGTCCTCACTCTTCGGATGCTCGGAGCTTACTGAGCGACGAAGCGCTGCTTAGCTCGGTTTTCCCACTACCAGTTTCAACTGGTTAGAGCGCTCTACGACGTACAGTTGCGTCACAAATTCCCGACAGTACTTTCAGGACAGACCTTTATATTATATTACAACAATTACAACAATTACGACAATTGTTGTAATTGTTGTAAACTAGTGCGGGTTGAATAGCGTCTCTTTGCAAGAACCCTTCTAGAAATAAGGGAATATTGACTTTTTGACGCGTCTAGGTGCAGTGTTGGTGCTAGTGATGATCGACAAGTGAGAGATGTGAAATCCGTATTAAATTCGGTCCAGTGGTTAAGTAGTTCTGTGAAATCATATTCTCAAGCATTAATTCAGTTGACTACAACAATGAAACGGGCAGTATAATTCGTTAATATTTGAATCAAATCAGCTTGTTTTAATCTATTTTAAATTAAATTGATGTAATAAGCACAATTATGTCCAATAATGACAGAAAGAAAGGTTACCAATAAAACGGAAGTGGGAGAGGAGGTTCAATATGCAACGAACATTCAAGATGCGGATGCCTCTTGTCAGAAGGAGGATCCAGGTCCTAATTTGGACACATCTAGCAAGCCAAATGAAGCGCAATGTTCATATTGCCATAAGTGTTTTCTAAGCCAACGAGGTCTAGCCATACATACTAGTAGATGCCACCGCGAATCACTCAAGAAAAATCTATCTTCTTCCAATGCGAAAAGTGCCATTACCTATATTTCAAATATATTAACGCACGAAGCGATTGAGGAAAATTCAACGGACTCAACAGCTAAAATAGGCGAACTGTTAATATTTTTAAAGTCCCATATTCCTACACTCCGACGAGTTCCCCGAGGCGCCAGACCAGCTATGGCTCACTCCTTAAGTGAAGTTCTACAAAAGGTCACGAATACTAATAGTATTGATGCTTGGCTAGATCTTTTAATCTTCCCTTATGTGGTTCTCTGTATTCCTCCATATGCCGAAAAAGTTACCAACCTCACCACATGGGTAAAGCAAAGAATACGAAACTGGTCGGATAATCATCGAGAAGCTTTGTCAGCCGAATTAATTAAATTATACAAAGTTCGTGATTTGTCAAAATCCACATCATTCCACAGCAAGAACATTGAAAATAAACTATCGGACGGTGATGTTAGAGGAGCAGTAAGACTATTAACATCCGAAGACTCGATAGCAACTCCAGATAATTCATTGTTAGAAGCACTCAGAGCAAAACATCCAGCTCACTCACATTTATTAGCCATCCCTGAACCTCCAGAGGCATCAGAATCAGCAGCTAGAGTATCATCAGCTGAATTATTGAAAGCAATTAAATCTTTTCCTTCTGGGTCCGCCGGTGGAATGGATAGCCTCAGAGCTTCAATTCTAAAAGATTTAGTTCTATCACACGATTATGAATCTAGAGACCAGCTTATCAATGTTATCAGAAAACTGTTACACATCATTATATCGGGAAATGTACCTACAACATTGAGACCGATATTCTTCGGTGCGTCGTTACTTGCCCTTAAGAAAAAAAGCGGAGGAATTCGGCCAATAGCCGTGGGCAATATTTGGAGACGATTGTCGGCCAAAATAATCTGCTACAAGATGCGCGAATCACTTATCGACATACTATATCCACACCAACTAGGAGTCTGTGTCCCATTTGGGGCGGAAGCAGCAGTACATGCAGCTCGCACATATTATTCTACTACGCACACCCAAGTGAAAGCATTTTTAAAAATCGATTTCAGAAATGCCTTCAATGAATTAAATCGAGATTCCATGTTGCTATCTGTTAAAAAGAATTTTCCAGCATATTTTTCATACATCTCTCAATGCTATTCTCAACCAAGCAACCTATATATAGGAGATAACACTATTCTATCACAGCGAGGTGTTCAACAAGGTGATCCGTTAGGTCCAGCACTGTTTGCTATGACTCTCCAACCAATTGTTAATAACATAAACGCAGAGCTGAATGTCTGGTATTTGGATGATGGAACAATAGCTGGAAATACAGACGTAATACTACAAACATTAGACAACATTCGTACACACGCATCATCAATTGGCTTATCGCTAAATTGCTCCAAATGCGAAGTAGGATTCCTCGGTGCTACAGAAGAACAAATTAAGAACCTCTATGATATCTTTAATAAATCAGCACCTGGTATTCAGCTCCTTACACCAAGTAATGCAGAGCTTTTAGGTTCAGCTATCTCAACAGAGGCACGGAGCAAAATGTTGCTAGACAAAACCTCCAAACTAGAATTTTTTATGTCACGACTTTCCAAGCTTTCAGCCCATTCTGCTTTTTATCTGTTAAGGGCTTCATTTGGAATGCCGAGATTATTTTATTTCCTCCGATGCTCTCCATCTTGGAAGGAAGATGCCCTATTGGAAAAGTATGACGATACTCTTAAAACTGGTCTGGAATCCATCCTCAATTGTTCTCTTAATAACAACTCGTGGATACAAGCTTCTTTACCAGTCCAAAATGGAGGCCTTGGAATCCGTCGCGCCAAGATATGGCTATTCCGTCTTTTTTTAGCGTCTTTCTACGGTGCAAGTCAAATAATTAGTTCACTTCTTCAATGGGATAACGACGAAATCACCAATCCAGATGTGATGGACTGCATAGCTAAATGGACAAATTTAGTTGGGTTAGACCCTCCGGCTCTCGAAAAACGTAACAATCAGTCGGCTTGGGACGAGCCCATCGTTAATTGCCATGCAGCTTCTTTATTGTAGACTACAAATAACATCGAAGATAAAGCCAGACTTTTAGCGGTCATGTCCCCAGAAAACGGAGCATGGCTTCAAGCTCTACCATCACCATCTCTGGGCCTACATCTATCCAATGAGAGCTTCCGAGTATCAGTTGCACTACGGGGTTGGGAGCAGATATATGTGAACTACACCACTGCCCCATTTGTAACACCTTTGTAGATAAAAAAGGATTACACGGTTTGTCGTGCAAAAGCAGCGCAGGCAGACACCCACGTCATTCAAGTGTAAATGATATAATATTAAGAGCATTAATATCAGCAGGGATCCCAGCAGTGAGGGAACCGATTGGATGCAGCCGATCTGACGGAAAAGACCTGATGGTATGACATTAGTACCTTGGAAGAAAGGAAAGGCATTGATTTGGGACTTCACATGTTCAGACACCTATGCCCCCTCCAACCTACAATATGCCTCAGTACAAGCTGGACTCGTAGCTGCTCGAAGAGCGAAAGAAAAAAGGAATAAATATAGCAATCTACTCGATAACTATTGCTTTGTCGCAATAGCAATTGAGTCTAGCGGTTCTTGGGAAGAAGGAGGCCTCAAATTTATAAAAGAAATCGGCCACCGTCTATCAATTAAATCAGGAGATAATCGAGCAAAAAGTTTCCTGATTCAACGCATAAGCATAGCCATTCAACATGGGAACGTGTCAGCTATAATGGGAACGTTACCCACTAGTAAAGAGCTAGAAGAAGTCTTTCTTCTGTAATTGCGGAGAAGGGAGGTTAGGAGAAAAAACAAACATCATTGGTGCATCAATTTATGTAGCAACCGAGCAAGGAGTATGAAGAGACAGCTCACAGTCCATAAGTTTATATATATATATATATATATATATATATATATATATATATATATATATATATATATATATATATATATATATATATATATATATATATATATAAACAGCATGAATGCTGTACCGTACGTCAAGACAGTGACATAACATGACAGGTTGGAGCCTTTGAAAGCAGAAGATTTAGTAGTACCTGCCGAACATCATGGGAACAAAGTACCGAAGAATAGATATTTACTGTTTCATTTCAAATTTTCATTATAACAGTTTTTTTAATAATCATTGTTATTTTACAATTCTTATGTAATTACTTATGGTTGTATTTAATTGCTTTCAAATCTCGATTATTGGATTAACTTATTTACATGAATGTAAACAGATGCTTTCAAATGCCGATATTGTAAAATTTGTACATTTAGTATAATGTTGAAAAATATATTGACATCATACAAATATATATATATATATATATATATATATATATATATATATATATATATATATATATATATAAAGAAATACAAAAAATTTCTCAATATAAAAATAAGTGCATTGAATTAATCTGCCCGACAGCGGAAGATAGACATGACTTCTGGAGGTCCGAAGTCCTGTCAACTCTAAATGCCAGGTACATTATATTTAATAAAGGAAATCTAGGAAGTCGATTTTCTTTAGAGATGTAATAGTACATAAAATACAAGTAGGACATTTGATTTGTTAATTTCTACAGCAGTTAACTTTTTCTTATTCTTTTATCCCATTAATATTTTGTATATTGTTATTTTATAATTTAGTATGTTTAATTTTGTATGTATATTCTTTATTGTATTGGATACACCCAATATATTAAAATTTCTTCTTTCTTTAAATAAATAAGTAACACAAAGGATATGTCACGATAAGGGCCATTTTCTGCTAAGCAATGGATTGTTATGAAAGTTGTTACCTGTAATCTACACGATATTCTGCTTCAAATGTCATTTAGATTATGTTGAGATCATTTCCGGTTGTCCCTGTAGAGCGTCCGGAAGTTACCTCTGATTCCAGCCTTCGAAAAGTCGCGATGGGTGCTTCATAAACGGATTTGCATGGAAAGCGCCAAAATAACGGGAAAATTCGTAATAATGTTTTGTTCCGCTGATAAAAGTACATAAAATAACCAAATAGCAAGACTACAGGTGTATTTATTAGAGCAATTTGTTTAGGAAAAAGCCTGTTCGATGAAGCTGTATTTTGCCATCAATATTCGTTTTCGGAGTTGTATTAACAATAGAGCGGACACTTAGAACATCATAAAAAAATATGCCAAACTGTAGCTTGATATGTCTACTTGAACATACTACAAACTCAGATTGTTCTGGAAATCCGCTATACACACAAAAAAAAGTTTGCACTTTAAGTCGCATGTATGATATGACTCCACAATGAAGAAAAAAGTCAATTGTACAAACAATAAAATATCAAAGGAAAATGTGTGAAGACATCTTGGTTAAATATCGTCCTAAAGAATGTTTAAATGTCATCTGCATCGTCAGTCCAGTCATCGTCTACCTTACTCTTGGCATCTTCGACGTAATCCTCATACGATGCAGGGCCATGGAATGCGGTTGGGTCGTGCCTACGAAACCCTAGGTACCACAAGACCGAAGCTACGTGAGCACAACAGTCCATCACCTTGGCACCAGTCTTGCACTGGCAGTACCATCCCAGAATATCTGCAACATCGTACTTTATACCGAGAGTGCAGGTGAGGGAACCCGTGTGACGTAACTAGATTTTAACACGAATGACATCATACTCTTGCTGATTAAGAAAGGATTCATAGGCGCCTCCAATGTTTAAATGCTCCCCAGTGTAGCTTTTTGCTTGTTTGAGCTGATGTATACCGAGAGTTAGTTCACGCAGCATCTCTTCGGACAATACAGGAAAGTTCGAGAGATCTGCCGCATCCATCGAAACCCATTCATTTTGCTACGCTCGCGGTCCCAACCCTTCTCGTTTACAGTTGTTTAGAGTTCGTTTTCTTCGTGAAGAAGAGCCCGCATCCTTCGTGCAATATACTTGTCGTGGGAGGCGTCAAGTATGAGTGAAGGTCGAAATGTATTGCAAAGCGCACAAACAATTCGCACATAGTCCCCAATAAATGAATTTGGGTATTAGGCATAATGTGTTCCAGAGCCTTCCATCTCTTCATTCTGGAATTGGCGGATTCGACACTCCATCTTATTTTTGTTACCATGCGAGACTGGTTGGCTTCCATTGTTGTATGTTACTTCTACGTTTTTGGAAGGAAGCACGGCATTTGACTATGGAATCCAAGGTCTTCCAGTAGCTGTAGTGAGTCTCTGAAATCCCTGTCTACGACGAACACATCTTCTTTTAACCAGGCACGCATCTCTTCAACATCATCACGGAGCATTTTGTCCGTAATCGCTGCATCAGAATCTTTAGCCCAGTAAGGACCCAACACAGAGAGCACATACCCGTCACCCTCATAGGTTTGACAAGAGAACGATATTTGTGCATACTAAACGAGCGCCTCTGGAACGCATAGTTCGAGCTCTTCACAATGTATATGTACGTTCCATCGACCACAATAACTACTACATCTTTCCCGTCCGCCATGATGTCTTTGCCCAAAGGCCTGGTGTACTCTCGAATGAAGTATTCCCGTGTCATATGTTTGAATCTGAGATGTAAGGGAACAAAACACTTCATTAGAGCTTTCCTGGCTGTGTGAATTGCTCGTGACCACTGTTGCTTTGTGATTCCAAAAAGAGTTCCAATAACTCCCAACAACAGTCCTGTTCTCAGTTTAACCAAGAGCAGTAATAGCGCCGTTTTCCCCGAACGTATCTGGGTATTGCGTATTTCGTCTTCGACGTAAAGAAACAGCGCATTGAACTGGGCAGACTTTGAGCCTGTCAGATTGTAACAGTCGGCATCGGTCATTGTAATGTCGAAATTAAAATTCCTATTTGCAAGCGCGTACTCCCTCAATGCTGTCAGCAGTTGCAAAAGTTCCTTTCGGTTGAAGTTGGATTCGCCTTGTGTGACGTTTACATTCGTCACGTCTGGCTTCACGTTCTTGCCATCGAGATGATCTGCGCAGCACCTGGAAGCGTCAAGAACTATGACATTAAACTTAATATATACCTGCGCTTTTGCGTGAGCGGGAAGTACAATCAAATCTGAACTGTTTGGACAGATAATGCACTTGTTGTGAGCAGAAGAGGTCCTCCTCAGGGGAAGTATTACCACTTTGGGGCTTTTTACATACTTCGGTTTTGCTCCTGGTACAAATTCTGAATACTGATCCGTGCCTTTTACGAAACATCGTTTGGTGGACTCTTTACCGTGACCTCCCTCTGGTCTCTCTCCGATCGGTTTGATGGTGGATCTGCTGCTTGATCAGGGGTTGACGTTGAATGTTGGCTTGATGAATGTTGACGTTGATGTTGAATGTTGACGTTGAATGTTGGCTTTGTCTCTTTTTGGTGTTGCGGTACAAACTGATGTCTTCATTTGGACCGAAGTTACAGGCTTGGTCGTACGTTGTATCCTGCGTAGCGGTTTTGGTTATTTTGGATTTCTTTGGCATCTCCTTGTAACAGCGAAGACACACGAATTCTTTCGTTTCACATCCCGTTGTATATGTTAGGGGAACATGTATCCTAGTTTCGCATTTTTCAAATGCTTAGGGCACTGTACACATTTCACTGTCATCGATTTTGGTGGCATGGCGCCTAACAGTATTATATCCACACACCTTGGATGACAACGTTAAGTGCTAGCTTCCCTATCAACACTTTTACACTCTAACACACACTGTCTTCAAAGGGGGGCTTTTGTTGACTAGAAGTCTATACAATACAGAAATTAACAACGTTATTGCTATTCACACTATCCACACTAAACAGTTACACTCTAGCACACACTAGGCTATACTCGTATACAGCACACTGACATTATCTGCCATTATTCCCATCTTTCTTTTGACTACTGCTTTGGACTAAACTAACCTACCATAACGGCACCTAACTGTGTTCAACACTGTAACCTACCCAAGTTTCATAATAAAAATAAAATATTGTAAAGAGAAAAAAAATGTGAGATGAAACTCCGGCTTACTGCAAAACTGGTTTATTCTCGATGAGTTGGAAGCACTGTATAAGTAACCTTGAGTGTTGGTTGCGCGAGTTTCGTGTCGTTCGAGATGATGTCACGTTGCTGCCGAGGTTTTCGCACAGTGCTACAAATGAGGTGAGTGATTTAGGTCGTTTAAAATATCAAAAAAAAAAAAAAAAAAAAAAAAAAAAAAAAAAAAAAAAGAATCTTTAAAACGTTTTCCTTAAAGTTAGTCTTTCTTTATTAACTTCTTTAAAATATTATAATAGTCCCTGACTATTGAGTTTATTCAGGTTTTGACAGTATTATCTGTTAATTATGAAAGTATAATTTTCTAAAAACAGAAAAGTAACGTAGTTAATCGTACTTAACTCAAGTGATTTATGCAGGCATACTTAAGCCTCATAGGTAAACATGTTTATTCTTGTTTTCCTTGCAAAGTTTTATTTAAAGTTGCTAGTCAGGAATTGAATATACTGCTGTTACGGAAAATTCTCAGGCAAGTGGAGACTTTGAAATGAATGATAAATTTCCTAGAATTTCTGGTTAAAGAAAAAAGGAAAAGGAAACTATTGAATTGCAGTTGAGCTATCGTTAGTATTTCTTGCGTGTTGACCCATTAAAAAAATTCTTTCCTCACACATTTTCATTCCTTCGGGAAGCCACTTGGAAGTAGCTTTGAGTTCCATACATTTTGAGAAGATTTATTGTAAAGGTTCTTATTTATTATATTGAATTTATTATTGGATTTAATACTAACTTCAAAAAACATTTGTTACTTGAAAACAAAACCTTTTAAAGAAAATAATTTGAAGTTGTTGCTAACGGAGATTTCTATTTATACTAATGTTACTTGTTAATGGTTACATTTTTCAAGATTTATATATACCACTTTCGGATTTTGTTATAATAAAAAATTTTCACTTGTTAGAAAACTTTTACCTTTACAAGTAGTCGTAGAAATTCTCCTAGTAATCTTAATAGTGATATTTGCATATAATATAAGCCTTGTCCAGTATTGAACCTATCACTCCACGTCGTCGTTATTCTCAGCCGTGGGGGAATGGAATTCTCCTTCTCTTTCTCCTTTTATAATTTTATATTCTAAAGGGGGAAGTGAGGTGACGTCCGTTCTCGCACGACAGAAGGTAGTGGGGGCTATTTAAAGGTTATATATGTGTCGTTCACCCGTTACAACACGCACTGTTATCTACCTTACAGTAGACAACATTTCCACACCACAATATTCTTAACAATAACAACTGCCGATTTGTCGAAAGTAATCTGTTTTGCGATATTTATAATACCACTTGTGCGCTTATCAGAAAGAATGTCTCTCTCCGCCCAAACAGCACGAACAGAAGAGAATAACAAACCGGCGTTATGGTTGGCATGGAGACGCAGTTCTAGCTCTTGCAATATTTTCCTTTGATAGATTATTGTTTGCACAATTGATTTTATCTTCACTGTGGAGTCATATCATACATGCGACTTAACCCTTTTAGGATTTACACTTTTTGAGATAAATTAATATTCCGATGCTCCATGCATGTGCCAGTGATTGATATTGGGCTACAGTCACTTTTCCAAATCCATAATTTACGATAAATATCTTAGCAGGGACGTACGGGAAGAGGATAATTATGCTTTACAATTAATGTGGAATTTGTCATTATTGTAGAAGAATGTTTTGATTTTCTAAAAAATCTCGAATATAGTGTAAATGAATATCGTCTGTCAATGTACCAGATTGAGGATAGCTTCGTTGTTTTGGCATCACTGGAATATACTCAAAGAATTTTGCGTTTTTAAAAACCAAATTGGACTCTTCTTATAGCATAAAATCACACATACAAGTCCCCTGTATATTTTCAGCACACTCAAGCAAACTAGCTCAAAAGAGAACACAAAATGGCAATGGAAAATGCCGCGGGTACCACGAACGAAAAATTCTTAATGAGAAGTAATATTTTAAAAATTAAAAGTCTAATAGATGACCTCTAAGTTTTAATATTGTTTTCTTTATTCATAAAAAAATGTAGCTTTTCCCTACTTCATACACAATAACTGTATGATCCCACTTTCCACGCAGTAGCTTACTCGTGTACTGCACATGTAAGCACGTCAGGAAATCGTATACTATGGATACATGGTTGTAGTAAAAACAAATGTCTCGCGAGAAATAAGGTTCAAGTTGAGTAAGGTTATATCAAAACCCAAGAAAACAATTATTCCTTTTTAAAAACAACACTGTTTTTGGTTCAGTTGTCATTAACTAAATTTTTAAAAGATTTCATTAATCTAACTGTAAGACAGATAAAATGAACTTACTTTTATTCAGCATGCCCTCGTGAACAAGCAAGACATGAATTAATGCGCAAACTAAATACAACTTTCTTACAAGGCTGTCTATAATCTTTATTATAAATTAACTAGAAATGTTACAGTTTCGGAAGTATATCACTTCCTTCTTCAGACTACTACTCCCACTGAAATCATAAATAACATTACATCATTTGTTATCTTGAAGTCTTGAAGTTCACCTCCAAAGAGGTGTTTTATACTGGCGCAGATGTTAAATCCGTCTCGTCATCAACACTACCAATCAGGAATCGCTTTTAATTAAAATTCAATATATATGTCCATTGTTGTGACAATTTTAAATTCTTAACAGACATAATACATTGTTAACAAATCTTTATATTTCTTTTAACATACATTAACTAAAACAAATACTAATTAACTACCTAAATATTAAAATTTTCTACCTGAATATTGAATACTAATTAACTACCTGAATATTGAAAAAAACATAAATAAATTTAACCCTATACAAGGATCTGCCCTTACAAGAAAATCTTGAAGCCATACGTCACAGTTTCGCCAACCCTACTCTGCCCACTCCGCCCAATAGAATCGCAATGTTTTGAGCCAACAATCATGGCGGAAACGAAAGTAGTCAATCGAAACGATGGTAGAAACGAGAGTAGCCAATCGGACGTGCCGATGCTCGGTTGCTTTTTGGCTTCACAGATTTAATAGGATGAAGATACATATGGGCAGATCTTCTATTTATAACATCCTTGACCCTATATTGTCCTTATTTTCTACCTTTCTTCTTTCTTCTCTTTTCAAAATGTCCTCCCACTCTTCATTAATATTCAAACCACTATTCCAGTTCATAGCTTTATCGTAAACTTCTTTTATCCTCTTCGCTTCTTTCCACTTTCTAACCAGTTGTCTCCCTTCATATTCCAATATTTTCGCTCCTTCCCAGTTTACTTCGTGGCCTGTTTTATCAACGTTCTTGTAAATAGAATTAGTGTCTCTCTTCAATCTTACATCATCTTTATGTGGTTTTAAACTTTCTTGCATTCTCTTCTTGATTTCCCCTACATACACCTTATCACACATCCCACACGGTACTTCATATATCATTCCTTTTTTACATAATTCCGCTGACGTTCTCATCTTCTTTTTCTTTATGATATCTATTATCTTCATTCCTCCTTTCCTGTACGTCTTAATACCTTGTCTCTTAAGAATTCTTCTTATCTGATATCACCCCTGCACTTTCAATACCATGCCATCTTTTCTTCTTGTCGTCTTCTTTCTCTTCTTCTTCTTTCTCACTTTTCTTCCTTCTCTTCCTGCTCTTTTTCTTGTCCTTTTCACTGTAACTATTCTCTTTCAGCTGTTCCCATAGCCTTTCTATATCTTTCTCCTTTTGATCTTCCTTCATATTTATCGTTCCGATCCTCTCTTCCATATTTCTAATGAAATTCAGTTTTGTTCCTTCATCAACATCATTTCTTTTATTGCAGTAAACTCCTGCTGCACATTCTTTTTGGAACCACGATGTTATAAAATTTCCTTCCTTTGTTCTCATTACTTTGATATCTAAGAAATTTATTACACCTTTTTTTTCTATTTCCTCCTCTAACATGATACCTTTGCTTTTATCATTCAATTCCCCAATAAATTTTTCTAATTGCCTTCTAGTTCCTTTCCATACTCCAAAACAATCATCCACACACCTACAAAACAATAGTAATTTATCACCACCTTTTTTCATCACTGTTTTCTCCCATTCATTCATTACCAAATTTGCTATTACTGGGCTTATACATTATCCAATGCTCAACCCATCTTTCATTTTCACTATCCTATCACTATCTTGCAGAAACTATTGTCCTACACAAACCTTTAAGCGAAGAGGATAAAAGAAGTTTACGATAAAGCTATGAACTGCAATAGTGGTTTGAATATTAATGAAGAGTGGGAGGACATTTTGGAGAGAGAAGAAAGAAGAAAGGTAGAAAATAAGGACAATATAGGGTTAAATTTATTTATGTGTTTTTTCAATATTCAGGTAGTTAATTAGTATTCAATATTCAGGTAGAAAATTTCAAAATTTAGGTAGTTAATTAGTATTTTTTAGTTAATATATGTTAAAAGAAATATAAAGATTTGTTAACAATGTATTATGTCTGTTAAGAATTTAAAATTATCACAACGATGGACATATATATAGAATTTTAATGAAAAGCGATTCCTGATTGGTAGAGATAACAAATGATGTATTGTTATTTATGATTTCAGTTGGAGTAGTAGTCTGAAGAAGGAAATGATATACTTTCGAAACTGTAACATTTCTAGTTAATTTATAATAAAGATTATAGACAGCCTTGTAAGAAAGTTGTATTTAGTTTGTGTTTAAGATGGACACAAGGCCTTTTTATCATAATATCCAAATTAATGCGATTTACTAAAGCCACTGTGAACACCATCTCCAACATATTTGGAGTGATCATCTCTACGCTCTGGACAATTCTTTGTTTTAAGTCATCTACATTGTTACATGATTTTTGATAGATCTTTTTAGGAATCTCCACAAGAAAAAAAAATGCATGGAGGAAGATCTGGACTACTTGGTGGCCACTCGACACTTCACCCCATAGAAATAAGTCATTTCCCAAACTTCTCTTTTAAAAGATTTATAGTCGTAGTTGTATAAGAAGGAGGTGTGGATATTTATTGTGGTTTTCAAAGTGATTTTGGGACCGGAAAGGGGAAGTTGTAGCCCCACAAGAGCACTGGCGCATGGAAGTACCTTCTAAGCGTAATTTCTGTGATATTAGTGTGTATTTTTACGCTTACGCCAATAACACAAATAACGAAAAGTTTGAATTTTTCTTGTTGCTACTGTTGCCCAATATGAAGGAATGGCCGTAATAAAATTCAAGACGCATGCACCATCATAGGTACAAGCGAAAGGGTGTTATTGTATTTTTTAACTAAATATGCAAATTTAACGCAAAATTCTTACAAATAACACTGGACAACAAATTTTAACTTTTTTTCATGCTTCGGAAAAGAAAAGTACATTTTCTTATGCAAATGAGGATGCTGAATACGTAAATAAAAATAAAAATAATGAATTGGTTCGAGTTTAAGTGTAATCGATAGAATTGTGTGTTATATAGTGTTGACACTTAGATTCTTGAATTTTCTATTTGGTCTTTCACTTAAGTAGCTATTGCTTCAAATTTGTTCATCAGATTATCTTGGTTCATATGTCATTCACCTCAGAATAAACCAAGCTTGCAAATGGTACTGTGCGCATGTGCACATGATGTATAAGAAGAGGGAAATTTAAGGTAAAATTGGGAATTTCCCGTCCAAAAATCCATTTTTTCAAATGTAGCACCCCCTGGTACGGCCCCGACTAAAAGCACCCAAATATAATATACCTTTAAAACTACTGTAGTTTATAATAATACATCTGCCAAGTTTAATTGTAGTATCTACAATAGTTGTGACGGAAAAAATATTTCTGAGTTCTCTTGGACAATATCAAATTTCATATAGGAAAAAGTGAGATAACTATAAAATCAAGTGAATGCGAACAGTATTATTTATTTGAGTACCATGGTTTATTCGTCATTCTCTTCAGAATATATATATATATATATATATATATATATATATATATATATATATATGGGGGGGGTCTGTGTGTGTGTGTTGTACAAGAAAAGGAGAAATTAGGATAAAATTGGGAATTTTCCGTCCAACAACAATCGGCAAGAGCAGAGTTGCTCTAGTAGCCCTGATATCGTTTGTCCATCATGGATATAACTTGGTAGAAATGTTTCCCATGTTCGTCAATGACTGCTCCGCAATTTTCTGGGAAGAAATCTATGTGGGAGTGCAACATATGCATTTTTAGTGATACATTACACCCTAGTAGTGCTCACCTCTACTTCCTTATAGTTCTGAGACCGCTCGTTTCCCAAAACATTCGTCACCCCTTTGCGGGAAGAATCTCATGCATTCCTCTCCTCATTTTCTAACACTGCATCAAATTCAGGATCATTGAGGAGTTAGCGAATTTGAGTGTCAATAAAGGTTCTTACCTGATTTTAGTTTCAGCAATTTGTGGAAGTTTACGCAGAATATATTTGAAGAATAGTTTTGATGCGTCTATGAATAGCCGCCATTCATCGAGATTATCGTCTATGTTAAGTTTACTTATAAAACCAGTTAGGCCTACATTGTTACAATGTAATATGTCAGTTTCCACTGAAAATACTGTTTAGGGATTCTGCCTTGTTCCCTGTTTAGGGATTCTGACAAAACACGAACACTTTTAGATCTTCAGAGTAAGCTCCCCACTTCTTGAGTTTGGATGCCAGCAGTTCTGCGCCACTTTTGACAACCGCAGGTAATTTAATTCAGATTGAGTATCGTATGGTGAATAGATAATGATATTTTGGTTTTGTGAAGTTAGGATCGGTGGAAGACGATGAATCTGCAGCAGAATTTGACAATGTGGGTCGACATTGTTCGCCTTTTGCTCTTCATCGGGTGAAACACTGGAGTAAGGTACGGGAAGTTGTGAAACCTTTAGTTCTTCAGTGTGGCACAGTAACGAACATTTCAAGGAATATTTGAATAAGTAGCAGTTCACTTTTTTTTTTTTTTTTTTTTTTTGATAGACCTTTAATTGGAAGAACTGTGCAAAAATAGCAGTTTGAAGTATGATCTATCGGTTCTCTCCATATCATTGGAACTACAAATGGCACGCATGGCCTTTTTCCGTGTAGCCAACCCCGCAAATTTGTAGAACAAGTATTACAACATATATGTGGTGCTCACTTCTTGTCCACATCTCCCACTTTACAGCCAAAGTACAAGTGAAGGCTTTCTTTATGATAGGAGCGAAATTCCACTTTTCGCTTCACTTCGTTAAAAACAACAATTTGTTCTGCACTGTAAACACATTTACGCGACATGTTTCTGCTTAGTATAGTCATAGAACGGTAAATAATAATAATAATAATAATAGCACCCACCCACCGACCCAGTATCTCACCACGACTACGTCCGAGATGGCAAATTGTAACTACGAAAGAACGTTACACAACATGTTTTCACTGGCAAACTCTTCAATACAAACTAAACCGTGAAGTGGTTGATATTTCTTTGTTAGCGATGAAGTGCGAGTAATATGGATAGCCAGAGACTACGCAGGAATTTATTTCGAGAGGAGTCCTAAGCTTTTCGGAGGTCCAAATACAATTTGAAGCTAAATTATATTGAAATTTGTAAAATTACACCTGAAATTAGACTATAGACTAAATATACAAACAAGTCGGGGTGTCAAGACCCACAGGACCCACTTCTGCATATGTCCCTGAGGATAGCAACGAAACTAACCGTCAAACAATGGAAGTTTGTTGAAATCAGTAGACAGCTCCTGTTGCCACGAACCCTTACTTTGATCAGCAGAGCACATTGGGTGTTAAAGTATTTCTTTGAAACCTGAACCAATCTTCAAAGACTAATTTCATATTCGTTATCAGCACCCTAAAATTAGTAACAATTGGTTAGTTTTATCTCCGAAGCATTTTCATTGTTGACCAGTGTACTATATATCTATATTAGGGTGGTCCATAAATATCAATTTCCAGATCGGGCTGGTCTCACCCCCTAAAATGGTTCCATATGCGACTAAATTAAGCCAGGAGAAAAATTAGCTTGATTGAATAATATTAAATGGTGCCCCAAGCGACCTAAAATTTTGAATCCGATTACAGTACATAGTATATGGGAAAAATCTGGAATAAACTCATGTAATTTAGAAACTGCTAAATTTAATGCAAAGATACCCTGGATAATAGAAATAGAGGAAGAAACATATCTAATTTTGGATACTACTGCTATTGCGGCCATCTGGAAATCCGCCATCTTGGATTCAGGTCAAAATTTTTAAATAGAAAGAGGGTCATGTGACATATCGTTTTGAGGTATTGTTTTACCAGAAGCACAAATCTGGCACTATTTTAAAGATAGCTTTAGTCATGTAAGAATTATTATCTGTGAAAAGATTTCTCCTTTTCAGAGGTAATAATTCTTATACGACTAGAAGTAAAGACATGAATTTGGTGCGAAAAGAACGAAAGGGATATGCACGGCTTCAAAAGAAAGGGGAATGCGAAAGAAAATGCACTTGTGAATATGATTTGTTTGAAGTTTATACACCAAAAGACATGGAGCAGTTCAAGTAATGAAGAGGAAAACACAGTTGGGGATGTTAGAGAAAATGTAAATATGGATGCGTGTGTGCCCGGACACTCCAAGAGATGTACAAGGGGAAAAATTATTTTTGTTACTCAAAGACTTGTGTTGCTCTTGATCGATAAAAGGTTACTGATAGAGCAGCAATACATATTCTGACAGCGACGGCAGAGGCATTAGGCCATAATGTAGAGGAACTAGCAATAATTGGGTCTTCCATTCACCGATGCTGAGAGAAAACCTGTAGGGAAGTTGCACAGAATTACAAGAAACAATTTCAGAGTGCATCAAGTGCGTTAGTTGTGCATTGTAACGGAAAACTACTGCTGAATTTGACTGGCAGAGAGACTGCCGGCAGGTTATCAATAATTATTACAGGAGATGGTCATGAGAGGCTAATTGGTGTTCCCATTTTGTCATCATCAAGAGAAGAACATATTGATTCTACTATAGTACATTCGCTTGAAGAAAGGGACTTGGTAAAGTTCGTGCAGACAGTTTATTGTGACACCACTACTTGCAATATGGATCTTGTCAACGGTGCTTGCATTCTGCTAGAGCAGTAGCTCCAAAATAACCTTCTATACCTTCCCTGTAGACATCACATTTATGAATTAGTTTTAAAATGTGTATTTGATAACTGTTGTGTTTCGTTTACATCTGGACCGGACGTTCTCCTATTGAAGTGTTTTCAGAACGAGTGGTCTAGAATAGATTGCACTAACTTTATTCCAGGAATTGATGATAATGATGTAACAAACAATATTTCCGATGTAAGAAATGAAGTGTTGAATTTTGCAATCAAACTTGTAGAAGCAGGACACTGCAGAGAAGATTACAGGGAATTTTTAGAACTGACCATCATATTCTTGGGTGGCATACCTCCTTGAGGAGTTTTCTTTCGTTTGCCTGGAGCAGTTCACCATGTAAGGTGGATGGAGAAAGCAAGCTACTATTTAAAATTTTTCTCTTTCGCCAACAATTTCCTTTAACGAAGAAAATAGAAACGGGTCTTCGGAGAGTATGCATTTTCTGATCCGACTATATGCTCACAGTTGGCTTAAATGTGATCAAACATCCCACTCACCACTACAAGTTCTACAATTTTTGAAAGATTTGTACAGTTAAAGACAAATAGATGCTGAATTATCTGAAGTGGCTCTTTCTAAATTTTCACGCCGACTCTGGTACTTGACGGAGGAACACGTAGCATTGGGGTTTTATGATGATGGAGTTATCATAATGGAAAAGCAAAAAATGGTTGAAAGAATTAAAACTATAAGAAGAAACCGTGAAGCAGCAAAGAGGCTTGACGCAAGAGATGATACCATAAAAATTATTGTGAAAAGAGAAATCAGTGATTTTGTTACAACAAACAAATTTCCCTCGAGAGATTTAAAATACCCAAAGGGTTTCTTGAGTGTGATCCGACTTCATGGCCAAATAACAATGACTATCTTCAAGGGATGACAATAGTTTAAGTCATCCACGTAACAAACGGTGTGCAGAAAGGGAAGTGTAACTAATAGAAGATTACAACAACGTTCTTACGAAAAATGAGCACAAACAGTTTCTTTTGCAGATAATAAAGGCCCACAGACAATCTTTTCCTATATGCGACAAAGTGAACTATGTAGCAAATAAGATTCATAACTTACCAAAAAGATACTACATAAATAAGGGATATTTCAATTTCTTCCAAGTTATAATTTTTCTTTTTCCTCATAATGGTCTATGAATCATCTTGATGGAAAAAACTTATTTGTAGTTATTTGTATGCTACCTCAAAAAGATGTGTCACATGACCCTCTTCCTATTTAAAAATTTTGACCTGAATTCAAGATGGCGGACTTTAAGACGGCCGCCATGATAACGTATACAAGATTAGGTTGGTCTCTTCCTCTAGTTCTATTACCCAAGACATCTTTTCATTCCCATGAGCCGTTTCTAAATTACGAGAGTTTATTCCAGCTTTTCCCCATACACTATGTATTGTAAACGCATTCAAAATTTTAGGTCGTTTGGGGCACCATTTAAAATTATTCAATGGATCTAATTTTTCTCCTGGCTTAATTTGGTTCCATATAGAACCATTTTAGAGGGTGAGTCCAAAGAAATTCCCCATATAAATTCTATTAATATAAATATAGGTGTATAATACTACTACATTACTATTATGCAATATCGTATATGAATTGACCCATGTAAATGTATACTTATTGAATGTTTATGAAATTCTGTGTCTTAATTTATTATTGAAAATATACTATGCATAAATTTGGAATTTATTTTTCCCCATGTAAATTTGGACCACCCTAATATATATATAGCAAAGTTATAAAAAAACGGCCCTTAATTAGATCATTATACTTTCTACATTTTTCAACTATCGTGCTGTTCAGCGGTAATTGAGTTTCAAAATGCTTGTGTGAGTGAGTGCAAGGTAACTAAAGTAACCAAGAAGCTTCTCAGGTGAAGCACTTAAAGATAATGAAGTATTATACTTAATGTAAGTAACCAACGAAAGGAAACGTGTTTCATATGCAGACTACATAAAATATACTATTATCCTTTCTTATCTACTGTACAATTGTTCAAGGTAGGATCAGTTTCTAGTTGCAGTTTTGTGATAGGGATTAGCTGATGCTATCAGTCCTTACTTGTATTAATATACAGATGTTCATTGAAATGAAGAAAGAAAAACAACAGCAATTAGATTGACTGAATATTGGTTTCCTTATGCTCTCCTACTCAACGGTTTGCTGTCTTCGAAAATCTGCTCTGCCTCTCCCAATTTTCTCTTCAACTTTAATCTGCTTCGCTTTATATCATTTTTGTAGAAACCAAGATTTTTTTTTTTTTTTTTATTCCATATCGATCAACAAAACTATTAGGAAGTTCGTGAAGTAGATCCGGCATCACAGTGACCAGAACGGAAGTTTCTTGTCACGTTTAGCGCTTAGGCAACAGCAACTTCAAATAGCTTGTAAGCTTTCGATAAATAGTGAAACCCTGCGATGAAGTTGAGCGTAGTTTAGCGCTCGAACTTACCCATATTTCAACCTAACAATTCAGCTTTTATGAAAACGAGCTAGCTACAAATGATTAGCGTGCTCGTTTAAAATCCTTGTCATCTATAAGCATTACATACGAAAAAGATGATTATGGTAAACGAAATAAAACTGTTTAGGAAATATGAAGAAGCCATTTTTAAAAAACTGCTAAAACCATTCAAAAAAAATTATAGAACTCTGGACCCGGTACTGGGCTTTTCTGCATTTATACTCAAATAAAATATAAATCGACTTCAAAATTGAAAATAAATGTATCTCTCATAGTGAATGATGCATTCTTCCTGTAAACTTTGCAACAACTTGTACAACTATCCAGCGCCTATAAACATAGGAAAAGAAAAACATACGATTAAGATAATTAACTTTATTTTTACAAGTTCTTAGAATTTCTCGTTTTTACAAAATAACTTATTTCGTGTTTTTATACTGAAAGATTATTAACGTATTACCAGTTTCAAAGTCAATATACTTCTTGCGAATTAAACACATTCGAGTGTGTGCTGTAATGTAGATCAGACAATATCTTCATTCATGCTCGAAATGAGTATGCCAGGAAAAAAAACTTAGGGGAAAATTAGTTCTGTTAACGTTTAATCCGTACATGCTCAATTTTAATCCAACACCAACCGTGGGCTATGCTGGAAGAACAGGAGGGCATGTACATACTAGATGCTTGTCGCCATATATGTCGTCAATTCGGGCTACGCTGGGCCAGATTTTAGTTTCTTCTCGAACAAAAGACTGAAAAATGAAGAGTGAAAAGAACGTTAGTCGTTTCTACTTCCTTTCTTAGTTTCATAACACGTTACCAATGTTGCATATTATATATATATATATATATATATATATAGCAAATTAACAATAATTATCAAGTTATATGCAATTATAAAACTATACATTACATTTATAGCTATTGAGGATTATTATAAACAACTTAAAGACAAAATATTTTAAAACATGTAGTATTGCTAATGTACTTAACAGGTGAGAGATCCTTCGACTATAAGCCTATACAAGAAAGATTCAAGAAAAGGAGACATGTCCTCTGAAATGGATTACATTGCGCAACATTGGTCATGGCTATTTTCCAGGGCCATTTGTGAGGCTTGGGGCAAAAGTAAATTGTAAAGTTAATGATGTAGGTGAGAATTCTCTATCTATCGTGAATAAATTGTTGGATGTGCTAGCTTCAACTATCCATATCAATTACAGTGACATTTCGCTAAATATTTAACACAAATGGACACTAATAATAATAATAATAATAATAATAATAATAATAACCACTCCACAACATTACAATATAGTATTTGATTATGTTAAACAGAATTCGCTACCTTTTACATGGCACACGATCAATTCGAATTAAAACAAAATCGATAAGGACTCAGATCCCTCCCTTTATTGTAACTGGAAACGATACATCTACCTCTTTCAGTTTCAATATTAAAACCCAGAGTTTTGAAATATTCAGTTGTTTCAGAATGCGGAAACGCAATACACTTGTTCATTACAAGGAAAAGAAATTAACTGAATACCAATTTAAACTGTCAGTTAATAGTACTAATAGGACTTGGAAATATTTAATTTTACACGTATAACGGATTTCTAAAAGATCGATTAATTATTTGCATTACCACTATAACTGCTTTTATAATCACTGTTTGTTTGACCCAAGAGTGCCTAACCTTAAAAGAAAGGAACTTCTCGTCGTAGTCGTCGCATTCTTTTCAAGTAAATCCTATACCAATTCATATTCGTGGATTTCTTTATTTCTCTTTGAATAGATATCAGTTAGTCCATTCAAGCATTCTTGCTTTGTGTAAGTACTGATATTTAATAATAATAATCTTGAAAAATGGGTTCCTCAAATGCAGCTGTGAGCAGAATGCGAAAGGCTGCTTTTATATAATCATTATTAGGATAAAAGTCTACTATATTAGGTACTATATAAGATCAGTAACCAGCGCTGTAACATTCAGTGAGAGAATGATTGGACCGATCGCTTCAGTCTTAACGAATATAATAAGTTAGCGCAGAATTCACTTGTGGAAACCCTCCTATACGCAGTGTTCTATTTTATTGATTTAAGACAACCGAATTTTGAGTTCAGTAATCTCCAAATTCTTATCTAGTAGTAGGTACACAAATTTTCTAACAAAATTTCGCAGCGTTAAAGTTTAACGTAGCTTGTGTTAACTTTGTGAATGCGTTTCGCAATATTAATGGTAACACTTGTAAAAGTGTCTTAGAAAATGATGTTTCATCAATTCTAAATATTTCTATTTCCAAGAATGAATCAGAAAGAGTAAATTGTTACTTTTCTTAAACAGCCTCTCTCTTCCTATGGCGTCGGACCCATATAGCGCACGGTCAGGAGCAAATCTCCCCTTGGTTCACGCACAAAACTAGTCTGCCTAGTCAAATTACCATCTTTTGGGACATGTAAAACACTAGCCACAGATACAGCTAATTCAATATTTGGCACCAGCTCTTCCAAACGAGATCTGTCAATTATTTCGTCTAATAGCGACCTACAAATCAAGTAGGTTCTTTATCTAGTATATTAGATCTTTCTGCAGGATCTTTAGTCAGTTTGAGCTCCTACGTGGCTAAGCGGGTAGCATACGTGAATTTACCGTGGGAGATCCGGGTTCGATTCCCGGTGAGATCTCGTGTAGTTCGGATTCCACGTTAATCAGTAGGTCTCGTTTTATATAGCCTTGCTGCTGAAAGGGACGTTAAACTCCAAATCAAATCAAATGAACTTCTTAGTCAGTCAGTCAAGAATACCGGTATCCTTGGCAAATGCACAAAGATTTTATCACTGCGCGAAAGTGAGAACATAGGTCTACTTAGGGTATGGTATGGGTTGGTTTGGTTTAAATTTTAAAAATAAGCTAACACTAGTTATAATTAACAAATTTCGTGTGTCAAAAATATTTATTATAAGTTTGTAATTACATCATTAAATAATTAGCGGTGTCTATTGAAATTTGTCAACAAGCATCAGGGAATAGCGACACAAAGTTCACGAACTACTGATTTAAACTGAACAATGCAGCAGCAATGACTGTAGGCCTGAAACGTGGGGAAAAAAAGATTAAAAAAAACTCACTGGAAGTTCAACTGTTTGACATAACACGCGAGTACTTACAAAAACAAGGAGAATCAATGTGCGAATTGAATATTTTCCAAAGTGAAGATGAATTCACCCATATACGCCCAGCCATCACACACACACACACACACATACACACATATAGACACACACATTCATTATATATATGAATATTCCATCACAAACCACTCCTTTGCGTGGTGTACACATGCCACTACTACTTTATAACGTATGGTTGTACTTAGTTTCACATATACTTACTTCTTCGAACTACCTATGTATATACATATACGCAATGTGAGGAACTAGTTTGTGTGGAGTGATATTTTCTCAATTAATATTGAAATCAGAAGTGGTAGTAGATTTCTACAACTTCTGGTTGTAGTAGAGAGATCGGAGAGAAGACGGAACGTATATTTGGGACGCTTAAATGACTGGAGAAAACAACTTATTTGCTATCTATGACATCTTTTTTTCTCTACAGCAATTACCGTTAAAACCGGAAGTGGCTGATTTTCTGCCACAGTAAGCCGCTTTTTGCTACCTATTACGATATTTATTCTATAGATACGAAGATTAAACCCGAAAGTAGTTTATATCTGAAACTTCCGGTCTGAATGGGGGTTAAGCCATAATTCCTATTCTTAGAACGCTAAATGGATTACAAAAAACAACCTTTCTCGGTCTCTCTTTGGTCTGTGTAACCGAAAGTTGCAATGGATTTCCATAACTTTCAGTTTTAGTAGAGAGTAAAGGATACAAATGAAATGGGAGGTTTAATCGATTGCAGAAAACCGCTTCTCCATATACACATGTTACCGTTTCTGCTGTATAGTGATCAACGTAAAAAACAGAATTTATTTGTTTCTATTACTTCCGATAATTATTTATTTTTATTACTGGCGGTTTGAATATTGCCTCCGTAATAGAACTCGATTCCTAGCTTTTGACCCTCTACATACTGAACAAGTTTTGTGGAGATCCATCAAGTAAAGCTTGAAATGTTTTCCTCTTACAGACGGACAGACACACGGACAGGGTAAATATATAACAGAATTATGATAAACCAATCTTCTTATTTTTCAGACGAAAGTACTACAATTAGAACAAATCTAAAGTTGTTCCCTCTTTTAATACTCATGAAGACTCGAAAGAATTCTACAAGTGGGAAAAGTTATTCGTACCAGAGATGAAAATTTCTTCAAGGGGGTATGCATTTTTTGTCAGGGGAAATCCCTGGTATCTCCCTGTCAATACGCACACTGGGTGGAATAAACGCTTTAATCTATTTAGTACCAATTTAGAAGCAAGTACCCTTAAAAATATTTTTTGAAACAGAAAACTACTCAGACTATTGATTTCCTTGGTGTTTGGGAAATCGTCGGATACAAACGGCAAGCAGTTAGCGACTTTCTAAAGCATGACTTCTCCTGAAGAAGAAAAGAAGGAAATTAATCATAAAATCAGGAACTAAAGTAAAAACAATAGAAAAGCTTCTTTAACATATAAAAGCGCACACTGGGATTCGAACCAGTTGAAAAGTTTTAAGTCCCAACCGAAAGAAAAAAAATAAACACGTACGTTTATCTAAAACTGTGGAACTCAGCTTCAGTTGCATTGATAGTGAGAGAACTCCTTACAATCATCCATCTTTTTGATGGTTTCCTTTGGGTTGAGGAGCATGTGTATTTTCTTTAACTAAAAGTTTTATGCATTTGCCAAGGTACTATTTTGCTCTGAAACTAACATTGCATTGGAATAGAAACTGAATATTTCACACACCAAGCAACAACGTATGTTGGAAAAGCCTCATTACTGATTTCTTCTTACAATTTCCCCTTCTACTACTTCAAGTGCGTTGTTTGCAAACTTACAATTTTAAAGGACTTGAAAAATTCAGGCGCGCAATTATATTTTGGAGAAATGTACAAAATGCAATAACACACAAGGAATCCAGTTGCTACGTTAAAAAAAAAAAATGTATATAAGTTAGTTATTAGCAAAGAAAATGCACCAACTAATTACGGTATACGAAAAGTTCTAGCTGGAATGAAACTGACAAGCAAGGTTTTCCAAGCGTCACACTCCAATTTGCTTGAAACTCCTGCAGTGAATAAAGGAATCGAAAGTAGGATATACATATTTTTTAAGTAGGCCAACGTGGGTGATGGAGGGCGTAAACATCCGCCTACAGTGCGAACATAGGGCAATATAACACATTTTAGCAAGACCATAACTAGCAACAAACAATGGGGATTTGCCTGAAGCGCCAGCAATGAATAAAGGAATCGAAAGTAGGATATACGTGATTTTTATATTTTCCAATGTGGAGAATGAAGGGGGGTAAAGACTCCCCTAAAGTGTGAACATAGGGCAATATGACATTTTAGCAAGGCCATAACTAGCAACGCACAATGGGGATTTGCTTGAAACTCCTGCAGTGAATAATAAACCAAAAGTAGGACATACGTGTTTATATACATATATATATATATATATATACATATACATATATATACATATATATATATATACATATACATATATATACATATATATATATATACATATATATATATATATATACATATATATATATATACATATATATATATCCCTCTACCAATATGGGGACCGTCACAAAACGTATCCTTTTTGCAACCGGTAGAACGGCTGGAGTATAGAAATTTGTTTTTGGATATATCGTCTCTAGACATTGAGGATGACACCGTAGTCAACTTTTTTTCTTCAAAATTGATGTATTTCTGCATGTTCCCAAACTGGCGTTCTTCTGGAGACAATTCACTCAAGTACCTCTTCGGAGTCCAGTATAGATCCTTTTTTGCGTACAGTTTCAGGCAATTTCTACGCCCATTCAAGCAGAAGTACCAACGTTTGCTTGGGCGTCCAGTTAGCCTTACAATGAAGCGGACTTCCGGCGAAGCTGTGTATAGATGTTTTACGCACCTCTACTTATGGTAACAGATATGTATGTATTTATCTGATGGAGCGACGAGCTCTTTATTCTGTTCCTTCAGCTTTTTACTATATACAAGGAGTATCAGATTACCCGTCCCAGGCACTTTTCTCGCCTCGTAGTGCACGTAGACACTTGAAACAAAAAATGAACTACCAAATCGTATGTGAAGAATCAAATAGTGGTGCCTCCGTATCCAGTGGCGAAGCGGGAATACTTCCACGGGGGATCAACTTCAAAAATTTTAAATGGAATACTTCCACGGGGATCAAGTTCAAAAAAATTATATGGAAAGTGGTATGAGTTTCGATTTCTTTGAAAGTATTATTGAAAAACAAGCAATTTTGCTTGAAACACTTTTCTTTAAATTCTACGGTTTGGCATCTATGTGTGTTATTTGTTGTTGAACTGCTATCAGACCACCCGTTCCACACATTTTTCTCAGTTCGTACTTCGTAGTACACGTAGACACTTCATAAAAACAAAAAAATGAATGACCAAATCGTATGTGAAGAATCAAACTGTGATTTTTTTCATATTCAGTGGCGTAGCGAGAATACTTCCGCGGGGATCAACTCCAAAATTTTAAATGGAGAGCGGTACCAATTTCGATTTATTTGGAAGTATTATTGAAAAGGAAACAACTTTTACAGGAACATTTTCGTTAAACTCTATGGTTTGGCATCTACTGTATGTATTATTTGCTGTTGAATTGCAACTAAGAATAACAGTTTTAGTTGGTAATGACTCCAAAAGAACATCGTATAGCACATGTTCTATTAAATAGTTGTTGAAAACTCTTTACAGAATTCAGTATCAAACGTTAGGGCATATCTCGTCTACTTATCAACAAACGAAAAAAATATTACAGGACAGTACTAGTTTAAATTTCGGAATCTGAACCAATTTAAAACAGAAAAACATAGAAAAACACTCTGGTTTTAAACTACGTATGAAACAAATTTGGATGTAAAGTCCAACAACCCTTCCCTCCCAAAAGAATCAAACTTACGAAATCACTGCCACTCTCTTAGTCTTCTTAACGTATGTAAACATTTTAATAAATCACTTTTCGGAACTCATTGCACAAACAATTGTTCAAGAATAGTACGTATAAACCAAATGAAGATAATAAATAAAATAAATAACATGAGCTGCAAGTTCTGAACATTCTCACCAAAATATCGTACTCCCCCCCCCCCCGTTAAAAAATAAAACTCACAATAACTGTTCAAAGGATCGTCCAGCACGTGCGATGCACATTCGAATGCGCACCGGGACATTGTAGTTTGCTCTTAACACTTCATTTCCTCTTAGTCCATGGCAGACATTATAGATCTTGTTCATTATGTCTTCCCTTGTAGTAGGACGCTCTTGCTAAACCAGCTCCTTGACTCATCCCCAAAAGAAAAATCGAGAGGAGTCTGGTCCGGAGAACGAGCTGACGAGGAAACGGCCTCCTCTTCCGATCCAAATGTTTGGAAATAAATGAGCAACAGTTTGTCCGACAACTCTTGCAAAATGAGCAGAGTAACCGTCTTGTAATCACATTGTTTTACGAGTTGCTAACGAGACCTCTTCCAAGAGCTCACAAAGAATATCTGACAAAAAATTAGCGTATCCTACTTCTGTTAAAGTACCTTCGAAGAAGTAAGGACCAATTTGGCCTCCCACTATACCACAGCAGACATTTAGACTCCAGATATGTTGATTGTCAACTTCACGTACCCAGTGAGCATTCTCGCTGGACTAGTAGTGAGCGTTGTGTACGTTGACCTACATTAATCTTGAAGGTCGCCTCATCCGTACACAGAATGTTCTACTGAAACATGGGTTCCTGGCGTTCACCCATTGACAAAACTCCAGATGGTTATGGAAATCTTGTTCTCGGAGTTTTTGGTGCAGACGAACATGATAAGGATTTAACGCGTTATTGTTCAGAATCCTCAAAATCATCAAGTGGCTCATAGCAGCATCCCTAGCTAATCGTCCTGTTGAGATTTGGGGAACCATAAGGACTGCATCAAAGGTGTCGGGAGACTGTTTATCCTGCACATGACGCCTGATCTGCAGACGCTGGTTGTGGTGAGGATGGACGTGCCCAATCCTTTGCACACAAAGTGCCGATCAGATACTCGTGGACGTTTTCGGACAGATAGTCAGTGTCTGTGAATATCTGAGTGTTCAGTCAATATATTCTAGTGAATTCAAATCGGTTGAGAGCTACGTCCATGTGACATACCTTTTGGTATGCCTCTGAAACAAGATGCGCTACATCGTATTCGGATGTCTTTACTCCAGCATTTTTGCGCATCCACAGTGAACAAGCATCATTGTATGCGTCTTGGATGGTTTCATAAAACATCTATCAGTGAATTGAGTCTTGTGAGTGATATGTGGAGAAGTACTGAGCAGTGAATCGTGTGATTCCTCGCACACTTAATCACTTTCAGTTCTTTATGGCTGCCATGTCCATCAACAATTAGCAGAACTGGGATGTGAGGGGAAGGATGACAGAATTTCACAAAGTGTTGCAACAAAGTTAAAAAAAAAAGTATCACTCGTTATCCAATCAGTACTTTGTGCTGCAACAATACTCTCAGGTGGAGCATCAACAAACAGTCCCTCACTCATTCTCTGGCGCGAAAATACGACTATGAAGAGGGGTAGTACAAACTGACCAGTAGCACTCACGCAGAATATTCCGACCTCTTTCACCCGACGTAGGATTGCCAGATTTTGTAAGCGAAAAACCGGGACACCAATCTCACGCTATATAGCCATTAAGATCACGGTTCATGCTCATTTGGCAAGAATCGATTATACCTGTCTTTTCCAGATTAGTAGCTACCTACAATTTTCAGGTGAGACATACTAGTTCTTGCGGGCTGATTTTTTTTCAATCTGAAGAGCGAAAACAGGCGTCCTGAAAGCCTTTCTCGGGACACTTAATTCTTTCATTGAAAACCGGGACGTCTGGCAACCCTAGCCCGACGTCAACTTGCCCAGAACTCGTTTCCGTTTTTCACATATCACTTTGGGATTAACATGAACACACGATACACCAATCTCATGAGCGTTCAGTATTCGTGCTGGTGGAAAAGAACATTTGTTCATCAGTGTGCACTAATTTGTGTAGAACTTTGAAATTTGTTCCTTATTGAAAGTTGTTGTTCACGATATAATTACCGGCCGCGGTGGCTCACTGGTAGAGCGTTCACCTCTGCTGCATAGAGTTCTTGGTTCGATCACAGCTCCGCCAAGTGACCTTTGTGGTGGACAAATACCGTGTGTGTGTGTGTTTCCTCCAGGTTCTTCCGTTTTCTCCCACTTTCTTGATTCCACCATTTCATTCATTTCTCATCATTGCCGTCTCCATTAACCTAGCCGGCATAAGCGTGGGAAATAAAACTCAAAGATTTCAATATACTTGTAGACACAGGTGTTCTAACAAATAAATTGGGAAGTTACTTCTTAAACTCGTATAAAAACCTTTCATAGCACTCTGTTTATCTTTGTTGAACCTGTCATTGATATTTAGTTCTTCAGCTAAGTCAAACTAGCTTCAGGTATTCTTACCGTGATAATGACATTAAACGATCAGCTAACTGTTTCACATGGCATTTCAGCTCTTTTCCATACATATCGGGGAAAGTATTTTCTCAACTCCTAACTTACGCGCAACAGGTAATTTCATTCCTTGCTTTCGCTGGGACAGTCTGTGTTGCAGAGAAGTATTTGGGACACCAAATCTATGTATCAAATGCCATGTGAAGCAGTTAGCTGATCGCTTAATGGCATTATCATAATAAGAATACCTGAAGCTAGTTTGACTTAATTGAAGAACCAAATATAAAAGCATCACCATTTGTTGTCTGAAGTGTATACGTGCACTACGAGCCGAAAAAAAGCCTGGGACGGCTAATCTGATACACCCTGTATACATGTTACTTTAAAATTTCTGCAAAATTCCTGAAATGGGTTTAGTGAAATAACATCTGAGGTTTGAAATATTTCTTTCAGTTTCAAACAGTGTTCAGTTCTTTTAAAATAAAACGTTTACTTTCCTTTAAATGGGTGAATATGCAACTGAGGTAAACTGTATGGCGTTTTTCTCTTCAAATGTAATTTTCTGTTATGTAAAAGTAAAGCGTTGACTTTCATTTATATATCTACAGAATACTTCAAAAGTGCTGTAATATACAATAAATTGGCGAAACTGAATTTGCGGTGAAAATGTGTGAAAACAAAATTTCTACGATTTTAAACATTATGTTCACTTCTGTATATATTAAGTGTTTCCGAGGTTCCCAACGTAGTTTCGTTGGGGTGAAAATCCGTGGCCATAGGAAAAATTGTTGAATATGCATCTCAACTAAAAGTTCATAAGAATAAAAGTTTAGCAGTTTCAACGTAGGTTTCAATTAAAGCGGGTTGCAGGACATTTTAGATACCGTATTTACGTGAGTCTAAAACGCCCTCAAATGTGAGACGAAAAAAAAAAAAAAAAACTACTCGGCATTGACTTTTAAGAATGAAAAAGATAAACATGTGAAAACACAATGAAAATGTTTCGTCTTCCATTTTCAGTTTCCAATTTCCGGATAGAACAATTTCCCATTTTTCGGAAAATGTGTGTATTCCTAGTACACATTTTTCACAGAATCATGACTAACGAGATTAGCTATCTCCGGCAAAACTCAAACGTTTTCTGCTGTAAATTGGGCCTTACTGACAGTGCAAAATGTAGCCTAAACTTGCAAACTCGAATGTAAGACACACCTCGATTTTGGGGCCGAAAAATAATTTAAAATGTGCGTTTTAGGATTGCGTAAATACGGTATTTGAAAATGAAGGGAGGATAGGAGGATAAGACAAGACGCTCAGCCATTCACGATATCCCAAAGGAAAACTACATCCATTTAAGCTGCGACTTTTCCTTCCCCACGATTGTGAATACAAACTAGTATTGTGTGGTCATTTCTTGAACATGGATAAGAATATTGCACTTTGTTATTAAAACATATAAAGAAAGCATGGTTCATGAAAGTTGGTGCCCTAGCACACTACGTCTTGCTCATACTAAACTGCTTGAACACTAGATTTCAGGCAAACTGTATTAGTCGTCAAGGAGCCCGTGGCTTACTTTGAGTTCGATGAACTACGCTTTCTGGGAGTACGGTTAACCTCTGTTGTAATGCAGCATATAGATTCGCGACAGGGCTCATCTTTGGACGAAAACAAAGGATATATAAGGGAAGCAATTTTCCCAAATTGTCCCCCCCCCCCTGGTATCCTTTATCATTCCGCTTCAAAACATGGGTAGAATTCAACAGAGGGCACATTGAACAAATGTGCTGCCATCTATGATACGGGACTTTTTGGATACCCTGTAAACAAACTTTATATTTCTTTGCTTCTTGAAACTATTGTCATCTCCTTAAAAATTTTACCCTTATACGTATAGCTTTACTACGAACTTTTATATTTACCTATCATCCTCCGCAACAAAATCTACTTTTTTTTCTTGACACTCACCCTCTTTAAATCAAACCTCTTTCATAGGGATGCACGCGAGACGAGACGCAAAATGCAAAAGTCTCGTCTCGTCTCGCAGCCTCAAATGTTGGTCTCGTCTTGTCTCGCAAATGTGAAGTCTCGTCTCGCGTCTCGCATAAAATTTTGAGTCTCATCTCGCGTCTCGCGCGAGAGTTTCTCGCATGGTCTCGCAGTCTCGCATATATTCTGGGTCAAAATTTTGCAATGTGTTATTCTATGGCTGTTAATGAATGATGATGTGATATTCTGTCCGAAGGCAGGTATTTGACCTAAAAGTCCCTTGGCAAGGGTAATCCATGGTGGTTTGCCATTGCTTTCCATGGGATGAATGTTTATAACATCCTAAGGAAACGGAACCTAGAGTTCAACATGGTATCCGAACTTGTGTCCCCTCCGCTCCAAATTAAAAGAAAAGTTGTGCTGGAATTTGATTGCTGGACCATTAATTTTCGTCAAATTAATAGCATAATTTACAGCAAAACCAGCATAAATTGTTGCTGGATCCAACATTGTTTTCCAGCTTAGAGGTCTCCAGCAATATTTGGCTCTTCTAAAATATCGTCGCCACTATCAACATTTACACGTTTTGGTCGTTTCCTTGAAGGGTGATTTTCCATTATAAAGATGTTTTTATATCACCAAAAGCACTTGTAGACAAAAAAAGAACTCCCCACAACACAATACGACCCAATTCTTTCGGTTCGTTCGCGCTTGTGGCAATGTAGCATTATCGCATTTTATCAACTTTCGCTTTTAACTTATATAGTGTTGCCAGATCTAGAAAATAAAATACTGACAGATATAGGGCCATTGCTACCATCTCCCACCAAACCTACAGGGCCATCCTACCAAACCAGTGTTTGAATTAAACTTCTGAACTAGAGGGGGATGTTTTTGATAAATATATAGAAAGAAAATACTTATTCCATGTAAAAATATCATGTTATTTCTGCGAGCCGGGCCGGGGATAAACTTTGACGAGACGGGATTTCTCCGCCATCCCCCAACATTAATCGCTAGTAGTAATGTGAAAAAGACAGAAACAACAGAAATATCACATTTCGCAGCAATAGGGAGTCTTATTCGCTTTCCAGACCAAAAACAGAAGTTCATGTATTCGTGCGCGCCCGCGTGTGTGTGTTTGTATCGCAAAATAAAGTCCTAAATCGATGTTGTAATAAATTTCCAGTTTACAAAGCTTTTCTTTTTTAATGGTGTTTAGAAACTAAAGAAGGCTTTAATTCTGAAAATCAACCTTGAATAATAATAAATCTCATAAAATGTCTATTGCCCCAATCACTTTTTTGTTCCTGGAGGCATTAACGTTTAACTTAGAAAACTCAATAAATGTAAACTCACTAAATATACAATTAAATGTAATTCATAAGTGTTGCAAGACTGCGAGAAGTCTCGCGAGACTTCTCATGCGAGACGTAACAGAGTCTCGTCTAGCGTCTCGTCTCGCATGGTTTAGTCTCGTGTCTCGTCTCGCAAATGCGATACGAGACGCGAGACAAGACGAGACTTCTCCCGTCTCGCGTGCATCCCTACTCTTTCAGGCTGTTGCTTCGTAATGGACAATTTAATTGTCTCATTTCTCATTACAACCTTACGTGTTCATTGACGAGTGTCACATCAAGAGGCAAGTAAAAGTATTGAAGCCTAAAATACCAATTAATGTATAAAGAAATCCTACTTCCAGTAGTGACAGTAAAAGCAATAGTGTTGATTATCCGCATTAATTGAGACAGCGGTTACGCATGTAATTAAATATGCGTTTGTTTAGCAAAGAAATGCACTACAATGCATTGTTACTTTTCTTATAATACGTCAAGCTTGAAAAAGTGATGGCGGAATCTCAAGCAACCTTCAAAGCCTTCAAGTATTAGTTTAGACTATCATGTTTACGTTGTTCCAAGGAAAATATATAAAGAAAAAAATGTCTGAACAGTGATCAGAAGGAATGATGCTTGCTTCAATTCATTATTTCTGATCACTGTTCAAATGATGTAGGTCAATGAAATATTGACCCACAACCCATTGACCCACCACCCATTGTGACCATGACCCACTGTGCTCCATCATCCACCATGACCCACTTCGACAAACCGTGACCCAATATGTCTCACTACCAAACGTGACGCACTCTGACCCATTACCCATCAAAACCCATCGTAATCAACTTTAACCCATGATCCACGTCCTCCTGTTCACTGACTAAAGAGTTTACACTTGCAATTAAACAATGCTGTGAAATTATAACTAATCAGAGTTTGAATTTCTACGGTCAATCGCTCAAGCATCGCTCTGTTACAATAAGATGGATCTGACCTTTACAATATAAAATGGTAAAATGTTTGTCATGGGTACAGTTACGATGAATTTGAAGTATTATATATAATTATTTCCTTGCTGAATTACAGATTCTTTTCAGTGGAAAATAGGATGAGATTTAAAAGTCTCAAATCAAGGTATCAAAGTAAATGTGAAAAAAAAATGTAAAGTTTTCCATATAATTAAGTATACAGTGAAACCTTAAGACTTCCATGTAATTAAACTTACAGTACAAATTTTGTATATATGTGTTTCTCGCAACCTTATAGCTTCAGTGCCTTGTGCTGAGAAGGCTCCATATAATAAAGATAGGATTCAAAAATTATTATATTAGAAAGTAGTGGATATATGATACCACTGCTTTAAAATTATTACTGCTTTCTAATTAATTGATACTGTATTTTTTGTGTCTCAATTAATAATTGTTTCTTAATTTTTTCTCAACTAATATCGATCGTTTTTGATTAGTTTTACAAATCAACCCACTACCAATTTCCCATATATAGAAAGTTTCCCCCATAGAAGAGAAATTTAAAAACTGCTAGAACACGTTCTGTTTATTTTTAATAAGAGTTAGTATACTGAATTTCACTCCCTAAGTTGAACGACTTGTGAGATACTCAATTTTTTCGTAAAAACGTGGACCTCCTCTCCCCCTTTAGTACATGTATTATAATAAAAGTGATATAACATCCCAGTTGGGATTAGGGTCTAACTATCTACCACAATTCATTTCATTTGGCTTTGCCATTTGTCCGTGATCATCACTCACACATAGTTACATTCGCTTTTATGTAATAATTCATGTATTACAGATGATTCAAAAAATGTATTTTTTTTCAGTAGTTAGCTCCTCTAAAAACTCTCAGGCTGTATCTCGAAAGCCAGGTAGTAAGTCCTATTGTTGTTACAACAGTTACAAATATCAATATCCAAAATACCTGAAGTTCTTTTTTCACATAGATATACTCATCTCAAATAAGTAAACAGAAAAAAATGAAAAAGGAATAAAATGGAGGCCTTGAAAGTGAAACAGAGGCACATTCATCAGTGTTCAGAAGATGCTGTCTACTATGGACTGAATAGAGTGAGTCAGTCGGTCTGAGTGTGTCCGTGAGTCAGAGTGGGTCACGGTGGGTGGTAGGTAGCAGTGGGTCACGTCCTGCTGACCACGACCCACTGATCCACTCACAAATCTTGACCCACTGACATATTCCATCTGTGGTGCAGACATTATATCCTTTGGGGACTTTCCTTGAAAAAAAAATCATCATAGTTCAAGTCTTCAAAAGTGTGAAGGCTGATTGAGATTCAGACATCACTTCAACAAACCAGAAAACAAAATACAGTAATCACAAGAATTTTCATTGAATTTGCGTAGTGAGGACAACATAATTAAAATTCCGTACTCATTAAGATTACTCGAGAAAAGTATAAATAAGTCATGAGAGCTGTCAAGGGAACAACTCTTATTCTTCGGTCGGGGTAAAATAGGACTAGTTTATCAAATTGAATGTGAATGTTCAATTTTCTAAATTAAAACATTCTGATTTGCTCAGTGATGATTTTAATGTATATTAAGTAAGCAAAGTTTGTAACATGTAAAATGTCACAAACATTATCACAAAGACATACTGGAAGTGAAAATACAAGTATTGATGAATTACTTTCTTATTGGAAAAAGTTTCTTTAATTTACACACAGTATGAAAGATTATAAGTTACTTTGAATAAAACCGTCAGTAATAGAACTTAATTACTTGACCAATAATTATGTAGTAATGTTTGCACTAAATTATTTTGAGAACCAACTTCCATCATTTACTTCAATTTTTTTAACCCCAGCCAAAAACAAAGAATAATTAAGGTGGAAAATGAGTGATTGAACAACGAGGAAGAGTTGTACCTAAACACATGAAATTACTCGTACTTTTAAAGAAGCTCGAAAGCAGTTGACTGTACCAGTAAATATATCAGCACAATCTTCCTGTCTTTACCCAACAATGAAAAATTAAAATTACCCTTACCAATTTCAACCTAGAGATTACAAATGTTCAGAAAAGGAAGTTCATATCTCATTTAAGGGCTTGATTGTGCCGCCGTTTTAAAGTTATTTGCCTTTCTCATTGTTAAAGCATGCCATACACCATGAATGAGCTCGGTATTCCGTTTTGTAAGCACTCCGTTAAAACGTTTTAAATGTCAACAGAGTTTTTTTTTTTTTTTTTTTAATACCGTCAACCAGAACCGTAAATAGAGATTTCGGCGCCCGGGGTGAAGTAGAATTCGGCACCCAGTACAGACACCTTACCAAGCTTTCTTTTTTCTTTTTCTTTTTCTTTCTTTCTTTCTTTCTTTTTTTTCTTTTTTTTTACATAAGAAAAGCAGCTTTTGTTATTATACTACAATGAATTTTTATTAAGCTGCTTAAAAGAGCATTACAACAACCAAAAGCGATCATTATGTATGACACAAGATCATACGCGAAGACGAAAAGGTTAGCGGAGGACCGTGGAGCATGGAAGCTTCTCAGCTGCGGCAAGTGACCTGCAAATAAAGATAGAATACCTATAATGATGATGATGTAGTCTTTTACAAATAAGAGCTGCTTTCAAGAGGTTTATTTTGGAATTTTTGTTAAACTTGACAAAACTTCCTTTGGTTCTATACAAATCCACTTGGAGAACAGTTATGGAAACTTACAGTACAACTATTTGCAATATTTCATACTGTCGATAAGAAATGAAATATCAGTACAGTAGAAACTATGTGCTTTTAAAATGTTCGAAATGAATTATAGCATTAATTTCCAATAATAATTGTAAACTTTTGTAATTTTATTTTGTAGGTAAATAGGATTTTAACTTCAATTTTTTTACGATAAAAAAATATTTTGTGAAATGTAATGGACATTTAGAAAGTGCTTTCTTTGGTAATTTCTCAATATTGATATGGAGCTAAAGAATATGTTTAGTGCTGTATTTCAAATCCAAAATATAGTTCGCTACAACATTTTGAAATAATAGTAATTACTTAATCTCTTAATGAATAGAAGTTCTGAATTTAAGGTTGCTTATTATTAATTAACATATTAAAAATACACTAACACACATACACACATATATATATTATATATGTGTGTATACGTTTGGTATGTATGCTGATAGAAAAACCACAAAACTAGATACGTATGCACAAAAGAAAATATCCTGGCGATACAGGTGGTTGATGGAGAAATAATTCCAACAATTCCTATTAATTGGAAGCATTTTTTATAACCTATCAAAGAAATAAAAAAAAATACACTGGTAGTGATCAATCTTTGAGAAAGAGGAAATTCGCTGACTTCTTTTTTACACCTGCTTAAAGTTCGAAAGTGTTATTATTCCTCTTGTTTACCTACACTTTTAATATTCCCGCGCAAACAGCAACTTGCATGCCCTCTCGTGTCTCTTCACTCCTTTCAGTTTTGTATCTTCATTCTCACAGAAATATTAATCCCATTGGGTAGAAAAGCATGATTAATTAAGCAAACTCATCACCATCAACGTATTTCAGACTCTTTGACTTTTTCTGATTTTGAAAACGCTCTTGAGTACATTATAAATCATTACTTAGCACCTTATATATATCACATCGTCATTAAAAATGATATACAGCAATAACTTTCTTTAAGTACTAACATGTAACACTTCCCAAGTGTAACACTCCGATTTTGATAAAATTTGGCAGGTAGATGTTACACATGAAATAAATGAATACGTATTTTCTTCCTACGGAAAAATTTTTAGGGTGCACAAGCCCCAAACCAAAATTTTGAAAGTTAGCGTTCGAAAAGCAAGAAGAAGTCGACCGAAGTAAATGAAATTATGCATAGATACCGTAGAATTAAAACAAAGGAATACGTATTTCGTATTTTCTTTAAAAAAAAAAAAAAAAAAAAAAAAAAAAAAAAAAAGGATGGGGCACAGACCTTTCCAAACCTTTGATTACGAAATATCAAAAGTGCGAATAAGCATATATTAGAAGTGCCTAAAGGATAAGAAGAATTACTACAACACTTATGTAGGGACAATAGGCAAAAAAATAAGCGAATACGTGTTTTTAGTTTCTGCGGAAAAATAGTGTTGGGCCAAGGCCCCTCCGAAGAAAGTAAATATTACAGCAGAAGCGCAAGAAGAAGTGGAGCGAAGCGAATGAAATTGTGTGTAGATATTGTATATGTAAAATAAAGCAACTCGTGTTTCCCAAGTGTCCCGTACTGATTTGCTACAAATTTGCACATCAACAGAAAACAGCAAATAAATCGACACGTGTTTTCATTTATGGAAAAACACTGTAAGGGTTAAAGGCTTACCCCGAAATACTATAAAATATGCTATATGTAGAAAAAACTAGTGTGAAAATAGTGAAATTTTACCAATAGATAGATGTCCTAAAGTACAGTGAATCAATACAGTGAATTTCGAGTGTTTCGTGTTTCTGCCCTCAAAAGTTCAAGTTCAAAGACTGAAGTTAGCGCCCCCTAGCTACTTGCGAAACATGTATTGCCTTATTTTACATATACAAGATCTATGTATAATTTCATTCGCTTCGGTCCACTCCTTCCTGCACTTCTGCTTTATTATGTACATTTTTAGGAGAGGACCTTGGCATCCACACAGTTTTTCCGCACAAACTACAAAACACGGGTTAGCTTATTTTTGTGTATTGTTTCTTAACATACTTTCGTTGCGATTCTCTATGTAATTTAGGCACTTCGAAAGTATACTCTTTAGTACTTTTCATATTTCGTAATCAAATATTTGGAAGGGTCTTTGCCCCACCCATTTATTTCTTTGTTTCAGGAAAATACGAAACAAGTATTCCCTCATTTTATATCTACTAGGTACAATATCTGTGTACAATTTCATTCACTTCGGTCCACTTCATACTGCGTTCGGGCGTGAACTTTCGAAATATTGGGTAAGGGCTTTGGTCCCCAATAATTGTTTCTCTGCAGAAAATTGAAAAAAAAAAAAAAAAAAAACGTATTCGTGTATTTTATGTGTAGTATCTAACTGCCAAATTTTATCAAAATCGGAGTGTTACAGTTGTATCAAATTATATCAAAACAGACAACATTGATTTAATAGGGTGTCAATACTTTTTAAAATCATTTCTAGCACTTTTTCTTTCTTTTTGCTCGTTCGGTGCTTTCTAGCCATCAGCGCCCGGGACGACCGCCCCGCGCGTCCCCGATATATATATATATACATATATATATATATATATATATATATATATATACATATATATATATATATATATATATATATATATATATATATATACATATACATATATATATATATATATATATATACATATATATATATATATATATATACATATATATATATATATATATATATACATATATATATATATATATATATATACATATATATATATATATATATATATATATATATATATATATATACATACATATATATATATACATATATATATATATATATATATATATATATATATATATATATATATATATACATATATATATATATATATATATACATATATATATATATATATATATATACATATATTTTTTTTCCTCAAGTTTTTTTTTTAAATATTTGTGCTTGTGCTTGTGAAAACTTTCTGCCAGCGTTCACTCCCGAGTTGACCATTGGAACAGAGTTACCCTTTTCATCTAGAGGTAAAAGTAGTGTTAATTTAATGTATAATTTAATTATTTTTGTTAATATTAACCTACTATTACTATCGTGTTATATATAGAGAGAGAGGTTAATTGAAAATTAAATTTGAGGATATATATAGATCTTGTTCTATATGAGCTTCACTCATATATATATTTTTGTTGTTTACTTATTCTCTATCATCTCGTTACTAAATTGTTCAATTGTATACCTTTCAATTGAGGATAATGTTTTGACTTTGAAAAGCCTCTGGTTTCTACTATATCTACCTAAGGGGGGTATCCAATCTAATAACGTGCCTTTATGTATGTGTTGTATATGCTGCTGGGGAAGTTTTGCTTATTATTACATTATCTAACTAGTGGTACAGTGACTTCCTTGACTTCCGGTAGGGCGTGTATGATGCACTACAAAACGTGGGTGATGAAAGGGTAAACACCTGCCTAAACTGCAAATATACGCAATACTTCACCTGTTAAGGTGCATGGGGTCCCGGGTTCAAACCCTGCTCCCGCCAAGTGAACTTTGTGGTGGACAAACACCGTGTGCGTGGGTTTTCTCGGGGTTCTCCCGTTTCCTCCCACTTTCTTCATTCCACCATTTCATTCATTCTCATAACCGGCATAACCGTGGGACGTAAAACTCAAAGATTTCATTTCATTTCATTTCACCTGTTAAGAAGACTATAACTAGGTACGTTGTTAGAGATTCACGTTGACTAATGCTGGGAAATAGCTATAAGTTTGGTCACTTTACATGAAACAATATTATGCGCCCGGTTTAATGCCCACAACTACGTTTTTGAGGCTGTAAATGAAGCGAAGTTATGCTCGTGACCTGCTTGGAGAGCCCACCGCTGCAGATCTACGTCAAGCAGTGGTAAATGTGCACCAACGATCAATGATGAAATGCTAATTTTTAGGTGGGTATACGCTCTAATCTTTGTTACACACATACACACACATACTATATATACTGTACATATATATATATATACTGTACATATATATATATATATGCCCCAAGTAGTTTAAGTACTCTACTTTCAAGTGCGTTTAACGAAGGACGTTATTCCTCTGACATCTTCGTCTTCAAGTCGGAGATGCCATAACGACTTTTATAATGTTAGTAAGGTTGTTATATCGGCTATCAGCCGGGTGAAGGTATTTACAATCGACGTTTCGAATGCAGTCATTGCATTCATCTTCAAGGATTGTGATGAAGAGACCGGAGTCAAGTCAAGTCTGTTTATCCCCCGAAGTCGGGAAGGACGTCTAGCCTTTAAACGGCTACTTTGTCCAATATATATATATATATATATATATTCTGTTGATTTGCTTATTGCAGTCAAAATATCCTGGGAGATAAGGTATATTTTATTTTATATAGATATTTTATACTGGAGGCAGGCTTAATCATCTTAGGTAGTTGTGAATAATATTCTTTAAGATCATCGAGATTGAACGCAAATACACGGTGAGGACAGGCTAAGCCCAACACTGAATTCAATAGAAAAACTTTTTATTCTGGTTGGCTGAGAGGTACTGACTCCTGATTGGCTATTGTTGTGGCTACGAGAAATGACTTTGTTGAATGTCCTTTACTGTTCCTGAAAAGAGCCGACCAGATAGGGCTGAGTTGAAACCCATTGTCTCTATTGAGACTTCCTTTTTACTTGAGATAGCTATTGCTTTCTTTATTACTCTGTCCCAAAAATTGCTGCACTTGAGTACTATGGTGGTATTTGTAAAATCAATTCTGTGCCCAGGCTGACAGTCCTGACTTTTCTGGTTGCTGAAGTCTTATGCAGCTCTTGTGTTCTTTCCATTGTTGTTCTATTGTACGTCCAGTTTGTCCTAAGTATGATCTGCCACATTCACATGGTATACGCTATACATCAGGAGTGCGTAAGTGAATGTCGTCTTTCACTGATTTGATCTCCAGCTGATGATAGCTGGAGACTTACGAATAACTCTGTTTAATATTTCTTCGTCGAATTTCAGTTGGGTTTCTCTCTGTAGTAAGAAGAAATAAATCCACCTGATGATTGTAGTCGGTAGATTGAGGTTGGCCAGTTTTTGAATTAATCCATCATGCTACACGGTATCAAATGCACTGCTTACGTCAAACAAAAGGATTCCTAGTTTACGTTTCATTTTGATAGCAATTTGTTCGTCATTCTATATTCTGATGGATGTGTTGTCTGATGTACGTAGGGCTGAAGCCTGCCTAATTTCGGTTCAGTTGTCCACTATGCTTAATACGTTCGTGTACCCTGTTTACCATAACTATTTCCATTAGTTTGGAGAATGTAGCTGTTAAAGTGATGGGTCTGTATCTTTTCAAATGGTTGGAAAGTTTTCCAAGTTTGTGAATAGACGTTCTGTGCCTGTACCAGGAAGGAGGAATGTATTGGCCTAATTTGGAAGAAGAATTCAGCTAAGCTTAGTTTCTTCACACTCCCACCTAAGCTGAATTGCGGGACTAAAAGGCAGCGACAAACTACATTTTATAATTTGCACATTTTGTGAAAAATAACATTTATTCATATTGCTAAGTGTTTAAATGTGATTAATACAATCACTAACAGTGCCATTTCTAATCAATCAATTCTTATTACTGAAGCAATTCTCTAAACACTTGACGTTTTATGGGAACTATTTTTTTTATTTTAATAGTGTATTCTTACGCTTACATTGTGTGAGGGAACACTGACGCTTAGTGAGATCGCGGGGAGTCAGACTTGGGAACTAAAACACATCACCTGTCCATTCATACCATCCTGACTCAAAAAATTTTGTGGAGCCTTTTAACGTATTATACGAAGATGTAAAAGTTAGTAGTGTGTTCTGAAGTGGAAAAGTGCATTTTTAGAAATGTAAAACTACGATGTATCTCCAAAATAAACACCATTATCTTTTAATCACCACATAATCACAACGTTATGAGGTTACCGGCCGACTAAGAAGAATGGTGGTGAACTCGCTTTCTCTCAATTCCATTGAAGGCAATGGAGCCAAGGAAAAACATCAAAGGACGCTTCCAGAGGAATTATCAATTAATAAAACCGTATTCCCCCAATGGTGATAGGAATGAATATGTTTTGCTATCGACAGCGGGACGCTTGTCAAAGCAATAAAATTAAAACGTTCATTTTATTAATTTTCTCACCCAACTTTCGTGAAAAGGACGTGAGTTAGCAACAGTGAAATCACTCTTATCGTCAGTTTCGACTTAAAGACGCCAAAATTAATTTTGTCTTTACATACGTATGTGCGTAGAACAATAACTCTTTGTTCGAGAAGTTGCTGAGAGACCCTTTTTGCGTCGGTTCCTATGAGAATGAAGAAGTAGCAAGTTACCCAATTGCCCAAGTGACATCTAAACTAATTCCCGATTGGACAATAGTGGACAATGTTATATTAAGAGAGTAGTTGCTAGTCATGTGACCCACGGTGACCAGAAGAAGCACAATTCAGTCGGGCAGCGAATCTCAAATCCTCCATTACGGAGAAAAATTCGGGCGAGGAATACTGAAACCTCCACCACGGGAATCGTGCGTGTTGAGTTACCGCAACAGAGAGATTGAAGAACAAGTTATCCGCCAATAGGCCTAGTGTGCAATATTTAGGTCAGAGGCCATATCATATGTTCTTGCTCGTAAATTATACAGTTAATCACGCTTAGTGTTCGAACACGGCTTTAATTGCTAAGTTGTTAAAAAAGTTTGCGATCCCCGATTGACCAGACTCAGGGTGCAGTCATCTTACGCAGCGTTTACAGGATCTTTCGAGGGACTCGTTGCCGAAGCAGTGGAAGAGGACAAGCCGTGCCATAGGTTGTGTAACCGATTGAGTGTTCGTGGTCCATGTTCGGGCAGCTATTTATTTGTAACCGCCTGTAGTTCTGATCTGATCGCTGTCCTCGGCTCGTGGTATTACCAATAAGTATACTCCTGATACTTTAACTTACCTGGACAGGACGACGAAGACCTCTCCAAGAAAGGTTACAAACTGTTTCCCACAAAGCTCGTCGGTCTCAATAATGAGATGAGCATTAGGCGCCGAGAGGTTCGGATGTCTCGTCTCGAAAACCTCACGGACGATCAGACGGTCATCCGGACCATAACGCACACAAATATCACTCATACAAACAACGAAAACACACTGGATTAATTGACACTATACTTATTTATTAGAACACTATTTTGAAAAAAATAACGAAGAGAAATGAATACAACACTGGACACTAATAAATTTTGCCGCTGAAATTACGTTTTGCCCTATTCAGGAAATATAGCCCTTTCTATATACATATGATTATAATTCAGGTATCACTAGAAACACTTTGCTCACACCATTAACACACTTGGGGGATTCGCACTGGGGAAAAGTTGTCTGGATCGTCCCACGATGAACCCAGTTGTTACGCTGAACAGTCCTGCAGCGTAAAAGTAAATCTTGAGTAAATAAACGAAAAGAAGGTCTTCGCAGTTGAATTCTGATATTGGAGGGCGCGAATATAACTTTTGAAACGCACAAGGTCTGAGGACCTGGGATTTCACTGATTGGGGCTAGCCGTAAGTAATCGTCCTTCATCGGCTAAATAGCTCGTGCCCCTTAACACAACTTATGTTTGAAGTTCAACGCGAGATGCGTGGTTGCATCTTCCAGACCTGGAGTCAAACTCCCTGAGCGTCCAAGCTCAAGCTACGGATTGCAATGGTCAACAGAAAGTGTTGGCAGTTCATTTCAAAAATTACTCAGTTACTCACCTGTATGTACATACCAACAGAATATAGAAAACAATTTCTGTTAATTTTAGTCAACTGCCTATAATGCACTAGACACGGCGATAACACTGGCGTGAGAAAGTACAGATAACGGGCTACGAAACAACACAGTTGGTGCCACTTTGGTTACTGAAACATCTGGTCAGTCCGTATTTCTCCAATCTATTATAATGTTTCCATAAGCGATTAACGAAAACACTTAATTCAGTTCCCATTAACTATAGAATATATACTATGCATATAATGAGTCAGGGAGAAACACTGAAATGGTTAGTCACTAACTGAAATGTTCTCAGCAAAATCAATGTTTTAAATATATATATATGAGAAAACGATGAAAGACTTCTTTGTCCAATTGTGTGGGAAAGAAGCAATTCCCACCAAAGAAAGAACTTATATGCGTTGCAGAATAAAGTATAAATCGAAAATAATAATCACTGTCTTCACGAAATATACAGGGCGTCCACAAAAAAATACTTCTATAACCTGGTGGCGGTTATAGATTGGTGTCCGAAACGTGGAACGACCTGTCAAGTGCACACGTGGACAGGTTGAGAACCCTTGGCCGTCTGACGAAGTATGAATAAAATTAGGTTTTTCACCTGAAAATTTAAAATAAGTTAGTTGGCAACACTGTCATATGGTGTGAGACTTACGTGTATAAACGATGAATGGTTTTTCACCTGAAAAAAGGGCTATTTAAAATAGTTAAATAACTTGTCCACTCACTACAACATGATGAGGTTCTTGCATGAGCAATGTCCAATCCAAATGTTCCATAAAGTAATAAGATCCTCTTGAACAATTGGTGCAGTTGAGTGTCCTTATCTTCCGTTTCTTCACATGTTGAAACCATACTGTCTTCCTGTCTGAGTATCCTCCATTCCTCCATGGTTCTCCAACGATGAGTTGATAAGGGGAGAAGGGGTGATTTTTTTTTTAACACTGGTGTGAGAAACGAGGTACGGTTTGAAACACCTGTATGATAACTTTTTTTTTTTTTTTTTTTAAAGTTCGCAGAAAGCGTTTATAGGGCTATTAAAATTCTTATTTTTTTTTATAAAAAAAAAAACACAAATACTTTTTGTAAAATGTTTAAGTGTTCCGTTTCGATCACTTTATTTGATATAATATGAAGTAAATACGTTATAGGGCTATTTAAATGCTTTTTTTTAAACACTAATAAATTCTTTTCATAAAATGTTTAAGTGTTCCGTTTCGATCACTTTATTTTGTGTAATATGAAGTAAATACGTTATAGGGCTATTTAAATGCTTCTTTTTTTTTTTTTTTTTTTTTTTTTACAAATACTTTTCGTAAAATGTTTAAGTGTTCCGTTTCGATCACTTTATTTTGTGTAACATGAAATAAATACACACACACGATAACTATTTATGAAAACATCGACTTGAAGAATTATCAAATATCTCAATAAAAATTAGTAAATATACTGATATCTGTATTTAAAATATCAAAATGTGAATGAATAAGCAAATAGCAAAACATGTTAAAGGTACTAAAATATTAAAATTATTGTTAAAGTTTCGATATCACTCTAATATATTTGAAAAATATGAAAATCGTTGAAAAAGTAAAATGAATGGAAATGTAAACACATGATAAACTGACAATATATAAACAAAATAAGATTTTCACCTGTATGTCCTTTTTTTTTTTTTTTTTTTTTTTTAACTGTGCCTCGTGTTGTTTGGCAGAAAAGAACGAAAAATCGTTTTTCAAAAATAAAAAAAAATAAACTTAAGTGTCAAAATTGACGTTCATAGTAATTCCAAGAAATAAGCATGATTCTGCATATCAAAGAAAAAGATCGTGATTTCGTTGACATGTATGAAGAAAATTCGGCACGCCATAAGATCAAATGCCATCTGCTCGTCGTGAAAATCGAGACTTTAATTTAGTAATGCTCAATACAACAAATGATTTTATTCTGAAACAAAGTTATTATTAGCTTAAGCCTAAAATAATGGTTGTTGTTCACTTCCATAAACGTAAACATTGTAGGGTTACTAGAACATATGGGTATTATCTACAAAAGAACTTATTAATGCAGCGTTGAAAACTATACGGTGTTGATCCAAGTTTTTCAAAGGTCTGAATCAAGGAAGTTGACTCACTAGTCCAAACATTCCTGAAAATAAATGGTCATTACACCATGAATTGACCAAAACCATAGGTGGGAAAATGTGTAATACTACACGTACTTACACACACAATATGCCATCGACACCTGCGAGGCAAAAAAACTAGAAACGAGGAAGGCCTGCAACCCTAGGCACTTACAAAATTGTTTCTGCACAAAACTGAAATATAAACATTAATATTCAGTAAACTACGCGTATGTTCCCTGGAACATAACATACGTCTTCCACCTAGAAAAAATGTGTAAACACACAAAATACAAATGCTCTCGTAGCATCGTAAAGATATGTCTCTATAAGACAAAATACATGAGACCTACTAAGAGAAAAACATGAGATACAAACAAGAATATAGTCAACGACATTACAACTTTCTGGTTGGTCTGAAACATCCAATTAAATTCCCTACAAAACAGCTGTAACAAGCTTCCTTAGGCATCTTCGCTACAAAATTTTCAAAATGGTCTTATTAACATATTAAAATTCAGTCATCGAGCATATGAAATAATTGACAGAAAGTAATTCTCAAAAAACGTTATGGCTTCATACTGTCGGAAAAAAAGAAAATAAGTTTATTTTTCGGGATCTATATCAATATCTTTAAGACGGCTGAAACCTCATAAATAATGGGCCATGTCGATTTTTGAAGAAAATCATCCGTCATTGGCAGTATGGCTGAAACCTAAAGGTTTGTATTCCAAAACCTTTGGCCATGTTGATTTCTGAAGGAAATACTCCATAACAAAAACAATTTTACTAAAAAAAATTCCAAATAGTTTTGGGACATACAGTGACTAAAATATAACTTTCTCAAAATTAACATGAAAAATAAACATTACAACTCATTAGCATACAAGTACACAACATAGTTACGATTCATAAACGTTAAAATATTCGCTGAAATGTTACTAGATAATAACATACTCAAAAAATCTAACCTAAGAATACACATGGTTAGTTACGGGTTACTATAAAAGAAGAAGAGAAATGAAAAACTATATTTTGCGATTGATGGCGAAAATACAGTTAGCTATGGAATATCCAATGGATTAGCCACATCCATTTTTGCAAGAGATCTGCAATTCCAGGAAATATTGCCTCCCTGAAAAAAAATATTTATCTTTATCCCCATAAAATATCCTACCCGAAGGAGTTCCCCTACGGTCGTTCAGTGGTCTAGAGAAGACGAAAAAAAATGTTAATTAGAAATTACAAGAAAATATAGAAGTTAAACATATTTCCGCATATATATTAATATGAGGGGAAAAACGACCGTTCACCATCAGAATATCTGTTCATATAGTTCCTTCTAAAATAAAAAGATTATTGCTTTCGTTCGGAGAATTATACTATTCACACGACATTCCTGCACATTCTATTACCAACAAGGAAATGTCTGTTATCACTTGTTTAAGGCTTAGCCTACTTTCCATTCTAAACTTTTCTCTTCGAACAAAATATATCATGTCATATCCTGGAAATTCAAATAAGTCAAAGTCGGGTAAATGACGTAAATGAGGTTCAATAAAATTACAGTAAACACTTCAAAATGAAAACGAAAATCTAAGATTAACACTGAAAAATAAATTTAACATTGATTATAAGTGTAAAATTCCATATTCTACGCATGAGATTACGTACTAAGTTTCATTTACAAATACAGAAATATATACATAACTAACAACTAAAAATTTTCTCATTCTAAGCATCTCGATGCATTATTTTTTTTTCTAAAAGAAAATCAAACATTAATTCTAAATAACATGTAATAACATATTTAAGAATTTCGAAAGTGGGAAAGGATCCTAAAAAGGGATTTAAAATTTAAAATACAATAAAAATATATATTATAACGCCAAAACATCTTCCCACTGGCTGGGGGTACGGAAATCGCGCCAAGATTTCAAATTGCTTTTAAAATGCAATTCCCCTACGTATGTGATTACGTTAATTATTTACTAAAAGATCTAAATTCAAACATCTGAAATGAAAACAAGAAAAATTAATGACATTAAACTAATAGTAAGTCAGTGATAAGGTTTGCAACACAAATGCACAGCTGACTGAGGTATGAAGTGCTACACGGAGCAAAGACAAAAAGAGGAAAAGAATTAATCAGCTGTATATCACCCGTTATTCGTAACCATAAACACAAGTGGTTCTACAGTCTGGCGACTGCCTTATCAAAACAAGAAAAATAAAGAAAGAAAACGTGTTATCTTCTCTTTGCTGAACAGTTAAAAGCTGAAAGCAAAAATGAGTTTAAAAGAAATGCGTAGTTCTCCTTTTCGTATCCAGGTGTTCTGATCAAAAACTAAAAGCAAAAAGGAAGAAAAATGAATGAATGTTTATTGCCTAGAAATGAGTCGCTAATCCTGGGAGAAAAATTTGTATCAACACACAAAGTCTTGGTTACTTTTTTTTTCTATGATTGCTGTTTCTGCCTTGGTAACTGCAGTCTGTTCGTTTATTTCTACGATGTTTACCTCTATGTACAAAAATACTCTTAATGTTCTCACTCAAGTTGCGTTTCCAATCTCGTTTGTGATAACTCATATTTCGTGGCCGTGATTTACGACTCCTTCTGTTTCTGTTACTACCTTTTCGTGTGCGGTCTTGGTTCTGATTCCCTTTAAATTTCGTATTGTTTACGCTCCGGTCTGCGTATCTTTGCCTATTGCTATAACTGTAATCTCGTTTGCGCCTTTTCTCTCTGTGGTTTGTGGTAGTAATTCTTGTGCGCTTACGACCTCTGTCGTGTACAATCATATGTTCGCAATTGTCACTACTACTACTATTAGCGGCGTCACTAGATTCTGAATAGATAAAATCGTTGCCAGATTTGTTACGAGGTTGGTTTAGACTACCTGTCTCTGGTTGGAGTTCAGATTCCTGCGTTTCCTTTTCATTAAGAATATTAGTCTCTAGCTCAGGTTTCAATTCCAATGTTTTGTTTACACTAGGAATATGAGTCACTAACTGAGGTTCAAATTCCGGTGTTTCGTATCCAGTGGGAACGTCTGACTGTAACTGGGGTTCGCATTCCGGTGTTTTGTTTCCAGCATTTTCCGTTTGCTGACTATTTTCACGAAACACGTCCCGTAAAACGTCTATATTCTGACCTAATTCAACAAAATTTTCTTTATTCTCATCTACTTTTCGTTCTAATCTAGCTAGGTTTTCTTTATTCTCAGCACGGGACTCTTTACATTCTATTAAGTATCTCTCAAGTTCCTGTATAATATTTTCCCTTAATTTATCAAAATTTATATCTATCTTAGTAAGAAAATCTACTTCCTGCTCTGCCATCTTGGACAAAAATAAACTAGGCTATCACAAAAACATGATTAAAATCACCTGAAAGAGATTTTTTTTTTCAGATTACTGGTACTAAGCTGAAAGAGAAATCGTATATTAAAATATTGATCTTATAAGTATTCGAGCACCAACGGTCTCGATTCGGGTCGATAGTTCGGGCGTCATTTATTTGTAACCGATTGAGTGTTCGTGGTCCATGTTCGGGCAGCTATTTATTTGTAACCGCCTGTAGTTCTGATCTGATCGCTGTCCTCGGCTCGTGGTATTACCAATAAGTATACTCCTGATACTTTAACTTACCTGGACAGGACGACGAAGACCTCTCCAAGAAAGGTTACAAACTGTTTCCCACAAAGCTCGTCGGTCTCAATAATGAGATGAGCATTAGGCGCCGAGAGGTTCGGATGTCTCGTCTCGAAAACCTCACGGACGATCAGACGGTCATCCGGACCATAACGCACACAAATATCACTCATACAAACAACGAAAACACACTGGATTAATTGACACTATACTTATTTATTAGAACACTATTTTGAAAAAAATAACGAAGAGAAATGAATACAACACTGGACACTAATAAATTTTGCCGCTGAAATTACGTTTTGCCCTATTCAGGAAATATAGCCCTTTCTATATACATATGATTATAATTCAGGTATCACTAGAAACACTTTGCTCACACCATTAACACACTTGGGGGATTCGCACTGGGGAAAAGTTGTCTGGATCGTCCCACGATGAACCCAGTTGTTACGCTGAACAGTCCTGCAGCGTAAAAGTAAATCTTGAGTAAATAAACGAAAAGAAGGTCTTCGCAGTTGAATTCTGATATTGGAGGGCGCGAATATAACTTTTGAAACGCACAAGGTCTGAGGACCTGGGATTTCACTGATTGGGGCTAGCCGTAAGTAATCGTCCTTCATCGGCTAAATAGCTCGTGCCCCTTAACACAACTTATGTTTGAAGTTCAACGCGAGATGCGTGGTTGCATCTTCCAGACCTGGAGTCAAACTCCCTGAGCGTCCAAGCTCAAGCTACGGATTGCAATGGTCAACAGAAAGTGTTGGCAGTTCATTTCAAAAATTACTCAGTTACTCACCTGTATGTACATACCAACAGAATATAGAAAACAATTTCTGTTAATTTTAGTCAACTGCCTATAATGCACTAGACACGGCGATAACACTGGCGTGAGAAAGTACAGATAACGGGCTACGAAACAACACAGTTGGTGCCACTTTGGTTACTGAAACATCTGGTCAGTCCGTATTTCTCCAATCTATTATAATGTTTCCATAAGCGATTAACGAAAACACTTAATTCAGTTCCCATTAACTATAGAATATATACTATGCATATAATGAGTCAGGGAGAAACACTGAAATGGTTAGTCACTAACTGAAATGTTCTCAGCAAAATCAATGTTTTAAATATATATATATGAGAAAACGATGAAAGACTTCTTTGTCCAATTGTGTGGGAAAGAAGCAATTCCCACCAAAGAAAGAACTTATATGCGTTGCAGAATAAAGTATAAATCGAAAATAATAATCACTGTCTTCACGAAATATACAGGGCGTCCACAAAAAAATACTTCTATAACCTGGTGGCGGTTATAGTTGCAACCCTAAAGAAAATTGTAAGTAGCCACAAAATAACATTTCTGATATCAGAGGAAGAATCCAGTGTTAGGATCGCCAGAGGAATATCGTTTGAAAAGTCATAGTGAAAGAATAATATAATATTCAATTAGCACGCCAGCTAGTAAAGTGCCATGTCACGACAATCTCAAAGTAAAAATATTAGTAGTTAAACCTAATTGACATTCGAGTAATCATTTGTTCTGTAAATTTTACTCCTTCATTAACGCGAGGTTGTAGGTTACGGGATGTACTTCGCATCCAACATCGAAGTAGTGAGCTATCCCTCGCAATATGCATAAACAGAAAGAAAGAGAAAAGTAATAATTAAACTAATTTTAATATTTTGATAGCTTGTACGTAACCGACCACGGTGCCCACCAATTTGTCATTTAAATCTTCCCAAGTTTAAATGGCAATTGGCAAAGCATGATATGTGTCCTGGTGGAAGGGATGATTGGGAACTTTACATTTTTCAATACGTCTCAATTGTGAGTGCAAGGGTAAAGAGACGTGACCTCCAACACCAGCGATAACATATTTAATTGGTGCACGAAACCCGCGAGAATAGTAATAGAATATATTGAATTGGTGCAAGAAACCTCGAGAGAACATACTTGATTGTTCTCTGTAACCTGGAATAAAATAATTGCTTATTTTGTTATATAGATTTCCTACTACCCGCGTAAACGCAAAAATTAGTTTCTTTTGTATACCAGCATTGAGAAAAAAATATATGTCAAAGCGTATGTTGATTTGTGCATAACAAGCGTAAAGTGTATGTTTATTATTATGTTTGTATATATGTGTTTGAGATATTAGTTGAAATTTAGGAAACCTTTCGATAATTTTAGAGATATCATTAGTTTATTTCAGTGCCAGTCAATAGAAATAAGTAGACAAAATGTTAGACACCACAGAATTAAAGCAAAAGCTTACTGCATTGCTTGACGAGCAATTAAGGACAGTTACCGAAACAATGAATGAATGTTTTGACGATCTTACGAAAGACATATGTAGTAAAATTGAACGTTTAGGCAAAACAACAGATGGTGGATCCCAAAGGTTACATAAATGTGTAGAAGCCCATAAGGCCAAGATTGAAAGTTGTCGAGCCGGAGTTACGCATGACCGCGGGGAAAGTCAGACTACGTTCGAAAAATTAGGAATTAAGCAAACCGCGTCAAAACAAAAAGTAAATGAACATCAGGAACAGATCGGAAAATAAATTCTAGATTTTGAAGCGACGGTTGACGTACATGATACGCAAACGCAAGGACACACGTCATGGTTACAAGAGCAGGGTCATGAAGTAAATGACATTCAAAACTTTCTTAAAATTAAAAATATAGCTTTAGAAAACACTACTAACGTTTCTCAGTTAGCAACAAAAGTTGATACATCAGAAAAATCATTGCCTCTGCTCTATCTAGAAGTAGAAATTGCTAATCAACCAGAAAAACTCGAAGTAAATTGTTTAGAAACAATAATAAAACAAGCTTGCATTATGGTACAAGATTATGAGCGTTTGGAATATTTCATACTTAATTTAGGAGATTTATATATCTCACACCATTGCAGAAGTTCCACGGAATGGTCTGACGAGTGTCTCAAAGTAATAATGACGAATTTCTCTAATGGATTACAGTTACTTCATTAAAAAAAAAAAAAAAAATCACACCAATCCGGTTGATTAGGGACTGCTATTACAGCATGTCTACGAAGACTATCCATCCAGCCGTATCCCGAACCACAATAACAGGTACGTAGAACAATGAATATGTTTATTTAAAGTTTAATCCAGGATTACCCAGAGCTGAGGATGTTTGGAAGGAGGAAAGGATCAAGGAAAAACAGAAGTAACTAAAGGTAAAAATGGCATTCGTACACCTTCATCTCGTCGCATGCTACTTGATATGATGTTTCTTCATAGAATTCTAAATGGGAAACTTAGAACTGAAGAACTAATCTCTAAATTTAATATTCGGGTACCTGCAAGAACAACTAGAAATAGCGAACTACTTCATTGCAACAAGCCTCGATTATCAATTATTCAGCGTTCTATGTTCCATAGACTGGCTTCTGAATTTAACTCCATTGCTTCTGACGTGGATATTTTTAAATCTGAGAATGTATTCCGACGGGAAATTATTGCTACACTTATAGAACCTTAGTTTTATTTCAATTTGTTATTGCTACACTTATGGACCTTTATATAGCTTTTTGTTTACACTTGTTATTTTAATTTTATATTCTATGTTATATAGTTTTAGTGTAAAATTGCTGCCTTGCTGTATCTGGAACTTTGGCAAATAAATAAATAAATAAATAAATAAATAAATAAATACATAAATACATAAATAAATAAATAAATAGAAGGTCAGGCTTATTGCAAAACTCCAGCTATGGGTATTTCGAGTTTATTGTGCCTATTGATTTTAGAGATCAACACACTAACCTATTGTTATTTTATTTTTTTACCAGACTCGACTTTGTGCTGTGAGATTGAAGAAAAATGTCAAACTCATAGTACAAAGAGGTACATTTGAAGCGCGAAACTTCATTTTATATAGAATAAAAAGGGAAATAAATTTAATAGAAATGTCTAATAATAGTACAATATATATAGATACTACTAAAAAGTTTGATAAACAATGTACCTACCTATCTACCACAAGTGTCAATAATCGTATATATCATTGTTACTATTGAATATAATGTTTAAAGAATATTTAATGAGTATTGTTTGTGTCATTTAAAATCATTATATTTGTTATATTTATATATCTTGGTGATACTCTTTGTATAGTTTTAAGAAGTCACAATATTTTCATTCTTGTTATGAAGGGTTTTAGTCAAGTTAAAAGCATTTATGATAACATATTTATATACATTAACATATTTAATTGGCACCGAAACATATCCATATATTGGATAGTTAATAGTTTAACAGTAGGAAATTAATAATGATATTTATCGATAACATTTTTGCTAATACTATCTTATAGTTTAGGTACAAAATATAACCTTTTTTTCTAGTCGATTTGTTTTTCTTGCCCATTTATAGCTTAATTTATGTATGATATCTCAGGTTTCAATGAATCTATAAATCTTCATCAGTCCGAATGACATATGTCAGGGCGTACATATATGTTGTTTTAGAAAAACAAAAGGTTTGTTCATTACATTTTGAAAATGAGTATTATATATACATTTCATTAGTTCATTATTTAGTTGTGTATTAAAAAAGGGTAAACACTGAATATTAAGCATAAGTTTTCAATGAATCAAAAAAGATTATTTTGTATCAGCAGTATTATTGCATACACATGTTTAATCATTGTTCCTATACATATTTTTTATATAACTTTTAAACTATAATGAATGTCGTTTATTATAATCATGTGAAAAGAATAATAAGTCAAGCAATGTTAGTAACCAAGGATGAACAAAAGAAATAATAATAGAAAAATTTAGTTGAATTTCGTATGGATTATCACTTCATTTAATTTTCTACTTTGAGTTGATTCCTTTTGTTGGGTAAAAGGAATGTGAAACCACAAGATCGAAAAAAAAGGGAGATAACGGAAACTTTTAAGTCAACATTTTTCAAACTTTATTTTTAATGTTAAAGAATGTTTTTTTGGAACGAAATTATTCGATAGCCATTTATGGTCTATTAGCAAAATGCTAGTAGGTTATAGAGGATCTCCTTCAGAGGACAACATGGCCAGAGATATATGAATATGAATCTCTAGGTTTCAGCCGTAACATATGAAACAGAGGATTTCTTTGGGAAATCAAAATGGCCCACAGTCAGTGAAGTTTCAGCTGTTTCTAAGATAGATTGTCAAGGTAAATTAACTTTTGGAATAACATCGTGGTTTAAAAGGTAAAATTAGTTAATAATAAACAAAATAAAATAAGCGAGCAGTCATTACAACGAGTCAGTTAACGAAATGAGTTTATTTCATAGCATATTAATTAACTGATGATAGTAAGAACTAAATTTAAATCCTTCCAGTATTTTAATGACAATCTGATCTAGTTAGAAGCGTTATACTCATGTGTTTTAAATCAATGTTAGTAGCCGAGATTTGTAGTTTATATAACAGCAATAAATGCGGAAAAGGAATGGTAAAAAAAAAAAAAAAAAAAAGTTGAGAAAAGGGATTGTATAAGATCAAAGGCGGATAAATGATAATATGTATTCATGAATGGGTTAAAGAATTATTGCGTATATACCCCGTTGACGATGATGTCGGGGATGAACGTGTTGCGACAGTAGCGAATGATGGTTAATGATATTAAGCTATGCCCAGATAGCAGTAGCGAATAAATACCTTTGTGAAGACAATAAATTCCGAGGTAGACGTTGAACCCTCAATGTAGTTAAATGTGCTAATTGTATAAATGATATTAAGAGATAAGTATTTGTTGTAAATAATATTTTCTGAATACCCATGCGAATATATATAAATTTTGAAATTTTTTATGAGTTTGTATGAATGTGATTAATAGCTTCAAAAGCTTGAATATCAAGTTTCAAAACTTTGGAAAAGGAGATCTGTTTGTTAAAATGCTCGTGGTGACTCTTGTTTCAATTATATTGGTTATCTAAAATAAAAAAGATAAATGAAAAAGTTTTCTTGCTTTCTGAGATGTGTCGTACGAAATTTATTTTGGTTATTTAATGTATAATTTATGCTATTACCGCAAAGTATTGCACAAACCTTGCGATTCCGTTCCGTTTCCGATCCAAAAAATCACTTATATCCGTCCATATAATTTCTTTGAATTCTAAAAACGTTTGATTTTTGTTCCTTAATTGTTTGTTCCAACAATGTTACTTATCTATATTTAGTAGTACTTTCTAATATTATTGTAAACTTTGTTATTGTTATTAATATAAAAATTTGAAGATTGTATAAATCATGAGAAACTATACGCAATAATAATAAGTGAGAAACAGTGAAAAACAGGAAACATATACATTATAAAAAGAAAAGAAAAAGAAATAATAATAATGAAAGGACATTTAAAGACAGAAGAACAATTGATATATACACTATAAAAGTGGATTAAAGAAAAGAGTGGCTTTAAACAAAAGTGATTTAACATACAGCTGAAAAGACCAGCTGGCTAAGTGAATAGATAGGGAAAAAAAAGCAATGGATAAGTCGTGCAATAATAGTGAATGATGGCATCAATAGTATTTTATAAAAAGTGCAAAGTGAATAATTTTCCTCACATATACGTATACATCTATATATATATTTTCAGTCCTTCGAATTCATAGTTATTATTTCTCAAAAGTGTTGCAGTGGCGTATCCTTCAACAAACTAGTGTTGCATTCCAATCTTTATCAACATGATTGAAGTAAACTATTTACAGGGTGTGCTCAAATTCATGGACATCCAGTAATGGTCCAGGATTCTTCGACAATATCGCCAGTGCAATATTGACAATTCTCTGTGTATTATTAATTTTCCCACCCAACTTTGGTGAAAAGGACGTGAGTTAGCAACAGTGAAATCACTCTTATCGCCAGTTTCCACTTGAAGACCCCAAAATTAACTTTGTCTTTATATGTGTGTGTCTGCGTAGAACAATAACTTTTTATTCGAGAAGTTGCTGAGAGACCCTTTTTGCGTCGGTTCTCATGAGAATGAAGTAGTAGCAAGCTCCCAATTGCCCAAGTGACATCTAAACTAATTCCAGATTGGACAATAGTGGACAATGTTATATCAAGAGGGTAGTTGCTAGTCATGTGACCCACGGTGACCAGAAAAAGCGCAATTCAGTCGGGCAGCGAACCTCAAATCCTCCATCACGGAGAAAAATTCGGGCGAGGAATACTGAAATCTCCACCACGGATATCGTGCGTGTTGAGTTACCGCAACAGAGAGATTGAAGAACAAGTTATCCGCCAATAGGTCTAGTGTGCAATATTTAAGTCAGAGGCTATTTCATATGTTCTTGCTCGTAAATTATACAGTTAATCACGCTTAGTGTTCGAACACGGCTTTAATTGCTTAGTTATTTGAAAAAGTTTGCGAACACCGATTGACCAGACTCAGGGTGCAGTCATCTTACGCAGCGTTTACAGGATTCTTCGAAGGACTCGTTGCCGCAGCAGTGGAAGAGCCGTGCCATAGGTTGCAATATGGAAGAAAATTGTAAGTAGCCACAAAATAGCATTTCTGATATCAGAGGAAGAATCCAGTGTTAGGGTCGCTAGAGGAATATCGTTTGAAAAGTCATAGTGAAAGAATAATATAATATGTTCAATTAGCACGCCAGTTAGTAAAGTGCCATGGTAGAAAAAAAAAAAAAAAGTATAACAGCGCGCAATTGCTTATACATAGCTTATTCTTAACAAGCCACTTACACATAAATTAATGTGCACAACTTATTGTTAATGTAAAAGAGAAAAAGAGAAGTAGTTAGTTAGTGAAAATTCTCCAAGGTTAATATCTGATATTCTTATTTTAACGTCCGTATATTGTGTAAATATTGTAGACATTGCTCTTTTCTTACGTAGTGCTCTTACATATTTTGAATGTTATTGAGTTGTGATAATCATAGTGTAATACTAGATGTAACAACGATCTTAAAGTGAAAATATGAGTAGTTAAACCTAATTGATATTCGAGTAATCATTTGTTCTGTAAATTCTGCTCCTTCATTAACGCGAGGTTGTAGGTTACGGGATGTACTTCGCATCCAACATCGAAGTAGTGAGCTATCCCTCGCAATATGCATAAACAGAAAGAAAGAGAAAAGGAATAATTAAATTAATTTTAATATTTTGATAGCTTATACGTAACCCATCACGTTGCCCACTAATTTGTCATTTAAATCTTCCCAAGTTTAAATGGCAATTGGCAAAGCATGATATGTGTCCTGGTGGAAGGGATGATTGGGAACTTTACATTTTTCAATACGTCCCAATTGTGAGTGCAAGGGTAAAGAGACGTGACCTCCAACACCAGCGATAACAGTTTCTTACTTCAAATAATGATTACCTGTTTCGATGAATGAACTTTCGGAATCGTTAGTATTCGTACGTTGTAGTCGGTATCGTTAACGTGCGCGTTCGTCCATCAATAATCATCTTGGGCCTACATTTCATTTGCCAAAACTATATTATTGTTTGTGTTAAACGTATGTGCTTGTGATTACCCAAATGCTAAAATATATGCATTGAAAATATTTATCGTGAGTGTTAATTGTGCGTATACCATGGTGATATTTTCTACAACAGGATAAGTAATGTCACATTTTGTATGCATGTATTAATATTTTTATTTTTGTCATACTGATGGTGTAGTTACTGTAGCACAGTGCTCGGGTACATTTATTCCTCTATTCAAGCATTAGGTCTTTAATCTTACGTCCTACGGCTCATCTGAATTTCCTTCTCGAGGTTATTAGAGACGTACAAAAACACGAACACAACATATATGAGACCGTAGATTAGGAAAGTGCTGTTTCTGTTTTCCACAACATGATGGACTCGTCAGTGATGGTGGGTACACGGCCTAAAACCTTGGCCAACCCCCTTCACGAATCCTATAGCACCCGAACCCTAGTAACGTCATAGATGGTTTTTCCTTACAGGGACATATGGTAATCGAACCGTATACCATCATAGATGTCTTCCCGAACAGGGACATACAAGGATCCAACCCTGATACCATCATAAGTCGGGGTATCGGCTACTTCCGGTTCTGTGACTATTAGCTCTGCAGGTGGTCCGTGAGGTCCTTCTTGATTGATTGTTAAGTTTTCTTCTGGTGTAATCACCTCTTTGATCTCATTGTCAGCATTCCGGAATGGTCAGTCTGGGCATCTGCTGAGATGATTTATAGTTTACAAAATATCCGAAGTAAAGGACCGGGACCCTTCTCAGACATCATTCGGATTACATTAGTAAAATTTATGTTTTTCTTCTTTTAACTCTTGGTTGATTTCGTCAATGTCCTTAGATATCAGGGCTCCTGACAGCATATATAAATGTTGTCTTTCTGTATTGGTTGTTAGGTGACTTCATTTTATAATAGTCATTCGTGTTCCATTACGCATGCTGACCTAAACCTGACACTCAAAATTCATTTTAAAAATCGTAGTTTGTCTTCCTTATTTTGGAAAATGATTTTAACACCGTTCTTGCAAGTTCAATCATAGATAGTAACCGTTGCATTAGATTATCTGGAATTGTTTTCTTTTGTTTTTAAGGAAGGGTCTCCTGATGTGATTCCACTGAGTTTGTCTGGCGTATGAAACTACTTCTCTCAGTACTTCGTGTAGTCTTCATGTTTTTTGGTGAAATCAAGATGGCTTATCTTCCAGTGTTAGGGGGAAGGTTGTAGTGTGTGTGTGTGTGTGTGTGATTTGTATGTGTAAGCAACTCCTTGACTTTTTGTTCTTGAAGGGTGCGGTCACTGATTTGTTGCATCGCCAGGAAGTGCTGTTTAACCCCCTATTCTCCAGATTTAAGTCCCTGCGACTACGACTTCTTCCCGAAGATGAAGGAACGACTTCGTGGGACACGCCTCCGTACAGTTGATAATCCCCTCCGGGTGACCGATCGCTCCATCCAAACTATCCAGAGATTAGGCACTGTCAACGGCATCCAGAGGCTTCTACATCGCTGGGAACGCGTGATTCACAATGCTGGTGATTACATCGAGGACCAGTAAAACTTCAAACCTTGTAAGTATTCTACTTCTCAAGATATACCGTTGTTGCCATTACTTAAAATCCAACCCTTGTATTTTCGAAGTGACGGCTGTACTGAAATGATCAAAGATTGCTTTAACATGCTCGTAGGCTAGAAGTCTTTCCTGACTTTTGTTTTCTACCTCTCGTTTTAACGAATTTTCTTCAAATATATTTTATCTGAATGAAGCCGAACCAAAGAAAATGTTTAGTTTTACCTTTTTTTTTTTGTTCTTTTTTGCTCAGTAGGTTGCGGAAAAACTACCACTAGAGTACTAGCTGCTGAGTACTTACAGAAATAAATTGCCGCTTTCTTTGATGTCAATTGCATCTACAAATGAACATTACTAAAAATGAAATGAAATCTTTGAGTTTTACGTCCCACGCTTATGCCAGTTAGGCTAAAGGAGTCGGTGATGATGAGTGATGAATGAAATGGTGGAATGAAGAAAGTGGGAGGAAACGGGAGAACCCCGAGAAAACCCACGCACACGGTGTTTGTCCACCACAAAGTTCACGTGGCGGGGGCTGGGATCGAACCCGGAACCCTAAGCACCAGAGGTGAACGCTCTACCACTGAGCCACCGCGGCCCCATGAACATTACTAATCCAAGGTTCGCTGTTGCAGTTGATTATATTGGGAACGACGGAGAATGCTTCAAACTAGACCAACGATAGGTTACGTGTGTTATTACGACACATCACGCAATTTTTTGTCAAGCTCAGTGATTTCTTATCGCAAATATATTCATTTAATTTCGTCTTAACCCTTGAACTAAAGTGAAGACCACATTTTTTGGAACCTCCTTCCGCGATTAGAGAGGAGCTGGTTCCATCTCATATTGCCTCTCTCAAATAGTATCTAATTGATAGCGTTTGAATTTGGATCAAAGAGGGCGTGAAAACTGTGGTCATTCCTATGCCAAAACAGAAAATTTTCAGTCACCACATGAATATAGGCCCTAATCTCCTACTGATCTTTAGAAACGAAAGTGTTCTACATTGATCTTTAGGCACAGCGCATCTTACATCTTGAGGAAACACCACTGCAGGTTCCGAGTGTCCATTATAGAAGGGATTGTCGGAAAACTATTCCCACATCGTAGAAACGCAAACATTTTAAAAGAATTTAGGCATTATTCGCGACAACAGCCTGACGACCAGCTGTTTAGTGAGTTTTCTTTTTTAATACAGTACATGAAAAGCAGTTGCTGTTTGTTCCAATGAAGTGAGTATACTATGGATCGAATGTAGCGTATACACGTGTACTTCCTAAATTTTAGGTGCCTATCCGATAGTTTGCAAAAATTAGAGGTGGGTATACGCGCGCGGGTGGGTATACCCTCCATTACATTCCTGCCGACGATGGTTTGAAAGTTTTGAAGCACGGCGAGCGACACATCACGCAACTTGTCTTTTCTTATTCCACCTGAAGAAATTTGCTTTTCTCAACGGTACGACTGTCTTTGGGATGTTACTTTCTTGTAGTGTTGCATAACGGACTGTAACGATGATCTCTTTCGTTTTCCCCTCTTCCATAATTCAAAACTTCCGAGAGAACGAAGATTGTCCGTGTCTGAGTGTTAGTAAAAGAGAGGGTTGTGTTCCGTAATATGTTTTTGCCGGGCTAAAAATTCTGTTCTGCTATATACAGTAAAAGATCCCTTACGGACCTCCATATTACGAAGAATTTCTCATCTGACTGACACAATAGGAATACTAAAGAAGTTATTCAAATGTTTGTTTAATGATGCCCGTAATTGATTTAAAAAATTTTACTAGATTGTATAAAGTATAATTTGCAGACAAACTAGATATCTATAATATAATAATTAATTATATCATAAGTGTTATAGAGCTACGTGTGACTATCCCACATATAGCTCATAACATACAAGTAAAACGATCTTATCAAATCAAAAATTTTATTCGAAATATTGTTTAAAGTGTGGAAAAAGAATTAAGAAAAATAGCAAGAGAGATATGGATGAACAAAGAGAGCTACAGAGTGAAGAATTCAGAAGTGAAAAAGATGTTAGAACCAATAGGGACTAAGAGAGAAAAAATAATTATGTTTAGTATGGATGTCAAAGCAATGTTTCCTATTATTAAGAGACATTATGTGGTAAAAGTAATGGAAGAAATAATGAAAGAAAGGAAGGAAGATAAGAAAATGGAAGAATAAAAGAATAGTCAATGCGTTAGATCATCATCATCATCATCATCATAGGTATTCTGCCTTTATTGGCAGGTCACTTGCTGCAGCTGAGAAGCTTCCATGTTCCACGGTCCTCCGCTAACTTCTTCGTCTTCGCGTATGATCTTTCTGTTTTTATATCATCCATTAATTGTACTCTCCTTCGCCCCCTCCCTCTCTTTCCCGCCACCATACCCTCTAGGACGTCCCTCATGATACAATCTCTTCTTAGGCAATGTCCCAACCAGTTTCTCTTCCTCTTCCTAATAATATCTAAAAGTGTTCTTTTCTCACCCACCATTTCTAACACTCTCTCATTCGTTTTCCGCTCGACCCAACTAATTCTTTCCATTCTTCTCCATACCAACATTTCTAAGGCTTCCAGTCGATTTTCGTCACCTTTACGTAATGTCCACGTTTCCGCCCCATACAATACAACACTCCACACGAAGCATTTTATGAGTCTTTTTCTCAACTCTTTGTTCAAGGTCCCACAAAACAGACTTTTCTTTCTTTTAAAGGCTTCTTTCGCCATTCCTATCCTTGCTTTTATTTCACGTTCGCATTTCATGTCATTACTAAGAACACTACCCAGGTATCGAAAACTATTCACTTGTTCTATTTTCTCACCCCTACTTTTATATTTGACACAGACCCCTTCGTTCCAATCACCATGACTTTTGTCTTTCTAACATTTATCTTCATCCCATATTCCTCAAAGCCCTTTCTCATTTTTTCTAACATTTTATTGATTTTCTTTTCAGATTCCGCAACAAGCGCCATATCGTCTGCAAATCTTATACATCTAATCATTCTACCTCCTACCGAAATGCCATCATCATCATGTAGGCCCTTTTTCACTATTTCTTCTAGTTTGACATTAAATAGTGTTGGCGAGAGGCAGCATCCTTGTCGAACTCCCCTTCCAATTGCACTCTCTTCCGTCAGTTCTTCCCCTATCCTAACACTTACTTGTTGGTACATGTATAAGTTTCTTATGAGTCTTCTATCTTTCCATTCCAACCCTATCTTTGTTAGAACTCCCAACAACAATTCCCAATTCACGCGGTCAAAAGCCTTTTCTAGATCAATAAATACAACATATACCTCTTTCCCTTTTTCTATAAACCTTTCACCGATCACCCTTAATAATCCAATAGCATCTCTTGTGCCCTTGCCTCTTCTGAACCCGAACTGCTCTTCCTCAACATCTTTATTTGTTCTTCCATATAACCTTCTGTTCAGTATTCGGAGCAGAATTTTAGCTGCATGAGATATGAGACTAATAGTTCTATAATCCTCACATCTCTTTGGGTTCGATTTCTTAGCCATCGGTATCATGATCGTTTTCAGAAAGTCTCTTTGCCATTCTCCTGTTTCATATATTTCATTGCATAGTCGCCACAACTCTTTCTTTCCCTTGTCTCCTATATTTTTAATGAATTCAATTGGTATGTTATCTATTCCTGTTGCCTTTCCATTCCTAATCTCGGATATAGCCTTTTCAAACTCATCCCGAAGAATACTAATTCCTTTATCATCCTCGCCTACTTCATTTTCCACTTCAACATTTAGGCTACACGGTCTATCCCTACTCTCATATAAGTCTTCAACGTATTCTTTCCACCTTCCTATGACCTCATTTCTCTCGCTGACTACCTTCCCATTCTTATTTTCTACTGCCATCATAATACTCCCTTGTTTCTTCCGAAATTCCATAGATTTCACCTCCTTGTACATTTCCTCATATTTCCCAACTCTTTCTAATTCTTCTATGTATTCGCATTTTCTTTTGTAAAACTCTTCCCTCGCTCTGTCTGTTTCTCTTCGTAATTCATTGTTTAACTATCTGTACATCTTTCTGCCCTCTTCTGTATCAACCTGTTTCCACATCTTCCTCTCCCTCATTTTCTGCAACATCTGCTCCGTAACCCATGGTTTCTTAGCAGTTTTGTGCTCGCGGTAACCTACTGCTTCTTCTGCAGCCTGCTGTAAACAACGTTTAATATGTTCTCACCGTGTGTTACTACCTGCGCCTATCCTTTCCTCGTTTGAACATTTTTCTTCGAATTTTTTAACGAAAAGATTTCTTATTTCCTCGTTTTTCAACTTTTCAGTATTCAACACTTTGTTACCTACTTTTCTTCTGCTTACATTTTTCAGTTGAATATCTACTTCGGCCAGCACAAGTGCGTTAGAAATGTTGTGAAATAATAGCTTTCATACAATAGATAACAAACTAGTAAATAAGGGAAGGTTTAAATATAGGTTCAAAATTAAGTCCAGTACTGTCTAAAATAGTAATGAAGAGATGGGGACAGAAGGAGGGGAAAATCTAATAATGTATTGCAAATACGTGGATGACTGTTCAGGAATGTGGAAAGGAACAAGGTGACAACTAGAAAAGTTTGTAAAGAGCATTGAAGATGAAGAGAAAGGGAAAGAGAAGAAGTAGAAAAAACAAAGTAGTAGAAACAGAAGTAGAAAAAACATAATAAATTATCTGGACATGATAATAAAAAGAAAAGAAGGAATATTGACTACAAGACGGTACAACAAAGAATGTGCGACAGAGATATACTTCATAAAAGAAGTGATGCAGATAATAGCACGAAAAGAAGGTTCCTAAAAAATAGAGAGAGAACAGAAGAAATAGATAGTGAAGAAGAGAGAAAGAAAGAAAACATCGAAAAGTTTTACAATCTACTAGAGAAGAACGAGGACAACAAGATAAAGAAAAGCAGAATAAAAGAAGAAAGAAGGAAAGGAAAGAGAGAGAAAGGAAGAGGAGGAAAGAAAATGACACTGCATAGAGAGCATTAGAGAAAATACAGATACTGAATACCTTATTAAGAAAATGTGGTGTGAACAAGTACAGAAAAGGAAAACATAAAAATCTGAAAGTGCCTATGAAAATAAGAAATAAAGACATAAATGAAGAAGATGAAGGTGTAATGTAGGAAGTGAAATGTAAAAATTGTAACATAGTATACATTGGAGAACCAGGGGAAAAGCTTGAAGAAAGAGTAAAACAACATAAGGATGATGTGAGACTTAGAGATAATAACACTATATACAAACATGTTAGAGAAACAGGATATGATATAGATTGGGAAGGGGTCGAAGGTCTAGGAAAAGAGAATAGTGCAATAATAAGAAAGTAGAAAGAAACACGAAAGATTAAGAGAGAAGTGGAAGATCAATGAACTGGACAAAAGAATTTCAAATACATGAATTATGGGATAGATTGTTAGAACGAATGCACGGATAAATATCACGGATATGAAAAATTATGCAATAAAATGAAATTATATGATAGTACGTTGAATTGAGAGGAAACTTCAAAATTAACTGATACTTGGAATATTATTATTATTATTATTATTAATAATAATAATAATAATAATAATAATATAAAAGTGAAAATAATAATGATTATTAAAAAACTGTCATAATAAAAATTTAAAATGAAGCAATAAATTATAACAATACCTGACTTACATATTTAAAATTTAAAATTAAAAACTGAAATAATTAAAATTATACAATAATAATAATTTAATGTTATGAAGATATTTCTTACAGTTAACATCTGATGAAGATAACGTTAAGTTACTGAAACTGTTACGATTTATTTTTCTTTTAATAAATAAGTATACAGGGTGGCCCATTTTAATTTTTCCATGGAAATATCTCAAAAACGGTTCAAAATAAATGAACTGAACAAAAAATCAAATAGGAAATACCATGGGACAAATCGAATGGTGATGTCGCGGTGCCTCCCAGGGCCGCTCTTCATGAGGGCCCAACTTGGAAACTTTAAATGAAAATATGGGTCAAGTGATACTTATTTCGATAGATTTTCATAAACTAAACAGCGTTGTAGCTAAAGATTGTTCATATGGGTCACCGTTTGCAAAATGGCCGCCAAGACTTGGTACCTGTATCAGATAAAACGTCCAGTACCACTAATACAAAAACGTTTGGAGATAAATGAACAGAATAAAACTCATATATAAAATCATAGAGGGTACTTATCATTCCACGGCTCGAGAATAACGCAAGAAGAAAGATTACTAAAGTATAAGCGACAAAATGCAAAAGAGGAAATCAGCAAATTATCTTTCCGATCTCCCTCTGTAAGTGGGCGAAGCGGGAATGAATGGTAAAATCTCAAATGAGAACCCCACTTTCACTTGCAATAGGTATGGTTTGTCTGAAACACTAGTGTATACAATGTAATGTAACTGTAGTGAATTAAACTGTAATTGCTGTAATGAATAAAAATTACTGTAACGAATAAAAATAAATTGAAATTCGCTTTTAAGTTTAACACCCATTTGTATTGCAAAGTGGGATTGAATGGGAAAAAAGAAGCAAATGAAATGAGAAGCAAAGGTTTTGGTAATACATTTTTGGAACTTGCAAGTCTTTTGCCCGCTGCTTCGCCCATGATAATTTAACGCAGTGCGTGCAAGATGTTTGGGAGGCATCTCCATCAATATGAACCGTTTCGTTACTGAGAATCACAACTGAAATTACCCCTGAAAGTTATTCGGGATATAATTGTGGACAACATCTCAGTAAAGCTCATATTCTATCACATGCAAAAAGGAAAAGAACCGAACCAATATTGTGCAGATGACTGTTGAGCAAAACCACGACGTTTGTACACATTGTTCTAAAATTGCATTATTCGACAAATTTGTTCCACATTTCAGTTGCTTCAATTTTGCACAAATCATTGCCTGCAATCAAAATGGAAGGGACCATTTAACAAGAATTTTACCTCTTTTTTACATTACAGACATCTATTTCTTATGAAAACACATTTTAGATAATTGTAGAGACAATTTGCAAAAACTAAGGTTCTCATTAGCAATTTCACAGTTCCTTCCCATCCCGCTTCACCCACTTACGATGGAATGATGATTTCTAGGAATTAGATTTCCTCCTTTGCATTATGGCACTTTTACTCTAATTATCATCTCCTCTGTTGGAACTTTCTCGAGCCGTGGAATGAAAAATACCCTCTGTGATTTCCTATACAAGTTTTATCCTGTTCATTTATCTCAAACTGTTTCCGTATTAGTGATACTGAACGTTTTATCTGATTCAAGCACCATGCGGCTATTTTGAAAGCGGTGACCCATACGAACAATTTTTTGCCACAACCTGTTTAGTGTATGAAGATCTATCGAAATAGGTTTCACCTGACCCATATTTTCGTTTAAAATTTCTAAGTTGGGCCCTGGGTCCCCATGAAAGGTGGCCCTGGGGGAACCGCGACAACATCATTCGATTTGCCCCGTGGCATTTCCTATGAGCTCTTGTTTGGTTCATTTATGTTCAATCGTTTTAATATTAGTGGTACTGGACGTTTATCTGATACAGGTAACATATCTTGGCGGCCATTTTGAATAGGACGACCGATATGAAAAATCTTTTGAAACAACGCTTTTTAGTTTTTAAAGATCTATCGAACGAGGTGTCACGTGCCCCATGTTTCCATTTAAAATTTTAAAGTTGGGCCTTGGGCCCTCATGAAGAGCGGCCCTGCGGGGCACCGCAATATCAGCATTTGATTTGGTCCATGGTATTTTCTATTTGAGGTTTTGTTCAGTTCATTTATTTTGAACCGTTTTCGAGATATTTCCGTGGAAAGATTAAAATGGGCCATCCTGTATATTCTGGTTAGAAAAAAATAATTTAAGTAGTAGTTCCAGAGTCAATATGGATGAAGTTACACATGTAAATGTGTATTGCTAATTGTATTTTCTCCTGTTGATCCATTTTACGTCTTTATATCTACCATGATAGAAGGTCAGTAATATACAGATGATGATCAGAAAAATGGAAACACCTGTAGTTGGCAACACGTCAGATGTATGGGTTGGCAGTGGTGTCGTGGCGCCCGCAGCGCCAGACCGCTGGTGGTGGTGTGTTAGGTAGGTCTCCATACTATGTCAGGCGTAGTGGAACAGCAGTGTCCAGTGGCTGCAGCAGACGGAGGTAGTGTAAAATGGGAGACTTCTCAGATTTTCAAAGAGAGCAAATTGTTGGTGCGCGGTTATGTGGAGTGAGTGTGACGGCAGTGGCTACTGTGTTAGGTGTGTCGCGTGAGAAAGTGTCGAAGGTGATGACGGCCTACACAACACACAGGAAAAACACATCGGGGAAGCGGAACAGTGGGCGGAAGAAAATTATGAGTGACAGGTCACGCCGGGTATTAAAGCGCATTGTCACGCAGAACCGTTGTGCCACTGCGGTGCAAGTGACGGAGGAACTCAATCAGCATCTCCCCCACCTTGTTTTGACAATCACAGTCCGCCGCGAATTACATGATATGAACTTATGGGGCCGTGTTGCACGGGCCAAACCGCTCATCAGGGACTAAAACGCTTTCGCACACCGCAAATGGTGCCGCGACCATGCAACTTGGACCGTTGAGGACTGGAAACGTGTGATATGGTCGGATGAGTCATCCTTCACCCTATTCCCAACCACGGGCCGTGTTTATGTGTGGAGAACGCCCAAAGAAGCTTATGATCTGCAGTGTCTCCGCCCAACTGTGAAACATGGCGGCGGCTCGGTGATGCTGTGGGCCGCGATATGGTTTTCATTGGGTCCTGTGGTCACATTTAGCGGACGAATCACTGCCAATGATTATATCGCAATTTTAGGAGACAGCTTGCATCCTATGGTCCGGATGTTGTTCCCGGATAATGACGCCATCTTCCAGGATGATAATGCACCCATTCACACAGCTGGCGTTGTTGCAGCGTGGTTTGAGGAACATCGGGATGAAGTTCAACACCTCCCCTGGCCCTCCCAATCCCCAGATCTCAACATAATTGAACATCTGTGGCCCGTCTTGGAAACACGACTTCGGCGACGATTTCCACCTCCATCCTCTCTCACAGAACTGGCCGATGCTCTGCACGAGGAATGGAGTAAAATTCCACTTGCTACCATTCACGACCTCTATGCCTCCATCCCACATCGCATCAAGGCTGTTCTGAAGGCGAAAGGTGGCCCGACACCATATTAATCTATTAAGTTGCAGTTTCGTTCAGGTGTTTCCATTTTTCTGATCACCATCTGTAGATAAAAGCTGTAATAGTATAGGAAAGTTTGGTGTGACAGATGATGTGACTGTAAAACTAGATATGGAGAACGTTCTATTGAACGATAGATCTCAACTTGAGTTGAAAATGCGATCCAGAAATTTATACTATTCGCTGTCCATTCGTTTAGTCTTAAACCTAGTAGTCCCTCACATCTAATTAAGGTGAATTGAGATAATTAAAGCAGTATTTTGGATGTTGTTTCTTTCAGTGCAGAGGAGTGGTGCGTTCTCCTCTGGAAGTCGCTGAAAGAGAGTTTGAAGTTAATATGAAATTAACATATTTTCGATTTCAGTGTGAAGTTTCGTGCTACTCACTGCAGGAAACGCTGCTTGTTCCCGTGTATAAGGTCTATTCCACTCCGTAGCAGTAACTTGTGTTTGTGTATGAGGAGCCATCTTCAGAGGATTTATCAGTTTGTCCATTAATCCATTCTCAATTGCTCTAATTTCTTCTCGGATACCTGTTGAAGGAAATTACAATATGCTTGAAACACCTCAAAAATCAAAATTAAAATTTGTAATTAAAATTGCCAACAATTTCTGATATTTATAACAATATAATTTTGCTATGGTACCAGGAAAAGGTCAACTGAAAATTTAATGAAAGCGAGTTACCTTCACCATAAGACTTATGTCCGCACACATTTCCTCAAATAGAAATACACCCTGTTTCAAAAAGAACATACGTATTTCGAATGCATATATTTATTAAACTTTAAGACATGCGAATATGAAATTTTACACACATATTTACGAACCTCTCAAGTTCAAATTACAGTTCCAAGTTCAAATTACAGATGTTCAATATGTCCTCTATCAGCGACACGAACAAAATCACATCGATATTCAAATTCCTCCCATACTCGGGCAAGCATGTCCTGCGTCACTGATGTTATGGCAGTACGGATCCGGTTCTTCAACTCTTCCAGGTTCTGTGGGAGTGGTGGTACATAAACGTTGTCTTTAACGAAACCCCACAGGAAGAAGTCACAGGGTGTAAAAACCGGTGATCGTAGAGGCCAGCTGAAATATGCTAAGTCGCCAGTTCCTTGACGACCAATCCAACGTTTCCGTAGAGTTTCATTCAGATATTCACGCACTTAGCTACTCCAGTGAAGAGGTACCCCGTCTTGTTAAAGAATGAAGTTGTCTTCGTGCAGCCTCGGAAACAACCAGTTTTGTAACACAGTGAGATACTGCTGACTATTAATCGTGTTTCCATTAAAGAAGAATGAGGCGTAAACAGATGATCGGGATGTCGCACAAAACACATTGATTTGGGCGAATCTCGTACATGTTCAATGACTGCATGTGGGTTCAGTAGGCCCCAAATTCGAACATTTTGTTTGTTTACCTGACCACTAACACGGAAAGTCGCTTCATCACTGATCACGATGAGTTGTGCGAAAGTGTTATCATTGTCAATGGCATCCAGAATCTCGTTACAAAATGCCACACGTTTGCATCTGTCATCAGGACGCAGAGCTTGTAACAGCTGTAACTTGTACGGCTTCATAACCAACCGACGTCTCGAAACACGCCAAATTATTGTTGTCGGCACTTGTAACTCCCGACTGGCACGACGAGTCGATTTTAAAGGACTACGTTGGAAAACAGTTTGAATTCGTGGTACATTTTCTTCAGGAACACGAGGAAGGCCAGGACTCTTTCCTTTACATACACATCCTGTATCTACAAACTGTCGATACCATCTGCGAATGTTCCACCCATTCGGAGGATCAATTTGGTACCTTAACCTGAAACGTCTTTGCACTGTAATCACGGAATTGCACTTCGCAAACTCGAGAACACAAAATGATTTCTGCTGCGGAGTAGCCATTTTAAACACATGACGGTGACCAAGCAAAACACAAGACAACTGACATCTAGCGGCTATTAATATAAACTAGATTATGTATTCGTTTCTCCAATAGCCGAGCCGAGGCGCAGCGATCGATAGTTTGGACAAAATAATTCTTCGTAATACGTATATTCTTTTTGAAACAGGGTGTAATTTTATGTATATCCACTAACAAGTAACTGAGAATACATGCTGAAGTTTCATGTGACACTAGGGAACAACATTTTTGTTACATTGATACCAGCAACTCATTTACCCTAATTTGGATGTGCTGATTTCAAATATGAACTTCATTTTTGTGAGCTCTAGTTTCTTTGCATTTTTTTCTTTTCTTTTATTTTTTACTATAATGTAAATTTATGGTATTTATACTTTTTACAATTGGTGCTTGTCGTATTGTGAAGCAATGTACTTTAAGAAATCTGTTAATATAGCCCCTAGATAGGGCTAAAACATATACATTGGCAAGAAAATTAATCTACATGTTCAGAAAAGAGTGTAAATACATCACAACATTCAAAATATATATATAGGAAATATGCCAAATAAACGCATTTGTTTCCGGGCATTACATAAGCACCCACTTGAATATCAATATAAGTATTTACGCAGAAATTAACGTATGTCTGAATACAATCCACGTCTATTACAAAAAGGTATATTAAACCTTACCAAATTAAAGAATATACATAAAAATTTGTAACGATGCATATTTCAGTTGTATTACGTACAAACCCAATATAATAGTGTACAAATGTAAATTGAAGGCATTTACGTGAAAATCAGGCATTCGTCTACATAAGGACAACTTGTATTTAAAAAATGATGATATTGATCATTACGAAAGTATTTTAGTGTGGTAATTACACACACTCTTACATCTAATATTGAAATATGTTTAGGGCCTTTTTCCTGACAATAACATGTTTATCTAGACACAGGTCACAGTAATACAAAAATACATATGGAATCATGGAAAGTTCAATTGAGGCAAAAACTTGCACTTGTAGCTCTTGCACTTATGGGGAAACACGGGGCACTCTCGTTTGATACTCCAGCAGTAATCTGCCAACAAATATTTGTCCCATAGCCCTTGATAACACACTTTCATCGTCCGTCGTCAGGTCTTGATGGAAACACTCTCCCTGTCCATAGATACAACCTCCAAGGTTCTCATGGGAATTGATCATGATGACTGTATAGAAAATGAATCTTCACACTTATGTTACACCCAAGATCGCGAAAGGTCAATAACATTCTCTTAACCAACACTTCATAGTTATCCGACTTTTTCTCGCCAAGAAAGTTCTTTATAACTTCCACAAAAGTCAGCCATGCTGCCTCCTCCTTGTAGTTCATATTTTTGGGAAATTCCTCAGACATAAATTTGAGGTTCATCGAACACGCCTGTTTTAAATTTCTCGTAAGACAAAGCAGGAAATTTAGAAATTAGATACTGAAAGCAGTCACCATCAGTATTTAGTGCCTTCACGAACTGTTTTATCAAGCCAAGCTTGATGTGGAGTAGGGATAAAATGATCCTATCTAGGCTGACAATTGGTTCATTCACAATGTTTGGCATTCGTACTTTAAGAGTGTCATGAATAGGCCATTCTTTTTGTGTCCGGTGCGGTTTTCGAGCTCGGCTGTCCCCATACATAGATAGCACAAATACTTCGTGAAAACATTCTGTTGTCCAAGCAGAAAATTGACCATTTTGAGACAACGGAAATGATCCAGTTGTGCTCCTCGTACTTGAGTAATTCAATCACAGGTTTAATATTATATTGTCGTAAGTGCACCGAGTGACCAATTGGAATCGATCCGTAAGCACTATCATTGTGCAAAAGAACACACTTGAGACTGCGCTTCGAACTGTCGGTAAATAACCTCATTTTTGTTGGACTATAAGAGAAACGCCTACTTCAGTTAGACGACCTGGGATATCATAGCAGTAGACAAAGTTGTTTTCTGAAAATTAGTCTACAAAATCCTTTCCCCGCGTTTGAAAATATGACACTAGTGCCGAATGATGCAACAGTTTTTTTTCTTTTCTCGCAGTCTGGAAGCTAATATCACAGTAGCTTTCTTGGAGAGATCCAAATCGCACACTAAAGTCATTCAATTTAGGCTGGATAAACTGCTGAGGTGTAGATGATTGTTGTGTCAGATGAGTCTTCGGATTCCATAGCAGTTTCTTCATACACCTTATCACAAGCCGTGCGATACCGCTCCCTTTCACTTTTTTCATTTTCGGAAGACCAGAAACCATTGAAAACTGTAATCGGGAGTTCACCCGAGTGAGGGATCGGTCGAATTGCTGAGGGAATACTCGGATACAAAATAGAATGTCGGTTTTTCTTGCTAATGCCCTTAGTATTGACCAGACAAAAATAATAATCACTTAGATGGTACATCTGTTCTCTCCAAATCATGGGAACGACGAAAGGCATACCATTTGGCTTTCCTTTTGTCCAATCACGTAACATTTCCTCGCAATTATGACAAACACTATGAGGAACCCATTTTTTGTCTTGGTCGCCAAGGGAAACTTGAAAATACTTTCTATATTCACGCCTAATAAGCAGTGTTATATTGTGTCTTTAGCGGGGAAGTGTGTCGCAGCAACTTACATAACGAAATACGTCAAGTTTATTTACACAATTCTGTCTACTTGGAAAAGCCATGATGTAATCTGAAACACAGAATAGAATTAAAAAAACATCAATATTGTGAATATATGCTCTGTTGTTAGAGTAGGTATAACTGAAAACAAATGTAAAATACAAATAAATGATAACCTTTACAAAATACGGAAGTTTCAAATTGCGTCGAAACTATAGCATGCGCAGGGAAACGAATTTCAGATGTCGATTCAGTGGGCGAGAAAGATATAGAAACAACTGAAAAATCTCATGCAACAGAAAACTTTTAAAAAATTGTTCCCCAGTGAAAACTCTCAACAACACATTACTATGTAAAATATATTAAACTGTGTTACACATTATAACATAACGAATGGGTTACAAGATTTTTTTCTTGTCGAGGACCTCAATCCAAAAGGAGCCCCTGTCTTCGTAGGATTTTGTTGATTCCAAATACTAACCCATATTTGAAGTGGAAATTCCCCTCCTTGCTGTCATCGTCTCGTCTACGGACCTACGGACCACGTGAATGTACTCTCTTTGCTGCGACGTAGGATGATTCAGTATATAATTTATGTGTAATTATAAAAACCTAGTGTTTGTAGAAATGTCGTATCCGTAAAAGAACATTTGTGATATTAAAACAAATACAAGTATCACAGTGAAAAGTGAGACAAAATTAACAATCTTTCGAATAATATTTTTGATGAACTATACATTCTTGGCATCTCTCCACTTTGTGCATTATCACAAACGAGTGGAGAAACAACCGCCTTTCAGCAAAGGATGACGAAAGTTCAAAGAAGGCCAGTTGTACCAAGAAACAAAGATAAAAAAACTTAATTTTGGCCACGCTTGAGGAACTCATAAAGTGTTAGTCGTATAAATATTGGTGAAAAAATGACTAAAAAATAATTATTTTACTAGAACCTTATTACGCGCGCGTCCCGAGTCGTGTTTCAGAAACTTCTCTGCGTCTTAAGTTGTGTGATTTGAATTTTTGTACAGGAGCACCTACTTTGTTTTAAAATGTGAAGTGAAGTGTAAAAACAAAATGTAATTTTTTTGTAAATCAAAAAAGAACAAAAGAACGAGGAGATAGAAAAGGAAAAATATAAGGTAGATATATGAAAATTATATGTTTTTTTTTAAATTAAGTAAAAGATCTTCAGCAAGCTGTATCATTGAAATGAATAAACAATCGTATATATATTGTTGTTGAATATCAATTTCGTTTACCTTTATGCATCTACTATTCAACCGTGTTAAATGTGTACCAGGGTATACATTGATGGGAATTTTATTTTCGTTCCCGACATATATAGTTTAAGTCATGTGCAAAATCGGGTAATGTTATATGAATATATTTAAACGATCGATTGGGGGTTGTATAATTATATAATGGTCGTGATGAGTAAAGTGTTATAAGCTACATTTTTCTGATATGTTTGGTAAATACCAATAATTATCAACTGCATTATGAGTTATTAGAAATATAGGATGTTATTTTATGCAGTAACATGACTACGTAGGACCCCGTATGAAGAGATTATAAACTTTCCAATCTTACGTAAATAAATAGTACACTTAGGCCTATATTTAAAATGTAAACAAATCCAATTTACATCTCTATAATTTCAGTTGTGTGCTAAAAGGATAAAAATTTAATGTGATAAGGTGCTTGATAAAAATTTTAATATATGGAGTAGCTTTAGGAAAAGAAGGGATTTATAATTCGTAATATTATGTAAAAGAAATCAAACGTGAAACTTACTTGTTGTGCAGTGAAACAGTAGTAACGCTGATCGCCATGTTTGGATCAAGTGACTTGCGAAATAATTAATAATTTAGCAAAATTAGGATAGTAAAATTGAAATAGAGGTGAAGATAGCTTCCTTTAATGAGAAGAGAGAATTTAAGTATTATAATAACAATAAATTATATGTTAGGAAATTATCATTATTATATGTAGCCCTATGTTGTTCGCCTCACTAGACGGAGTGACGGTAGTTAAAAGAAGATGGTGTAAATGCAAAATTCACCGTGCAATCAAAGGCCTGGAAATTTGATTAATTAACATTAAAACGTGAATTTGGGGACGAAACCTTCTAAAAATTAACAATTTGAACATTAAACAGTGTTTGCCAAAGTAAGAGCCAGGTGGACAATGCAGGTAATGTAGTTAAAATTGGGGAAAAATCCGATGGTCAAGAATGAAATGAAGAATCGCCATTTTGATAACTTTTGGGTAGAACCTGATTCAGTTACAGACTTTAATTTCAGTAAAAGTGAAATAAAGTTTTCTTCGTTATAGTTTTCTTCATTATATGTGTTGTTCTACAAAATTAATTAAAGTATGTGTTATCATGAGTAATTAGTTGAGTTTCGTATAGTCACACATATCTGGACAGATTATGAGGAGGCATGTTCCAGCTTGTTTCTTTAAAGCTATAGGCCTATGAATCCTGTATTATAGTAAAATTTTTGTGGCATATTACTTTGCATGGACATTCTTATATAAAAATAATTAATTCAGGAAAGTAACTACAGCGGTACGAGTTAACTATTGCATAACAAATTATTACTGCAGGACAGTAATAATAGATCAGAAAATATAAATCCTTACCAAATTACACTACGCCAAATTGATTGTTTATATTCGCAACCAGTCTTCAATAATGTGTGTTCACTGATTAAGGGTCAATAAAAAAAAAAAACAATAGAATAGAAAACTAATTATCGTAATGTTGTTGATCAGCATTGAACTGAAGCGTGGTGTTAGTAAGAACGAATATCGCATTTTCTCGTTTGTTCTCTGAGAATACTGCATAGATCATCCAAACTTTATATATATATATATATATATATATATATATATATATATATATATATATATATATAGAATAGAATATATAGAATATAATATAAATATAATATATATAAGTTTGGATGATCTATGCAGTGGTTCGTTAGTGTACGTTATTCAGATGAGAATTATTCATTGTTGTTCCCTCATTGCCTAATAATGACGTTTAGTATAAATGTGTGCTTATTGTATGCATATTAATAGCTCTGGATTTTTGTTTTCATCGTCATCAGTAGTAGTTAGATAGTTTCATTAGTAGGTTAGTTAAGTTAGGCATATCATGATCATCCTTAAGCTATGTATGTCATTTATTAATTGTAGTATTAGTTATGTTAATTCTATGCGAATATATGAAGAGGTTCATTGAGATACTTTATTGTTAATGAATGAATTGTTATGTTATGAACCATGAGTAATACTGACATAAAAAATATAGTTTCACTTCAAAGCAAAACGTTAAAATGTCGTTTTTCTCTTAACAATGAGTATGCCAATGTTGCTAAGTCTTTGCTATTTTGAGCATTCTTCAGTTGAATAGAGTAATGTTAGATATGCATTAATGTTATTATGGTAAATTGAAACAGAACGATTGTCAGTGATTAAGAGAGCTAACTGTATATGAAGGACCAGGCACAGATACCAATACAATTTATGTATATAAAAGATCCAGACAGAAAAATCATTATTATCCATGGTTGAATTAAATAAATAAGCGTTCACTGAAATCAAAATGATCGTTTGTTAAATAGGTTACATATGCACAATTGAGAATTTGTATAAAAATAGATTGACATGATTTCTTGTAAGTTTGTTTGCTGCAATTCTCAATATGGATCTGAATTGACCATGAAGTTATTAAAAAAAAATCTGCATGCAGTGATTTTTCATCTACTAAAAGGTTTTGAATAATAACATGTGTAAGTATTGTTAGTGTTAATGAAATTTTATTTTCTCTGTAAAATTTAAGTAACCTCTGTCGGTGTAGGTAAACGCCAAGTACTTAGCATTGTTAGCCTGGCTTACTTAAATTCAATCTGTGTACGGGGATTGTAGCTTTTGAGTAATAACCAGACAAGAGAATTATCTTAGATTTCTCCCTGAAATACGCTTCTAAAATTTGAGCTTAATTGTATAACATGTAAGCTGAATTAAATTAAAGTAATGATTATTGGAGTTGACATGGGAGATAGTGAAGTCTTTGTGTTCATGGTAATTTTATTAGGAACAGGTTTTCGTACACAAGTAAGGTTTCAAGAAAGCTATATTGGTTATGTTTAGTTATCTGGAATCTGTGGGAATAATAATATAGGAATTAGGCCAATAAAATGTCATACCTGTTGTGTTGCTGGTTCCTTGCTGTCAAGAAGATTCAAATCCACACCTCTGTCTTCGGTCAATATAAAATGTCCTTCAGAAATTACAATGTTTGATGGCTAATACGCATAATGATAAAAGTCCTTCTTAAATCCTTTAAACACTATTCATGCTCGACGAATATCGTAATGTTAATTTACAAGTCATGTATTGCAATTACGTAAACTTCTTAGTTCCGACTGGTCTAACAGTCTATCTATACTCTGAAGTTACTCCGAGGTTTTTACTTCAGAGTCTCACTTAACGTCTCATTCCGCGCCTCTCCTTCTTTTTCTAGATTTTAAAGGAATCATTTTATATGACCAGAAAACATTAGATTGCAGATTTCAAAGAAGTTTCCAGACAACAATGGTGTCAGCAGGCACGTGGGACCTCAGTTGAGGAAAACAATCTGCTGACCAAAAACTTTTAAAATTTCAGGACAAAATTCCAGATATTTTAAATTCTGCCAATCTAAGAAATTATTGGAAAGAATGAGTACAAAGATTTTACAATATTTCAAACATTTGCTGCGATACACTTTTGAAATTAAAATGCTGGTTAAGTGACAGTTGTGTAACAGTCTTATTATGTAAGTTCTTTTGATGTAATGTATTAGTTTGCAGTAGTTTGTTTCATAACAATAAACAGGTGTCATAATTAATGTGAATAAACTTTATGACATAATTTCTTTTTAAACCTTTTGCAAGATAATAAAATTTAACAAACACAAAAGATGATGTAAATAAAATTAAATTGAATTACTTTTATAATATAATATATCGTAGCATTTCTTCGTTCCGAACCCAAGTACCTTAACAGCATGAAGTTTTTAATTTATCATTAAGTTTTGATATAATTATCATTATTTTCGCATGACGTTAGTGCGTAAAATGTTTTGAGTCAGGACCATAGCTTAATCTTACGGTTTCCCGTGACTACGTGAAGACTTGATCGCGAATCGAACCGGATAATTACTAGTGTTGTTCTACACACAATTCCCCCTTTCCTTGTTTTTCTATAAGTTATCAATAACTTGTAATTAGGGTTCGCCCGTAATATTACCAATGAATAACTTCTGTGGTTACATAGCAAACCGAATTGTGAATATTGATATAGCTTACATTCTTGTATTTGCGTTAGAATCCCGGAACTTATAGCGATTAAATCTATGCCCTTATAAATTGACGTGCCCTCCTTTGAGACATGTAAAACTGAACCCTATACCATTATAAACTGGAGTCTTCTCACAGGGACGTATAAGAATCAAATCCTATACCATTAGAAATTGCCGTCCGCTCTCAGGGACTGTTGATAATCGCTAAGTTAACCATTATAAATTGGCATACCCTTCACAGGGACGTATAAGGGTAGAACTCTATAAACTGGCTCTCTCCCAAACAGGTACAGCCATTGTAACGGAACGCCTTCGTCAGACATTGATTTTCATCTTCCTTGTTCTGACAATAAATAAAATGCTAAGAAGAAAAGCCCTGCTCACCAGGCAATCATAAGCTATCATTTGTTAAAAAATGGAAATATGTTAAAAATGGAAATATCATGGGCAGAGAGGTCAATGTAATATGTCATAATATGCTTGGTGAAGGTCCTTTTTATAATGCCAAAACTGAGATACAGTTTAACTACAATGTACTGAGCAACTTCTACTATTCGATTCAACTCGTATTTGTATGTCCGTTTGTCTATTCCATAATAAGTTCCAAAAGAACTTTAACCGATTTTAATACTTTTTTAATTATCTGCCTTCAACATTCTGAAATAAGGCTATTGTTTGGAATTCCAATCCACCAAGAGGGTAAAAAGGCTAAATCAACTCTATATTGCAACATTTCGCAAAACAGTTCCTCAGTACAAATTACATAAAATTATTCGATTTCGGTCAAAAAAACACTTCATATTTTTTTCAGGGAATCCCGATCATTCTTGTTGGTTGCAGATAAAATCAATGAAGGGGGAAGTTTTAAAATGGTGTAAATTCTACAAATCTTCAAAGTTTTCTTATTTAAATAATATAAGAAAATAATTTTCTTCGATAAATTTCATCAAAATTATTTGATTTTAATGTATCATGGCGTGTATTTTTTTATTGGTTTCCAATCCGCGGAATTAAGAATAAGGAATTGAATTTACTTCCTGTCGATATTTAGTTCCGTGAAAACTTTCGAAAAATTACTGAATTTGGTAAACTGGTGCATATGTTCCTCCAATCTTCATTTCATGAGATTGAAATTAATTAAGAGTGAGGATTAAATTTACCTCCCTCCTCAATTAAAAAATATGCTCCAATATAATTTAGAAAAAGAAACATATATTAGTGGAATATGGTATGTTGTTCTGAGGCTTCCCAATCGTCTTTACGGTTTGAGTTTAAATCAGTCAAGAACGAAGAAATGTTCCACGATAGTTTTCATAAAAGCTGCTATACCTATTCGTCAATTCTTGAGGGTTGGCAGTAGATATGAGACACTTGAGCTTGACATCCTTAGTCAGCAGTTTTCATGACCGTTGTCAGGATGTCAGCATTCGTAATATAAACGTGAAAGCCTTGGGTGAAATGTGTCTAATATATGTACTGCCTCAATTAACTGACGAATCCTATGCACTATCGGAAAATTATTTCCAAGTTTGTACAGAATGGAGGATAAATAAAATAAAATGAAATGAAAGAGAGGGGAGCAAAAAATACGTCGTTTTGTGGCCTGTTTGGGAAGCCTTTCTTCTTCTTTTTCTTCTTTTGGTCACGTGACTATTTGGCGGGATGCTGTGGCCTTGTGAAAAAGTTCTGAAATTTTGAATGGTCAGTGGCCGAGAAGTGAAAAATATGGGCTTCTAACAAAAATTTTAAGTAGACTAGAATCATTAACTTTATTGAATAAATTGTAGAAAATGGCTTTTGTTTGGTTAAGGGTATGACGTCGGCATAGCTTGAGAAGTGATCAGTTGGTTAATTACTCACTCTTTAATTAGTTAATACGTAGTATTCGAGTGTGAGGTGTGTATGCGCGCTTGTTTATTGAGGATAAAAAGAAGGGAATCCATATTTTATAGAAGGGTTGTTCAAGGTTGGCCGGGAGTTTCGTACGTAAATAATGTATGAATAGCCGGATCATTATGAAACTTGCAGGCGACGTAATGTATTCCTTCTTCTCGAGTAACTAGCGCCCGGCATGACGTATTTGGCGCATGCGCAGCAGTTGCTGCGAACATGGCGTCAAGCAGTGTGTCTGTGGCTATGGAGCAGCGGTGTGTAATCAAATTTCTTGTGAAGGAGAAAGTTAAACCAACTGAGATTTTCAGAAGATTGCAAGCACAGTATGGTGAACAAACGATGTCACGGACGAATGGTGTGAAAAGTTTCGCGAAGGACGGGAGCTGGTGACAAATGAAGCGTATGGAAACATTCGCCTGACTCTAGTCACAACAGTGAATATCGCACGTGTTGAACAAATGATTCTTAAGAACCGGCGGGTAACAGTGTGGGATATAGTCCAGTCATTATACGAATTTTTAGGGAAAAAAATCATACAAGCAAGGGACTTTGTATGAACATTCTATATTCCTTTAGGACTCAAAATATATAAAGTCCGCAAAAATAAAAGTTGTGCTCAAGCCGCCATATTGGAAAATGGCTGAACAATATTTACGAAAGAAGTCGCAGATCCAGGTTTAAAATAATATATCAAGCACACTAATTGGTCATTAGTACAAATCATGCCTCATTAGAATCACAATAAAATAAACTTTCATACGACATGTAGCAGTTGTCCGTACTACCTATTAAAGGGAAGTAATGACGGGAAATATTTAAGATTTAATGCCCAAAATTTCCTTTTTTCGAATATATTCGATTGTAACATGGCAACATTGCATGGAATTCATACCCAAAAAACTGTACAAGTACACTAATACATCATAAACATATTCTGAAACTTACACGTTATTTCGACGAAACCAAAGGGAATAATAATTTACAGTTCTTATAATTGTGTTTCTCTGAACTGCGTAAAGAACTCTATAATATCGTTTCTCAAAGAGATTTTTTTCACTATTCCACCTGTAGCTAAAAATGAGTTACTCATCTCTCAAATCATAATGAAATGGGCATTGAATTGGTATAGAGTTGTTGTTTAAAGTGTTTAATATAATAAAGTACTGGAGGGAATTTTCGGAAATTATAAAAATCTAATGTCTTTTTAAGTTATTCCTTTTATAGAGAGGCAACACTGCATAGAAACAAGATCAAAACGTTGTAAATGGACATCAACAAATATTGAACATAATTCTGGAAATGTCTAGTCATTTCAGCAACAATGGGAGATCACAATAGGCGAGCTCTTGCTGTATCGTAATATACGAAAGAATAAATGAAATGGCAGTCAAGAAGGCTTTGTTATTTCTTCAAAATTTTTATTTGAAAGGTTTCGAAAATTTTGTTATATCTCTTTTTACATTTCTCAAATAAAGCTATGAAAGAAGAGGTAGTTAAATTTATATTACAAGTTTATTTATTTATTTATTTATTTTTAGATATAGCCGATTTTGATAACAGAAAATATTGTCGAGCTTTGGTAACATAGCATGGATTATTTCATATCATACGTTAGTCCTATGATTTTCTAAAGGCTCTTATTAACATTGTCTTCCAAATCATCATGGAAGACTTCTGTACAATTATCACAAGATAGTCCCTGGCATGTGGCACACATTGGTGAACAGGCCACTCCTGATTTTATACATTCACAATATTTATTAGTGATTAGTATTTTACGTACACAGAACACTACTTTCAGCAGTTCGGGCGATGCAGGCTATTTTGAAGAACTCATGGAAATTATCAATTTATTCTTGATCATCTATCCCCATAACGTTGAGTGCAGTAGTTTCCCCATCCAATGCTAGACTTATAAATAGACCCTGTACGCGTGCTGTGAAGCCGCATCACTGGCCGGTGGAAGCATAGCAGGATCAAATGCTCGATATACTTGTTTGGCTGTTACATTACTGTACCTGTAATACCTCAAATCATCGATGTTCTCACTCTTCTTACAACCATACAACTGAAGTAAAATTGTTCCTCCTTCTGAAGCAATTTCATCTTTCGAAGCCGAAGACAAATTGGAAACCTTCACAGTCGACCGAAGTTCACAAACTTCCTGAAGAATATCTAGAGCTTTTATTTTACCTTGGTTGTAGAGGCCTGAAATAGTATCACATCCAGAAACAGCATGAGCAAAATGAAGAACATCGCGAACCTCACGCCGAAGAGCCATTTCGTCTGGATTATTAAACAATTTTTGCATCTTTCCATGCTTTGAAGTTGGTTTGAAGAAATATATTTTGTCAGACAGAGAAGACTTAGAAGTGAGAAGAGCAAACAAATCAATATCCTAACCAACCACAACGCCATTCGTTCCAGTGTTTATCTATGGCTACTGAGACAATGAAGCTGTCTGCATCAGATTCGGCTTCATAAATATTTATGTTTGATTCTCGGCATTAACTTGATAAACTATCTATGAATTGTCTTTTGTTGCTGTTGTTTGCAAGGAAATTAGCGTGTGTACTTGTTGCTGAAAAGTTTAAATTTATAGATGGTTTCTTAGCAGCTCTCCTATGCTGTTCACATCTCTTTATGGTGGGATTGGTTGGATATCCATCAAACACGATAGTACCGTACATGATCCTCCATAATGTGATTTTATGTAGAAAATATATCTTTTGAAAATATTCTCATAAGTTGCAGGTCTGGGCCACCCCACGTAATGAAGTAAGTAACCACCATCTACAACGTGAACGCAGTCTTCGAGAAAATACGACATATAGGTAGACTTAAAAAATTTGAAAAGAGACTCCTTTTTATTTTATCTTAATGATACACTGTCAAATAAAGATAGTGGTTTCGGTTCAAGCTTGTACTTGAAGCACCATCTCAGTTCCTGAGGATCTTTAACAACAACAATTGTCCTGTTTAAAAAGTTGCTGTGTATTGACAAGTATTGTTTCATTGTTTATGACAATCCCCGAGTGTAATGCTGCAAGAATAATTATACTTTATCTTTCCTGTGAATGATTACTGTCCCAAAATCTTTTCCCTCTTTTGTTGCTAAGGAAGCCATTCTCTTTTCTATGGCTTGACCACAAGTTACTGTATCATCTGCAACCAGTCCTGACCCGATGTTGATTAGTTCTTCAGATCCTTGATGAAATGGATTATGTTCCAAGAGCCACTTGCAAAAAGTTTCTGCCTCCCGGTTATCACGAACCTGTCGAGAGTTTTGTTTTTCCTTATACTGCTCAGAGGATCTAAAAGTTCGTTAGTTTCTTTACCGCTTTTGATATTTTCCGTACTAAATGGTAAGGAAGAAATTTGTCGTAACAGTCTCATTTGTTATGCCCCTACCATGAATAAGTCCACTTATAGATTTTATCAGTGGATACTCCCGATCAATAGCTTTCAGAATAACGAACGGAGAAGAATCCTTCTTTTGTAAACTTTTCGAAGTTTTGTACTGGCATTCGATGTTCGTATTCAAGTACCAACTGAAGATATAGGTGAGCACATTTTGCGTACAAATTGTGGAATGCTGCATGAAAGGTAGGGATCACAAGTTTAACTATCTTCACATGCTTCCTCCAGTTTCCAGTTCTTTCCGCTGCAAGAATTCCATGATCAGTATCAATTGTTTCATATACTGAACTCACAATTTTGCGATTCGACTTGTTTCCTATTGCTCTTTTACAGATTTTGTCATCTACCACTTGGACATATGCCTCAGACAATGTTAATTCTCTCAATGACTTTTCATTTCTAAGTACCTCTTCACTCTCTCTTATTATTGTATTAAAATAATCGCTTCTAATTCACTATATCTTTCTTACAAGCAATAAAACAATGCAAAAAATACTAGTAAATGTGCTCTCAAGGATCGAGAGAAAACATGACATGACATAAGGTGAGGTGCTAAATACCGTTGTGCTTTTAGCATACACATTTGACACAGTTTTTCAATTCCGCTGCCTCTCATGATATAACCTATCGAATCTAATAGTCTGGTCTGTTAAGAATAGGATCGTGGGAGGCCGGGCACAAGTATGAAACTTGGCAGATTGAAAGTTCCTCAGTATTCAATTTGTTTTAGATCGGGTGTAAAAATTTTCTGGTCGCCATTTTGAAATATCCCGCCATTTTGAAATATCCTGCCATATTGGATTTTACGTAATGTTCTCTTAAAAGTTCATTATCTCGGTAACCAATGGTCCAACTTCGATTACTTTTTTTCTAAATTATAAGTTAAGCACGAATGTAATCGACTATAACAGTAATGAAGACAAGGAAATATGATAAAAACGAGAAAATTAGAAATATTTAAGATTTTAAGAAACATATTTATATATAAATGGATTTTTCTTCAAAATGGTCCATTTTATGAAAGCATGTATCCATAACGTTTGAAAGAGCATAAAAGAGCTTTGATGTATAATATGTTAAAATGCGATGAGAAATCGTCGCAATATAAGTCTTGAAAACAAACCCAACGCAAATAGAAAGCTGCGTAAGTGGTCAACTTTGTGAAAGTTAGCGGTGTCTGGCAGATTTTTTTTTATTATTATCTAGTTATTATTCTTGTTATGAGTACTTAATGATAACTACGTTTAATCATTACCTAGCATGGTTCTGGGAGTTTTCATTGCTGCAGTTCTATGTAAACATGATAAGCTATTTTTTTCATAATATTGGTTATTTAAATGTAACTGTGAAATCATTAAAAGTGTATTGTGACTTTTAAGTTGATAAAATTCCTTGCAGTATTTGAAATAATGTGTTTATTAAGTGTTAACAACGATTCGTGTTCAGAATTCCTGAGGATCTACCTAAGGTATACTTAGATTTCTTTCGGTATAATTTAATTCGGAAAAATAAGATAACTTAGATTTCGATAGGTATAAAAATTTCGATAACTTAGAAGATATCTGTGAAACCTGTCATTGGAAAACAAGAATTAGTAAACACACTAATTGACAATGCGGCAAAGTGGCATAAACAGTGCACACTGAAATTTGTTGCCTCACAACTAGAAAGAGAAATCGCAAAAGAATAGAAAACAAAAAGTTAACAGAAATTAACAGAAAATAATGAACCAAAACGTAAGAAGAGAAATGAAAGTAGAGGTAACGTAATTCTACCGGTTTATATTTTTTGTAATTCTGGGAAAGAGATTAGAAGAAAATGTCACTTACATTTTACGAAAATCTTAAGGAAATGGCAAAACAATTACAGAATAAACTTCTACTTTCTAAAATTTCGGGAGGAGACTTTGTAGCAATGGAGGCTACATACCACATACAGTGCTTATAGATGTATAAAAACAGGTACAGAAGTTGGGAAAGAAAGAACAGATCTTTAAATGAAAAAGTCAAGATGATGATGTTTTAGAATCCCATGTATTTGCTGAACTCATAGATTACTTGGAATGTAAAATTTGTCAGAGCTGCAGAGTCTATATGAAAACAATTTGAGACGGTAGGTTTATCAAAAGAACTGAATAAAACAAGACTAAAGACCAAAATTCTCGTTCATTTTATTTCTGATTGTACTAAACAGAGTGATGGCAAAATACGTTATTGGTATTTAAAGAAAGGACACTAGAAATTACTTAAGGATTTCATGTCCAAACGATCAAATGAAGAGGAGAGTTTTGCCTTCTCAATGTTGTCAAAGTCTTTAAGAAGAGATATGATAAACTGTGAGTGCCAAACATTTTCAGGATACTAGACAGAAAACTGTCAAGATGAAAATGTTCCAGAAAGTCTGAAGAATTTCGTTCAATTGCTGCTGTATGGATCTAACATAGAAGAAATTTCTATAACATATTCTCAAGCTGCCCAATCAATAAGTCAATTAGGTAATATATTTTAATTTTAAGAACAGAAGATTAGTACCACGAAAAGAAAGGCACAACTTATCCCATGAACCGCCGCTCCCACTGTACGTAGGTTTACAGGTGCACACTCTTATTCACTCCAAAAAGATTATCAGTAATTTACATAACTTAGACATTTTTGTAATATATAATCTTGTGATCCAAATTGAAGATCAGATAGCAGCAGTGACATGCAAACGTTACAAATTAGAGGGTCTTGTGTGCCCCTTTCCATAAAGGACTAATGTGTACACCGTCGATGCATTGGACAATTTAGACCACAGCACATCATCAACTACTTCGACAGGATCTTTCAATGGAACAAGTATTAGCGTATTCCAATTGCCCTTATGATTCCAACCTTGGTCTACCCCCAATACCAAGTTTCTTCATCGCTAGATTACTTATTACCAGATATCTATGCTATTGTACCATCAGTATCATCATGTGATTTAGACAAATTGGAAGTTCCTATTACTGCTCAAGAACAAATACGGTCAAGGTCTCGAAGAAGCACTTAAAACAGAGAGAGAGTGGATTGAAAGAAATTCTTCGCTAGGTGAAAATAAATGCTTGTGGGCAGAGTACCATTTGACTCAATCAGAAAGTGTACGTTCTACTAAACGTATCAATGTCATGTTGCCAATTTTTACTGAAAAGCGGTGTCCCATTCAATGGTGAAGCATAGTATGTTTATCATAAAGAAAATTACTGATCGATGTAATCCTAATCAAATACAGGTTATTGTCCTTGACCAACCTTTCTTTGCAATAGCAAAACAAATAAAGTGGAGATGGTCCAATTCATACTATAGAGAAGTTCTATCGTTATGTTTGGTGAACTACACATAGAAATGGCCCTTTGAAGAGTGTTAAGCGACATACTAAATGATACTGGGTTGAGATCGTCCTTAGCCGAGGCAGGAGTAGCAAGTTCAGAGTCAACTGATTCATTCCTGGACTGCTCACACCTAACTAGAACCAGAAGAGCACACCAGAAAATAGCTGTAGTTCTAGGCTTTCTTCAAATGGCAGAGTTTCATACAGAACAAGAATTCCAACAGTGGCGAGAAGGAATGATATAAAAAAGATCTATGTTTTCTTATTGGGATCTTGTACTGGAATTGAAAGTTCTAATTTTGGTATTTGTTAGAGTCACCGACAAAGTAAGTAACTTCCTATTATATGTAACTGTGTTGGAGCGTCTTCTGCCTCTATCTATGCATATCAGGAACATGAAGAGTTTAAATGAAGGAGAGACAAAATTTAAGAAGAACTGGATGGTTTTAAAGACTAACAAAAAGTTTTGTTTCATGCCGTTCGACCAAGTTCATAAACAAAATAACAGAAGTGTTAGAGACTCCAGTGGAGCCATTAACTAAAAATCCACATGCTTTTCAGCGGTGGATGCTCACTGCTCCTGAGTTATGCAGACCCACAAAATAAGTTGAACATGCTGCACACATTGAAGAAATAATTAACGAGAATTATGTTGGAAGTGATGTAAGTTTTAACAATCTTTGTCAAACATGCGTGACAATTTCTGCTGCGGGAAATCCTAATTTAGATACCCAACAGGTAATGAATCTATCATCAAATGCGTATGTCTTACTGGATGTTTCAAAATCTGTTGCAGAAATAAGTGACTGGTAGAAACTAATATGAAGATATCGTTGACTCGGTGTTTGTAAAACGAAGCAAGTCAGTTTATTCTCCTATAAAAAGGAATAGTTTTTTCGTTTTCTCGAGAAACGCTTAAAGAAGGGTAGGAGATCATCTGAACAGAAGATAGAGAAATTGAAAAATGATTACAGTTTGTTCAGTCGGCTGTATATGTCATGCAAACCACGTGAGGGTGATCTGCAAGACTTTTTTTCTCTTGAAAATCGTAGTTCGTTATTATTGATCACGAGCAACTTTTAATGTCGTAAATATTCCGTTCTTCAGATTTGTTTGACAAGTCCAGAAAACTTCGGCTGGGTGAAAGAAGGTGGATCTTGGAAGCCCTTATGGATGACCAAACCAGAAGTTTCTAAAAGTTGAACAGAATTGCTAAAGTATTGCTGCAAAGCTCTTTCTCTTTGCTCAAAACAGTGCGTATATTCAACAAACGGTGTTCAATGTGCATATCTTTGCTGCTGCGGAGGCTCTTCTGATGAACAGCAATGTGACTCAACAGTGTTTCTTTCTTTGTGGAATACGTCAGTGTTATCAATTTTTGTCACTTAGTTAGCATTCTGTTTTGGAATATTCAGTTTTTCAGTAGCTATTTATTATGTTTGAAACAGTTTAAAAATTGACATATATGCAAAGACGTATATATGATATGGCTTTTTAGTGTCTTACATAATATAATTTATATGAACAATATTGCAATGTTCCTTTTTTTCTTTTCTTTTTTTTATTGAAAGGATAATGTTTTTTGTAATCTGATTTTACTTAACTTTTATACATTTTTTTAATAGCACACTATAATAAAAGCTCGCATGGACGGTTTAATACGTTTGTATGTTAAATTATTGTTCATTAATATATTGAATAAGTATATTTTGGCGTTAGCTATTACAATTGTTACAATGTCGCACGGACGTCTTAACTCTAGGATCGTACCTCTCCAACTAACTTATTGAACTAACTTTTTACACTCAGTGTATCCAACTACTATATTGTACCACCAATTTAATTCTCTTGTTTCTTTTTTATACATACAAAATAATTTAACTGATCTTTGCAAAATATTAAACACTACAATATAATGTTCATTTAATAACAATAGCAATGTAATGTAAATAATATTGATTTGAATAACAATTCGAAAAAGTGGAGAAAACAATATTAATTTGCCAGGTTCCGAGCATACTTGTTATCACACAACACCAAGTTGACTCTCTGCACACTCCTTGTATTCTATTGTACTGATTTCTTAATTTAACTATATTTCGGTTATTTCTCATAGCATTTTAACGTATTATACATCAAATTAAAGCTCTTTATATGCTCCTTTAAATGTTATAGGGTACATACTTTCATAAATGGACCATTTTCGAGAAAAATGTATTTATATGTAAATATGTTTCATAAAATCTTAAATATTTCTAATTTTCTCGTTTTTATCTTATTTCCTTGTCTTCATTACTGTTATAATCGACTACATTCGGGCTTAACTTATAATTTAGAAAAAAAGTAATCGAAGTTGGACCACTGGTTACCGAGATAATGATCTTTTAAGAAAACATTACATAAAATCCAATATGGCGGATATTTCAAAATGGCGGCCAGAAAATTTTGGCACCTGGCCCAAAAACGAATTAAATACCGAAGTACTTTCAGTCTGCCAAGTTTCATACTTGTGTTCAGCCTGTTACGATCCGAGCCTTTTTTGTTGTTAAGGGACCAGACTATAAGAAACTTACTAGCAAGTGAAAGCCATCCTGTCGTACACTGATTGCTGAAAGAGGGCTCCTAACCTCCGCTGACATAACTCCACATGTTTTTACAAAAAGAGGTTGGTCGAAAGTAACAACACATGATTTATTCTTACGTTTGCTCTCTGAAACAGCATACATCAAAGCTGTGCTGATATCACTCATATTACTTGTTTCTAAATTTAAAAAAGGAATCGGCAATACTTTAGTAATTTAACAGGCTCCTTGCTCTTGAAAAACTGTTTTCATGTAACCATTCCAAAATCATATTCGCTTCTTTGAGAACAAGAACCCACAAATCCAAAGAATATTAAGCTGGATTCCTTACCTTAACAATTCAATGTTCATTTCGATGTTTTGTATCTTCAAATCATTTAAGGAAGATGTAACTGGTTTCTTGTAATGCACAATTTTTATTCTGTTCAGTTAAGGGTTTATTTTCTTTTTCGCATTTCGGATATTAGGCGATAGAGTTGATACTGCTTGAGCTGGGATTATGCATTTTATGCCACCAAGAATGTGAACAGTTCCCTTACCATCCAGAGCAGTACTATTCAGCCTTTATTTCTCGCGTACCTCTAGGCACAGTTCAACATCCAATTGTGTACCCCTGAAGCTATTTTAAAGACATTAAATCGAAATTAACTAACTTAACTTAATTCACATGTTCTGTTGATTAGAAAGGAAGCAAATAGAGACCCAACTAAGAGATAATCACTGTGTCAATCAAAAGATTATTTACAGCGGGATAAAATGCACATCCGAAACAAATTAACATGGAAAATTACAAAACATATGAAAGATATCCCGTTCTACTCAGGAGGATTTTCCCCTCATTCTCCCTGATAATTCGTACACTGAGGACAATGTTAAAAATTCAAAAACTAAATGTAACTTTAGAACTCACCTGTCAATGAGATGACTTAAGCTTCTTTACGCAACGCGAACTCTTCGATTCTTGGTCGAATCTTCAGAGTGCGAGAATCAGAGCCGATTCTGGATTCATGCAATTTTTGTGCTTCGTTTCCATTTATGTTAATGCAGAGAAACTCTGTTCACGCAAATATTTGATGGGATTGGAAGAAGTTGTGAAATAGCAATGCCACTAATTTCCTTGTACTCTTCTCGAACATAAGTACAAAAGACACAAATTGACAAGTTATCGAATTTCATTTGCAGTGAACTGTCAACAGACATTTGCAGCAGACCCCCAGAAGCAGCATTACTTACCTCCAGACACATCTTTGCGTACCCCCGGTTGAATAGCAGTAAAGAGTACTCGTGTTTACATACGCATTGTCAAACACAAACTGCATGAAGAACTGTCTTCTATGTCAGGTTGAACACTTTCACTTGCACAGTTTTATCAGTGTCTATTAACAATATTTTGATATTGTTTCCATGCAGAGTTGCCTCTCTATAACAGCAATAACTCAGAAAGACGGAATTTTTAGAGTTAACTTTCCGAAAATTCCCTCCAGTACTTTATTATATTAAACACTTTAAACAACAACGGTACACCAATTCAATGCCCATTTCATTATGATTCGAGAGAAGAGTAACTCATTTATAACTGCAGGTGGAATAGTGAAAAAATCTTTTTGAGAAACGTTATTATAGAGTTCTTTACGCAGTTCAGACAAATGCAATTATAAGAACTATTATTATTATTATTTTTTTTTTTTGGGGGGGGGAATAATGTGTAACTTTCAGAATATATTTATTATGTATTAGTGTACTTGTACATTTTTGGGTATGAATTCCATGCAGTGTTCCCATGTTACAACCGAAAATATTCGAAAAAAGGAAATTTTGGGCATTAAATATTTCCCGCCATTACTTCCCTTTAATAGGTAGTACGGACAACTGCTAGATGCCGTATGAAAGTTTATTTTATTGTAATTCTAACGAGGCATGATTTGTACTAATTGATCAATTAGTGTGCTTGATATATTATTTTAAACCTGGATCTGCGACTTCTTTCGTAAATATTGTTCAGCCATTTTCCAATATGGCGGCTTGAGCACAACTTTTATTTTTGCGGACTTTATACATTTTGAGTCCTAAAGGAATATAGAATGTTCATACAAAGTCCCTTGCTTGTATGAATTTTTGTCTAAACCTTCATTTTTGAACCTATAATGACTGGACTAATATTGCTGCCGAGGTGAATATCAGTGTCGGGAGTGTTGAGACAATCATTCACAACCGCTTACGCTTCCGCAAAATCTGTGCAAGGTGGGTTCCCCGTCAGCTGACATTTGATCAGAAGTGGGCACGCATGACGGTCTGTGAACAGTTCTGCCCATCCCCCTACAGTCCAGATTTAGCCTCCAGTGATTATCATTTGTTTGCACCCCTTAAGGACCACTTGAGAGGGAAGAAATTCACGACAGATTAAGCACTGCGGAACGATGTCCTCCAGTGGCTACGACAACAACCAAGTTCTTTCTATGTCAAAGGAACGAGGGAGCTGCCACAACGATGGCAACGGTGCCTCGACATGCACGGAGAATACTTTGAAAAGCTGACATACTTTGATGCTGCTTCTTGTGCTATCTGTTTCCTCTGAAGAAATAAAAATCCCGGTCAAACCTTGAACGACCCTTGTATAATATTATATATATATATATATATATATATATATATATATATATATATATATATATATATAGGGTGTTAATGAACTATACCGACAAATTGTAAGAGGTGATTCCTCACATCAAAATAAAAAATTCATATGGACCTATGGCCTAAAGTGCATAGTTTCAGAGCTAGTGCTGTCCAAAATCGCGAAAAAGCTAAATTTCAATACGCCCTATTTCGAATTCCAGAAACTGTGGATGGTGGTCCTTATCAGGATAAAGGAAGATACGCATACATAATCCAAAAGTGCATATTTCATCAATTGTCAATAGGTGTAGAGGGTATTCCCAACAGGGTTTAATTCTAAGATAGGTTTTCAATAGTTTTCAGGTATACAGTGATTTCAAGAAGAGTCCAAAGTAGGCAGGAGGTAAAACTTGACAACAATGGACATCCAATGCTTTGGAGAGAAGGCGGAAGTGTTAGGAACCGGCAGCTCCATGTTTCTTTGTGCTCGGAATAACGTGTGATGATATGTATTTCGTCACGGTATATCTCACGATTTTTTCACTTATAAGTGTGAAAGAAAACATCACACCATGCGTTTTCCCGAGTACGAGAAACCGTCGTGCTGACGATTCTTAACACTTCCGACATCGCGCCAAAGGATTACGTGTTCACTGCTATCAAGGCTTAACGTTTGCCTACTTTGGACCAATCATAAAGTCAGAGCATATCTCAAAATTCGGTTGATGGCATGTCTGGGAATTTCACCCTGCAGGGAATAATCTGTACACCCACTGAACATTAATGAAATATGCATTTTTGGATTCCGTATGCGTGACTTCCTTTATGCCGATAAGGGCCACCATCCACACTCTCTCGAATTCGAAATAGGGCCTCTTGAAATTTGGCCTGTTCGCGATTTTGGACACCACTAGGTCTGAAACTATGCATTTTTCGCCATAGGTCCATATAAACATTTTCTCTTATTTAGATGTGAGGAATCACCTCTTAAAGTTTTTCGGTATTATTCATTAACACCCTATATTTCACCCTATATATATATATATATATATATATATATATATATATATATATATATCGGGTGGTCCTTAATTTTTGATTTCCGAATTTGATTTCCTACAATGGTTCCATATGGGACTAAATTAAGCCAGGAGAAAAATTGGCTTCATTGAATAATATTAAATGGTGCCCCAAGCGACCTAAAATTTTGAATCCGATTACAATACATAGTAAATGGGAAAGATCTGGAATAAACTCATGTAATTTAGAAACGGCTAAAGGGAATGCGAATATACCCTGAATAATAGAAATAGAGGAAGAAACATATCTGAGATTTTGTATAGTACTGCCATAGCGGTCATCTTGAAATCCGTCATCTTGGATTCAGCTCAAAATTTTCAAATAGAAAGAGGGTCATGTTAATTCAAAACTTTTGAAGAAATTTAAAATTATTTTTTGATCGTATTGAACTTTAGACGTTTTCCAATTCTTTTACAGTGATTTCGTAACGATATCTTATTATCATGATAAAAATAATGATATTTTAGAAGCCTGCGATTGGTGCGATTTACGCAACAGGTTTTCCAAATTGCACTATGTGAAGCCAAAATCGCACCGCCATTTGAATATATGCAAATTTAACAGTAATACATATGGGTAAATCAAATTATCATTTCCATGGAATATCGCATTATTTTATTTCAGTTATATTAAGATGAGGTATAATACATCTTTAAAGAGAAAAAAACTGCAATGTAAATAACCGAACACAGAAATAACATCTTAGAAATAAGCTAAGTTGAAATGCAACCTACAAGCAAAACAAATTAATTTCTGTGATATATCACATTCTTTTATCTGTGCTATTAATACGAGGAAGAACATATCATGAAAGAAAAGAATATCCATATTGTTGATCCAATGAGCAATATTGTTCATAATCCTATGAAACGTAAAGTATCTATATTTATGGAAACCGGCAGCTACACTTATGTGCACAAAAATCGCATTGGAATGCACGTCATCTCCTGAAACACCCGCACAAGACTCATGCAGGTCCGTATCCAGGGGGCCGCCCACCAAGTTTTTACTGGCCCCCTCAAATTTTCACAGTAGGCTTGCAAATGAACTATAATATGGTGATGGACTATAATATTTTTGGACCGGGCCCCCCTAACTTTCACCGCCCCCCTACATTTTCGGGCTGGCTACGGGCCTGGACTCATGTATCCAGACTTTACACAAAACACACTGTACCACAGGGGCGGATCCAGGACGGACTTCTGGGGGGCGGTGGGTTGTAATACTGCTACTTAGAGCTACTTTTAAGAGCTCCAAACTCTGGGATGCGTTTTATTTGTGTATATATAAAATAATAAAGTGTCCTCTTCTGGAGGGGGCAATCGCCTCAATCGCCCCCTCCCCTGGATCCGCCACTGCTGTACCATATCTTCGACTGAATTTTGTTGGCAAAGGACGCAAAACCAATCTTGTCCATTGATTTCAAAATCCACACTTGAAACACTGCGAATATGTTTTGGATGTATCTACTTTTCGAATACACTTTTTAATGTTAAGGTTTCCTGAAGCACATGCAGACCCAGCTGACGGTTCAGAAAGATTAGGTCTCTCCACACGTTTGGATACTCTTGATTGCCTTTGTCCTTATTCTTCAAGATGTTTTTCGTAAAGACTTAATGAGAGTACTTCTGTTCTTTGTGGTTGCATGTTGGTAGTTCTATTTCCTCCTGCTATTGGGCTGGCCAGCGTCACTTTATTTTCTATACATTTTTTCAAAGCACGATTCATATTCCATTTCCCATTTTTGTCATGTGCCCACCTTGTGTGAATTGTAACGAGAAAGAAACCAGGAGAATACAATTCATCACGGGAGCCAAAATCACACTGGTGCGATTTCGGACACACGGTAGTAGTGCGATTTAGGAAACTACATTCTTTAAAAAATCTTTAAATACCTCACAAATTAAAAAAAAAAGAATAACTTGAGTTTGTCACTATAATATTAATGGTAATTTGTTTATTACTACTTATTGAAACATAAGCTAATTCTCTTACCTTCATCCCTATTCTACTGTAAAATACTCCGAATATTAGTAAGGAATACTCCAATTATATTGTATTGCAGCTGCACACACACATAACTTACTGAACGTCATCACTTTACTCTGTAATTATGGAAATATGCTTAAGTACTTAATTTAACTACCAGATGGCTTGTTAGTACTACGCTTCTTTTTAAACTAGGGGTGGTGCGATTAGAACCCTGTGCGATATCAGGAACTCTCCCCTAAGTATTTTTCACTTCTTCCGTCCGAGGATGTTCGACTTCCTAAATAGGGGAAAGTCTTAACGTCTTCGACTTTCTCTCCATCTAGCCATACGTTTGCCTCTTTCTGTCCTGCTCTTGTGCACTTTATCACTTTGGTTTTCTTCTTATTTATTTTCATTTTACATGTTTTCTCCAGTTGGTCGTTCAAGTTTGAAAGTGCTTCCTGCAAGTCCTCATCGTTCTCCGCTATCAATGGTACGTCATCAGCAAACCTCATTGTGCTGACAACCTGACCATTTACTTTTACGCCTTTCTAGTCTTTCTCAAAGAATTCTTTCATAGAATCTTGTATATAGAGACGTTGAACAGGAGAGGTGAAAGTCCACATCCTTGCCTCACTCCTTTACTTATTCTTGCTTCCTTCTGGTCTCTTCCTATAACAGCTGTTTGGTTCCTATAAAGTTGGTATACTAACATTATAAGAAATACCGGGCGAATTCGTTATCAAATTATATTTCTACAACAACATATTTATAGACATGTGACAATAATTTTGGACATGAGTGTACCTTTGAATTGAAGTTAAAGCAAAATAATAAGTAATCATAAATGTCAGACAGTAGTCTGATTTGGTCAAGGCTGAAACTGTAGCATACATCAATAATAAACTTTACATACTTTGACAATTTTCACTGAAAGATGTCAAGAATAGAAAGAACAACTTAATTTATGAAATTAAACTTTTGTCACAAGTGGAGAAGAAACTGAAAATTTTATATTAACATACTTGTTTACTTTGCTTTGTGAAATAACATTTAACCTATACTATCCATGACCTGCCAATAAAGGCAGAATACCTATGATGATGATGATGATCCATGCACTGAGAATATGTTTACTCTTTTTCTATAGTGGCTATGCGATAAGTATTTGCAAGAGAACATCCTTTAAAAAAAATGTTCAAATAGAACTTATGAGCACAGACAGAGAAGAGGAGAATATCGGAGTCGATAAGATTGCGATGAGGATGTGTGAGATGTGAGGGCTTTCAACATTCATTTATTTTACGTTTTTGCTTCTTTTAGAAAAATACAACAGCTTGTAATCTGAATAAAAATAAGAATATTAGGAATGATCAAAAATGAATAAAAAGATAGGGATCTTGGCCAAGAACTTTAGGAATGATCAAAAAATGCAACAAAACATTGCAATCTTGGCCAATAATTAGTTTTTGGATCGGGGGCCATAGAATTTTTCAACGGCCGCTAAATTGAGTTTTCGTATTTTCTACGGAATAAGCACATCATACTGGTTAAGTGATAGTTTGGATTTGGCTACACTGTATGTATTTCTCCAGATATAATGCGCACAAGAAAATTTTTGATTGAAATATATTGTAAGTTTTTGGATCAGGGCCCACAAAATTTTTGAATGGCCCCTAAATCGAGTTTTCCTATTTTCAACGGAATAAGCACATGAGTTAAATGATAGATTGGGTTTGTCTACATTGTACGTAGTTCTCCAGATATAAGCCGCACAAGAAATTTTTTATTGAAATATATTGGATCTTTTGATCGAGTGTATAAAATTTATATTTAGGGAAGAACAGTTTTTGAGAAAGATACCTTTATCTCTTGTGTTCTTACTAACAGTTAATTAGTTTGTGAAAATAGGTACTTGGTCGTAATTAGGGAAGCTAATTGTCAAAAGAGAATAAAAGTGGAGTGTGGCAAAAATTCTTAGCAATTTGGTGTAAAAATTTCCGGCTCACTACAACCTTTTCACAAGGCTACAGCAATACCCCTGGGAAAAATAGTCATGTGGCCACAAAAAAGAGGAAGAAGAAAGGCTTCTCAAACAGGACACAAAACGACATAATTTCTGTTCCCCTCTGCTTTTCCCTATCACCCAAGAATACCATTTTTATGCTGCGAATGCTGACTTAACAGGTCAAAGGTAATGAAAACTGCTGATTAAGGGTGTCAAGTTCAAGGTCTCATATCTACTTTGACAATTCGAAGCAGTGATGATTTCAGAAGATTTTTCTTTGGGGAAATTTTAATGTAACGGGGGTGAAACTTATCGTAAGAAAATACTCGTAATTCACATTGAACACCGCAATCGCAGATATAGCTAGTGATGGGCAAATTCCCGGGAAGATTCCCCAAAATGGGAATATTCCTTGAATTTATGTATAAATACAAAGAAAATTGCATTCCATTACTACATTATGATTTCAAAATTCAATTCGTTATTTTATCACAGTATATTTATTACTATTGTGTCCAGAGGATTTCTTTAAAATGTGTATTCTGAACGGTATTATGTTGTTTTATTAATATTTTATTATATTTAGAGAGTACGCATAAATGTGTATTTACTTACAGTATGTTTCATGCGAGTAAATATGTTGGAAAAACATTTGGTATAGTAAGTCCACATACTTTTACCCCGCTAAACAGTTTAAATTTATATGTAACTGGATTTTCTAAACTTGACTCTATTACTGATGTAAACATACTCGCTATAGCTCGTGAGGTATTTTGAGGGGTGTGGGTGTGTGTGTGTGTATTTCCTTAAAATAAATAATCTTATACTTTTCAGTTGTGGTATAGACTTAAAACTTGGTATAAACATGTATCTTAACGAGGGCCATAAAAGGGGAGATTTTCTGCAATCATTTCCGGTTTGAGGCACACACTGTTGTCGCCAGACAAAATGTATTGTTGTCTGGTCTGGACATAAGATCGTGGAAATGATGTCCAATGCTTCTCCCAGACTTTTTGTAGGGGGCACTGCCCCTCGGAGCTCTCAGAGTGCCCCGGAGGAGAACAAAATAATACATCTATAATACAATAATAAATAGAATATTATCAGCAGTGCTGCTCGGAATACTAAGTGTGCCCCCAAGAACATTGTTTCTGAAAAAAAAACAATGGTGATGCCCCATCTACAAAGTTACATATGTTTGTTTTTAAATACTTCAGTATTGTCTCGAAACTTCACACGAATATACTGTCTCGTTTAGAGACCATCTTAACAGTTGCCGTATAAATATATCCTTTCCCTCGTAAGTACGCAATAACGAAAATTATTTTCTTCGCGCAATACGAATAGAAACTACTTTGCTTATACGAAGCAATGAAGATAAGAAAAAAATGCAAGACAATAAAACATTCCACCGCGAATAGAACCCAGATCTGTTACTTAGAAGACAGATACTTTACCGCTCAGCCAAGCTAATGTGTTTATTTCTGTTTGTTCTAATACTCTTAAATAGCAAATAACCAGGCAGAACAAGCCAATTCAACAACATGGCAACTTTGCATTCAAGATGTCGATTTCTCCAATGATTTGTTTCTTCACTTAAATTACATTTCATTCTTAATAACATAGCAAAACCTGACTTTTCTACCATGAGCACAACCTACAATTTTCATGGTTACAAATTTCTGAACCGCCATATTGAAACGAAGATGACGACTTTTCCAACATGTCCGATTTTTCCCCTAACTTACGCAGCAATCTACACATTTGAACGCAATCTCGTGTTTCCATCATATTTACAAGTTGTCTAGAATTTGACGCCCCCTAAAAATATTCCTAGTACTTTCTGACACCGAAGATGACTATTTCTTTCCAGTTTAAGCACGCATTCGGAAACTACGCATCATAATAAACATCAGGACGAAATTTCGACGTTCTAGCAAAAGCAGTTACAAATTTCACATATTCTCGATTTGCGCCACCAAACGAAAACGAATTTTAATGCTCCTTTTTCTAACACAAACTATTGGAACGGGATTGGCTGAAGGCCTTAGCACATAGAAGATAAAAAAAGTATAGCAATGACTATATATGTGTCTGTTAAAAGAATTTAAACTTTTTCATAATAATGGCTATATATATATATATATATGACTGGTAAAGAATTTAAACTTTGTCATAACAATGACTATATTTATGTCTGTATTTTCATTTATTGTCGATAGTGTCTGAAGAAGGATAAGTTAGATGTCCGAAACCGTTAAAATTATAGAAGGGTTTTAAGCTTTGGTCAGTGTTTCTTTTGTTAAAATTAATTTCTAACTAAAATTTTCGGAAGTTCTTTCTTTGATTTCCTATTGCACTTATCACATGCTTTCTATTTTAATTCTACGTAATTATTTTGTAATTATACTTGACATTTTAATGAAGCCCTTGGTAGATGTTTGGAAACTAAAAGGAAACTGCATCATTAAACTAAAAACTGTCTGCTGGTTCTCATCAGTAGCAGCTACGAAACTTACTGTGGTAGGTAAACACAAAATTTATTTTAGTACTCAGTGGAAGACCAGAGTATGCCTTCAAATTTTTTATGCTTATGCGATACATGTTTCATATCGGGTACAGTTCAAGATTCCACTTAATCATTTCTGAAGTCCCTAAACGATCCACCAAAAACTTGTGTTTAAACTTAAAAGATGTCATGCAAATTGATAAGCATCTCGGTTTGATAACTTTGTCTTAAATTGGTTCCGGTTCTTACCAGTTGTTAGTTTATTATTCTTGAAATTTAAAATTTAATTTTTTTTTAACATCACATTTTAAAACTATTATCTTAATAACTTTATCGAATTCAGACCAAATGAAATAGCCTGAGAGTGTTATTCGGACATTGTTTTTTGTTATTCGAATAATTTGAACCGTAACTGAATGCTCTGCAAAGCGTAATCGATGTAAGAAACATGTAATTTCAATATGATTTCTTTTCTCCTTTTGTAACGCAAGAAAGCGAGAGCAGAAAGACGGAGATGAAACGGTCTCTCTTTCAGATAAAGAGCAGTCACAGAACGCTCACCTTTGATGCAATTAGAGCTAATGTGACATGACGAGTGTAGAACTCAACCAGCATCGAAAACGAACGACAAGAAATGCTGAACATCAATATTCGCGCTCGGATTGCAACTTTAAAACTTCTTGTCATCGCCTCCTACCAGTAATGCGAAATAGATCATGGTAAGAACATGAAACGTAAAACGCCGATGATTGAAGGAGAGTAATAAGGTCTAATGAAGTTATGTTTCTCCTTGCTTCCAACAGCAGGTCGGACTTATGTATGTTAGACGTCCAAATAGAAAAATGTTTCGAACTCCCTACTTCCTACCGTCAAACATGGCGTTGATCTTGTTTTGGTGCAGCTCGCAATTTCACAGTATTACGTTGATCCTGTTATCATCATCATCAAACGACGAATTAATGTTAGTGACTATATGGACAGTTTAGATAACCAGGTGCATCCTATGACACAGATTTTCACGACGACAATTCGCCAATACACACAGCCACACATGTAGTTTCAGATGTAGTTTCTGAAATATGAGTATTAATTGTAACACTTCTTTAGGCCCGCTCGTAAATTCCAGATTTGAACATCTAAGGTCACTTTTAGAGAGGCGAGTCTCCTTCAATTTCCCTTCCCACCATCGCTGGCGCAACTGAGTGCTGTTCTGCATGAGAAATGGTCGCCACTTTTCTGGAAACTATTTACAGGTTGTGTGTTCCAATTCCGGCACGAATATAAGTTACTATAGGCTAAAAGTAGTCCATCGCCTTCCTAATCACCTAAGCTTCATTTTTTAAAGTGTTTCTATTATTTTGGTAATCTGTGTATATAAGTCGTACTTTCAAATTATTCTGTCATAATGTGAATAATGCAATATTACAAACTTTATGTAGGTTTGTAATTTGACAAAATACTTAGCAATAACTGTCTTTTAAAATTGTTCTATATAGTTTCGACAGATACCTGTCAATTTCGGTAGATCAAAGTCAGTAATTGAAAAATCTCGCATCACAACATGTGTCATTATCAGTATTTATTTATAAATTCAAAACTGTTGAGAGGATCACATAAATAATCTTATGAATTTTTATGCAGTGTGCAACTTTCTAATGCATACACAATAATATCTGTAGTTTGCACATTTAGAAGAGAAATGAAATTTTCAGTTTTGCGCCACACGATTATGTCGTGTAGGTAAAGGAGACAATGATGAAAAATCAATGAAATAGTGGTATGAAGAAAGTGGAAGGAAACGGGAGAACCCAGAAAAACCCACACACACGGTGTTTGTCTACCACAAAGTTCACTTAGTATGAGCTAGGATCGAACCAGGGCCCCCACGCACCAGAAGTGAACGTTTTACCATTGAGCCACGGTGGCCTCTGTACATTTAGAAGAATGATTAATATTAGTGACTTATTACTTCGTTATCTTTAAATGCATTGATATCAATCATTGTTTTCTTCATGTTCTCATGATATAATTATTCAAAGAAGTTGAAACATATCCCATTCTTGAACAGTTTTAAACTTGTAAGCAAGTCAGAAATATCATTAAATACGTTGTGATGTGAGATTTTTTCAATGATTCCGACCTACCGAATGTTATTGGAGTATTAATCGAAACTGTGCAGGACAATTTTTAAGAAGGCCCAGTCACTGGTTTTGTATAATTATGTAACATGGTTCAGTTTCTGTCGTTATAAAGAATACAAGTAGTGAGTTAATTGATTTCAGGATTGAGCTTATTTGACAATATTATATGAAATCATTGAGTATAATATGTTGGGCGATAATACTAATCTGTAGTGTACTTACAAACAAGCGCATCACAAAAGCGATCCAGTTCCAGTTTGTCTTCAGATTCAGTTGGTTCGATCATCAAAGTACCTGCTACAGGCCATGACATTGTAGGTGCATGGAATCCTGTTAGACGAAGAAAATACAGATAAAGAGAACACTATGAGCAAAATACATTAAATTTTTACAATTTAAATATCATTATGCAGAACTTTACATTTTGTGTTTTAGAAATTCGCACACAAAAATAACCTATTTAACAGGATAAACAGATAAAAGAAACCACCTCCAGAAATAGAACATAACCACATAAGAATAAACAGACAAAAAAGAAAGATCAACTATTATAGAATATTTTCATATATTTGTCACGTAAACATTAAATGCCAAGAAAAGTTGCAAATTTTCAATACATTTTTACTTTATCAAAATAACATATTATAAATTGAGATGAAGTAGAGTTGTCGAAAGTACGTAAATACAATAAAAAGTTTCAACGTACTGCAGCCAATTTAATATTCCCTGAAATTCCTGCTGTCGTCATCGGGTTTTCATATAAGGGTGTGGTAAAGGTTCAGTTTAGACTAGACATATGAAAAGGAGTTTGCCGATATTACGTATTTATATTATACAATTTTTATATGAAGGATTCGTTGAAATACAATCACAACGATGTTCATAAATATAGGTATTTTGTTATTAATTGTAATCAATTTTAATACATGTATATAAAAAGTATCAAATTTAATTACCTACCTTTTCCGGCTGCTGCGGGGTAGAAAGTCTTTCGGACACTCATCCGATCTCACAACGATCTTTAGAGAAATATTCAAAGATTTTATTTGATCTCATTTATAGTAAAATAGATGAGGGAAGCAAAAACTCGTGTACCTTTGACTTTACTAGCTCCCATACAGAAAATATTACAATATCCGATGTTGAGTGTGAAATTTAGTGTGGTTTTACGCTCAAACTTACCTACATTTTGAGTTAAACTCAGCTCACGCTAAAACGTTTCAAAATTAGTTAGCTCATGAAAAAACTCACGAAAAACGAGCATGCTCAATTAAGCTGACTGAAATGAGCGCAATTATTTACAACACTCAGTAGTAGTAATAATAGACTATTAATAATAACTGTAGCGCCGGTGAGAACGTATAAAATTGAAATATGTTCGTTAGTAATTAAATTTGAACTACCTTCTTCACTAATATGGTACTGTTTTGAACTTGAGTGAAATATGTAAGTCACATTAATAAGGGAATTGGAAATGCACTTACTCAAGTCTACAAGTGACCTTTCTCGCGTAGCATTGTATGATATTAATTCCGTTCACCGACTCGACTATAAGCACGCATCGCATTGCAACTTAAACATGATTTATGTATGTAATATGAATATAGACGAACCAGTTTATTAAATTATGATGAAGTTAGGTTCAAACAAGAAATATTCATTTTAAACAATTCTATTTTTATATTTTCAAATTTGTACACTTCATGCCAGATTTTTGTCACCACCTCCCCCCCCCCCATCCTTGTCGCCGTATGAAAATGCATGGGTTGCACATACCGTAGACCGGCTCATTAAATTCCACTATATTTAGATTTGGAATGGGTTTGTTACTAGACCTACTCTGTCACTTGTTTGTCAAAATTCATTCAACTAAAAGAATATAGCTTCAATAGCACAATATAATGCTTAGACAGTAAAACATAAATTAAGTTTCTATGATATGCTAGGAAACTATTAGACACCAATACTTCTCAATTTTGTCAAAATAATCCATATCTTACTAATTTTCTATGAACGTATCACCTGCAGAGACTATTCTGAAGAAACAGTTCATGACATGCGTATTTTTTTTTTTTGTGTTGAAACTGCTGCAAAATTCTTAGCGAGGAAACATCAGTCATCACATGAGAATTTTTTGAACGAAGAACTTTATTGAGATAATTAAGCTTATGAGTATGTCTCCCAAAAAGGAAATTTTAAGAAGGGACGTTTGCCTTCTATCACGGATAGTACATATAACTAACTGGCATCGGATTGATATAATTGGAATTTTCATAGAGTTAATTGGCAAAACTTGGTATGGAGATAGAGCTTGACTTGCATTTTATATACGTGAAATACTTTTCTGTGCAAACATTTGATTCCTCGGTAACTGACCATCAAATTTGGGATTAGACTTAGATTTTCTCAAGAAAATTCACTCATTGCTATTTAGAACAAAATTAGGGGAAAATACATGGCTTGTTCAACATTAATTTTGCGGTTAAAACGTTAATGTGATAAATCAAAAGTAAATTCAACGAGTACTAAAGATTTGCTTGATTTTCTACTATTATTTTTCCCGCATTCTTTTTATTCAACGTTATCTTTTATTTGCTTATTTATAGTTAATTTTTACATTAATTTATATATTTTAATGAATCTTGTTTCTTCTATGTCATACAATTATTTCTCTCCATTTATTATTATTTCGTACTTCTGCTCTTACCGACTTACCCACCGTATTACTTTTGTCTTCTTTCACTGAAGTCATCAATTTTAATTCTGGTAACACATGACAGATCTCGTGACTCTACCTCTCAACATGGCGCTTTGCACAGTTCTTTCCCTAGATGCCCTAGATGCTGCACAGTTCTTTCCTCATCTAAGTTTTCTTCGTTTTTTTCTCTACTTCTTCCCCTCTCTGATAAAGCGTTAACTAATAGTGCTGATAGTATACCTTTTTGAAAGTACGTGATTATGTCTTCACGATTTTTCTGCTAAGTTATATATATATATATTATTTACCATAGTCCATTAGTCTCTTTGCAATATCTACTGCTTCGACGTTGGCAGTTTTCTTAAAGTCTCTGACGTCGAGAATGAATTCATGAGCAACTAATCCATCTTTTCCTTTATACAATGTATTATAGTGTCCTTCCAAGCGTTTGCTCATGTAATTTGCGTTTAAAATGGCGACTTGTGTTGCTCGTCTTAATCCTCGAGGGCCCATCATCTGAAATAATGATGTACATAATTTTTAGAAAGTCATAACTGAATATTTTAATTTTAAAACAAGTCAAACACTATCTCTTGAAGTTAGATGATGCAAACCTTACTTTGATCATATCATATATATTACAATATATATGATGTCTTAACAATGCTATGTAGATATGATATACTAGAAGACATTACTGTACAAGCATTGTTTCTTGTTAATACACAAAATCATATTTTTATGGTTATCTGAGATACGGATCGAAAGACCTTGCAACTGCGAATGTCAGCTAAATATGAGGGTTTAAGAGGACAGATGCGCGTTCATAAACAATATATACTTTTAGCCCTTCATAACTTCATTTACTAAATCACAGCAAGTTTCGATTTCTCATCGCACGCGAAACTAAGTATTGCTGCTATTATTGTATTTATGAAATTTGCACAATTCTGCTGCTCCAAGAAATTACGATGATGTTGACCAGTTTCTAAATCTGTAAAATCTTGACCCATAAACTATTTGTAAAGATATTCTAAGGATAGTAATAATTGGTGATTGAATTAAACAACAACTTCAATAAATAAGCAGATATTAGTCGCAATCTGAGAATCAAGAAACTTTCAGTTAAGTATAATGCACACTTATTCACTCTGCTCTAAAAAGATTAAACGTAGACAATGCTGAAAATAAAAGAATTAAATTTTAGTACTGCAATGTACAAATTAAGAATTTTCCATGTAGAACGTCCATTTAGACTAAAAAAATAAAATAGAGAAAGCACTAACTATAAATGTATTTTATGCGCTGCAACAGGACAAAACATAGCATGATTGCAGTAATGTTTATATTTAATAACACAGGTGAGTTTATATATAATTCAATATAGAGTTAGATGACTAACATTTGCAATATTTTTAGCACAGTGATAGCTACTTGCTCAGTGTGTTATTACAAATTATAATACGTCTATTTTAACTACACTTTTTAAAATTATTATTTTTAATTTTCCATCGTTGAGAGTCCGAATAAGATATTTGGCATAGAATAAAATTAAGCAAAAATGCTGGGAAAAAGGGAGAAAACTTTTTAGAACAGTGTTAAAGATAATAAGTTAGGCCTATATATCTAAATATGAATAAACAATTAGGAGAATTATTCTAGTGGATCAACAGTAGAATATCTCTTGTAGAGGATACTGTCACAGACAAAGATTTATTATCATCATCTAGTCTATGAGAATAGAAATTGATACCTGACGATTGATATTTCAAGGTTGTTCCATATGAACTTCGCTCTATCTATGAATTTTTACTTGTTTTAAATTATCTGGTTAATAAAATGTTCGTTAAGTTAATTTTTGGAAATGGATAATACTTTATTTTGAAAGGCCTTTGGTTCAAATATTATCTTCCTAGAGGTATACCCAATATACAAACGTACTTTGGTGTATGTACCTTACATAATCCTGCTGGGACCCAGGGAAGAATTATCGGTTACTAAACGATCTAATCATAGAAAATGGATCTTGCTTGACCTTTAGGTGGGGCATGTAAGATACACTAGATTAACAGTATGCCATTAACAAGCAACACCTGTAATGATCTAAAATTATATTTTATGAATGTACAAGGTCTAAAAGATAAATCATTAATTATATCAGATTTTTCTTCCGAAAATGACGGAAATATTTTCTGAGTGAGTGTACATTGGAGTACAGACATGGAACTCCAATACAATAAAAAGATTTTGTTCTGGGAAATAGCTGTAGTAGAGGTAAATATATACGTGGTGTCATCCATGTAAATAGTCACATTAAATTAAACTAAGTTGATGTAACTTATCCTAACAGTGAACTGCAATTTTTCTAGATTAGTAAAAGATAATAAAATTTAATAATTGTATCCATTTATAAATCGCCGCCTAATGGTGACCAAGATGTCTTTAGAAAAAGACTGGAGGAGTTATTGACATTACTAAAACAACTAGCAATATTATAAGGTGGTTGCAAGAGGTGATGTAAACGCACATTTTGGTATTACCAACGAGAAACGAATTATATGAGTTACAAAATCTACTTAGACAATATGATCTTCAGGTGGCAAGTCATAAATCGACCAGAGGCAGATCATGCTTATGTAACATATTTACAAACAAAAGCAGAATATTTAATCAGGAACGTAAGAAAATTTTCCTTTCAGATTACGATGCTGTATTAGTTAAACTAATGAATACAAGTATTGGGCAATATAAATTTAATCCTACTACCTCTGAACTGTTCACCATTAGGTCCATTACTAAAAATAACCTGCAAAACTTTATTTAATCACATGATATATGAAATGGGATTCATTCTTCATGTACAATAACTTAAATTCTAATGATAGTTTCTATGTAGGGTAGAAGGGGGAATTGGGTGCAGGGGGGAATTGGGCGAAAATAATTTAAAATTTTATATTTTGCATTTTAGTGTATTTTTATGAAATTTAATTACTCCAAAATTTTGGGTGGATAGATGTTGATCAGGAAAAAAATGCTTAGATGAATTTTGAGAGGGTGTAATAATGACAAAAAGAAAAAAAAACTTATTTGGTTGAGAAATGATATTTGAAACCGAGGATCAGGTTTGTGTGTGTTTAAGTTTGAGTCACAATAAATCGCGCATCTATATCATAAGGATGGTGCCGTGAAGAGCAGCGATCTTGAATTCTCACTGTGAGGAAGTTAAAATTTCGTTAAAATTTGTACTTTCCAATTACCCCCATGGGGTAATTTGGCGCATGATGCGGGGGTAAATGGGTGGAATTGCGTAAGTAAACATTTTTGCTTAGAATTAATTTAAATGCTGTGCTATCTTTGTCTTTTGTGGTGTGCACTTTTGTTTTATAGTGCATTGTGCTTATTAAGCTATTTTGAGCAACTTAGGCCTCCAGTGGCCGTTATGTATGCCAATAGTGCTGATGCTGTAAATAGGACCTGTTTATCAATCTAGAGTTCTACACATGTTCTATTGTAATAGTTTATAGATATTTAGCGTTAGTCTTATTGCCTTCTTCTATTTTGTTTGAATAACATAGCCTGTTCTATTGGTTTTTCTAATTTTATTTACGTTTTCGGCCAAAGTTTGACCGCTTGTAGTTTTTTCGTATATGATACATTTTGGAGTAAGTTCACAGGACAATATAGTGTGCTATAAACAATAACTGGAAGGCTTGCAAAGGCACTGAAATATTTTTGAGATTTAGAAATAAGTTACTCCTTATTTTGCGTAAACAAAGGTATAATGTTTTCTAGGTCACATAAAACTATTAGCTTTTAAGTGGAATACATGTTATATACACCAAATGAAAGTTTGAGTTTTCTTCATTTACACCCAATCACCCGCACGGGTTTATGTACACCGGCAATGGCTTTAATCATTTTGCACCCAGATGGAAATCAGACCAAGAACAATAAAAATGTTGCAGCTTCAAAAGTAAAGATGTCGAAAGCTTACCACTACTACAGTAGGTGCAGAAGAACCTGTAACATACAGTCAGTTCTTAAAAACTAGAAAGAACAACTATAATCCATGAGGAAAAAAAGGTTGACAAAAACATGCCTCCCAATCCCCCCCCCCCCCTTCTACCTTATTTTTAGATACATTTTTTTAAACATTTTTAAAATATGTGTTCCAAAATATGTGTTGCATTTGTCCGCGAACCGAGAGAAGACGTGTTGGTTTAAGGCTCTGATGTTTAGTGAAGTGTAATATGGGAGTATCAATTGGTGTGTGGAGGGCCAGAATTTGCTTGTTCAAAAATGTTGGGAACAAAATACTATGTAGTAATCCAGGTGTGGGTAGTAACTCAAAATCGAACAAAGCGTACTACATGTATGAGCTTGTGGTTCTTGCTATGCTATTGATTTCAGACAGAGAACCCAGGATCCCCTAATTCACATAAATCTGATATAGCAGAGATTAACGATACGCTCGGTGCTTTGCGTAATTCGAATTATAGTTTTGTGTCAGAAGTGAAACGATTAAACGATACTGTGGCTAGACTAGTGGACAAACTTGAAAACATTAAGGGCAAGTTCGAAAGAATATCAAAGGAAATCAGTGAATTACAAGACTACGCGAATTATCTTGAAAGTAAAATGGAAGACTTAGAAAATAGGAGCAGAAGACAAACTAGTTTTTTTTATGGAATAAGTGAAAGTGCTAATGAAACATGGAAAGAAAATGAACGCAAGGTTTCTGAAGTGACAGGGAATAGATTGGGAGTGGAAATAAATGAATTTGATCTTGATAGAGTTCATAGATTGTGGAGAAAGACAGACAAGAAATCGTCCTATAATATGTAAATTTTTAAGCGACAAGAGAAAAGTGTGTGCTAGGAAATAGGAGCAAACTGAAAGGCTCAAACATTTATACTGAACAGGACTACTACTACAAAGTAAGATAGGAAAGCAGGAAACTGCAGTTTTATTTAAATAATGCTAGAAGAACGGGTTCTTATGTATATTTGCAGTTCAGATACTTAAAAATAGACGGGAGGAAATTTATATTATGAGATCTGGAGAATGGAAAACACCGAAGAGACTTGGAGCGCTAATACAATAGGACACCTGTGTCGCCAGCAGAAAAGCCGGAGGTCACGGTCGTTCATCCTTCAACTGTCAGTGAGGAAACTCAAAATAACCTCATCCCTAAATCGTCTCCCTCCCCCTCGAGACAACGGGTGCAGAATGAAAATTTGATCAATCGGAAATCAGACTACACCAGATGAGAAAAATGCCACAAGGAACAGTTCCATATAAGTATAAACAGCAATGTTCATCTACCTAATCTTTTTTGTGACCGTGTTGAAGATAAAAATAATAAAAGTAGTGAAAGCAAGTAGGAGCTATTCTTTGTATGGGAGGCTAATCTTCTCGCGATAAATTTCAAGTTTCTCCTTTTTGAATTCATCAGGCGCCTGCAAAAGTCTTTTCTACTTGATTAATTTAATTTGGTCTAAATTCGATTAACAATGTACAGACTGAGAATGGTCGCCCATTGGACTTAGTAATTACTAATGTTGATGACACTTGTATTGAAAGAGTAGAGCACCCTTTGGTTTCTGAAGATAGGCATCATCCTGCATTGGAAGGCGTATCTAAATCAACCATCAATAAGAAACTGCAAAACTATTTGCAAGGTTTTAACTTTAGAAAGGCAAATTTTACTGCCTCAAAAATCTGAATATTAACCTGATTGTTGATAAGTTTTATGAAATTATTTATAATGCGATAGGTGTAAGTGTTCCCGCTAAGAAATTCTTGAACAAAATTTATCCCTGTTGGTCTATGTCCAATATTATTTAAAAAATTAAATGTAAGTCCCTATCACCATAAGAAATGGAGAAATTGTATGGGCGATGTTTCGTTTCACATATGGGAATTTTGTAAACTCCGGAAAGAATTGAAAACAGAAATAGCGTCAGCTTATAAATCTTTCGTTTTTGAATCTGAGTACATGTTAGAGAGGGGCTCTAGTCAATTCTGGAATTTTATAAAAAGTAAAAATAGGCATCTTTCTGCAGGATTCCTTACGTGTAATGATACGGAACTGAGAAACAACAATGATATTGCAGAGGAATTTGCTCCCTATTTTAATTCGGTTTATAGTAATGGCAGAGTACATTATGACACAAGCAGCTTCATGCCTGATGGGACAGCTTACGCTTATGTTTCTTTTAAATGAAATAGCTCATAAGAAGTTGAAACCCAAAAGATCTTGCGGATCGGATGATATACCACCGTACATTCTTAGGGGGTGTATAGGCATTCTTAAGCATCCGCTACATACAATTATAAATATGTCATTAAAAGCAAGCGTGTTTCCGGACAAGTGAAAGAAGCCATAATTTGTCCTATCCCTAAATCTAGTAATGCGAAGAATATATACACAATTTTAGGCATATTTCTATTTTATTAGCATTTACCAAGGTGTTTGAGCAAGTAATATTTAAAAGGATAATGTGTCAAGTAAAACCCGTCATATGAGTATAGCAGCATGATTTCTTAAAGAATAGATCAACAACTACTAATTTAGCCAATATTACAGATTTTATTGCAAATGAATTGGATAGAGGGATTCAACTGGATGTGATCTATACTGACTTTTCAAGATTTGGTAGACCATGATGTACTGCTACAAAAACTAACGACTTTTAATTTATCTATGCAAGCAAAAAGTTTTTTCGCATCCTATCTGCTAAATCGTCAACAGGCCGTCATGCACAAAGGATATATATCTTACAAAAAAAAAAAAAAAAAAAAAAACTCACAGCCTTATCTGGTGTCCCTCAAGGTTCAAATCTTGGTCCAATCTTATTTCTATTAGCGATAGAATAATGAATGTAAGACGGTAGATTATTTAACACTCTTCTATTTAAGGAACTGTTTTAGAGACACCTACTTTAGTTAAAGATCTAGAAGTGCTATTTGATCCTAAATTAAGTTTTACTTATATTGAAACAGTTATTAATAGAGACCGGATGTTAGGCAAAATGCCTATTCTTTAATATTAAAGATATGAACAAAAATAACGTTTTAAAGTTTATATGGGGGGTTATAGTTTCAATTTAAGCCAATTTTATTTTGCCTATTTCGCCACTTACTGCCTAAATATTTGCATTGATGCCTAATTTTGCCTATTCTATGCATTTTCTTCAAAATAAGACTTCATTGGGAAAAATATATAATTTCGTATTTCAAGAAAGGATTCTGCCTCTTCCAAGAAATATAAGATTAAGAGAAACTAACTTATGGGCAGGTCAAGGTCAAACTTCACCCCGCTACAAGAAAAGAATGTCGCCGAAATCAATGACACAGTATGATCCATATTTTTCCCTCCCACTTCCTTCTGTTTGCAACAGCGTTGCATTCCACAGATGCACAAAAGAATTAACGTTCTTTAAATTCTCATTTCAGCATAGTGTTTGTCTTGTGACCGGCCGTGTGGTTTCTGATATCGTGTGTGTATGGTTTTGTGAGCAAAAGAAGTTGTTCTTAAGATGCCTAAGGAAGCCACATCTTTGAAGAGTAAATTGAATAATTTTGTGAAGACTTGCGAAATCTTCACTGATTACTACGTACGCTACCGCTAGTCGGCAGTCTCAGTTTTCTGCAGATTTCTGTAAGGCGTTCTTAGAAGCACATATACCTCTGTGGAAATTACAAAATGACTCCTTGAAGCGCTTTTTGTCGAAGTACACAGGTGAACAGGTACCGAGTGAGTCAACACTGCACAAAAATTACGTAAACGGTTGTTATTCGGGTGTTATTGAAAGAAGTAGGAAAGAAGTTAGTGGGAAAAAATTGGGTTCCGATTGACGAAACGACCGATACCACGAGACGGTTCCTTGTTAATGTTGTAACTGGTACAATGGAACATGATCAACAGCCCAAAATATTTCTTCTAGCATGTGAGGAACTGCCAAAAACAAATAGTACAGCAATTGCTCAGTTGTTCACTTCCTCACTGAATTTAGTTTGGCCGGATGGTGTAAAACATCAAGATATTCTTCTGTTTATTACGGACGCAGCACCATACATGAAAAAAGCTGCAATGGCACTTAAAGTTCTTTTCCCAGCTATGCTTCACATAGCATGTCTTGCACATGCTCTGCATCGAATCGCTGAGGAAATCCGTGGTTTCTTCCCCGAAGTAGATGTTTTAATCTCCAATATCAAGAAAATATTTCTCAAAGCTCCATCTCGAATTCAGCTATTTAAAGAAACCGCCCCTTAAGTTGCTTTACTTCCAAACCCAGTAATAACAAGGTGGGGTACTTGGATTTCTGCAGCTCTATATTACGCAACCAACTTTCATACCGTAGAAGAAGTAGTAAGCTGTCTGTCTGAAGAGGATGCCTCATCAATTCGCATAACACAACAGCTGTTGAACAATGACGTGCGAAACGATTTAGCTTTCATTGCTACCCACTATTCAATTTTGCCAGGCGCGATAACGTTTCTGGAAGAGAGAAATAAAACCTTGATCAACTCCCTGGAACATTTTCAATCTGTAGTGGATAAAATTTGCTGTGTGCCAGGTGCCAAGGGCCAGGTGGTTTGTGAGAAATGTGAGAGTGTTATTGTAGCCAATAAGGACTTGAATAAACTAAAAACAATTGCACAAGTGTTGAAAGGCGAAAATGTGCCCAATGAATTTGATCCACATGTTCTTGCTTCAAATATGCCCCGGTTACATCCGTGGAAGTAGAGCGATCGTTCTCGATTTTGAAACATGCGTTGTCCGATCGAAGACATAATTTATCAGCTGAAAACCTAAAAAAACACCTGGTTGTCATGTGGAATCGGAATGAATAATTCCTCATGTCGACAAAATATAAGAATGTATTGAATTAAAATACGCGGAACAATTTATCTTTTTATTTGAAATCTGCCAATATTTCATCTTTTGACTGTTGCGTGTTGTGATATGAACTCCTGTGTGTACAAACCAAATGTAAATTACGATCTGCTGTTTGTAGTGATAAAATGCCGTAAAACTTTGGACTGTTATGAGTACTGATAAAGTGTTGTAAAACTTTGGACAGCTATGTGTACTGATAAAGTGTATAAAATTTGGATTGTTATGTGTTGTGATAAAGTGTTGTATAAAACATATTTACCAAATATACAAGGATGCATGTCAAGCTTCGGTTTTGTGTGTACAGTAAAAGAAGATATTAACAAACAGATATGTTTCTGTATTCTTTGAACATAATCTATGACTAGAATTTATTTTTTTAATTGTATTGAGTATTTAAATTGAGTATCTTCATTGTTTAAATTTATAAGTGCCAATTTTACTGCCTATTTTTTAAATTTTAAGTGCCTATTTTACTGCCTATTTTTTAAATTTTAAGCGCCTATTTGCCTGCCTATTTCACAGGTTTTAATGCCTAAACATCCGGTCTCTAGTTATTAATAATTCATACAGAAATCTTGGCTTTGTTATGAGAACAGGTAAAGAGATTCAAACCGATGCTATATTAATGAAACTACTTCAGTTTTGTGAGATCGCAATTAGAATATGGTCTTGGTCACCAAAAACACTAAAATACATAAATGTGATTGAAAGGATACAATCAAACTTCTTGAAATTACTTGATTATAGAAAAACTGGCATGTATCCAAAATACGGGTCATATTCAGAAATAGTACAAAACTTCAATATGAACACATTGAAACACCGGAGAGAACATACGGATCTCTTATTTTTACACAAATTACTACATGCTAAATTGACTGTCCCAATCTTACTTCGAAGGTTCAATTGCATGTCCCGTCAGATAAAATCCGCGTAGGAAATAGCAGTACATTTTACTGCAAGAAAACAAGAATAAATGTCCTCGCTAAGTCTCCTATAAGGAGAATGAGTGCTTCCTACAATGCAATTGAAATAATATATGTTTTAGATGCTTTTGGAATGTCGGAGACAGTATACAAGAATAGGCTTAAACATATATGTGATAATGAAAATATATAAATGTATAACCTTGTTAAAATACATATAACTATGGGTAAATGTACGTTGTATTTTTAAGGAACAACACTGTAACTAGGATTAGAGCCTGTTATATTGAAGAAATAAATAAATAAAAAGGATTGTCAACAAACAATATGCAGTTAAATAATTAGACTTGGTACACTCCCGAAATTTCTGCTATGAAAGCTAAAGTAAAGTAGTTTTATACATAAGCGCGTAATGACTAGCGATTCGAGTGAGAGGTATAAGACTGAAAAGAGTCAATATAAGACTGCCATAAACGTAAGGAGAGCAAAATATAACGAAAATTGTATCAAAACTTCAAATAAATGCAAAACTGCATGGAAGATAATTAATCAAGTAAGCAAAAACAAAGTGATAATTCGCCTGGTAATAATGCCGTTTCTTTCTCTCCTGATAATCTAAATACTTACTTTGTTACTTCTATAGAGAAGATAAAAGAATGGGAACATTAATGTTAATATGTATTATCTGTCAGGAAAGTAAATGTACACCTATTTTTCGAGTCAGGCATTCCTGCGCTCCATCCGTGGAGAGTATGAGAATTAAATCAATCAAATGTTTACTGAGGGGCAAAAGAAAAGTTTAATCTGAATAAGACATTGCAGAGAGGCACAAGCTGTGAATACGAATAGTGCTTAGTGTAAATAAAGGACGACACCGAAAGAGAAAGCCAGAAAAAGCTGTTAAACTTAGAAAAAGGAGTAAAAATTGTCGAAGTGAGAACATAAAACACAAATACAGCAAATACGCCGACAACTAAACATTCACCATGCCATGATCTTGGTATAGTGGTTAAGGTGTTGGCTTAAAAATGTAAAGGTCGCCAGTTCGAATCCCCGTCAAGCACATTTTTAAAAATTTTTGTTAATAATACAGCTCATGAGAGGGCAAAAGAGGTCGTATTTAGTTTTTCGTAGCAATTATTATTGGTAATGTTTAGTACTGATAATACTTTTTGTCTTTGCGTATTGCTTTTATTCTTTTCTTCATTTCGAAAGAGAAAAATATCCGAACAAATGCCACCAAAATTTCTCTTATTTTGAATGTAAACGCCATTTGCAATTAGTGAAGAATAAAAATTGAACGTTCCGAAGTAGCTGCAAAAAGTAAAAAGAAAAACATGGAAGTGGACCATACTCATTTTTACTAAAAATACAATTTCTACATGCCTTACACCTCCCGACCACGTTTCTACGTTAGCAAGTAAGAGGCTTGTGTTTAGGTTAAGCTGGTCAATACGTTTTGCAAAGGGGCCCGGTTTAGCTCTGACGCACCACAGGTGCGAGAAGGGAGCAAAACACTTTGCCTCTCTCCCTCTGTGTCTATTTATCTATCTATCTGTATATATATAACGCTATTTGTGAATGCCATAACCACCCTAATTTTCAGCGGATTGAGACGAAACTTGGCACAAACATTAATTTTTGAAATATCTTGAGTTCGTTAACCAGAATAATCAGATGAAAATGTTCAAAATGGCGGCCCTTCAAACTCTTAAAAAGTTCCAAGGGAACAAAATTTCGCCCATAAATAGGTATTCAGAAAGTTTGGATAACTTCCTCTTTTACTGAAATTTTTGTGTGCAGGGACTTATTGAAATATTGGACCCGATTAATCGCCTAAAGAAGGTTCACGCCCTTTCGCTACGAACATTTTCATCTGATTATTCTGGTTAACGAACTCATCAAGATATTTCAAAAATTAATGTTTATGCCAAGTTTCGTCTCAATCCGCTGAAAATTAGGGTGGTTATGGCATTCACAAATAGCGTTATATATATACAGATAGATAGATAAATAGACACAGAGGGAGAGAGGCAAAGTGTTTTGCTCCCTTCTCGCACCTGTGGTGCGTCAGAGCTAAACCGGGCCCCTTTGCAAAACGTATTGACCAGCTTAACCTAAACACAAGCCTCTTACTTGCTAACGTAGAAACGTGGTCGGGAGGTGTAAGGCATGTAGAAATTGTATTTTTAGTAACCATGAGTATGGTCCACTTCCATGTTTTTCTTTTTACATTTTGCAGCTACTTCGGAACGTTCAATTTTTATTCTTCACTAATTGCAAATGGCGTTTACATTCAAAATAAGAGAAATTTTGGTGGCATTTGTTCGGATATTTTTCTCTTTCGAAATGAAGAAAAGAATAAAAGCAATACGCAAAGACAAAAAGTATTATCAGTACTAAACATTACCAATAATAATTGCTACGAAAAACTAAATACGACCTCTTTTGCCCTCTCATGAGCTGTATTATTAACAAAAATTTTTAAAAATGTGCTTGACGGGGATTCGAACTGGCGACCTTTACATTTTTAAGCCAACACCTTAACCACTATACCAAGATCATGGCATGGTGAATGTTTAGTTGTCGGCGTATTTGTTGTATTTGTGTTTTATGTTCTCACTTCGACAATTTTTACTCCTTTTTCTAAGTTTAACAGCTTTTTCTGGCTTTCTCTTTCGGTGTCGTCCTTTATTTACACTAAGCACTATTCGTATTCACAGCTTGTGCCTCTCTGCAATGTCTTATTCAGATTAAACTTTTCTTTTGCCCCTCAGTAAACATTTGATTGATTTAATTCTCATACTCTCCACGGATGGAGCGCAGGAATGCCAGACTCGAAAAATAGGTGTACATTTACTTTCCTGACAGATAATACCAGTATATCAGTCAACACATTCCTTCAACTTTGACTTTCATTATTAACTATGTTATGTCTGATAATTTCAGAAGTAATTCAAAAGTTCAAAACATCAGACAGTAAGGATATATTTGACATACCTAAAAATTTAATAAAAACTATTATCACTATTACTAAACTTCTTTCAATATCTTGTAATAAATATTTTCTTCAAGGAATCTTTCCTACTACACTTAAAATAGCTGAAGTTATTCCTGTATACGAAAAGGATGATCGTTTTAGTTTGTCAATCTATCGTCCAGTAGCTCTTATCACATTTTTCTCTAAAATTATAGAAACCATCGTTAAAACTCAAGTATATAAATATTTGATTCAGTAAAATATACTTCTGCGATCTCAATATGGATTTAGGCTTGAAAAATCCACTATTACTGTAGTTAAGTCGCTAATAAAGTATGTGAAGTTTTAGAAAAGTGTCTTATTCTAACGAGCTTCTAAGGTTTAAGTGAAGCACTTAACTGTGTAAATCATGCTATATTATGCAATACATAACATATGATTTCTATAACAACGGTTTGAACTTTATAAAATCGTATTTAGAAGAGTGTAAACAAGTAGATGGTATTAACTACATACATTCAAATTTTTTGTAAGTAAAATATGGGGTACCGCAAGGTTCTGTTTTGAGTCCTCTACTGTTTTTAATAATGATGAACGAGTTCCTTCTTAATATCAATGTGATATCAATTCTATATGCAGATAATACTACCTACTAAATTTGAATATAAGCTTTGAAGAAGTGTATACCGAAGCTGAAACTTCATTAATGATAGGAGCAACATTATGTAAAACAAATGATGATTTATTAAATCAAGACAAAACAAAAAGGAGTAGCATTTAGCCTTAATCATTGTAACGATACGAAAAAAATATTAAAAACAATGAGGATAATTTTTTTGGTATATATATGTACAGGGTGTCCGAGAATTATCTATACAACTTTACGACGTTATATTTAAAGAAGTTAATGTGATATTTACATTGGCTATATATACAGCCAATTGATATGGAAAGAACATGTTAAATATGTATACACAAAACTCTCCCCAGTGGCGTGCCTATTAAGCAGTCTAAATAACACAGTTCCTCAACTGGATATGTGGTTTTGCTTTGGGGTAATAGTAGTCATGTTCATGATATTCTAGTTTTGAAGAAAAAATTGCTATTAGGATTACGTATTGATGGAGCATCTGATAAAGAACACTGTTTATGAAACATGAGATAATCAATATATGAATTCACTGCTGTCATTAAGTACTATTTTATACAAAGCAAAATCTTAAGAAATATGACACTCAGGGAAAAGATACACACATATAATACCAGAGGGTGTAAGAAACTTGATGTACCCTTAATAGATTAATCAAAGCAAGAAACAGCTATTTGATTGTAGGACCGAAGTCGTTTAATAATCTAACAATGTTCATGCAGCAGTTCACGTTAAAAGTTTTTTTTTTTAAATGTATAATTGATTAATTTCGAACCCATTTTATTCCACTAAAAATTTCATTGAATGTTTAGAAACTATTATAAGTTTTATTATGTTATTGTATTTAAAATTATTCTGAAGTTTATAGTTTATTATTATATTAACCATCACTGAGTTTGTACATTATGCTTGATTATTATCACTGATGAATAACATATATATACTAATTGGAGGGTGTCTATTACTTCCAAAGCTTAATGAAAATAAAATATTCTATTCTATTCTATGATGTAGTGCAATCTGAAAAAAACACATTATGTGAGATTAGCAGCATTGTTAATGTTCTGATCATGATGCGAAGTATATCAAACACTTTTGTCCATATTTGCACTGTAGACAGTTTGTGACCCGGTATCGTTTCGTTTATTGCAACACTTTAGAATGCTGTGTGGCAATGCTTGTGTTTTCACTCGCACATTTTCTGATTTCAACACGTGACGGTCATCGAATAGGACAGGCGTTCCGCAAAACAGGCAGTCACTGTTGCTGTTGAAGGACCCATCCGACGAGCGAGTAACTCGTTTTTGAATCGGCGATGACGTTTTTCTTTTTAGGGCAATCGCAATATCTTTTTTATCAATATAACGTTTGCGACAAGAGACATGAACCACCATACTTCTAGCAGCGAGAATGATACTACCGCGAGCCTTACTGGCATTGTTCACTCCTTCACCTCCCTTTTCTTGAAGTGTAATGAGGTTATCGTCAGGATCTAGGCTTCTGCAGATGATACACAAACGTGTAAGGGAATCAGCCATGGTTCTTCAGTGCCTAGGTTCATGCAAGACTATGATATGTAGAAAAGCTTATGGAACCCTATTTCCAACGGTGTATGGTTTCTGCCTCCTATACCCAACGATTATCAGGGTTGCCAGAGCCCAAGAAAGGTAAAAGTGTAGATTTTGCCAATTTTTTAAAGGTTTCTTCTTCTTCTTTTTCTACAGATTGGGCACAGGGAGCACAAACGATACGTAGTGGGTAAGGTGGTTCCATAAGCTTTCCAACGCGGTATGCTTCATATCTCTGTGACAATTAGGGAGGTTGCTAGATCTAAGAAACAGAAGTTAGACCAAAGTAAAAAATATACAGTGACCCTCCTTGGTCCGCGGTTCCGAATTTTTATCTACCTTACTGTTGAACCTACGTCCTTCATTTTTTAATATTATTGTTACCAATGTTTGGTCTACGAGTAGGAATTTTTCTGCCGGCGTATGAGGACGCAGAGTGTTGCCAGGATCCAAGAAATATCAATTAAAAAAAACAAAAATCGACCTCCTTCTTCTTCTTCTTCTTCGGGTTGGGCATCATGGGTACAAAAGTCACTTCGTTGGAATTTGTGGTCTATGAGCGTTTCAACGAGGTATCATTTATGTCTCTGTGTCAATTAAGAGGGTTACTAGAGCCGCCAACGTAAAGAACTACGATTTTTTCGGAAAACCATGGTCCGCCATTTTGAAACTGTTTTGGGGGGTGTTCCCGTGGTCCGATTTTGTCAGATTTTGAATATGTTATTCAGTAGTAATTCCTGAATGGAAAACTGTTTAAAAAGCTTGTGTTGCAATTTTGCCCAGGTTGAGGGTAAAATTGCTCTAGATTTCCTGGACTAAATTTCAGTGTTGCCTTATTAGTTTAAAAGCTACAATGGTGTGTCAATATGAATGTTCACCCTACGTATATATTTCTCGTATGTGTGATTCCATCCTTACTTAGCAATGGATTCATTACGCATTTAATTATTGTTTGATAATGGAAATACGCTACAACAATTATGGGCAACGAAACTATTATTGTATATATAAGTTTCAATTAGTGCTTTCTGAAAAATAATGAAGTGTGCCAACAAATTGTATCGTTTGAAAAATGAGAGAATATAGAATCAGTTAGTAAATGTTTCTGACAATCCAAAAACGGGAGAGATTTATTGAATGCACTACATTATTCAGAACTAGAAGATTGGTATTGTTGATGGTTTCAAGGTAGAATAGGTTACAGTTGTTCAAAGTATTGTTAATTACCTAAAGCGAAATAAACTGAACACAAAAATTACCTCTAAGAGATTTAACGCACTAATTGGTTAATCCAAGTTAATTTTCGTGATTATATGACAGTTTAGTTTCTTAAGTTGTTATTTGAGAAATATATTTGAAATGTTTCCCCGCCCCATTTTGGATATATATTTGAACGAAAATGAAATAATATAAGCCCAGCTCGACCCAAATGTTGACACTATGTTCAAAAATTCACTTCAAGTAGTGCAACCATTGTTGTTTGTGAAACATTTATCCTCCTGTGAAGTAGCTGTGTATTAGATGTGAAGTGACTATGTGATAATTGTATAAACTCTTAACTTAATTCACTAAATTCAATTACTTTATTAAATTACATTTATCAACGACAGAATTATGAACATCTAAAATCCAACGAAACAAATCTTTTATTCATGATTGTGCATAACAAATACATGCTTAATCAAGCTGTCTGGCCAATTCTCACTTTTGAAATTGTCAGTAAACGCGAGTAGTTTCCTTCTTGCTTTTCCGCGTTCTTTGCCGCCTAGCCCGACATTTCCTAATTCATTGAAGGTCAAAATCATCGTTTTTCGATTAAGCAAAACCACGGAGGACACATCGACAAGGGGTATTTGCCACAAGGTTTAGGAAAGTGCAGGATCGTCGTAAGAGGCACGTCCCTCCATTGGAGAACAACCAACTCCATGTCTTGGGAGTACCATTCTGTTGGTTCATCGCCGCAGATTCAATAGAGTCAAATATCTGACTAGTAGAACGAAGGTGTAGGAGATCATCATCGGAGACGTATCCTAACGAGAGAACTCGCCGCCCCTGGCAGTCCAGCAGGATTAAAATTCAGTTGTTGGCTGACTCGAGTATATCCATAATGAAGATGCATTTTGTGTAAAGAATACAGAGTAATTTGTAGTTTTTCCTAAGAGAAATTGAGTAGTCACTTTTATCTCATCCGCCCATCTTCTCTACGTTTATACATTTGCTCAGTTATAGTAACTTTTGTTTCATTGTTTATTTATCATTTTATTTATGGGTGAGAAGAGATTTTGCGAAGTTGTTATATTTTGTTTTTCTTTCTGGTAGTATATAAGAAGTATATATATATATATATATATATATATATATATATATATATATATATATATATATATATATATATGCTCAATGGAAAATACTAGTCATTTCATCCACGTTAGATCGTTTAGTAGAACCCCCAGATTTTCAGGCGAATCGAACGAGTCTGTTCAGTTATTTGTTAATCAATTTGAGGAATTTTCTATCCTTCATAACCTTCGTGATGTACAGAAACGTCATTTGTTGACATATTGTTTGGAAAATGGGGCTTGTGCTTTTTTGTTAGTTTTACAATCAACCGCAGAATATAACCATCTCATATATGTTCAAATTAAGAAAAAATTAATAGAGGCCTATCAAGTTTCACAAGTTTTAAAGCAAGAAATGAGAAATAGAGAACAGTTAGATTCTGAACCTGCTTTAGATTACATTGTTTACAAGTGGAAATTAATCTTAGAGTACGATCCGAAGATGCAGTTAACAGAGCAAATGAACTTGATAATCAACGGGCTATTGCCTTCATTCTATTCTGCAGTGTCAAGAAAATCCTTGAAGTCTGTTATTGAGTTAGCAAAGTTCTTAGCTTTAGAGGAGAGAATTAATTTTCTTGTCAGCATGAGTAGTCAGCGATCGAAATCTTCTGCAATATCAGACGAGCATAATTTACAATCTATTGGTAACAATACTACACAGCAAAAAGAAAATATTTTACATTTTAATACTCAGAACGTAAATGAAGTTATAATTCAGCCTGTGGAAAAAACTAGCTTGATCGCTTAGCTCGAGGATATCAAAGTCCAACTTGAAGGTCTCGTGCTGCGAAATTCGCTCGCAAAGGCTATTCACGCACACAAAGACAAATCTGTGTGTATGCAATCTTATGAGTGTTCGCGTTTGAAGCGTAGAAATTCAACTTTTGCATCCTTCTCTCATTCACAGCCTATTGCTACTGTTAACACAGTAAATGCAAATCAGCATGTTAAGTCAAATAAAATGAATAAAGAAGACAGTAATGTGTGTAATAATATTAGAAATAGTAAGCAATATCATGTGCCTATAAAATTCGAATCTAATTTGCTCATGTTAAAGTATATATTGACAATAAGCCGCATTTATTTTTATTGGATTCTGGAAGTACTATTAGCATAATTTCTGGCAATATTTTAAGTAATAAGCATAGAATACTCAAAGGAACGACTTCTATTCATGACGTCACTAGAAATTCTCAAGAAAGCGATCAGATTGCTTTAGTGAAATTTAAATTAGGAGGGCAATATTTTACGCATCCTTTTCGAATGTATAAAATTTTCCGTATAATAGGCCAAGATTTTTTGAAAACTCATCTTACTATGGTAGATCACCATAAGAATTATTTCAGTTTTGTTAAATTTGTTATCCCTTTAAGAGTTGAATTACCGCCATACGTATCTTTTGATGAAATTTCTTATCATATAGCGGAATTATAAACCTCAATTTTTCGTGGCTCGTTCTGAGGTTTTGCCTCCAAATTCAAGTGTTCAGGTTACGTTGAAGAAAGTAAATGCTCTTGCAGGTACTCGCAATTCACTTGTTCTCAGTGAATTAATAGATACACAGGCAGAAATTTTTGTGCGCAAAACAGTTGTAGAGGAAATTCACCCAGTAATTTCTGTAGTTAATCCCACCAAAATAAACTTTATTTGAAGAAAGATGTTGTTTTGGGCTCTGCCGAACATGTTATCAGTGGTACCAACCTACACAAACAAAATTGCGCTAATAATAAAGTACATCAAGTGAATACAATAAACACAATCTTTTGCAGAAGGTTATGATAAATACCGTGTAAATGTTAACCCTGAACTGTTGCTACATCAACAACAGCAATTGTATGATTTAGTAGAGAAATTTTATTCTAGTTTTTCTAGGAATGAATTTGATTATGGTAGTACTAAAGGATATAAGCATAAAATTGAATTAGTAGACAACATTCCAGTCAATCTTCCAGAATTTGCCATTCCGTATCATCTACGGGATGAGATTTAAAGAAAGTAGATATTTTATTGAAAAATAAGAACATTGAGCCTAGTATTAGTCCTTATAATTATTCAGAAATGCTTGTTAAAAAGAAGAATGGACAATAGAGATTTATTGAGGACGCTCGGTACATCAATAGAAAAAATGGTTCCTGACAGTTTTCCAGTCCCTCCTATTCAGGAAATGTTGACTAATTTAGTAGGATGCGAATATTTATGTTCTAGCGATGTTTTCGGAGTATTTTTTAATATTTTCCTAACTGAAGAGTCAAAACCTATTACAGCTTTTTCGATTCCTGGCGTTGGCTCATACCATTTTAATTTTTTGCCCCAGGGTGTAAAGACATCTACTAGCGGTATGAATAGAGTAGTGAAAGCTACTTTAGAAGGTCTTCCACAGGATAAAATATATGTCTACGTAGACGATTGTTTTTGGTCCAACGATAATTTTGACGAAATTGTACAGCTAACGCGTATGTTGTTTCAAAGAATAAAGGAAATTGGTTTAAAGCTTTCCCCGGAAAAAAAATTGGGATATTTTTCATTAGATGTTCTAGGTCGCACTGTTAGAAAAGATGGTTTATCTATTTCAAAACGAAGCATACATTCCATTTCCAACTGTCAACGTCCCAAAACAGAGAAACAGGTCAAAAGTTTTTTTAGGATTGGCTTCTTTTGTTGTTCGTATTTGCCTAATTTCAGTCAATTGGCAGAAGCGTTACTTTCATTGTTGAAAAAAGATACTCCTTTTCGCTGGAAAGAACCGCAAGAGACAGCATTCAATAATATCAAGCAAGCCATCATTTCAGCTCCTTGTTTAGTGAGATATAAGCCTGATTATCCTCTCTACCTCTATTTTGATGCTTCAAAGGTCGCGCTTTGAGGACTGATTAAACAACCTCAAAATTCTCCTGATGATACAAATCTAGCACCTATTATTTATTGTAATCTTGCAACGTCTCCTAGCGAGACAAAATTACACACATACCAGCTTGAATTACTAGCATTGCTGTATTCCTTACGTTCATTTAGATATTTTCTTTTGGGACGTCATTTTAATTTGAAGACCGATGGCAACAGATCAACGTAAAGATTCTTTTTTCAAAGACATTTTTTCTTGGTTGGTACAAAAATAAGATAGAAATCCTAAAATATAACGGCAAGCGTTATATTTTACTATTAAGGATGGTATTTTATATAGAAAACAAAACATCTCAAGGCATAAAATTTTTAGTTGCAGTTCCTACTTCTTTACGTTACAAAGTTGTTAATGCCTGCCATACTTCTGCATTAGGATCAGCTCATTCTGGTTATTCTAAAACCTATGATAACGTTAGCAAAAACAGTGTATTTTCCGAACATGAAATCTCTGTGTATATCAGAAATGTCGTGAGTGTACAACGTGTCAGATTTCAAAATCGAAAATTGGTCCTCCGTATGGTATATTACTTACTTATCCCTCAGTTCCGCTCTTCTATCGCTTACAAATTGATGTAGGTGGGAATTATTCTCCCAATAATATGTTAAATCATAAATATCTAGTGGTTGCAGTAGACAGTTGCCCAAGATATAATTGCTGTAATATCAGGAATAAAATCTGCAAACACTTTGGCTTCATTTCTTTACTATAAAGTAATTTTAAAAAATGGAATTTTCTATGAAATTGGTTTAGACAAAGGTAGTTCATTTACTAGTGGATTATTCAAAGAATTGTGTGCCATGGTTAGAACAACGGTTCGAAATTAGTATTCGAAATATAGAACAACGGTTAAAATCAGCATTATGTAACAAAGATTTAGAACAATGCATTGATTTGTTACAGTTTTTTTCTCAACGTTACCAAGAATTTATCTTCCCAAATTTCACCATTTGAATGTCTTTTTGGTTTTAAACCTAGGTTACTTCATCAGGAAATTTTAAACACCCCGTGTGAATACGAAGATAATGCCATTCCTTTACAGCAATTACAAGACATTAGGGACAGAGCGCAAGAAAATCTTTACAAGCGCCACTAAACAGCGACAAAATGTTTTGACAAGATGCATACGAAATCTGCCTTTAAGGGAGAAAAATTTTGGATATTAGACACGACAAGGAAGAAAGGTCGATGCAAAGCATTTAGCGCAAAGTTCATTGGTCCAGGCATAATTGAACGAGTGGAAAACCCAAATTCGTATTATGTTAAGTATAAGACCGCCTGAGGATCTTATAAGATAGATAGCATAGCAGTTCAGGGACTAAAGAAGTTTTATGAGAAGGAAAATCCGGAAGAGGAAGACCATCTTGAAGACTGACTGCTTATCAACGTCTGCACGGAAGACCATACGATGAAAAAGACGACGACGAGACGCGAAGACCATCAAAGACCACCTACTGAAGAAACTTTCAACCCCAGGAGACAATGTATAGAAGAAATTTTCATCCCTTCTCTTCATATCAAGGATGTTGTAATTGCCGAAAATCTACCTACATGGGCAAGTATAGGAAAGAATTCCACAACAGAAAAACCGAAGTTCACTTCCAATACTGCCATCAATCAGAAGATTAGTATTTATAAAGGTAACATAGTGGATATAAAAGTAGGTGCCATAATTAATCCAACAAATGAAACCTTAACTCCTTTAGGTGGCGCAGACAAAGCTATTCAAGACGCTGCTGAAACTGAATTTTTAAAAGAATGTTTGAGTATATCATCGTTGAAGCCAGGAGAAGGGAAAATTACCAATGGTCATCGTTTACCAGCTAATTATGTAATTATGACATGTGGACCACGAAATTTTGACACGAAGATTCTACGTGAGACATATAAAAATTGTTTTAAAGTAATGTTGGAAAATGATCTCTCCACAATTGTACTACCTAACACTTCGACAAAAGCGTTTAAATTTCCGAAACTAGAAGCTGCCAAAATTGCTTTAGCTACGACAAGAATGTTTTTAGAGGAACATCTTGACGGCATAGAACGTGTTGTGTTTTGTATTTATGATAAAGAAAATTGGGATATTTATCAGCAATTACTCGCAATATAATTTCCCATTGATGAACCTGTTAGTCCGTCTGTCCGCACATAACGTCTATGTGAATAGCATTCTTGAAGACTGGGTTGTGGATAGGAATACCTTGTAGATGGATGATGAACTTTCCTTTAGCACTGGCCATGCTTAAAAGTTAGTTTATCATGGTTTTGAATTGTGCATCCAAATCCACCGATGGAACGCTTTGAAACTTGGAACACTTTGAAACTTGTTGGTATCTTTAAGGTTTGTAACATTCTATTTGCTTGGACAACGTATGACTACAGAAGTTTCTTACTTTTATTATTTTGAAATATGAGTATGTGAAGAATAGAGAAAATTAACGTCACGTATATGAATTGATATTAGATGGATACATCAAGAAGATGCAAGAAGATCGATGTCAAGACTGCAAGATCCATGCTCTATCCATGATCGATGCCCCAAGAGGACAAGACTTAAGAAAAGAAGATGAAGACAGAAGAATTTGTATGTTAGGAATTTAAGTTACATGTGGTGAATAGTTCTATCATACTGATTTTCTATAGTTTGAATACAGCCAGTATATGGGGCTATATCCATATCTTGGAATTATTTTCCAGTCTACTGACGCTTTAAGCCAAAAATCACTTAAAGCTCATTTTTCTCAAACTGAAATCAGTACCCTTATTGTGTTGTCTAACTTTACTATCTTTATTTAGCTAGACAGTATTATAACGTTTTTTTTCGCGTATTAGTCACATTCCGTATTGAAATTATTTTCTGCATTAGAGGAATATTTATACATATTGGATTGTATTACATTTATGAACTATTTACTCATTTAATTATCATTTTATTTTTTTTATCTCTACGTTTATAATCATTTGTATTAGTAATGCTTGATTTATTATTGTTTCTACCTTTCGCGTCCTATCATAACACTTTAAAGCACATGTTACTGATAACGATATTATGCAAGCACTAATGTTAATTTTTCTTTTTCCTTTCCATCTTCGCAGAGACGCCGTCACATATGTATCACCTTACATCAAGGATACCTAGTAACCGACTAAGGACTGACCTTGAAATACACAGTCAGCAAATTGTAATGGAAGCTTTATTCAAAGCAAACAGTACATCATATAGAGAACTATCTTCCACAATCATTTTTTTTTTAAATTTCTTCGATTTTTTTTCTATTCTACTACGGAAAATTAAAATTTTTGTGTATTTCCAGTTTCGAGGAGAGGTTGTGAAGTAGCTATGTATTAGATGTGAAGTGACCATAACTCTTAACTTAATTCGTTAAATTCAATTACTTTATTAAATTACATTTATCAACAACAGAATTATCAGCATTTAAAATCCAACGAAACAAAACTTTTATTCATCATCGTACATTGCCAGAAAGCTTGTATTTGTTAATTCTCACTTTTGAAATTATCAATAAAACGCGAGTAGTTTCCTTCTTGCTTTTTCTCGTTCTTTTTCGCCTAGGATGACACTTCCTAATTCATTGAACGTCAGACTCATCGTTTTTTCGATTGAGCAAAACCACAGAGGACACATCGACAAGGGGTATTCGCCACAAGATTTAGGAAGGTGCAAGATCGTCGTGAGAGGCACGTCGCTCCATTGGAGAACAATCAACTCCATGTCTTGGGAGTACCATTCAGTTGGTTCATCGCCGCAGATTCAATAGAGTTCAATATCTGACAAGTGGAATGAAGGTGTAGGAGAAAATCATCTCAGACGTATCAAAGAGAGAACTCGCCGCTCCTGGCAGTCTAGCAGGATTAAAATCCGGTTGTTGGCTGACTAGTATATCCAAGCTCCTCCAGGGAACACCATTCATCATGCAGATGACCAGGACGACACCAGTCTCAACGGAATGTAAGGCTAGAGCTCATCCTTTATCTTTTAGTCATAACCTATTTCACTCACACCTTTTTTCCCCCAACTAGTCATTCTGAAAGTTAAAACATTTGAATTTTATTTAAATTCAACCATAGTTTTGCAGTTAAGTACCGTGTTGTGCATCAATTCCATCCTCAATTGTCACATTTATTCAATGAGTATTTTAGAGATTATTCTGAGCTACAATCTGATAACACAGCTCCGGCACGCTCCTTCCCCATTCCTCCCTTAGGATATGATATCATCAAAGTGTAATATATATATATATATATATATATATATAAAGTCGATGACTATGCTCAACAGTTCATTTGAAACGCTTCAACAGTTTCCTTACTTTCACCATTTTATGAATAGAAAGTTGGAAATTAAAATAGTTAAATTGCCTTCCCTCCTTAGAAGAAAAAATTTCTAAAAAATGGGTAAATGTAAACTACATGCCTAGTTAGTTTTAATAATGAGCTTGTATGCCGAATCATCTTCCTAATTCAAATCCGAGAGAAAAGCTGATGAGATAGTTCAATATTCGGATGCATTTAAACCCTCCTTCCCTCACAATACAAATTATAATTAGAGTGACATGATAGATCCAGTTCGAGTTGGGTACTATCTTCGAAAATTCAATTTAAACAATTCAGCCGTTTTCCTGTGATGATCAGATAGACAATATCGATTTTAATATGAAAAGGAAACTAAAGAAATTGTCCCCTTCCTTAGAAACTAGTTTCCTAAAGGCAAATTTACAATTAGTTTTAATGAGAAGTTTATGTACAAAGTTCCATCTTCATAAGTTGAAGGCCTTCTGAGACATTTTATTTTGACATCAATTTTGGACCCTTTTTCAGCCCCTCTTCGAGTCTTTTCCTTACGATACACATTGTAATTGAAGTGATATGTAGGAGCTGCTTCGTGGCTAAGCGGTTAGCGCATATGCCTTTGGTCTGGGAGACTCGGATTCGATTCCCGGCGGGAGCTCATGAGGTTCGGATTCCACGTTAATCAGTAGGTCCAAGTCTAATACAGTCTCGCTGCTGAAAGGGACGTTAAACTTAAAATCGACCCAACGATGTGATATCAGTTTGAGGTAGGTACTGAAAAAAGAATATATTGAAAAAAATATTTCAAATGTCTCAGCCGTAGGACGTGATCACAAACAAGATCACTTTAATTTATATATATATATATATATATATATATATATATATATATATATATATATATACCAGCATTAATTTTCAAAGAAAACTTGACACTTAGTGTCTCATTGTTATAATAGTTTTTAATAAAGAAACTTGACGTTAAAAAATATAAAACTCTACCTTGATATACGCCCATGAAATAGGCAGAATCGCTGAAGATCCAAACGGAGCTGCACTGACTACTCCGAAAGATTTCGATGTATGACCCATTACCTGCAGAGGATCAACGATTGGATGGCTTGGTAAGAAAGGTGCCAGATGTTCCTTCCTGAGAAAAAGGATATTGTGTATAAACTTATACAAGTGAACCTAAATACGTTTTAATTGTTGAAATATTTAATTGAGAAGCGTAAAAACAACTACTGACTACTTCCATCCTAATTATGTGATTTTTTTCAACAATACTTTTTCTTTAAATTTACGTATTTTTATGTTCCTGATATTGTTAATGGATAATAAGAAAATCAAAGCATTTTAGTTTTACTGGCAGAGGAAAATATAAGAAGGAAATCAATTATATACTCAATAATGCAGATTATTCGCAAAATAAAGGAAAACAATTGTTTACAGTGCTTAGAAGAGGACCAACAATAACTGAATAATCCAGAATATCGGTTGAGGTATGTAAAATTCCAATAATATATGAAGTTGTAAAAATATAAAAATAAAAAAAAATCTTGATTTTTTTTTAAATCTTAAAATCTTTTTTGTCTTTAATCACCCTGGAAACAAATCTTGATACTTTGCGATGTACTTAACTACTCTTTCAAAACTATTTGGAATTAATTTAATGAAATTCTGGCTAACGAGTGCCACTTCAACATGTGTGTTTATATTGACTAATGAAGAGTATTGTGGCCTAGTGCCAATCTGACCAAGAAATCTTAAATTGTACCAGCTATAAGAAAATCTTACTTTCGTACATCATATCTACCATCCTTGAAGATATGGATAATTATTTTCAATACAAATAAATTCATTTTCAGGAAACACAACTATTTTATTAATTTTAAATGCACTATTTGAGTAATAAGACCAATAATTTGCACAACAGATTATATGACAATTAAGATGTTATGATTTTATCAATAATCTGTATAAATGCAGTAGTATTGCGAATTGATAGGCCATCAATCATAACAGTTTATTTCATGAAAGCTTTAATTGTATATTAAAGTTTAATAAAATTTGTATTCAGACTTCATCAATTGTTACTCGTCTGTTCCAATAGTTAACAGGAAAACAAAATTCAGTCTGGATTTGTATTCTTTCGTACTTGTGTATTGAGATTTGTGCTTGGTCCCTCGTAAGTAGCTCTTCTGATAAGTCACAAATATTCCATTTAATCAAGAATAACATTAATGCAATTAATAGTAACGTAACTGCATTGCAGCTCTGACATTGTTATCAATTATTTTCCAAAGACGATTAAGTAGTGATTTTGAGCAACACATTCGTATACATCACAAAGCACATTTCTTTAGAACAACAATTACATATTCATATCGGAATAACAATTCGATATCCATTCTATGAAGAAACAACACTAGTCCCTTTTCAATGAGGGCTAAATTCATATATATTAATATCATTTATAGTCCATTTCATTGCTACAATCCAGATCGTAATCATAATAATAAGAACTCAAAATCAATACCATCAGATAAGTACATGCATTTAATAAATAAATACTACCCTGCCTAACTTAAACACTTCCTAACATAACCTAACCAACCTAACATAACATAACCTAATCATGTAACCCATACACTACTATTGCAGATAATGCTGCGAGGGAAGAAACAAAAGAAAAACCATTTCACTGATGTGCATCTATTGAACAACGCTTGAAGTACATCTCGTCATGACTAACCCGACCTTTCAATTGGTTAGAATATATTTAGGGACCAATGCATATGTATCATCCAGTCTAGGTATCCTACTTTTTTTAAGGAAGCAAATTGGATGTTTCCTTATGTCATGTTTATAATCTGCGCAAATAATCTTATTAAAATTCAGTAGTTTACGTAGACAATCCATATAATAATGAATACGTGTAAATGTTTTTGTGCTAATCAGAAGCTTAACGACTCATTTATACCACTGTCCTGCATTTATCAATTAATCTCTTGATTTAAACAACTACGAGCATGCTAATGATAAAATTAAATAATGCCATAATTCACTATGGCATATTGCTTATAATTTTGAGATTACATTCATAGGCCTATTGGCAGAACAAGTTAGGACACGACCCCCTCATAGTTTGTTGGAATATATGTGACGGAAGAAAATTAATTAATTACTCATAGTGACACATAATTCAAATAATTCTTTGAAAAACATATATACGGAAGATGACTTGTCTCTAAATCTCTAAATGTGTCTATGATAAGTTCGTTTTCTGATGTCTATTATTTATAATTGAACTCATTTTACCTGTCTTTCATGAGTGCCGATGTTTCTCCGAGATTTGTATAGAAACGTCGTTTTTCCTTAATTAATCCTCAATTTCTTTGGCAGCTCAACTGCAGAGACGAATCCACAGCACCAACAACTTCTTTGGGAATCCTCGTGCTCTCTGAGGAGCCGAGCAACATTCATATTTTGATTGTTGGTATTCATAGGTTGGTGGGCAACATGGAAATTTTAAAACTTTTCTCTCGCTTGAAAGAGCTGTTTTACACTTTGATGAGGCCTCTTCTTCGTAACTGCATCTAGATATTCTATCCTTGGTTTCCTCTTCCAGCTTTTCCTTCTGCCTTTCCCTCTATCAACACGATGATCCAAATACACGGAGTGCCGAATAAGATAGCCAAACATGTTTCTTCTTTTTCGTATTATCTTCATGATCTGTCGTCCTTCATTTGCTTCTTTTAGTACGTCTTCATTCCTTTTCCTTTCGGTCCATGATATGCGCAGCATTCTGCGCAATCCATTTTAAATTGGATATTTCAGCTTCTCTCAATGTTCACCTCTCTGATCCATAAAGCGGCACGCTCCATACCAATGTTTTAATAAATCGTTTACGAACGTCCAACGACACATTTCTTGATGTTAATAGTCCTCTTTTATTATTGAATGCTTGTTTAGCCTGCGCTATTCTGGAACTTCCGTCTTTTTCACTTCTTCCGTCCCAGATTATTAGACTTCCTAAATAGGGGAGTCTAAACATCTTCGATTTTCTCTCCATCTAGCCATATGTTTGCTCCTTCCTGTCCTGCTCTTGTGCACTTTATCACTTTGGTTTTCTTCTCGTTTATCTTCATTTTGCATGTTTTTTCCAGTTGGTCGTTCAAGTTTGAAAGTGCTTCCAGCAAGTCTTTTACGTTCTCCACTACCAATGCTACTATTTTTGCCAAAGTATATTCGTTTTTCCATGCACCTAGTCCGATATGGTGCCCTACTAAAGTTCTTGTTACTATCATAATAACAGGTAATTTTCAGCAATGTTTTCACTTCGAAATATTACAAACTATAATCCAATCGCGCACATGACGTTGTTAGATGTGATACAGATCCTGTTAGGTATGTTACCCTGTAACATTTCCTACTTTAAAAGATTGCAAAATTAATATATTCGCGTTATGAATTTAGAACTACTTCTACGGATTGTTTTCATTAAGTTTTACGTTTGTAATTCTCTTATATGAAGTTCTGCATTGTTCTGCTTTGATTTATATATACGAAATAATGTACTATATTCCTCTCAAATCATAGTACTATTAATGATTACTGGTATTTACATCAAATACACCAGGAAACTACATGCATATGGTATATCATTTTCCTCGATCACTGCATAACTATATAATTCCTAGTTGGATACTCGAATAAATTCATGTCTATGACGCACTATTAAGCCCAAATTAAGGAAAACTACAAACTGAAACAGAATCAAACTAGATTTGCGATATGTACGCTTGTACACATGTACCGTGCTTTTATACATAGTGCACAGAGCTAAACAAAGACTAAAATCAGCAACAATACATGTATCTATCAATACCTATTTATTTCAATGGTACGACTTGCTGAAAAGCGGGCCATAACAAAGTATCTAAGGTACAGAAAAGTAATAAATATCTCAGACGTATTATGAGCACTATTCATAATCTCAAATAATGTCGCAAAAACTTTAACAGTTCTCCTGAAAGCATAAGTAGGAATACAGGGTTCCCACTCATTTTCCAAGAACAAATTCCCTGACTTTTCCGGGTTTTCCAGGTCACTTCTCAGAAATTTCCAGGTACACCATTTTGTAGCACATATTTTTTACCGCTGCATAGAAAAATAGAATTTGCACATGAAGGAAAACAAACTAAACTTTTTAAAATTATGAAGTGTCCCCTACCAAATAGCCGGATAAGGCTAAAAGTGAAATCTGATAACTTAAAAAAAATAAAATAAAATAAAATAAAATAAAATAAAATAAAATAAAAAATGAAAATAACCTGTACGCTATTTATGTACATTTTCTGGTCAATAATGTTGCCAATCAATTTATGAAAGCGCTCAGCATTTTCAATCTGATCCAGACTTCACTTTTCATCATGGATGGAGTATGCTGTTTATTTTTATTTATTGCTACAAGTATTCTATTATTTTCCCTTTTCACAGAAATAATTATAGTAAACATTAACAATCGTTAAAGTTGTTAATGGACGGATTCAGAAGTTAAAACATTTTATCATCAGTTTGACTATTTGTGAGACTTACTACAGATATATATTTTCTGTCTGTCAAGAGAGGTTTCTGCACTGATGATACATAATTACAAAAGTTTTCGCAAGTCTGATAATTTCGTATCAATGTCTGCATCCTCGCGAGATGAAGTTGTAATAACCTCGGACTTCTTAGTTTCAAGTTCTCTTATTTGAAATTGAATGTGTCTCTTCTGCAGTCTTTTTCTATGTTCATCTGATTGTTCACTTTTCTTTCTTTGTAATGTATCTGTATATCTTGAGTGGGAGCAACGTACATATTGAAGCATCTTGTTGGTCACGTTCACTTTTAATGGATCACCCTCTACATAAACTGAGTAATACATCATACTTTGAGATAAACTGTTTCTTCATGCAAATTTTCCACTAGTAAGTCTTTGTTAATAGAAAATCCACTTTCAACATTCGCGTTGCCATGCGAAAGCGTAAGTTTTAATTTCACGACAGACCTCGATTCGTTCATATTCTTTGTTGTCTGTTAATATGTTTGGGTACATTTGACAAAGATTATCATTTTCAAGAGAAAATTCCTTGAGCTGCTGATGGATCATTTTCAAGAGAAAATTCCTTGAGCTGCTGATGGATCATTTTCAAGAGAAAATTCCTTGAGCTGCTGATGGACTTTAGTATCTGAAAGAAATCGGGTATAATGCTGTTTGGCCACATCTGCTTGCGTTGAAGATTTGTGGTTATTATCATATAGGTAGATGAGTAATGTATTCATCCGATTTTCCGCCTTACCAGTATCCTGAAGGATAACTGGGGGTTCAAACAAGAAACTGCACGTACAACACCATACTTAATAGGACTTCTTTCGAGCATTTTCAATATAGTTCCTACAAGAAACTTCTGACATTGACTTAAAAATTCTAGCTTCTGTTTTTCAGACACTTTACTACTTGCTAGCTGTTTTCTAGTGGAAAATCCTACTTCAATAGATTGTACAGGAAAAAAATTAACTTCGGGGTTCATGTCAATTTTCAACAGATTTGGATAATTATTTTGCAGGATCTGTTTTCTTTACACAACGACTCACCAAATTGAACAACACGTCAAGAAATGAATCATACAAGTAAAATATCATTGAATCAGAGGTTTGAAATTTCTTAAAGAACGGTTCAAGTACTGATGCAATTGTGTTGAAGAAAGCAATTTTCGATAATGCCAATGGATCTTCACAGGCTTCACGCAAACAGTTTACAGACACAGTGGACGGTAATTTACTTTTGAACTCAAATATTTCTTTACACTGGGAAATATTTCCATGGCTCTTCTTGAAACGTCTGCATTTTCCACCCAACGGATTTGACCAACTTCAGTGGGAAGTCCGAATGGCCAAATATGACAATGAAGTCTGCACGACGAGCAGGGCTATCTTTGAAAACTGAGTACATTGCTTTGAGAATACTATTAACCTTCCACTCACTTGCTGTGTGACCAGCCTGAAAAGAACCATTTACCACATGCAAGCCACATGATCCAAGTTCCAATGGCATAGAGTTACCAGCCTCTTTACTTAGATCGTCTTTAAGCTCCCTAAAAGCTTCCAGTTTACATTTGGTCCATCCATTGATACTTGCAGTAATTTTGTAAAAGAGATATCTTCGAGAGCTGCTGTGAACTTCTCCATTAAGTCTGATGCCATTGTATGTCCAAGAAAGGTGGAAGTCAAATATCTAGATGAAATCTTTCGCAAATCATCGTCCCAGAAACGAAGTATTATATCCATTTGTTCTCTCTAAACTACCGAATTGAGCGACTCATCAAAACAAACTACAATCTTTTCAGACTTCTGAACTTGACTCACCAGCTTTTCCTTAAAAAAGAAGGAGCTAGTCCATATGAAACTATATACGCTGCTTTTGTTGCACCAAGCGAAAACTGATTAGCTATTTTACTGTCAGGAAACATGGATTTGAAAAGATTTGATATATCAACACTTGAATTGTAGGGAAAATGATTTGCTATCGTTTTTAAAACCTACAATACTTCAGCTCGAGTAACTTCACTTCTTTTAGCATAATTCATCATAGTATTTTCATTACTTTTAGATCACTCTTCCTTTGGAAGAGGTGTGGTTTGTTCCGCATTTTTAATTGAAGGACTTTCCTTCGGGTTTGAAGAATCACTGGTAACGGACACAGACGCATTTTTAGTTGAACTTTACTTCAGGTTTGAAGAATCACTAGTAACGGACACAGCATCACATTTTCGTTCAAATATATCACTTATTTTTGGAGTTTTATGTTCTGTTGCACTCGTGTATGATTTACTTTTCATATGACAGACTACAGCCTGACGATCCATATTACTCAGCTCGAAGATCATTTTGCAGCTGGAACAAAACGCTTGAAACTGATTGTGTTCAACTGGCTTCAGAAACTTGGCCCATTCAGGATTTAACTTCCCATCCATCCTATCAGGATTGAAGTAGGATTTCTTCTTTGTAGCCATTATCACGGACGAACCGTTTGGGCTATACACTCTTTATGCAAATAATGTTAAATGAAAATGAAATGTTGCCACTTACTTGGATCCACAACATAAGTGAATGTAGTTACTGGTTGTTATGCTAACGTTTCGATGGCCAGCCTCATTTCAAACAGCTCCCGTTCACCATACTCTCACAAAATTTGTCCACATCCCTTCCCGTCCTTCCCTCCTCGAACTCCAGGAAAATGGCAACGTTGCATTTTCATTTAACATTGGGCACATAAAGAGTACAGCCCAAACGGCTAGTCCGATTTAAAAAAGTCCTTCGCTTTAGATTGAAAACATTACATTTGGAGATGGTTTCCCTCTTACATTTTATTGTAACTCTGACAATAACACAGCTACCCAATGTGAGGGGACTTTTGAGACACACTGTATGTATAAAGAGTCCAGGCGATTGTTATTGCAGAGTTATGTGAAACTCACTTTATACTTTCAGCCTTGGAAAACTATATGTAACACTACATTCACCATTGTGTCCACCTGAACGCCTTACATCTACTTTAACGTTCTTTATTTATTTGTGTAAGGTGTTAATAAGAGGAAAACTCATTCTTTTTGGATTCAAAATTTGGACATTTTGTTCACGTGATGGATTCTAATATGGCATGAGAACCTGTAAGGGAAGGGTACTGAAGACTCTAGATCTACACTTGGACTAAAATCATAATTATCATATTGAATATTATGATTAATGCCTTGTAAGAAATAAAATGAAATGTTTAAGTTTTACGTCCAACGGTTATGCCAGCTAGGCTAAAGGAAACAGAAATGAATGAAATGGAGGAATGAATACAGTGGGAGGCAGCGGGAGAACCCCAAGAAAACCCACGCACACGGTATTTGTCTACCACAAAGTTCACTTGGCACGAGCTGAGATCGAACCAGGAACCCCATGCACTAGAGGTGACCGCACTACCACTGAGCCACAGCGGCCCCTAATCCCCTACAAGACTAGATATTTGATAATTTCTTTATCTAGCACGCAGTGCTGAACGAAATGAAAACCAAATGGTTCAAAACAATCGGTACAGAACTGCAGTGAAAATCTGGTAAATGCTCTTACGTCCCCGCAAATAAAATAATAAAGGAGATAAGACAGAATGATCTCCGGTGTGATGCTGATACTTACATGTGCAGATGGAATGAAAACTTCGTAGTCTGATAGCAAACTATGGTGGGAGACCCACTTACCAACGGTGAGAACAAAACTATACTCGTAAATTAAAGAAGAGGATCCATGTCTCTGAATCTTACATAGCTTATAAGGTTTAGTTTTATTTATGAGTATGGTGCAATGCAAGAAACAAACAGAACTTGACAATAAATTATGATAGAAATTCAGAACAGCTAGAGGGAAAAATAAAGTGTTTACAAATTTGAGGTAAGTCCATTAATTCATGCAAATCCTTTTTCTGAGAAGTTTTGATTGAAACTAAGTACAACAATAGGATGAGCTGTATAGATAACACTGATGGAATGCTACCCAGTTACAAACCTCAGCTGCGTGAAAAGAAATAGCGTTGGAACTTATTTTCTAACTGTTTGAATCTGGCAGCAGATGTAACTTGGAATGAAATTAAATGAAATCTATCAGTTGTACTTCCCAAAGTTGACGGTAATGATGAGAATGAATGAAATGGTGGAAGGAAGGAAAGGGACACACACTGTGTTTGTAAATTACAAAGCCCACATGGCGCGAGCTGGGATCAAACCAAGCACCCCATTCACCAAAGGTGAACTCTCTACCAATGAGCCACCATCGTCCCCTGTTGAAACTTGAAAAAAATATTACGATTTTCATAGGAAGAATAAAAGAAAAACTGATTTTGGAAGAGAAATATCTACTGAACTTTGTCACCAAAATTTACAAATATATTCAAGGTCAAGACATCTAGTTGTTATCACACATCTATGCTATTATCCCAAGTCCCATTGAACAACGCAATATCAATTACTGAAAACAGCAAATGTTCCCAATTCAGAACATCCCAATTCACATGCCTAGGAAATAAATTACAACAACTTTGCGTAACTAACTCACTCACTCTATGGCCTATGGAACCCGGAGGTTCAATGCCGCGTTCACAAAAGCTCTCCACTGACTTCTATCCTTAGCTAACTGCATCCAGTTTCTACTTTGTATTCCTATCTCTGCGAGATCCATCTTAATATTGTCCTCCTATCTGCACCTAGGTCTTCCTAATGGTCGTTTTCCGATTGGTCTTCCAGTCGAGACTTTGAAAGCGTTTCTACTTTCTTCCATTCTAGCTACATTCTAGCCCACCTAAGTCTCCTAGACTTGACGACCCTAACAATGTTGGGTAAACCGTATAAATTATGTAGTTCCTCGTTATGAAGTTTCGCCATTCCCCATTCCCGTTCCTCTTGGGTCCGAATATTCGTCTCAGGATCTTGTTCTCAAATACTTTCAGTCTCTGTTCTTCCCTCAGAGTAAGCGACCACGTTTCGCAACCATACAGAACAACGGGCATGATTATCATTTTTATATAATTTAAGCTTCAAATTCCTCGACATAATTCGCGACAACAAGAGATTTTGAACCGAATAGTAACACGAATTCCCTGCTTTTGGTCGACATTTAATTTCTTCGTGAATATGATTTTCGTCTATTAATATTGATCCTAAATATTTGAAACTATCCACTTTATCAAAAGTATTATTTAATATTTTAACGCATCCATAATTTGCCGTATTCGGTCCCCACGCACTTCCATGTATTTAGTTTTCTCTGCATTTACTTCTAAACTCATGTCCCTGCAAGCGCTTGATAAGATCTTTGCATTTCTTTCTATTGTTCTCCTATCATCAGCATATGCCATAACCTGGTAGATACCGTTCAACTCTAGGCCCTGGTTGCTGTCTGATTTTCCTTATAGCGTATTCAAGAACAAAGTTAAATAATAATGGCGACAATGCATCTCCTTGTTTCAGGCCATTTTCGACGTGAAAATCCGTGGACAAAAATTTTCCTACCCGGACTTTACTTTGGGATTCATTTAAATATATCTTAATTAATCTAATTAGCTTTCTCAGTATTCCAAGTTCCGTAAGAACGTTGTATAATGGTTATCTCCTAATCGAGTCATACGCCTTTCTAAAATCAATAAATAGTTGATGTACCGGGTTATTGTATTCCCACTGCTCTTCGAGTATCTGTCGAATGGTAAATATTTGGTCGATAGTTGATCGATTTCGTCTAAATCCGCACTGATAATCTCCAATAATTTCATCTGCGTATGGGGTCAATCTTGCTAATAGAATATTTGAAAGGATTTTATAGGATGTTGGCAGAAGAGAAATGCCTCTATAATTATTACAGTCAGTTTAGTCGCCTTTCTTGTGAATTGGAACAGTGATTGATTCTTTCCACTCTTGTGGCAATTCTTCCTTGTTCCAGATAAGGAGAATGAGTTTGTGTATCTTGCTTCACAATTTTTCGCCTCCAGCTAAAATTAACTCAGCCGAAATTTCATCTACACCCGGAGATTTGTGTTTCTTTAATTTCTTTATAGCGGTTTCTACTTATATTCTGTTGGGTTCTGGAATATACGGTTCTGCAGTATGTATCTCCTTTTCTCAACGCACATTAGTTTTTGTGTGCGTGTTCAGCAAATCGTCAAAGAAATCTTTCCATCTATTTGAGATGCTATTCGTATCAGTGAGAACTGTTCCGTCAGCTTTCTTTAATATATAAGCACGAGGTTGATAGCCTTTCTTAAATTCGCTGACCCCCTTATACATGCCCCGAATATTTTTATTTTTACTATCATCTTCAAGTTCCTTAATTTTAGCTTTCAGAAAATCGCGTTTCTTTGTTTTAAAAGTTTTGGAAGTTTCCGCCTGATGTCTACGAAATTTTGTGTAGTTATTTCATTCGGATTTTGTAGCCAAAGTAATTTTGCCTGTTTTCTCTTCTCTGCTAGTTCTGTGCATTCCTTGTCGAACCATGGTTTGTTCTTAAGTATTTCCGCGTGTCCCCATTTTTCTTTTGCTGAAATTTTAATGCTATCTCTAATTTCAATCCAGGTATCCTCAACACTAGTGCACTCCGAATCTTATAAAGCCGAGAATCTATTTGAAACGTCAATCTGGTATTCCTCTCTTACCTGGCTCTCTTTTAATTTCTTTAAATTACATCTCTCAGTTTTCGGACATTGAATATTATCTTTATTCAACGATAATCTCTCTCTCTCGTATTATCGCTGCTACCAGGCAGTGATCAATGTCACAATTAGCCCCTCTAAACGACCGGATATCAATTATATTAGATTGCCTTGTTCTATCTACTAAAACATGATCAATTTGATTATGTGTTTTTCCGTCTGGTGATGTCCAAGTGTGTATATGAACGTCGCGATGTGGGAATTTTGTACTCTTCACGATTAGGTTTTTGGATGTTGCAAAGTTCACGAGTCTAACACCGTTGTCATTACTTTCATTATGTAGACTTTCGTTCCCTATAATCGGTTTGAAAATGTCCTCTTGTCCTACCTTCCATTGAAATCCCCTAGTAGAATTTTCATATGGTATCGCGGGAGTTGGTCAAATATCCGTTCCACTTCTTCGTAAAAACTGTCTTTTATATCGTCATCCTTATCTTCAGTTGTGGTATGTACATTTAAAACAATAACATCCCACCACCGTCCCTTAAGAGTAATAAAAGAAAGTCTGTCAGTGACAAATTCAACCCGTTTAATTGCTGGTAACATTCGTTTGTGAACGAGAAACCCTGTTCCTAACTGGTGATTTTTATTTCCTTCCCCGTAAAAGAACGTAACATTTCCGGAATTCACAGATCCTTTTCCTTCCCACCTAACATTTTGAACTCCTACTAGGTCCATCCTGTATTTCTCTAACTCACTCGTTACGGATTTTAACGCGCCTGCCCTATAAAGACTTTCAATATTCCATGTTCCAAATCTCATGTCCATTTCCTTTTGCTGAGGTCGTGCCAAGTTATCAGTCGTTGTCCGAGGCTTTTGTGAATGTTTCTGAACAAGTGCCTTTTTTTGCAAGATGAGGTTGTTAGCCTTACCCAAACCCCCAAGCTGGAGGATCACTCATAGTCGTCTGTCCGCGACTGCTTATTCAGTATATTCGCAGCTAACCTCTATATCTAGAGGCCTTCTCGATCCGCAACCTGAGGAGCGCCATGCCGTGGTGACAGGAACCCACGTTACATGCATACAACTTTGCATAAGTTTCTTAAATACATACCAAAGGGATTAATTGGATAAAGCATTCTTCTAGTTTTAAGATGGCAAGTAATTCAGCGGTAAATGGTTAATTTACTGTATGTACTATTTTTAGTAGTTGCGACTGTTGATATACTTCTATTGCATTAATCATTGCTTAGTAAGGACTGTCGAATAACCGAAGATTTATGCTGCATGATCAAACAATCGAAAATGGAAACTTTTGGATCGTTATCATGAAGTTCTAGGAACTCCTACATGTTAAATTATTACTTTTGTTGCAAGTGAGAATATCTTGCACTTATTCGATGATAAGATAAGTACTAGTGAGTACAATCTCACCTCTCAAAAGGGATTAATCTACAAGTGAGTTCTTATTCGTAATTAGCATGCATTAATAAAAATAAATAAATAAATAAATAAATAAATAAATAAAAGAATAGCGAATGAGATTGTTCTCACCGTGACATGCAATTCCGTCTCATGTGAACTTGGGTTTGATGACGTTTCATACAGAAATGACTTAATGAAGGCGGGGATGTTTATTTTCTTTCCTTCTCTAAATCAGGAATTCACAGGTGCGCAGTGAATGAAGACATGATAAAAATTAAAATCAGTAACTTTATTTATCCTGCACAAAAATCCATTTTTCTAAAATAGGTGGATTAAACTATGGCTACTTTCGTTTAAACATCCCATCAATATAAAATAGTGACGACCAACTTCGTAGCACTACTCGGCTTCAACTCTCTTTCAGTTTTAATGAGCCAATTTATATTGGAAAATATAAAAAAGGAAACACTTTTGCATTTGTGATGGTGAAACAAAACGGAAGTGCTAATTCATGCAACGGTGTTAGGGGTTTCCAGGGATTCTGGAAAAAAGAAACAATGACTACCTCTGTTTCCCGAAAACATTTAGAAGAGGTTAAAGAACGGAAGTCAAAGTTTTAATATAAGTAAGAAAAAGAAAAAAGAAAAGGAGCAAAAGAAAAAGAAAAAACTGAGTAGCTCCAAAATTATAAGAAATAAAAAAACTGTTCAAGTATAATCGTGTTCCTCATAAAAAGTTACATCTAATCATACAGAGAGAGTATATTAGAGGTCACATGTTGAAATCGGAAGTGGACGGAGCACCGGTGACCCTAAGATGGCGTGCACTATGAATTGCTAAAGAATAAGTAGTAGTTCCTCCCTACATCATCATGTATATTTATTATTGAGTGTGCACCGTGATAGATTTTGCCACTCTATGTACTGCGCTGTTTCTCCAGGTGTTCCAGCTTCAATTATTCTCCAACAAAATTGTACACTACTAACAAGGAAACTCATAAAAGATAGCAAGTGTCTCATACATATTTAAATAAAAAAAGTAACAAGAGTAGTAAGACAAATTACTCTCTTTGCTTACATGCAGTATGTCTTCTTCCATTGGAATCATTTGCATACTAGTTGAAAAAATTCATTGGAGATTTATTTTCGATTGACGCAAATGAACGACGAATAAAACTAACATGCACGAATGCAGCGAAACACACAATTACAACGTTGCAACATGTTCTTTTGCAGATATTTCTACGGAAGAAATCTCTGCTCCAATCCACCGAAACATTTCTCAATAATTACTCGTTTTCTCGTCAAGCATTTGTTTGTGATCTGTTTTCTAGTGTTTGGATTTGGATATGGAGTAATGAGCTACGGTGCTGTCCCATAGCCTGCGTTACCAAGAATAAGTGCATTAGAAGAGTTGTTGATGAGCACACTACACACGGCTGAATTTTTCCATACACGTGCGTCATGTACAGAACCAGGCCACGAGACATCTGCGCTTGTAAAAATTTCCCTACTGTTGCACGTCGCTTGAACATTGATGCTCGCACTTCCTTTAATATTAATATATTCATCCCCATGTTCAGCTGGTTTCTTGATAAGAATGTGTGTGCAGTCCACTATCCTATAACGTCAGGAAACATGCATTTTTCACGCCACACAGTTTTCGCATTCTGAAGCGCTGCAATACTTGAGGGGAATTTTATCCATTGTTCAAGTTTCGTTTAATTTTTGTCAACTTTCCATATAGTTCTTGATACTGTGGACTGATGAACACCAACATCTCCTGCAATCCTAGTTTGAAAGCCAGGATCCCCAATGTAACGCAAGAAAACTCTCATCTTCTCATTAATCAGAGCCCCACCTCTGATTTCCAGTAAATCCTCAATAAAATGCTGTGCCATCCATTGTACATTTTGTTTTTCAAATCTATATAGACGTTTATAGTCATGCACATCAGACTCTGTCCGAACTTTGTACACTTTTCTTCTTGGCTTCAAATCCACAAATTCAGCCACTTCGATCCAGTTTCACATAGTGTGAGGCAGGTGAGACAAGTACTGAGGTAGTTCACGAAATTTGTAGATTAACCTCAGCTAATTGAGATTATACTCAACTCTACACATACGAAAAGTGAGAAATCACAGTATTAGCCATAATTTTAGACTATTTACTCAGGTATCTGAAATAATGTCACGTTGTATTGCATTTTATGCATATAATTTGAGATTAATTTCAAAATCTTGAGCAAAGAGGAAGATCTCTCTTTTATGCAGATCACCCATTGAGTTCCCATTTTCGAATTTTTCGTGATAATGTGGTATATTTTACCTTTTCTACTATCGTTTTGTTTTGCAACTTTTCAAATGTAGAATGTCTGTCTGTAATGCTGTCGGAAACGTTCTCAACTATGTTCAATGTTCGTGAGATTTATAGGGTCCGGAATCGCTTCCTTGATCTCACTTTAATTCCCTTGAAAGCCGATATAGCAGCTTGGTTGGGAGTACCTTTTCTACATACATACACTTCCAAGCTCAATAATATTGAAAACAAAAAATTTCTCCAAATGCGTAATATTCACATGTGCTAGCTTAGTTTTCTACTAATCTAAATAAATGTGAAATATGTCCTTTATTTACCTAGCAGTCACAGTGTATGGAGCCCTAAATATAACTTTTGAAACCTTAGATTTTGCCGAGATCAGAAGCAATAAAGTATTTGATTCATCCATTGTTCTCGAATCCAGAGAAAGATCTAAAATATATGGTTTGTGTTGTATCGAGTTTTGCAAGACCAGTTGCTTGGGACAAATGAGATGGCATCCGCAGCGAACCGTTCATCCAGCATATTGAGATCAATTGAAAAGCAACTTGAAGGAAAAGAATAATGAATTATGTTTAAGACATCCCACGACAACTCTGATTGGAATCGCGATATATTCACCACACATTCCGAAACTAAAAGACCTCAGATAGTCGGCTATTTTTTTCCCGGAGTTTTATGACAAAAAACCTGTCATAAAACTGAAGCTTTTAATTCAGTTTAAGAAGTAAGTTCATTTTTCAATAATTGAAGAAATTGTGTAAAAAGTTTCATGGAATTAGACACTCAAAGTGTACTTGAATATGGTAATAACATAACAATTTTACATGAAATCTCAGCCACATTCTAGACTCTGAAAACTGAAATACACTCAAAATCTTGAGACACATTATGATCTCAAGTGCTGTTTAAATTAGTAAAGTATATTATAAGTATGAAGTATATTATATATACGTACACGCCGATTGGACCCATTCCTGGTCCTCCGCCTCCATGAGGAATACAGAATGTCTTATGAAGATTAAGATGAGAAACGTCGGAACCATAGTCTCCCGGACGACATAGTCCTACTTGAGCATTCATGTTAGCACCATCCAAGTAGACCTAATAATTAAAAGATTACAGAACACCACTTATTCTAGCTTTGGAACTTCTCATATAAAATAAAAACAAGCTCTGACCAAAGCGTATACTATCTAATAAATAATACCGTTACAGTTTCGCCAAAGTATCTTTGCCTTCATCTGATACCTGTGATGAAGTCAAATATACTTTTTCGAAACTGTAACGCTACTATTTATTAGATACTATATGTTTTGATCAGAGCTTATCTTCTATTTTAACACACAGAATATACATGAATGAACTAAATTATCGATGTGTATATTTCATTGCCAAATAAACGAAAAGTTAATTTTAGGATTTGCATTTCAGTTTCAAATTTCAATGCAAACCTCTTGCATGTAGTGGATATAGTAATACGTTCAATAACAATACCTAATAATATAGTGAATAAAGAGAAAATCAGGAATGGATATATTACAAAGATTCAACTGTATTTTTTTTACACCGATGTTACAAGTCAAAGACTAGACAGACTGTTAAAAAGAAATATGAACGACATTTATCAAAAAAATAAATAAATAAATAAAATAAAATAAAATAAAATAAAATAAAATAAAAATAAAAAAATAAGATTGCACAAATATTATTTAATTAGCATTAGTCAAAGATAAAGTAGGAATTTACAGTAATTACTACCCATCAAAGATAAATTAAACAATAATGTCCAATACTATCCAAGGTATATTGTGAAAGTGGTAGCTGGAGCATGGATCAGACAGGGAGAGTAGCAGAAGAGAGATAAGTACTATATGAGAGCACTAAAATTATTTTATTAAACAAGTTCACCATAGCAGAATATACAATAATTACTCTACACATTATTCACATTGACAGAAATATTTTTTCCATGTACAGGATAAATTTAAGGGAAGATTTAAAGTAATCCATAGAAATTAAAATAATATAACGAATTTAATCAAATTTGTATTCAAACGCAAAAGCATCATTATGAATGACAGGATTTATTATTTATGTGGGATCTAAACTACTCCAGGATTTAAATTCGGTGCATTTTGGTGTGTTCGTAAATAGTCTCCCACAAAACAAACTCATTTTCATGATCTTTTTACATTCAAAAATGTGTCTTCCTCTGGCCGACAGGCTAACGTAAAGGCTATCTGGGTGCAGTTGACCCGGTGGAGATACTTGCCTCGAATGTTTATAGTGTGTTTTATATTTTGTGTTTATATTTCTACTATTTTTTGGTTAGTTGTTCATTTTAGGTTTTTTCTTCAATAGTCTTTGGTATAATATTTACAGTTTACTCTCGATCTTTTTAATTACACAGCTACAGTAAAACTTATTGGCAGGCAATACAAAACAAAATCATTGACAAAAGTTCCAAACTGACACGACATAGCAATTAAATAAAAGTAACTTTCATTCTCTACAGAACAAGACGCAAATTGTTTGACTCGGACAATTATAAGCTTCAGTAGTTATGTTAAATTGAATATTGTATTTTCAAAGATTGAGGGGAAAAATATGTATGTACTTGTTCAAAACCATTTTTATACTGCCTCTGTTTTGTAATAAGTATTGTATTAATACTAACAGAATGTTTGTATTGAACACTGCAGCCGAAAATATTACTTTAGACACGAAAATATTATCTTCCGCCTCGCTGCAGCGGCGTTTGACCCCAGTTTGAACTCGCACAGCATACACACACTTATTATGCTCTGTGGAGATCCCTTGTTCACTCAGTCCTTACGCAAGTTCACAGTGTAACTGAACTGCCACAACCAGGTATTATGTTGGATATACTCACACCGACAACTGTCCTTCGCCTTATCTCCATTCGCATTCAACTCACGGGGTGAGAGCCAACGGAACACAGATCTCCACAAAAAGCGATAGAACTTTTTTGGTTACCTTTAAACAATAAAGCAGAAAGCCAACAAATTTGTTTATCTTGTTAAAGTTTACATTTGTTGAGGCTGAATTATTACTTGTTGTATAGAGTGTATTTTCTCCTTGCTAATAAGCAGAACGAATTTAAAAAGCTAGGGACGGATAGCAATTAAAACCAAATCTTTGATTTCCAAGTCTGGCTAATTTGTTATATTTCTTCAATGAACTGAAACTTGAGATCATTTTATGTATACTCAATCAAATTACATTATCCTAGAAAGAATGTATTATTTATTACGCTAGTGTAATTTGTACCTCTATTTTTGTTTTTTATTTGATTGTTTCTTTCTTTGTTTTCCTGGAATTTTAAGAAAATTTGAAGAATTTTCAGCATGATATCGGGCCTGGAGAAAAGGGAAGCAAAACTCGAAAATACTGTCATTTCTGACACTTTGTTATTTTCTCGCATTCTGGCGGCAAATTGGACTTTCGGTCACCTCATCAAATTCTAAAGAATTCCTTTATGTCCAAAATAATGTATAATTTATTAAGTTACGCTACCTGGTATGCATGCAAATGAACTTTGAAAAAAACCTCTCCAATTTAAACAAAATAATGAAATCTTTGAGTTTTACGTCCCACGTTATGCCGGCTAGGCTAAAGAAGACTGTGATGATGAGAAATGAATGAAATAGTGGAATGAAGAAAGTAGGAGGAACGGGAGAACCCCGAGGAAACCCACGCACACGGTTCAATTTAAACAAATCAGGGATGTCGGCTAAAGTTAACGAATACCCAGAAAATCATTAAATGTTATTGGAATTAGATAGAGAAAACAGAGTTGAAAATAACTTTCCAAATGTTGATTCACGTATTTCATTCTTGTTAAAGTATTGTCTCTCTTTAAAAACGTTTATTCATATTCTTTCTCAAATTATTTATGGGTTAATTTATTTCAAATCACCCAGGTAATGTTGCCAACATTTCTTTATTTTCCTCATTTTTTTATTACGAGTTCCTTATAGATAGATAGTCGCAAAACAATGTTTGAAAAAAAAGGTATGTCATAGTGTTTTCTGGCAGCCATTCTTAAAATGGCGGTTGGGCAAATTTTAATAAATAAATAAATAAATAAATAATAAAAAAAAACGTGGTTCCTGGAAAGTATAATTGTTAAGCTATTTTTAAAGATATAAGAATAATTCAAAAAACAGTTCAGCATGAAATAAACTTCAGATATACATTATTTTAATTTTTCTATCCTGAAAGAGAGTCAAACTCTTTACTGTAAAAATTCAAAAAAAAAAAAGTGTAAATAGTTAATTTTGAAGACCATTAGTTTTATGAAGGAAAGGAGAATCACTAATGATATGTTATTTCTGTGTTGAATACTTATATAACTACGTGCTGGATAAGTTGTAGCCCTGAGAATGCACTTTTTTCTAAGAGCTTTTCCAAAATGGCCAAAAGATTTTTAACGTCCATTTTCTCAAGTCAACATCTAAAAAGGAACTGAATGAAAACAACTGAAAATTTTACAGAATGTTCTTTATACAAATAGGAATCTCTTTGAAAAAAAATTTGAAAGACTCAACTACAGGGGTTGGACAAAAAAAAAAATCTAAAACGTTTGCAAAAGTGTGACAATCATACCTAGTATGGTGTGGGGACTCCTTTTGCGTTCAAAACAGCTTGGATCCGACGTGGAATGGACGTATACAGCTCCTGAATCGTGGTGTGTGGAATTTTGTATTATTGTTCCCCCAAAACATGCTCCAGTTCCTTAAGGGATTCTGGTGGAGGGTAATGAGACCGAACACGCCTTTCTAACTCAGACCACAATGGCTCAATGATGTTCAGATCTGGTGATTGTGGGACTCAGGGGAAGTGTGATAGCTCCTGGTCATGCTCCTCAAACCATGATTTCACTGGTTTTGCAGCGTGACAGGGTGCCAAATCATCTTGGTAGATGCCATCACCATCAGGGAACAATATTTGGGCCATGGGTAGTACCTGGCCCCCCAAAATGGCCTCATACGCTTTAGCATTCATTCCATGCAGGGCTATGATGGGACCTGCAGAAAATCAAGATATCACTGCCCATACTGTAACAGAACCATCCCCATGCTTTACAGTTGGGAGCAGACAGTCTGTATCATAGGCCTGCTACGGCGTTCTCCATACGTAAACACGACCGGTTGTTGGAAACAAGGTGAAGGTCGATTCATCGGACCACATTATGTGTTTCTACTGCTCATGAGTCCACGCCTTGTGGCCCTTGCATCAGTGGATACGCCTCTTCGCATTTACTGCTTTGACCAGGGGTTTGGCGATAGCGGCCCTATCATGAATTTTAATTTTATGAAGTTCCCGTCACACTGTTCTCGATGAAACCGTGTTCTGTAGGCCGGAATTGAGTTCAGACGTAATTTTCATTGCAGTGGTCTTCTTTTTAGCTGCTACAATCCGTTTTATTGCCCTCCGGTCCCCATCTGACAGGATTGTCTTTCGACCACTGTTGTGCTTTGCAGACGTCGTTTGCCCATGAATTGTGTATGCCCTCGTGACATTGGACACAGTGCCTTTCGATACCCCCACAATGTTCGCCACTGTTGCCACGGAAGCTCCAACCAGACGGGCACCAACGATCATGCCTCTTTGGAAGTCTGTCAGGTCGCCTATTTTACCGCACCACTTTCACATCACGACACTCACAGGTGAACTGGTTACTGCTGACGGAAGAAAAAGGTCCACATGAGACGTAGAAAACAAAAAAGCGATCGGCAACCGCAACATGTGTTGTACAGTGAAGGGCCAAACTTACGTGTCCTATATGAAGTATTTTCCATAAGTAGAAGCTTTGCTGTGTATATACTTAAACACAAACAAACTATTTGCTGAGCAAAACAATATATTCACATAAAAAACTACACACGTGTTACAATTTCGCCAACTAACACGTATGTAGTTTTTATGTGAATATATTGTTTTGCTCAGCAAATAGTTTGTTTGTGTTTAACTATATGAAGTGTTTTTAGATTTTTTGTCAACCTCCTGTACATTTAGAGTTATAAAGCAGTGAATTTCAGTATTAAAAAAAAAGCTACCCTTCTACACGCTATCTGGACTAATGTTATTATGGTATTTCATTATTTCAAAGAAAATTTAACTTTTATTTACACTTACCTGCCCACCGCAATCGTGTATCATTTTACATATGTCGGCAATTGTTTCTTCGAAAACTCCATTCGTTGAAGGGTAAGTTATCATTAAGCAGGCCAAGTTATCTCGATGCTTCTCTACCTAAACAATCAATCAATAGTTAATAGAGAAAACGCTTGTCACGTTATTTTTAACTTAAAGATATAACTGATCTCACTGTACCTGAGTATTTGAAAATAAGGCAAAAGCGGCTCTTAAAAATATTTCCATAACGTTAAATACTCAACAAATGAGGAACATTGAAATCCAAGAATTAACGTATCAATTTGTTTTTACTTAACATTACATTGTAACACATTTTATAATAATAAATCTAGTCGGCCAACTAAGATTCTAAGTACATCAAACAAGTATTGAAAACGTATCTGTGTAAGTAAATATACTGACAACAAGGCACTTCTAACACCCCATAACCAGTTGCTTTAGTGTTCTGCCTTTGAGCACGTGCATAACAAGAACTGAAAGGTAACTTTATTGTAACTTTTGAATGAGTGAATGTAAGTTTTGAATGAAAGTACACTCATTTCTTTCCTGCACTCTTTCCTGCAAAAATTTTCATACTCTAGTCATGCTAAAGTACTATGGTGCGTAATATTGATTTAATACTTATCAAGTCATTTAGTTTTAGGTGTTATGCAGAAAAGAGTTTATTCTTCTTTCTCACCTCAACCATAGGTTGGTGGGCAATATGGAAATTTTAAAACTTTTCTTTCTCTTGGGAGAGCTGTTTAATACTTGGATAAGGTCTCTTCTTCATAATTGCATCTAGATACTCTATCCTTGGTCTTCCTCTTCCTGCTTTTCCTTCTGCCTTTCCCTCTATCAACACGCTGATCCAATCGGAGTACCGAATAAGATGGCCAAGCATGCTGTTTCTTATTTTTCCTATTATTTTCAAGATCTGACTTTCTTTTAGTACGTCTTCGTTGCTTTTCATCTTGGTCCATGATATACGCAGCATTCTGCGCCAACACCACATTACAAATGCTTCCAGCTTGGATATTTCAGCTTTTCTCAATGTCCACGTCTCTGATCCGTAAAGCACCACGCTCCATACCAGTGTCTTAATAAATCGTTTTCGAACGTCCAAGGTCACATTTCTTAATGTTAGCAGTCTTCTTAATGTTAGCAGTCTTCTTTTCCTATTGAGTGCTTGTTTAGCCTGTGCTGTTCCGGAACTTACGTATTTTTCACTTCTTCCGTCCGAGGATATTAGGCTTCCTAAATACAGGAACGTCTTAAAATCTTTGATTTTCTCTCCCTCTAGCCATACGTTTGCCCCTTCCCGTCCTGCTCTTGTGCACTTTATTACTTTGCTTTTCTTCTTATTTATCTTCATTTTGCATGTTCTTTTCCAGTTGCGCGTTCAAGTTTAAAAGTGTTTCCTGCAAGTCCTCTTCGTTCTCCGCTGTGAGTGCTATGTCATCAGCAAACCTTATTGTGTTAAAAACCTGGCCATTTACTTTTACGCTTTTCTCATTTTTATCAAAGAATTCTTTCATAGCCTCTTCTATATAGACGCTGAATAGGAGAGGTGAAAATCCTTGCCTTACTCCTTTACTTATTCTTGCTTCCTTCTGATCTCTTCCTATAACAGCTGTCTGGTTCTTGTAAAATTGATATTTTTTATTCTTCTGTCTCTGTAATCCATCTACAGATTCTTCAACGTTCTGAACATGATATTCCAATCTACGTTGTCAAAAGCTTTCTCTATATCTACAAATGCTATCACAATTGGTTTGTTTATTCTGATGTGTTGTCCCATGATCAACCGTAGACTCAGTATTCCTTCCTCCCTTCTATTCGTTGTGCGACAAATTTGCACAGTATTTTTGATGCATGGGAAAGCAAACTTAACGTTCTGTGTTCTTCGCAGTTCCGTGCGTCTTTTCTCTTCAGGATGGGGACCAATATGCTTTTCTCGATGTCTTTTGGTATTTCTTCCGAGATGTACATTCATGTCCAAAATTATTGTCGCATGTCTATAAATATGTTGTTGAAAGAATATATATTAATAACGAATTCTCCTGGTATTTCTTATAATGTTAGTATGTGTATAATCAGCAAAGACATGTATGTAGCAAATGTCATGTCAAAAGAGCAGTAAATAGAAACAGAACTTGATTGTCCACTTAGCAACAACATTTTGTTTTTCTCACTCTAATTTTTGTATTTATAATTCTTTTCTTATGAAATTTACCACAAATATGCATTTCCCGATTATACACATAGTATCAGTATTAAAAACACCCTGCTGAATCATTATCAAATTATATTCTTACAAGAAGACAATTATAGATATGCGACAATCATTTTGGACATGAGTTTACATTCATTAAAAGGATTAAATAGTTTCTTCTTTGTTGCTATTCCGAGATTCTTAATCACTTCCGTTGGTATTTGGTCTATTCCTGGGGCTTTACCATGTTGCATTTTCTTCAAAGCATTGTAAAATTCGCACTTTAAAATTGATTGTCCTAATTCATTTTCATCGACGTCTTCTTCCTTCTCTATCTCTTCTTTGTTCACTCTGTCTCCTTTGTAGAGTTCTTCAATGTATTCCTTCCATCTTCTTGTTATCTGCTCCTCTTCTATTAGCGTTGTTCTGTCCTTGTCTATGATAATGTCTGTGCGTTTCTTTTTCTCACCGAACTGTTTTTTAACTTTTCTATATGCTGTTACTGTGTTGCCTTTAAAGATATTTTCCTCAATTTTCTTGGGCAAGGTGTTTATCCAGTTTTCTCTGTCCTCCTTTACTTCTTTGTTGATGTGATTTCTGCACCTTCTATATTTCTCTTCATTGTTTGTTATCTGGAACTGTCTTCTTTGCTCCATCATTTCCAATATTTTTGCTGTTATCCAGGGCTTATATGGGGTACTCGAGTCTCTTCCTATGTACTCGTCGGCTGCTTTTAAAATCCTGCTTTCATGGCTTCCCATTTCGAGTTGATGTTATCACTTGCTAAGGCTACTTTAGAAGTCTCTTTGTCTGTCGCAGTTGCAAATTCCTTTTTCGTGTTCTCATCTCTTCTAAGGTTTATTGTGTTCCAACTTTTGTTTGGTGCTATCACTTTTCTTCTTTAGTCGGAGTTCGCTCTTCATCAAAACTAAATTATGGTCTGAGTCAACGTCTGCTCCTGGGTTACTCTTACTGTTCTTCACTTGATTTCTAAATGTTGTGGGACCAGTATATAGTCTATTTGGTATCCTTCTTTGTCTACTGGTCTTGTCCATGTGTATCTTCTTCTTAGTGGCTGTTCAAACGGAGTATTTGTTATAGTCAGATTATGGCTTTTGCAGCTAACTCACTCAACTAGTCGTGCATCTCTCGCATTCATTTCTTCTAGACCGAATCCAGTCACCCATGATGATTAAATGGTCCTGGTCTTCAACTTTCATCAATACTTCTTCTATTTGCTCATACGTTTCTTCTACTTCCTCATCTGTGTAGTCTGATGAATGCATATATACTTGGATTATCGTCATATTCCTCGGTTCAGTTGCTATCTTCAACATTACTATCCTTTCGGTGTATCTTCAGCTGCCTATAATTTTGTCCCATCTTCTTATTCAAGACAAAACCGACTCCTGCTGTACCACTTACAGCTCCTGAATAGATTATTCTGAAGTTCTCGCTTTACATGCCTCCTCCATCAGGCCACCTAACTTCGCTGATTCCCAAGATATCTATCTTCATGCGATCAATTTCTTTCTTCCGGTTTTTCAGTTTTCCACACTGTAACAGCAATCGCATATTCCAAGTTCCTATCCTGCAGGGGTTTCGTTTAATGACGACCGAGGAGGCCCTGCTTTGTTTCCCTCCACTGCCGAGGACGACCCTCTGTAAAACAGTAGTGTCCTTTTCCCTAGTATTACATTTTCTTATTTCTCTTTCCATGTTGTTTTCTAGGGACTCAGTAAAGTGGTGGTGACCCAGGTCCTTCCACCTCGCAGTGAAACAGCCATAGAGGACATTCTGTCCCTGCCTGCTTTTGTCCACATCCGAGCCTTGCTGATGTCAATCATCTTCAGCCTCAGTGTGGTAATGGTAGAGCTGCTGCCCACTACCATAATCTCTCTCTTCGTCTGGTTCGTACCCCTAATAATCTGTCCGGCATGGGAAGCCCTTTGATAGGGAAACTATCTCCGGTGTAGATCTTAGGATCGGATCATTAAAGCACGCAAGCCCTTCCCCCCTCCCGTAAACGCGGCAAGGTGGAGATATTATCGAGGGGAAAATTGAATTTAAGTTTTGCATTTTGGATGGTTAAAATACTTAACATAAATTTAATTAAAAAGTAGATACTTTTAATAATATCCGCTTTCCTCTAACCTATTAAAGAGTGTGTGTCAAGAGTGTGCTGCCAGGCAGACGTGTTTTCTTCGTTCCGCGGTACACTCAATCGTGATGGGTGTCAACCTTGAAATCTATAGAACCAGACTGGGTTTATTTGGTTGGAGTCGCTAAGAAAATCTTTGTGCTCAGCCCAATTCACAATACTGATGACACAAATATTTTTCACATATGGTCTGATGATTTGCGTATTGTTAATAATTAGTGGTGTGGAACAGCATCCTGGACCTGTGAATTTCCAGCCACGCAAAATTGTAGAAATTAAGGAGATTTTGACATATCTTCGCGAGTCAAATGATACGTTAGTGGCTGAAGTTAGACTATTGTGTGAAACTGTGACCAAGTCAGTGGATAGAGTAAACGGAACTCGTGAAAGTATCAAATGAAGTGCGTGATTTACAGCAATATGTAAAATTCCTTGAGTTGAAAGCAGATGCACTTGAAAATAAGATCTCGAAAACAAAATCTTGTGTTTTATGGAATTCAAGAGGATGAGAACGAGAACTAGGATACTACAGACAAGAAAGTGTGTAATGTATTACATGATAGATTTCAATTAGAAGTTGACAATGAATTGCTGCAGCGTGTGCAACGCGTAGGAAGGAAGTGCCCTAACAGAATTAGACTCATCGTATGTAAATTTCTTAGTGACAAAAAGAAGGAACATATTTTGAAAAACAAATCTAAATTGCGTGGTACTAGGATGTACGTGGATCAGGACTATTCTGAAGCAGTGAGGAATGAGCGTAAGAAATTCCAACCCTATTTTATGGATGCACGTAAACTGGGTAAATACGCGAGCATTCAATTTTGTTACTTATATAGATGGAAAAAAGATACATACTTTTAAGGCCTTTTTACACATGATATATCATCAGGGTCACAAGCAAGCAAGAGAGAGATTTTCTATTTACACATGATACAAAAGGAGGAGATATCTTTTGCACCAGGTCAATAGACTGACATCTTTCGGAGACTGTGCGAACTATTTCAGAAAATTCATCTTCCTCTTCAACGAACAAAGAAGGGCCACGATGTTTGTTTGTTTGTTTGTTTGTATGTATTTAGCGTGTCACTAGTAAAAGAACAATTCCTGTTTCTCGATAATTTGGTTCCCGAAGTAGTAAGATAAGGAGCTTAAAGTGGAAGAGAACGATTGTGCAGCTTTTGTATTTATCACGTCCGTGGCAATGGTGTTATTGTATTCATATTAAAAAAAAAAAAAAAAAAAAAAAAGATATAGAAAAGTATGATAACTATTTAGATACACAATGACTCGCAAATGGGTCATTTAGTTATAGTGCAACATCATCAAATTCGAACTTTAACTGGCTCAAAATTTTGCACAATTTTGTACCTTTTCGTACCACCATGAAAAATTTTTGTACAATTCAAACATTTCATAATTTGGCCACTTTGATCACCTGTAGTGCATCTTCAAATTGAAATTTTAACTAGCTCAGAATTTTGTACTAATTTTGTACCTTTTTGCATCAAGAAAATGTTTTGCAACATTCAAATAAATGAATGCCACTTAGAAATTTGAGCACTTCGATCACCTGTAGTGCGACATCTTCAAATTGGAATTTTAACTAGTTCATAATTATCTTCATAATTATAAAGTAAAATATTGTGAATAGTTAAAAATAGAAAAATACAAGATACCAGCGGTTATAAGTAATATTGGCCAAGTTAATCTTTATATATAAATATATGTATTCTGATAATAACTGGGTATATGTAACTATCTTTTATATATATATATATATATATATATTCAAGTATAGGTGATTATGTTTGATGTTTTATATCGTTATTGAATATTGCTATTATTTAATATCTAAATATTTATATACCTGTGTAAAGAATTATTGATGTAAAATAGGCAGTTGAAAGGTAAATCAGTGCACTGTTCGAACTAAAACTTTACTATTTACATTAATCAAAGGCGAAAGGATAGTGAAGTCATGACTTCCTATCATTCGAAATCTAATTTCCCCCTTCATCAATTGTCTATTTCTCTAAGTTAGTTATTTCCTTACTTCCTTCTTGTATGGTTGTTAAATAAGATACTGTCTTGTGAACCAAATAATTTGCTTTCTATAGGGTTATAGCATAAATATATTATATATAACTTCCATCTCAATATCTGGAATCTCACCTTTAAAAAAAAGAAAGAAAGAAAAGAGTATACCTTGTTATTTATATGATCCTTTTATTAGCTGCTAAAGAAATTAAAGAAATTGTGAAATTCTCATTAAATTAAAATCATTGTTTTCTAAAGATATAGATTAATATTTTGTTTTTGGAACAACATGAGAAATAGGAATATTTCAGATTCCCCAGTCAATGTGTTTAATGCTTTCATTATTTAAATTCAGTTAAATTTGTCTCATAATTCATTTCATTATATCGTTTCGTCTTTCTACCGTTCAATTTAAATTTTATTACACCTTTGGATAACTAAAAATGTATTACTGTTACCTAAACTTTGTGTTAACTAGTCATTATTAAAATGATTCAGATTTCCCAACCCATTGAGCCTAATTAGAGAATTTTCTTGTAATATTGTTTCATAATAATTGGGAAACTAACTGAGCTGACCCTTGCAGGTACAGTTATTATTATTAATAGCTGGCTTTCAGTTTTACATCGATTTAAGTTCTATTGCTCTGGTAATCAAACTAATTTATGCGACAATTTAATTTGCCTACCGGAATGACGATCAGCTCGGTCATGGATAATAGTACTTTTATTTCAGCTTTGCAGCGTGCGAATACCTTTTGGAATATCTACATATTTCGTGAGAATACTCCAACTCATCGAATGTTATTTAAGAAAATTTTAACTTTTTAAGTGATCCTCGTATAAAAGCACTTTTAAGAATTTTTTCCTCAGCAAACAGACGAAAATGTATATATATATGTGTCACGTCGTATATTCCAGAACCCAACCGAACAGAAGTAGAAACCGCTATAAAGAAATTAAACAAACACAAATCTCCGGATGTAGATGAAATTCCGGCTGAGTTAATTTTCGCTGGAGGTGAAAAATTGTGAAGCATAGTACACAAACTCACTCTCCTTATCTGGAACAAGGAAGAATTGCCAGAAAAATTGAAAGAATCGATCATTGTTCCAATTCACAAGAAAGGCGACAAAACTGACTGTAATAATTATCGAGACATTTCTCCTCTATCAATATCCTATAAAATCCTTTCAAGTATTCTATTAGGAAGATTGACCTCATACGCAGATGAAATTATTGGAGATTATCAGTGCAGATTTAGACGAAATCGATCAACTATCAACCAAATATTTACCATTCGACAGATACTTGAAAAGAAGTAGGAATACAATACCCCGGTACATCAACTATTTATTGATTTTAGAAAGGCGTACGACTCGGTTAGGAGAGAAACTTTATACAAAGTTCTTACAGAACTTTGAATATCGAGAAAGCTAATTAGATTAATTAAGGTATGTTTAAATGAATTCCAAAGTAAAGTCCGGGTAGGAAAATTTTTGTCCATGAGCTTTCACGTCGAAAATGGCCTGAAACAAGGAGATGCGTTGTCGGCATTATTATTTAACTTTGTGCTGGAATACGCTATAAGGAAAATCAAAGATAGCAACCAGGGCCTAAAGTTGAACGGTATTTAGTTTATGGCATAGGCTGGCGATGTAAAATTAATAGGGGATGATAGGAGAATAATAGAAAGAAATGCAAAGATCTTATTAAACGCTTGCAGGGACATGGGTTTAGAAGTAAATGCAGAGAAAACTAAATACATGGAAGTGCGTCGGGACCGTAATATGGGAAATTATGGATGCGTTAAAATATTAAATAATACTTTTGATAAAGTGGATACTTTCAAATATTTAGGATAAATATTAACAGACGAAAATCATATTCACGAAGAAATTAAATGTCGACGAAAAGCAGGGAATTCGTGTTATTATTCGGTTCAAAATCTCTTGTTGTCGCGAATTATGTCGAGGAATTTGAAGCTTAAAATATATAAAACGATAATCATGCCTGTTGTTTTGTATGGTTGAAAAACATGGTCACTTACTCTGAGGGAAGAACAGAGACTGAAAGTATATTAGAACAAGATCCTGAGACGAATATTCGGACCCAAGAGGAACGGGAATGGGGAATGGCGGAAACTTCATAACGAGGAACTACATAATTTATACGGTTTTCTCCCCATTTTGTTAGGGTCGTCAAGTCTAGGAGGCTTAGGTGGGCTAGAATGTAGCTAGAATGGAAGAAAGTAGAAACGCTTTCAAAGTCTTGACTGGAAGACCAATCGGAAAACGACCATTAGGAAGACCCAGGTGCAGATGGGAGGGCAATATTAAGATGGATCTCGCAGAGATAGGAATACAAAGTAGAAACTGGATCCAATTGATTAAGGATAGAAGTCAGTGGAGAGTTTTGTGAATGCGGCATTGAACATCCGAGTGCCATATGCCATAGAGTGAGTGAGTTAGTGTGTGTGTGTGTCGCGTCTACGACAGTAGTCTTGTTGGACCCTCTCGCTTCTGCAAATAAGGTGCTAGAATCCGGCGTAGAAAGCAAACTTCGTCTCCAAACATTTCCTTCAAAAAGTTGTCATAGTTATTTTTAGCTCTGATATCAACAGGTTGCATTGTGAGCCTCTCCGCTGGGTAGAATCACGGGGCGATGGGGAGAAAACCCAAATCAGTCTGAATCAAGGATGTAAACCAACAACACTGTGCGAACTATAGTACATTCGTAATGTACTCAATTATAGTGTTTAGCGCATCAAAAGTCTGAATGGTGCAACGATGAATCTATACTAAGTATACGGTGGGTTGATTACGACGAAAATGTTGCCGAGAAAAGAAAATCTAAGTTTAAAGCATTTGTTTGTAAGTGTTGCTTATAAAGTGGTCTCGACCCCAAAGAGCTAGCCGAAGACTCAGCTGATCCAACCCAAAAGGAAGAAATTTGACATCGCATCGAATGGAATGTCGTAAACGAGGATTTCCACAAGCAACTGCCTTCATGGGTTTGCTAGAAAACCTTCTCCCCTCCCATATTATCCAAGGAGCTAACAAAAGTGAAGCAATCGTGAAATGACAGTGAAGTTCAACCGGTATCCCGCGTCTTCCGAGATCGTAGTAAAAATTATTGGGCCAAATGTTAAATCGTGTTATTATATTTAAATTGATCAAATCAAAGTGCCAGTGTGTAATTTAATTTGTACTAGTGAAGTTTCAGTGTTATTAATTAAAATCAAGAAATTATAATTACACGTATCCTTTTATAATAATTTACTGAAATAATTACAATGACCTAAATTTATGTTTTAAAGTTTAAGAAAATTTAATTTACTTTTCTTTCCAGCATAAATAATTAATGCCTATACAACGTAATAATTTTTACATTTTTAAATTCTATTGGCATTAGAGGTAGAATTGGAATCAGTCTTTATGTCAGTTTCCCAGAATATTCTGACCCGAACTCTGAACCGTATTGTCCAGTGGTTATATGGTCGGCTTAAGTAAAATCTCCGAATCACTATTAAAGTCTAAAGGAGACGTCCAGGACAGAGGATCGAATCCCGAACTGTCAAACGCCTAAGCCTTCATAGGAATCCACAGGACTCAAACCACATACAGTTATAAAATGTCGTTCCCTCACAGGGACTCGAACCAAATACCGTTATAAAATGTCTTCCCGAACGAGGATATACAAGGATCGAACCCTGATACAGTCATAAAATGGCTCTTCCCGAACAGGAACTCGAACCCAAAACAGTCATAAAATGACTCTTCCCGAACAGGAACTCGAACCCAGGACAGTCAAAATACACACTAAGTAAGAACGTACTTAACTAGCCTTGGTTAAGTAATAATAAAAATATAATAATAAATAGTATTTGGCGTAGGGGTGTCCCAAGAACCGGTTAACCGGTTTCGGTTTGTAGTTTAAACCAAATCAATCGGTTTAGACTTCAAACCGGCCCGGCCCGGTTTTGGAACGGTTCTGTTTGGGAACGGTTCGGTTTGGTTCGGTTCGGTACGATTTGGGAACGGTTCGGTTTGCAGAATGGTTCGGTTCGGTTTAAGAGCTGTTAGGCTCTTTTTGAGGACTGTTTTGTTCAGTTTCAGTTCAATATTTGAAATCGACAGAAATGCAGTTTGCATTATTAGGAACCGTCCACCCAAACATTATAATAAGGTTGAATGTTATGTTTTTCAGTATAACTTTATTCAGATTAAAATTATTTCGATATTACTGAAACAATTGAGGATTCGTACTAAATGTAGGTACTTTTACTGATCCTTTGGATTATGGAATAAAACTCTTAATATCAGTTGGAAGACAACTTTACGGCATGGGCGAATTTAGGAGATACCATGGTAGAGTGGGGGGGGGCAGTTACTTGAAGGGTTAGGTTAGGCTAAAGGTAAATTAATGCTTTACGTCCTATATGTGAAATATATCGCGGTGCAATATTATCAGGTAACCAAGAAAATTCGTGCTGTTTTTGAGAACAGTTACTTTTGTTGCGTTAGTGTGGTCAAATTTATTCTGATAACGTTACACAGTATGGCGCTAAATTCGTTGTGCAAAAGCAGAGGGGTGATTCCTGAGAGAGGGAAAAAAATCCAGTACACATAGGGCGAAAAGCGTGTTGTTTATATGTTATAGGCTGCCGAAAGCGTGGGAAAACACACTTTGGAGTTAAATATTGCACAAACTACTGATCGTAGAAGTGATGCGGCATAATATCGACAAAGGATCCTAACCTGCTCTATTCAAATTTGCCGTTTTCAGATTTGTGCAATGGCGGCACAGGGGATCCCCCAAAGGACGTTAGGGATTCTCTGACGTTTTATGACGTAAATGAGTGGATAACAACATATAAAGGACATTTCACTGCCTGGAAATAATACTACGTGGCAGGTCAATACTCATACACGCAGATAAAAGTTACAACTACAGCAATTGAACAAGAATTACAGACAAATAAAGAACGCATAATAATAATAATAATAATAATAATAATAATAATAATAATAATAATAATAATAATAATACACATACCTGTTTTAGCACATTCATTTCGATCAGTACATCACACAAATGCGATTACAGTACGTTTTATTCTCGATGTTCTAAATTGACGGATGTGAAACAAAATATTCGTTCCATTTACGATATTTGTACGTACTGTAACAAGGGCCGATATTTCTGGTTCCAAATTGTATAACGGGACTGCATGCAGAAGATAGCTGTAAGGAGCAAGGTACAGAGGGAAGTCTTTGTTTACATGAACAGAGGATGGTTATCAGAACGGACACTGCAAAAGGTGTTCAAAGTTTCGACCCGCCACTTCAATGCAAAGGTTACAGCGGCGGTGAAGGGACCACCGCGACGCAGCGGATGCGTTGAAACACTCCTGGTGTTTCCTGAATGCTCCACGCTGCAGCAACAATTCGAGCAACCAAATCCTCCTCTGATTACATAGCCGTCGCGTAGATTAGTTGTTTCATATGGCCCCAGAAAAAGAAATCTAAGTGGTTAAGGCCGGATGAGCGAGGTGGCCAAGACACCGGTCCTTCTCTGCTGTCCATTTGTTCGGAAAGGATGCGTTAAGACAATTTTGCACCTCCACAGCAAATGTGCTGGAGCACCGTTGTGCATAAACCACATGTTTCGATGAACAGCTAGTGGCACAGTCTCTAGTAGTTCAGGCAGAATCTCTTTCAAAAATGTCCGATACTCCCACCCGGTCAGGCATTGTGGTAGTAGGTTCGGTACGATGAAAATTATCAACGATTCATGCCCACACATTCACAGAACACCGTTCCTGATGGGCACGAGTTGACATTCCATATAAGTTTCCCTCAGACCACACATGTTGAGTGTGAGTGTTCATCACTCCATCACGGGAAAACATAGTTTTATCTGTGAATAGAATACTAGACATGAAGCGGGACGTATTATCATGGTTCGCGTAGCCACTGGACAAACTCCCGCCTACGTGGATAATCAGCGGCGTGTAATGCATGCACCCTTTGGACATGGAAAAAGTACATCTGATTTTCGTGAAGCATGTTCCACATCTGCCGATGAAGGTGTTAATTTCAGCAGCGACCCGTGTGCTGGTGGACAGTTTTCTCTGATCTCGAGCAAGAATTTTCTCCTCAAAAGCCACAGTCCATACGGTTCTGTTTCGTCCAGCATTGGACTTGTGTGCTTCCAGCAATCCTGTTTCTTGTAATCTTCGATCTACACTGGAGAAAGTTGCGTAGTGTGGAATTCTAAGATTAGGAAACTGTTGTCTGTACAGCTGTAGTGCCACACAGCCATTACCGTCCGCTTTCCCGTATGTCAGATCAATTTCTGCCAATTCCTCACGTGTGTACTCCTCCATTACCTCTGTAATCACAGACGTTGGGCCTGCGCACCGTATGGTGATGAAATAAAGCGAAATTAAAGTCGGAAATGGTAAATGTTCCCTCGCCATTCTGTTCAAAGTCCAGAATCGAAGATAGCGAGATTGCAAATTAGTGCAATTGTTCTGTCAGAGAATGATATTTGTGCGTACCGATTAGCAAATGTACGAAACTTACATCGTGACGGAGAAGATAACCACACCCAGAGCCGTAACTACGGGGGAGGAGGAGAGGCCTTGGCAGCAAGAGTGCGTCGAACAAGCAATAAGAAAAAAAGTGTTGAAAAATGGGTAAACGATGTGGTGCCCCGTAAAAGTATTGGCGCCCTATTAAATCAATATTGTTGCCGGTTTACAAAGAAATAGCTCGCAATTGAAACGTTTCAGTAAGACTCACGAGAAGTTTTTACTTATTACTTACAGAAAGTTATTATATATGACTTGTTAATAACGATGTGATATACAAGGTGCCGAGTATTAACTTATATTGCATGTAGGAGCATTTTCAAAATCAGAAACGGTCAAAGTCTGAAATATGTGTTCCGCGTTTTGATAATGACGAGTCTGGTTACTTAATCACGGTTTTCTTATAGTATTAATCACGACGGTGAGAATGAAAGTATGAAAAATAAAAGAAATTAAGACACACATGCAAGCTGCTATTTGCGCGGGAATATTAAAACTGAAGGTAAACAAGGGGAATAATAACATTTTCGAATTTGGAGCAGTTGTATAATAGGGGCTTAACAGGTCAGAACTTAACCTAACGAATTTCATCTTTTTCAAAGACTGATCACTACCAGTGACTTTTTTTTATTCCGTTGACATGAAATGCTTCCTATTTGAAGGAATTTCTTGGGATATATATACTTCAATGAGTACTTTCAGGCTCATTGCTATTTTATTCTTTTGAATATGTATACAAATAATTATAGGTAAAATCAATATTAATTTTATTAATATTGTTTAAGATTAATTGATTAATATTGATTAACCAAGATTGTTATTGATTAATATTGTATAATTAAGTAGATAGCATATTATTTAATAATTATATAGATAGTAGTTAGTACCAGCGCTGGGAAGTTAAGATAAAATATTATTAAGTAATCATTTTGTATATTTTGTGTGTGTGTAAACTATTGCATTAGTCAAATATTTATCTCTTACAGCTTTCAGAAAATTATCAGCTTTCAAAAAATTATCCAATTAATCAGGAGCGTACAAAGACAACCTTTTTTCCTGTAGCAGAGTGGTGATCAGAAGATCGTATAAAAATCGAGAATAGGGACAATTTGAAGTTTGTTGAAATATAAATCCCGACTGCAACTAACAGGATCTTCATGCATACTGTTGTCCACTAAATTTATGTCAGACAATGTTCGGGAATCTCCAACGTCCTTTGAAGAATCCCTTGCGACACCACTGCCAAATTTAAAACTGCATATTTGGATAAGAGTAGGTTAGGATCCTTTGACAATATCATGCCGCATCACGTCTACGATCAGTAGTTTGTGCAATATTTAACTCCAAAGTTTGTATTCCCACGCTTTCGGTAGTCTATAACACGTAAACAACGCACTTTTCGCCCTATTTTTATTGGAACTTTTTGTTTGTTTTACTGTCAGGAATCATCCTTCTGCTTTTGTACAACGAATTTAGCGCCATACTGTATGTCTACATTCCTTTTAAACATTATTTAATAGGGTTCTTCAATGCAACGCACGTTTCGCTATCGGTTTTGTAGGAAGCGAAATCTTCGAAAGAGTATGTCCTTGGAAAGGGAGATTTTGAGGCTTATTTTGCTTTACGAGTACAAAGATGCAAAGGCCACTAGAAGAATATGCTTCGAGTTTACAGGGACGTCAATGAGTAAACGGATTGTCCAGAAGAGGTTCAGCTGCTTTTCTTCCGAGTTGAGTTGATTTTGAGTTTAACGTATCTTTCAGCAGCGCGGCTATGTGAGACGAAACCTACTGATTAACGTGGAATCCGACCCACACGAGCTCCCGCCGGGAATGAAACCCGAGTCCCCCACGCCAAAGGCGCGTACGCTAACCGCTTAGCCACGAATGAGCTCTGTTTTTCTTCCGAGACAAGGGCCTTGAAGACTACCATCGTGCCGGTCGTCCATCCACCCTATACAAAGTCCAGCTGGAGGAAGAAATCAGTAGAATGCTCATCAAATTTTACAGGAGCTGGCACACAGGATTGGAATATGTGACGAAACCTTTCGATCATATCTTCATAACCTTGGGATGACATGAAAGCTAAGCAAATGAGTTCCTCATGTTCTGTCTGAGGGAAACATGCTCAACAGTTAAACATCTGCTTGTCGTTGCTGTCGCGCCATAATTTAGCGTCGTTCCTGGACCAAATCTTATCATATGACGTAAAATTGATCATGTATGATAACTGGAGGAGGGAACAATTGGACGACTTCTGGTTCGGTCTCATTGGCTGTTAAACCGGACATTTAACAAAAGAAGGTAATGCTATGTGTTTGATGGACCAGCGTTGGCATAGTCCATTATGGATATCTACAAAGCGAAAAACCATAGCAGTCGAGGTCTACTCGTCACAATTGCCAAGAGTTTCAGCTCCATTGGTCCAAAAGCAGCCAGCACTGGTCAACAGAAGAGGGTTTGTTCTTCTTCACGATCTTGCCAAACCTCATACGGCAAATGCAACTAAACAGATTATCAAAACATTGGTCTGGAAAATTCTGCCTTATCCACCCTATTCCTCGGACATCGCTCCATGGGACTATTACCTGCTTTTGGCCATGGATAAACACTTGCGGAAACAGCAGGTCCGAAAACTCGACGATGTCACAAAGGCTGTATCACAATTTCTGGACTAATGAAAAAAATATTTTTTTTTCTCAAAAAGGCATTTATAAGCTTAAGTCTCGTTGGAAAAATGTCATTGAAGCCAATGGTGATTATTTCGAAGAATAAAATTGATGTTTAAGATTTTTGTGGGCCATGTTGGAGTGACGAAAACCTCACCAACTTCTTTTGTTATGTGATATAATACATGGAAAACGAAAGATAAGTATTTTTGAGTAAAGACTGACTTGTTTCTTATCTATTAATATTTTATTATGAGAATCGTATACTCATGCTAATCGACTGAGGTAGTTGGGAACTACTTTACTTTAACAGTAATAAATTATATTATAGTACGAAGGAAATATTACAGCACAATGGAAATATACAGTTATACTATTTAAGCGCGTACTAAAACTACTTAAAATTTAGCAATTTGTATTACTCCTTTCAATAATACGATATCTACCTACAAAATTTTGTATTTCTAGGTATTCTGAGGTTTGAGGTTTGCCATTCTGATTGTGAAAAAACTCCGCAGTTCACAGTTTGGGAATTTCACAGGCAGATTATATTAGTCCATAACTTTGAGCAATAGGTTTGAGCAATAACTTTGAGCATTCTTTTGGCCATTCTCCTGTTTCATATATTTCATTGCACAGTCGGAACAATTCTTTCTCTCCCTTGTCTCCTATATTTTTAATGAATTCGATTGGTATGTTATCTATTCCGGTTGTCTTCCCATTCCTAATCTCGGATATAGCCTTTGCAAACTCATCCCGAAGAATACAAAATCCTTTATCATCCTCGCCTACTTCATTTTCTACTTCAACATTTAGGATACACGGTCTATCCCTACTCTCATATAAGTCTTCAACGAATTCTTCCCACCTTCCTATGAACTCATCTCTCTCGATGACTACCTTCCCATTCTTATTTTCTACTGCCATCATAATACCCTCTTGTTTCCTCCGAAATTCCATAGATTTCACTTCCTTGTACAATTCGCGGCAAAAAACCTGCAACATGAGCATATAAGTTTATTGTGAAATGACGAAGTCTTTTGCTCCAAAATAAGTGTACACGGGAGGAGGCCGAGGTTTATCCTGGCGTGATTCGTTCTACTTAGACGCTATGTTCATTCCCTGTGCTGTTATGCGTAGTTTCACAATAAACTTACATCCTCATGTTGCAGGTTTTTTGCCGTGGATTGTACATTTCCTCATATTTCCCAACTCTTTCTAATTCTTCTATGTCCTTGCATTTTCTTTTGTAAAACTCTTCCCTCGCTCTGTCTGTTTCTCTTCGTAATTCATTATTTAACTTTCTGTACATCTTTCTGCCCTCTTCTGTATCAACCTGTTTCCACATCTTCCTCTCCCTCATTTTCTGCAACATCTGCTCTGTAACCCGTAGTTTCTTAGCAGTTTTGTGTTCGCGGTAACCTGCTCCTTCTTCTGCAGCCTGCTGTAAGCAACGTTTAATATGTTCCCACCGTGCGTTACTACCTGCACCTATTCTTTCCTCGTTTGAACATTTTTCTTCGAATTTTTTAACGAAAAGATTTCTTATTTCCTCGTTTTTCAACTTTTCAGTATTCAACACTTTGTTACCTACTTTTCTTCTGCCTACATTTTTCAATTGAATATCTACTTCGGCCAGCACAAGATTATGGTCAGAGAAAATATCAGCTTCGGGAAGAGTCTTCGCGTTCTTTAAGCTATTCCGATACCTGTCCTGAAACATAGTCTATCTGATATCTTCCGCCGTCTATTGGTGATTTCCATGTATATCTTCTTCTCTTGTGCTGATTGAACCAAGTGTTCCCAATTACTAGTGAATTCTGTCTACAGAAATTCACCAGTCCCTCTCCCCTTTCATTTCTTTCGCCTAAACCATATTTTCCTGCGATACTACCTTCCTGCTTTTCTCCTACAACTCGCATATAACAGTACAATATTTAATACAAAATTTAACAAAATTATGATCCACAATGGTCCAATATAATTTGTTTATACGTAAAAATTTTTGCACGTAAAAATATTTTACTATACACAAATCAGCTAATTGGTCGTATGTTACGAGGGAGTTAAAGACTAAATTCAGCTCCATTTGGACACAGCTGAATTCGCTTTGACATGAGTTCGTTTAAGTTTTGTTTAAGCAATAGTAAACGAAATCACGTTTGAAACCTTTTGGCTCGGTTTGACGACAGTTTAGTTCGTCAAAGTTCTACCGACAGTTCTGAACGGTACGATTTGGTTCAGTTTGAAAATGGTTCGATTCGGTTTGTGGACAGTTCGGTTCGGTTCAGTTAACCGTTCCAAACCGGTTTAAGTGGCAAACCGAAACCGCGGTTTACGTTTTCAGAAACCGTCCACCCCTAATTTGGCGTACCCGTTCTTAATTTCAATGTAATAATTAAAGCGACTGCGAAACCGGTGTAGAGAGTAAAATTTATCTTGCCATAAATTTAACTCCTCCAGCCATTACCAATAAATCATACAATCGAACACAGGAACACAGGGACCAGGGACTTAATTAAATTAATCATGCTGCGAGTTAGAAGATAGATAAATAGATAGATACCACATAAATATAGATAGATAATCTATTTAAAACCGAACATTTTTACATCCTTTTAGTTTCCAATATTAAATTCTCAAAGAATAATTGCCAATAATAATAATAATAATAACTTTTAGCACAGAAGTACAGGTCTTTTGAAAAATAAAGCATGTAAAGTTCTCAAAAAGTTGTGACAAAGTTGTAAAATAACTACTAGCTGTGTTTTGTACAGTCTTATCGATCTTGGGGAAAAGCTAAAGCTCTAGAGGAGACCATATTCATGATTTGTTCTTACTTTTGCTGCAGGTATCTTCAAAAATTTTGGGAAGAATTCTACAACTTTGGAGGAGGGTACATTTTTCCCATATAAGACGTCTGGATAAAACCACTGTACCAGTAATATATTTGCAAATTAGGTAGGCTATTACCAGTGACAATAGATTTTTATTCATAAGTTAGTTTATACTAGATGGAAACTTACATCTAACAACGCTGTTCAATTAAAAGTATCGGTATTATCTGAGAAATCCGAAGTATTGTATAAAATCACCATAACCATCATTTACAACCATTCTCAATCCACTGCTGGATAAAGATCTTCCCAACATTTCTTCAGAGCTTTCTATTGTGGGCAACCCTTTTCCAAGGCACTCCGTATTGGTTCTTACTTTCATCATACTATATGGTATGAAGGCGTCTTCTGAGATGCTTCTTATCCTTTGATATCCATTCAAGAATTATTGTCTTTGTCTATCGATCATTGTATAAAATTATGGGAAAGAAAAATCATAACTATACTTATATCTGTTGTATGAGTTGCACAGAAAATGGCAGAAGAACATATTGACAGCGATCAAATACTTCAGCCCAACCTAATGGAGAAAGACGAAATGACCAGTGGATATCTAGTCAAAAGACGAAACGAAAGGTGGACATAATACAGGGTTTATGATTAGAAGTACATTGTTATTTAATTGAATTTGACAATCATATCGTTTTCAATATACCGTACATTTAATCATTCTGCAAGTATTTTTAATTTCATTGCTATGTAATTGTAGGTACATATCCAGTATATTATACATGAGTTCATATTATATAATCTTAAGTGTTCTTGGAAGAAGATTAACCTGTCTATCATTATGGTTAACGCGCTCGCTTTTGGTTAAAATAGTTTAAATTAAAATTTGTAAAGAAGTAAAATAAGTATGAAATATTTATATATAATTTCAGAATTCGAAATGTTAATTATGAAGTATCCATATACAATTTCAGAATTCGAAATTGAATATATAACATGAGATAAGCACTAAAGCACTTGATTGAAAAAGAGTAGCAAGTGAAAATAAAAAATATTGAAAGGTGTAAAATAGAGGTGGATAACTTTTTTTTTTCGTTTTCATTTCAGAAATCAGTGGCGTTCTACTGATCAAAATATAGACTAATAACGAGGCCATAATGGACAGTAAAAAGAAAGTCAATACGAACCAAAAGTTAAGATTATTTAAACATTTTTAGAGAAACATAATTGATTACTTTTTATTTTCTCAAAAATGTTAATTTGTTATCAGAAACTAGGAATCAGTCCATCGAAATAGATATGTCTATTGATGCAGACAATATGATACGGACCATCGCGGGCTACCACAGTTGAAGCGTTGGCCATCTGTGGTCTACAATAAATTTATGTGGAAGAATTATTACAAATCTGTGGCTTGGGTCTAAAAGAGCCAATGTCACTTTTTGGCAAAAATGAGATACTCTTCAATTTTAACGTCTATAAATGGATGTTTTCTTGTGCAAGAAGAGCAAATGTCAACACGAAATAGTTTGGAATATATACCATTCATATTAACATTTGCTATTCTTGTCCAAGAAAATATTCATTTGTAGACGTCAAAATTTGGCGAACATCTAATTTTTGCCAAAAAGTGACATTGGCCCTTCTAGCCTCAAGCCACAGAAATATTTAATTTCAGGAATATGGAAAAGGGTTTGAGGCAAGCACTTATCGCTTCTGATGTATGTGGTCTGTTTCAATTCCCGAAACTTCATAAATCAAAGCAAATCAAATAGAACAAGTTAATTTATTGGTTGGTTATATTTTCGAAGAATACTCGCATTTCATGAACAAAACTTAGGAAAAGAAACTTCTTTCAGTTTTGTCAACAGAACAGATCATTGGACTACAGGTATCAGCAAATTCTTATCAACATCTGTTTTCAACCCGATATTTCCCGAATTCCTTCTGAGAAACTGGCAGAAAAGGAAGGTTGGATGCGACGGCCTATTCATTCCTTTGTTTCTCTAGGGAAGGAGGCTACTTGGCTTACATCCAGTAAATTGAGCAGTTTGAACTTATCTCACCGTATCATATGTAAGAGAGAGATGATGAGATAAACTAATTTAGACTTGATGATTTCTGAAGATTATCTGTAACCTTGATGATATCATCAATTATAAATTCCGCTTCAGAATTGGAAGGCAATGAAAGGGAAATCTTTCAACTGAACAGAGCTGTACCTGCTATCTTTGAAGAGATCATCATGGAGCCAAATCGCGACAAGGAAATAATTTTTTCTGTTCCCTCCCCTGCCAACTCATTTAAACAATCTCAAGTATCCAAGAATAGATCTGCTTGAGGTCAAGGTATTGAGGACACAAAGAATGAAAGCGGAAAAGCTGGTAAGTTGTCTTCAGATGATACAAGTGAATCATTCAAAACAACCGTGCATTCAGAAACTCAAACTGTTTAATATACATTATCAAAATATTCGTAGTTTGCTTGGTAAAATGAATGATTTCTTTTGTGGTGTGTTATCAAGTAATTCTGATTTGATTGCAATCACGGGAACTTAGATTAATGAATCACATTAGGACACTGAACTATTTGATAATTAGTATTAATAGTTAGTAACTATTTGGTAGTAACTGTGATACTTAGTATGATGGAAATACGTAAAGCTATTGACCCGAGTGACATTTTTCAAAAAGTGAGTTTTCGGAGCGATGGAACTAGTGGCTCCATACGGGGTAAAAGAAGTAGACGGAAGCACGGAAAATCAGTGGCGGCGTAAGGGCGGGGCGAGCGGTGTCCCCGTCCCGAGCCCCACTTTGTGGGGGGCCCCGGACGGTAGGTAAAAATAATTACTAAAGAACCTTTTAGTATGAGCCATACAAAGGCCGTCAAGGTTTATAATGCACACCTTCCCTAAAAGTAAACGCAATTAATTGTCGATCGATATTACAAAAAATAACAAATGAAACAACAGACTGTTATTATAAACAGAAATATCTTCTAATAAAACTAAACAGTGCCGGATTACGAATAAGGTAAACAAGCCATAGCTTAGGGCTTCACTCTCTTGGGGACCTGAAAAGAAATGTAAAGAAAAAACTGAATGTAGATTAAAAATAAATAAAATAAATGTTCCACGCTCTTGGGGGACCCCAAAGAAAGGGTCTTTCCTAGTAAGATAGTGAAATCGGCCTTGGGGTCCCAGTTTGCCTTACGCCGCCACTGCGGAAAATATCTATTTACTATTAATAAGGAAAATTTAGTTTATTATGTTCATATGTAATCGTCTGTATAAATTTAAATGGGAAAAGTTTAAGCTCGTGAGCTAAAGATAGTCATGAATTCCATGAAGACATCTTAATTCAATTCAATAAATCGTGTAATTATATTATTACAACTGCAATAAAAATATATTATTTTTAATTTAGAATTAGGATTTAGATTTCGGGGCTTTCGGCATCTAAGGCCATGTTAGCCCGTCAGGTATGAGGGATGACGTCCCTTGACGATCACACTAGCCGAGGAAAGGGAAGGAAGGAAGTGGCATGGGACCAATTGTAACTGTACCAAAAATTTGCTTAAAATATTTTCCGTATAAACGCAAATTCTGCGTTGGTGCATTATGTGACGTTCATCTGAATTTGTACACTTTGTGTGGTGTATGCTCCCCGTTGATTGTGCTACCACCTGGTGGTACCGAAGGAAAGGGAGTAGAGGAAGAGGAAGAAGAAAACAGAGAGAACTGCTGGTTTGAAAACCAATGTTAGTGTAAGTGTGTGTGTGAACTATGATTCAGCAAGTTTTGCTGATCATAGTATTATCTCGACGCCAAAATGCTTTTTTTTAATGATTTAAATTACGTTATGTTTTAGAAAAACTAGAACTGTCTTCGAAATTCCATAAATGATATGTGAGAATAATAATGCAGATACTAGTGTTTTTCGCAGGTGTTGTGTAAGTCATTATTAAAGTAAATCAGCCCCAAGTAGTACTTTATAACAAGGGGGGCGTGTTCGAGATTACATGTGAAAAAAAGGTCTTGGCAGGTGACTAATAGATAATGGACTCGTGGTAATCAACTACAGTAAAATGTTCGAATAATATAGTATCTTCAACAGTAGTTGCCTCATAATGCAGTTGTTACGCCAGCCAGGATGGACTGTTTCATAAACTTTTAAAATTGGAAGAAAGGACAATCTCCACCAAAAGATTATTTTGGATTCGCAGTGAGCTTACCAAAACGTGATTTCTACAATAGACGCCACGACGAACTATACTATCTTGTGAACGATTAAAACGTATTTACGAACTCGCTACGAAAATGGGGCAAAACAAAAACTAGTTAGTATGTTACAGGTATGTTTAATCTTTGAATAAATGGCACTCTAATTTTAGATTTGTTTGTTTTCTCTTTTTTAGAACGCATGACGAATTAAGATTATGGTTGTTATGTCGCTTGTAAGTGATCTACAAAAACAGGTGATGTTATCATCTATTTTTCGTAACACGCCTTAGATCTTCGCCCAGGTGATCCGTCCGAATCTGGACCGTAACGGTGAAGTGTATCGCGCCTTCCTTGAACGATCGTCGTGGAAACAAATTTTCCGAACCCACAAATAAAATAGTGCAAAGCTGTATTATTTGAGGGCGAGGAGTAGGGAGTTCACCACGGAGGCCGGTTAAGGATGGTGTGTACCGAACAGTGCTAAGCTGTACCGTAATAGAATGGCGTTTCCCTCCAGGGACGGATCAATTAATAATAATTCACGTTTTTATTAATTGATTCGTAACGGGTGTGACATCTGGGAGAAGATCTAGGTGTTGTAATATTCGATAGGTTTCATTTCTCATGATATGCTATATGCGCTAACTTGAAGATATTATTGGTGTTTGTTGTGTTTGTATATTTGTAACTGGTAATCATGGCAGAAAGTGAAAATTTGAGTTTGCTAACTTTGCTTGAAGCTATTAATAAAATTAACGCTGCTGTTAACGATACTAAAGAACAAATACAATCACTTAATGGTAGTGTGAACGATACTAAAGAACAAATACAATCACTTAGTGGTAGTGTGAACGATACTAAAGAACAAATGCAATCACTTAATGGTAGTGTAAATGACACTAAGCGACAACTCAATGATGTCATTAACGAGTCGAAAACTGAAACCCAAGCTCAGATAGAAAAGTTCTCTAACGACCTTACAGGTAAATTAGAAATGTTAGAATATAGGATGGATGGGCAAATTCAGACACTGTCGACTGAGTTAGTACAAATGAGAAGTGAAATAGACAGGGTTAGTCGTACTTGTGCGGATAACTTTGAAAAACTGTCAGCACAGTTTCAAGAGAAATTAAATGTACAAGAAACAAAGGTTGATGAAGTTAAGCTTGCCGTGAAAAATAACGAAGACAAAATACGTTTAGTCAATGCTAAAGCTAATCAGTTAGGAGATCAAGTTAGGGACACCGAGGAACGTATTATAATGATTGGAAATAAAGTTAAGGATTTAAGTTCCGATGTCAACTTAGTAAATGATAAAGCTGAGCGAGCGCAGGAAAAAGTGGGAGAACAGGAAAGTAGAATCATGAAATTGGATCAAAGTGTTCGTGAGATTTTTGATGTAAGTATTGCAACACGAGAAATAGCTCATCATACTCAAACGATGATAGACGATGTTAAGGGCGAAGTAGAAAGTAAGTTCGATATAGTAAATCAAGAGGTCAGAAACTTGCGCGTGAGTATGATTGAAAGTCAAATTAGGTCATCAACACTTGTGGGAAATGTAAAGCCCGAGGTAGAAATTAAAGAAGAAAAAGTCGATACCAGTGTACGTAAAAACACCAACCCTTTTCTTGACTATGATGTTAGTCCGGTGTTAAGTGAAAATGATTCTTCGGACTCTCACAGTGATAATAGCTTTGTTGGGGTAAAAACAATCAAACGGAGGAAAAAACGAGAAAGAAAAGTAGCTTTAAAATTACGAGATTTAGAATCTTTCGAGAAATTCTCGGGTCACGAAAATGAATTGACTGCCACTGCATTCTTACGTAAGTTTGAAGATCAAGCTTCGCTTATGTCAATTTCTCGTAGTCAATATTTAGATATTATCAAATTTTTGTTGACTGGTTCTGCGCAAAATTGGTACATTAACAATTGTGGTTTTTTCACTTCTTACGATCGTTTTGCCGAATTGTTCAAATTAGAGTTTGAGAATGAACAGGTTCGTGCTAACAAGTTAATGGTATTGCAATACAAACCATATGATGTAAAAGTCGACGGAAGTGTGTACAATTTTGTGTCATATAGATGTAATAAGATTCAAGAAATTAATCCCGACATAAAAGAATCGTTAGCTATTAGTATGATTCTCAATTTGATTCCACCTTACTACCGACGTCAGTTAACAACTTTGTCCACTATGAATTTGTCTTCTGTATTGTCCGTCATACAAAGATTAGAAGCAATTCCCAGGTCTGATAACCGTAATAACAGCAATAATCATAGGTTTCTGAAAGTCAACCAGGTATCTGTTGATAAGAACGGTAAGCGTAAAAGTAATCAGAATAACGTTAGTGACTGTGATGAGTCAGATCAGGTACATTCGAACGAAAATTCAAACAACAGAAATAATCGGAAAAGAAAAAATTCCTTTCGTAGAAACAAAAAGAAAAAATGGAATAACAATAGTAGTTCTGATAGGCATGAAGAAAGTGTGTGTTTTTGCAATCATGGTTCAAATGTAAGTAATAGCAATGCTAATGTGAATCAAAATGAAGCCACTAGCGATGTGACTAATAGGTCAGTGAATGGTAATTCCCAAACAAGAAATTCACCTCAGACTGGTTACAGTAATGGAAATTTTGTAAATCCTTCGAACTTTGGTAATCCTACTGGCTTTAGGCCACCAAGACCGAATTTTACGAATGTCACTGCAGGTAATTTTGGGTTTCAAAATAGATTTCCTCCCCCAAACTAGAAGCACCCTGCCTGAAGAGTGCTCATAGCAGGGAATTAATTCAAACGTGTAGTAATGAGTTAAATAATGCACTCCTTCCAAATAGTCAGACTGTTTTTGTAAAGCTTGATAAAAATTTAATAAACTTAGTACAGTGGGATGATGTTTTCTCATCTGATGAAGAGGAAACTAAAGATTTTTGTAAAACTAATGTAAATTCATGTGCCACTGCTGAAATTCTTGTCAAAATTATGAACGAAAATCTGTATGCTCTGTGCGATTCAGGTGCTTCGGCTTGTTTGTTAAGCTACACTGCGTGGAAGAAAATATCTAACATTGTGTCAAACGCTGTATTACAACCCGCTCCTCAAATTGTTCTAGTAGATTATAGTGGAAAAAGAACAAAATCAGTTAAGGGCGAGGTTACCCTCTGTGTAGAAATTGGACCTGTAACTTGTGATGTTAGATTTATCGTTGTCAGTGACCTTAATTGTAATTGTCTGCTAGGCAGAGATTTCTTATCGCTAGCTAATGCGAAATTAGACTTTGGCGAGAAATCCGTTACTGTAGGTTACGACCCTAACACTTGTAAGGTACCAATGAAAGAGTATGAGCACGGATTTGGTAGTGACCCCCTTCTGAGTAATGAAAGTAAAGGTAAAGTAAAAATACTTACTAGAGAGAGTGTTAATAAGGTTGGTTTTCATTTAAATAATGCGAATTGTGTTGACACTAATTCAGCTATTGAAAGCGAAAACGAAGATGTAGTCGAACCTGTGCAAGAGTGTCCAATAGTTAAGAATTTAGAAATGCATAAGAAACAGCTGACGCAGGAATGGATGGATAGTTTGTTAGAAAACAGTAAAGCATTTGAACATGTAGAAAGGTGTAATATCAATAATGATTTAAACATAGAGCAAATAAAACAAGCACGTTTGAACGAAGCTGCTGAAGTAAATTTTTTGTATCATTTCTATGGGGAACAAATTCATAAATTGGATGAGGAAATTCAAAAATCTCATAATAATGTAAAAATAAATCAGGATGTTTGTAATACAAGTAAAATTACTCGTAATACCCAAAGTCACTTTCCTTCTGTTACTGAAATTAGAACAAAAGTTCTTGAAATTGAAAATTTATCTAATGTTCAAAAACAACGACTTTATGATTTGTTATTGAAACATAGATTGGTTTTTAGCGATTTGCCAGGTAAATGTAATAAATTTGAATACACCATCGAAGTTGAAACAGACCAACCGATTGTAAAACGTCAGTACCCATTACCTTTTAAATACAAAGAAAATATTGAACAGCAAATAGCTGAATGGCTAGAATGTGGCGTAGTGGAAGAATGTATTTCTGTGCATTGTCATCCTTTGTTGTGTGTAGCTAAGAAAAACACTAGTAAACTTCGTACTGTTGTAGATTTAACTCAATTGAACAAATTTGTGAAATTAAAGCAGTTAAAAGTCAATAAGATCGATGACCTCATTAAATTTCAAGGAATTCAATTCGTGTCCTGTTTAGATTTTGTGGGAAGTTATTTACAAGTATGTTTAAGTAAAGAAAGTAAACAATACACAGCCTTTTGTTGGAACGGTAAAATGTATCAGTATACTCGAGTTCCGTTTGGTTACATAAACGGAGGAGCTGCTTTTATGTTGTGTTTGCAAACTGTCCTTGGGGCAGGTTTATATGAAAAAGTAGTCTCTACATCGATGATGTCTCTGTAATTTCTATGACTTTTGAAGAACAGTTACGATTTTTGGATCAAATATTTCAGAAAGTCTACGAGGCTGGTATGACTTTAAATCTACAAAAGTGTACTTTTTGTAATACGAAATTTAGTTTTTTAGGGTTTGACCTCAGTCCGCAAGGCATAACAAAAAATCCTTCTTATGTACAGTGCATCAAAGACCTACCAAGGCCTAGAAATTTGAAAGAATTGCAAAGAGTTTTAGGTTTGTTCCAGTGGTGTGCCAAATTTGTTGAAAATTTCGCTCAAAAATCTGAACCTTTATTTGGTTTGTTAAAGAAAAATAAAAAATGGATCTGGGATCAATCTTGTGAAGATAGTTTTAACCAGTTGAAAAGTGATTTAGTTCAAGAAGTAATGCTTGCACATCCTTTGTTAGATCATGATTTTTGTTTAATTACAGACTGTAGTTCAGTTGCTTTAGGAAACATTCTTTTTCAAGAAGTAGATGGTAAGAAACATATTTTAGGGTTTTATAGTAGAACGTTAAAACCTGCTGAGAAGAATTACACTGTGACTGAACGTGAGTGTCTTTCAATTGTAGTCGCGCTTAAACGTTGGTCTCAATTGTTGTATGGAAGGCATGTAAAAATTTACACGGATCATAACTCGTTGGTATATTTGCACAAAATGAGACAGTGGAATTCTAGACTTGCTCGTTGGAGTTTACAAATTCAGGGATTTGATGTACAAATTGTATATATTAAAGGTCAAGATAATCAAGCTAGCGATGCATTGTCACGTATCATTCTGTTTCCTGAGGTTGAAAAGTATGAAGTTAATAAGTACGAAGTGTTGCCATCTTGTTTTAAACATTTGTCTGTACAAGATTTGATCAGTAAACAAAGAGAGCACCCAGAGTATGAAAATATCATGAAGTATTTAGAGAATCCCAATGATCCTTATGTTAAGGTTAAGAATCGAAATATTGGTGAATTTTACAAAATCGAAAATGGAATTTTGTTGAATCGTAGTTACCATTTTCCTAATCAATGGAAAATTTGTATTCCTCCTTCACTTGTGAATGATGTAATTCAAAATTATCATGAACAAGGTCATTTTGGTTTTGAAAAGGTTTTAGGCTTTGTAAGTGATTGTTGTTATTGGAAGTCCATGCGTAGAGATATCGGCAATTATTTGCGTGACTGTGTTGTCTGTAAACGTACGAAAGTTGAAACTTCGCCACCAGCTAGACCTTTACAAACTGTGGCTGTAAAGAATGTAAGAGACATGGTCTCGATCGATTTGTTAGGACCTTATCCACCTTCTCATACTGGAAATAAATTTGCATTGTCAATTTTGGATGTATTTAGTAGATATTACACGATGTTCCCAATCAGAAATGCAACGACTAAATGTGTTTTGAGATGTTTAGAATATTACTATTTTGTAACCATGGGAATTCCAAAATCCATACTAGTAGACAATGGTGGATGTTTTGTATCAGCAAAATTTAAATCTAAAATGGAAGAATATGGTATTAAAATTCATTATGTAACACCTTACCACCCAAAGAGCTCAGTTGTAGAGAGAATCCATAGGGAGACGAATAGGTTGTTCAAATTGTTGTGTAACGAAGAACATACTTCTTGGGAAAGATACATACCTCAGATTGTCATTTTGTTAAATTATTCTGTGTGTAGTAGTTTAGGTGTCAGCCCTGCTAGTCTTCATTTAAATGTAAAAGCAAATTATTCTGTGTTGAAGCATTTTGGCATTGTAACAAACGAAAGCTATGATGAAAGTGAACCTGTAAATTGGGAAAATAAACTCATAATGGCTGACTACCGTAGAAATGAAAAAGTTAGAAAAAGAAACGAGAAATATAATGCATCCCAAGAAAGAAAATACAAAATAAAAGAAAATGATTTGGTATTTCTGTTGCAATCGCATTTGAGTTCAGCAGTAGACAAAAAGATCCGCAAGTTTTTCATGCTTTACAAAGGTCCACTATTTTGTAAAAATAAAATTTCAGATAAAGTCTTTGAACTTGTAGATCCTTTAACTGGAGAATCTTGTGGCGTACACTCTATCGATCGTATGAGAGTGTGGAGACCCACTCAAAAAACTAGGAACATCTGGTTAGAATTAGCTAAGAAACATATACATGAAAGAGAATTTGATTCTGTAAAAGAAAATAGTGAAAAAACCGATTCTTGTGAACCAGAAACTTTAGTAAATGTTAATTCTTTGAATATAACAAAAGTTAGTTTGTCTGTATTCAACCAGAGCGAAAGTAATAAGTTCAATGTTCAGTTGTTGTTGAAAGAGCTATTGAAATGTGATACATATTTGCAATATTTAAACGATAAGCTAGATTGTCGGTATCGCACTCTTATGTTAGCTTTAAATCATTTGCTGAATCCTAAGATAAACAGACGTGACGTGTAAAAAAAAAAAAAAAAAAAAAAGTCACGGACATGATTGTTTTCTAAATGCTAATATATATGAAACTGTTGTTTATTAGTATTCAGATGTAAAAAAAAAACGTTTACATGAATAATTGTATTGTCTTGTTGATGCTTTGCGATAAGTTATCAAGACTAACTGTAAGATCTTAAACCACCAAATGTACGCGGTGAATTATATAGCATTCATGTGTTATTAAGAACGTAAACGATGATATGCTCTGATGTACTCAGAGTGAGAGTAAGTTTTTATGTGTCAGTGGAACACTGTGACACGAGTATTGAATTATGAATGGCAACTCCCCCCCCCCCCTCACTTATTTTTAACCTTTGGGTTCATTTTTCTATGTTGTTTTACATTCCTACCTCACTAGAAGGTCTTGTTGCCATTCCAAAGGGGTGGGATGATAATAGAAATGCAATGGGGAAGGGAGACTTAAAAATTTAAGTGGATAGGCGCTTATTAGCGTAAAAGTGTGGCAGACTTACTTCTATCCGGCCTCACTCTTATTGTTACAGTACAAAAGAGTGGTAATAAACTTGTTTCATGTAGTTATTATGTTTAAATGATGTGTAATCCTTGTATTTGTGAATAATAATTTTGTTTTCGTAACTTCTTTGTCAGAATAACTTGAGAAGTGCAAGTATGTTTTGTTATTTATGCAATTTAAGTATAATGTGTGTAGAATAAGCTTGTTCATTTCCTTTTGTGGAATAATGTTTGTTTTATCTATTTGTTGAAAAGTTGAGTTATTCATAATAATTATTTGTTCATGTTCTATAGTTTTTCGTATAATATCGTAAAGTAAGTAATGTGAATATTTTACCTCTAAATAATGCCATGATTTCGTATAATGTTTGTGTTATTTTAACAATAAGAGCGCATATAGCAATATTGTAATTCGTATATTAAAGGTATATCATGAGAATTATTTGTATATCTATTGTGAGTCATGCACGTATAAATGTTTAATTTAGTGACAGTGCCGAATGTTAAAAAAAAAAAAAAAAAAAAAAGGAAAAGAAAGAAAGAAAGAACTTTACAGACTTTACATATAAAAGCCCCATAAAACTTTTATGTAAGTGTATAAATGCCCCACGCGTTTATCGTTTTTCTACGTTAAATGAAAGTTAATGAAACATTTTCATCTGATGAAGTGAAACGCGACGAAAGTTCTTATAAAATTCCTAGTGAGTTAATGTTCATCTTGACTTTGGAACAGTGATGATCATAGTAGTGAAACTACAGTCAGGGTTCTTGAACGTTTACCATTATTCAATGGTGCACGTACATTCCTTTCGACCGCCGCTGTAACTGTACCAAAAATTTGCTTAAAATATTTTCCGTATAAACGCAAATTCTGCGTTGGTGCATTATGTGACGTTCATCTGAATTTGTACACTTTGTGTGGTGTATGCTCCCCGTTGATTGTGCTACCACCTGGTGGTACCGAAGGAAAGGGAGTAGAGGAAGAGGAAGAAGAAAACAGAGAGAACTGCTGGTTTGAAAACCAATGTTAGTGTAAGTGTGTGTGTGAACTATGATTCAGCAAGTTTTGCTGATCATAGTATTATCTCGACGCCAAAATGCTTTTTTTTAATGATTTAAATTACGTTATGTTTTAGAAAAACTAGAACTGTCTTCGAAATTCCATAAATGATATGTGAGAATAATAATGCAGATACTAGTGTTTTTCGCAGGTGTTGTGTAAGTCATTATTAAAGTAAATCAGCCCCAAGTAGTACTTTATAACAAGGGGGGCGTGTTCGAGATTACATGTGAAAAAAAGGTCTTGGCAGGTGACTCTAATAGATAATGGACTCGTGGTAATCAACTACAGTAAAATGTTCGAATAATATAGTATCTTCAACAGTAGTTGCCTCATAATGCAGTTGTTACGCCAGCCAGGATGGACTGTTTCATAAACTTTTAAAATTGGAAGAAAGGACAATCTCCACCAAAAGATTATTTTGGATTCGCAGTGAGCTTACCAAAACGTGATTTCTACAATAGACGCCACGACGAACTATACTATCTTGTGAACGATTAAAACGTATTTACGAACTCGCTACGAAAATGGGGCAAAACAAAAACTAGTTAGTATGTTACAGGTATGTTTAATCTTTGAATAAATGGCACTCTAATTTTAGATTTGTTTGTTTTCTCTTTTTTAGAACGCATGACGAATTAAGATTATGGTTGTTATGTCGCTTGTAAGTGATCTACAAAAACAGGTGATGTTATCATCTATTTTTCGTAACACGCCTTAGATCTTCGCCCAGGTGATCCGTCCGAATCTGGACCGTAACGGTGAAGTGTATCGCGCCTTCCTTGAACGATCGTCGTGGAAACAAATTTTCCGAACCCACAAATAAAATAGTGCAAAGCTGTATTATTTGAGGGCGAGGAGTAGGGAGTTCACCACGGAGGCCGGTTAAGGATGGTGTGTACCGAACAGTGCTAAGCTGTACCGTAATACAATTATGTGTGGTACCTGGTGTGAATGAGGAAAACCCAGGAAAACTTTATTCAGGATGGCTGGCCGGAAAAAACTTTTTACACTTATTCGACCGAGTGGCCCCATCGGGAATCGAACCCGAGACCTACTTTTTTTTATTTAATAGTTCACTTGAAGATACACATAGTAAAGGAATTAGTAGCTGTGAAAGTAGTCAATGGAGATTTCACAATCTTTTGCTGATAAAAAATGATAAATTATAATTGTAATCGAGCACAATTTTGATTGTACAAAACAAATGTGATGTATCAATTAAGAAACTTCTATCATCAGAGGTGTTCGCACATAGTTAATATGAAGAGCATATACAAAATTTATAATCTTAAGAGATACGGAATGTCCCGGGAAGAAGTGACAATACTGTGAGAAATGATACTGTGGGTGATTTCAAGTCCATATGAACATCGGGCCCGATTTCGAATGATAGCTAAGACGAACAGAAATGAAAATCAGGTAGAAAAACGTAAACAAAAACAGTAACATGTAAAACATGGAAATGTAACGATACTTGTGTAAGTAAATACTAGAAAGAACATGCTGATACTAATTGCTAATGCATTAATTTGTGGTACAGTACCAGTTAATAATTAATGGTGAAAAATACAATGTTGGGACGTGGTGATCAATACAGACAGGAACGATATAAAAAGACGAAGAGTAAGTCACAGCAGATTTTCAGAAATGCCGTAACCAACATCAATGCACTTCTGAGCGCGTCGGAGGAGTTGGGTAGCACTACGAAACTCCCGACGATGTTCGCAGATTAACTCAGTTCCATTCATAATGCAAACTAAGTTCATCCCTTGCATTCACACTTTCCCGTTAAACAGTCTGTTTCGTCTACCCTCATAAACAGAAATCAAGCGGGATGAGATCAGGAGAATGAGGTGGCCAAGTAACCAGACAATCACGACCAACCTATTTGTTAGGATAAGTGTTATTCAGATGTTTAACGATCAACCGAAGCCGGCGCTCCATCATGGTGCAAGATGAGGTGAGGTATGTAAAGAAGCATAGTCTAATTGGTTCGTCAAAACATTTTTAACATATGAAGGTACTGCTGTACATTCGTGCATTCAGGGAGGATAAGAGAGCCAACAGGAATGTCACCAGCCATTCTACAACATCTGTTCATGGAAAATGTGCCTTGTACCTTGTGACAAGGTTTGCGTTATGATTTCCCCGAGCCCAAGTGTACTTATTAGGTTAATATTCGCACCGGTACAAGTGAAGGTTGACTCATTAGTGGCTAAAATGTATGGCACTTCTGTAGTAAACAATAGCGAAACTGAAGGCAGGAAGCGTAATCATGAGGATGTAACTGCTGCACCGGCTAGTGATGAAATGAAAATTTCGTGAACTCAGATTGCTTACGATACCGAGTTTGTATATATATGAGGTATTAAAATTAGTCAGAAAAAACATAGATAACTACTTAACGCATGCCGATGTACATGAATATAGAACTAGAAACTGTGATAAATTTGTAATACCGTCACACAGAACAAGTATGTTTGAAAAAACTACATTTTATAGAGGTACGGTGCTATATAATAAATTACCAAGAGAATTGAAATACATAAAAGATGATATAAAGTTTTTGAGAGAGGTTAAAAATATGCTAATTTGTAAATCTTATTATTCTGTAGATGAGTATATAGGTGAATAATCCTTTATTATTTCTGAAGGCAATAAAACTTAGTACGTAGATATATTTTAACCATTAGATTAAATAACAAATTTTATTTTTTCCTTCTTTTATTGTAAAAATTTTTTAGTTTTATATTCGTATGCTTATAGTTTGTTTGTATGTGTTTATTAACTCTACATTTAACCAATGTATTATTGTGAAATGACATGTTCTATACCATATGTACAAATTTGTGTACTCTGTATGGTCAAATGAACGCAAATAAATCAAATCAAATGGATACAACTGCCTGCCACACACGAGTACGTGGAATATCCAGACGTGATGATAGATCCCTATTTGTAGTAGGGATTCATTACACCAAAGAAGTTATTTTCTCGTTCTTCCAAAGACTGACTGGTTACACTTTTGGAAGTCACTTTAGCACTGGGAATTATTTCACACTCTATAACACTATTGTTATAACTCTTTGGAGAACCCTCATATACGGAAGAGTATTTCTTAGAATTAGTGCGCACCAAAACAAAATTCTTAGAATTGGAATGCTGCGAAGTTTCTCGCTCACAAGTTTCTATGTGTGTGTGCGGCTGCCCACCTACTCCTCTCTTCGTATGGCCATATATGAACAAAGAATTCAACTCAGCTTAATTTCCTTCTAACCACCTTCGAAAGCTGAATTGCAGGGGTAAAGGCAGCAACGGACTATATGCAAAAATGTGCATTTTTTGTGTTAATGACAAATTATTAATATTATCATCTGTTTAAATGTTGTTAGTGTGCTTTCAGTAATCCAATAAGTACTCAATCATCTCTTATTAGTGAAGCAGTTAACTTAAAACTAATTGTTTTGTGGGAACTATCTTTCATTCCCATAATGTACTCATGCGCCTTCATTGCGAGAGCAGTGGATAGTAATGACTGGACGCGGAAAGTGGGATGCTAGCCACGAACGAAGATGGATCATTTTGTATTGCTTCCCACTTGACTTCTATTTATTTTACAATTATAGTGAAGTGAACTTATTATAAGTAGTGAAATTCCTACAGCAAATAGAGAATGGAATACTTCACATTATTTCCCAGTTAATTCTATGTATGTGGTAACCATAGTGACCTAAAAATTCTCAATGTAACATATGAAATTTACGTCATCACTAGTTACTTAATATAAAGAATGGCATACCAAAAGTTTCTGATGTTAGAATACTCCAAAAGTTCCACCTGTCCATCAAATAGTGCAACAAAGATGAAACACAAGAATTTCCGTTAATTAAAACCAATGATGGAACCAGCATGTGGGAGGAGTTTAAGGATTTCAACAATCTGTTGATAAGTTTCTCATCTTTAGTGATCAGTGTTTACGTTTACCGGTCAACTGACTTTCGTAATCGTAATTACGCGTACGAGAATATCGTTCTTCCGTCGCGAATATCCGAAAGGGGTCAAATCAAGCTATTCACAAAAATGTATTTGTGCTATAATAATTTGAGTGTTGTAATGGATTCAGTGATCTTTAATTGTTATTCCAAGTAATTACAATGAGATGTGAAAATGTGCATATTACATAACAATAATTTGTGTTAGAGGATAAGTTCTGTGTATGTGTTTGTTTCCGTATGTTTACAGCTCTCGCAGTGCAACAGGTTAGTATTATTTTATACAAAATATACGGAGAGGAAATATATGTTGCACCCAACGTTCCTCGAACTCTGACCGTACACTGGGTAACCACGAATGGAACAATCAGCTGATTCAGCTGAGGTGGAAGCAGGGAATAATCACGAACATGATACATATCAAAAGTCCATGGTTCGAATCCTGAGTTTCACCAGTTTAGTTCTTAGTTGGTTAATGTTTACTTGCGGGTTGGTATTTCCTAGTCCAAGAGTCTGTTTTCTTTCATGAATCAGCACAAGGACTTTCAGGGATCAAACCCGATACCATTAAATCTTTTCATACAAACAGTAGCCCACAGGAAATGAACCCAAATACCCTCATAACTCTATTAATGCACGAATGGAAACTGCCTTCTGCTATTCTTCAACAGCTGCGTGAGCAGTTCCATTTTAAAACTCGTACACAAATACCATATCCACATACTCCTCATTCGTGTATGTAAGTGACATTTTATGGAAATTGTGTGTGAGGTACTTCGTAAACCCAGAGTAGCTCACAAATGTGCAGGTGTTACTCTCATAACACGAAATGTGACGCTTGATGAGAAAATGTGCCACATGTGCTGTCACAGTGTCACTTGTTCACAACCTAGCGAATAACGTATGAAACATTCCTAATCCTCTGTGTTGTACAAAGAAACACTACGAATTTCGTAGCATTCGAGTGTAAGGAATCTCTACTTCTCCTATTAACAAAACCTCGAAATTAATCTTTGTGAATCAAAGTTATACATTTGGCAACTGCACTTTTATTGTTTAAAGCAAATTCTACTGTGTCGTTTTGAGATAAGATGTCTTCGAAATTGCGACCAAGTCAGACCATGTGGACTCTGATCGGTTGTCTAAGTAGTCTTGAGTGACAAAATTCTTTTGCATTGAAATTGAAATGCAGAATTCGAATGTGCTGCCAAGTCCGGTGAGAGAGAAACTGATAATCTTTCACCGCCACACTCCTAACTTCCTCCGAAGGAGTCTTGGATTCGCCCCTGATTGAGATGGTAGATGAAGATGACTTTCTCTGATGTATAACCGTCGTTATTTAGCATAGCTTGTTAATAAAGAACTTCCAGTATTTCTGCCACATTTTGAAAACTTTATTTAAAAGAAATATACCAAATGTTGCATTACGAGAGGAGAGGGAGCGATTAAAGTAAAAAGTGGGGTACCTGATAATTGAAGGTTCCTTATAACCAGTGTAATTCAGAAAAAAAATGAATATCGTATTAAAAAAGAAAACATACAAAATACATTTTCAGGGTAACTCTTACAGCTATTATGTTATTACAAGATTAATGCTACTTCTGAAACTGATTAGAGTGAATATGTATTTGAAATACAAAACGACTTGCATAAATTTTTCGAAGTATCAAGTTTGAGAAGAACGAAGTTTATCTTCCACTGTTATCTCAGTGCTCAAAGATACCGGGATGAAGTAATTGGTCGGAAATCACACGGCCGCTTCTTATATTAATTCATGAAGATGAGTGTCAATATTAGGTACTAAGTTCAGTATTAACAAAAAAGCCACCCAACCTCTCGCAACCACACGTAGCACATTTTAATACTTAGACTTGAAATAAAAACATAATTAGTTAAAGACGATTGCCTTTGTCTTTGAATTTCAGAATACAGAGCTTTTCAGATAAAGGAGGGGGAGGGCCGGGTTTTATTAAACAAGACCGTACATCTGATATGTTTGACCTACAGGCAATTTGTGCTTACAGGCTAAATTCAGTCCTTTGAAGTAAATCGACTAGCTACTACATAGCTCCAACTTACTTCAATAAATTATTTACTCCTAAAGCCTGAAGCGCATTCATATTGGTGGCGGCGTTTTATCTTTGTTCATATCTAAGTAATTGTCCAAAATTAGATCAATGTTCATGTGATTTTTTTTTTTTTTTTTTTTTTTTTTGCTTAGAATCAAATATACTACCATTTCCTAAACTATTGTTACTTCCTCAAAGGACATCCTGTATAAAGTGAGTTGTTTTCAAAGGAAGTGAATTTGATCAGGCTTCATCGAATCCATATCTTAATATATTACTAACACAATACTACAAAATGAATCGTTCCGATAAAAGTAATTCATCTCTACACAATCTTCATTATTTTACATAAGACAATATACATACATGGTACGATTACCACGATATCATGTCTGGGTTTAAGACCTTCTTAGCATTTCAAGCGATAAACTAAGCTATTGTTATACCTTTTCTATCAGATGGTTCATGTCTATTCCTCCATATCGAGTGATATTAATGGCTTCTACCTTCATACCCGCCATCTGAGCTGAAGCAGGATTTGTACCGTGGGCGGAGACAGGAATAAGGCAAATGTTCCTATGACCTTGATCGTTTGCTTCTAAGTAAGACTTGATAGCACGTAGTCCTGCATATTCTCCCTGTGCTCCACTGAAATTGCAAGATTTATATGAAAATCTTGGTTAGTTAGGTATTTAGTTAGGAACAAAGTTTAGGTATTTAAAACTAAAAGTTTGAGAAACTAGGTAATCTTAGCACGGATTATTTACAACTCGTTTCAAGTAAAATTAATCTACTTTATACTTTCTTCAAAATAACTGAAAACAGAGAAAGCAATATTAAAATTTCGAGAACGTAGTGCATAGGTCTTTTGTTAGAAATAATATAAAATGGAGTAATAACAATTTCGTATTGTTGCTTTCAGTTGCCATATTAAAATTATTTTAAAAAATTAATCTGCGAGCTGAAAAGAATATAGCCAAAACTAGGAACGTCTGCAGGATTTTTTCCAAGGGAACAAAAGACCGACACACAAACGCAGTCACAAATCTAATATATATTATATGAGCCCCGCTTAATAATTCAATGGTGACAATTGCACCCATACCTCACCCTGCGAGCATTTTACAACACTTCCTATCATCTAGATGCTGCTTTCTCCAAATAGGAAAATAAAAGTTTCCAGTTTCAAAAGTTTAAAATATGTTTTTGATTTTATATACCTTATTTATTTAATTAAGCTTTATTTTAGTTCAATGAAGAAGAGAAAATCCAGATTCAAAGTAGTTCGTAAGACCAAGCATGCATTTTGTGTCTGTATCCTAATACCACTATTTATAGATAATTTTAAATGTGACTCCTGTGGAAATAGCAAATTCAGATACCAATGTTGCTTTTGAGTTTTAGAAAGAATTGCAGATTTTAAAGCATAGAAGTATGTACTGCTTCTTAATTCCTGCTTAATGGTTCGTAATGAAATACCCAGTTTAAAGTTTCGTTTATTTTTTTACTTATCTGAGAACTTTTACTTCCTATATTTCTCCAAAGGAGACTGAAAAATTAATAATTGTAATATCAATGGTGAAAAGCCAATACATAACTATGCCCTCAAGCAAGTTATAAATAGTCTTGCGATTTATGTATCATTCTTAGTGTAGATAATTGACGCATCAGAATCACACAATTCGATAAAATACTTTATCATTTAGAAGTTTCTGAATTCTGTAAGATTTTTTTAACTCTTAAAAATCGACATTTTATCTCTAAGTTTTAAATGTTGTTAAGTGGTTAAATAATTTTATTCCTGTGGAAACCAGAAACTTTTATTGTAAAGCTAATCTAACAAAATTCATACGGATATCAATGTGTTGCCTAGTATAGGAAAATGTATATCAGAACTTTTCTAGATTTTATCCTCATTAATTAAGTACAATTTGATAAATAATACTATATGAAACATAGCAAGAGATGGAACAAAAAATATATTCATTTGCATAAAGAGTAATTTACAAGATTATCTCTGGGAAATACCTTCAATCATGCGCATACTTTTGTTATGAGTTTTAAATATTGATTGACTGAGATTAGAAATACTTTTAAAAATCCATATGAACCAGAAACTGAAATTGTACAAAAGAAATGTTAGCTTCTTTACATTTTTTTCTCTTGACATTCCAAAATAAAACAGACACTAGATAATTTATTGCTGAGAACATAGATATGTTTTCCCCATTTGCGATTTTTATCAATACTCGTGCTGCGTAATTTAGCTTCGTCAACTACAAAGATTTTCCTTAAATATTTGATGGAAAAAATCAGATCTCCTGAATTGTGAAAAGTTTGCATACGCTGATTTAGCTGTATACACTTTTAATTTGTTACGGATAGATCAATTCTCCAACTGATTAAGTACTAAAACCATATTTGCACTTAATTCAACTGTAAATTTAGTAATATTCGAAAGTAATCGGCATAAAACCTAGATCCTATGTCAACTATGCAAGTAGAAAGATCATTTATGTAGAAAAGGAAAAGGAGAGGGCAGAGAATATAGCCTTGGGGAACCTCTATACTGTAGTTTGCCTGTAGTCTGATCAATAGATTTCAAGAGTACCACCATGTAATATATGATGTGTAATTTGTGTACAAATTTGTCTATTTTGTAAGTTTTTGTCCAGTTATGACAAGTTTCTCTTACACCATATGAGTACACTTTGTTTAAAAAGAAATTATGATTACTATATCAAATATTTTTGATAAATTACGAAAATTACCAACAACGAATTGCTTGTTTCCTAATAACGGTATCAAATTCTGTATTAATAACTTAACTTTATTTTGTACAATTTCAGCTTCCGTTTCAGTGCATCACATTTATTTAAAAATGTTAATTTTACAGTAATTTTGAGAATACAGATAGATGAATTAGTAGACAATACTGGGACTCACATTTAATATCCTTCTAATGTAATGGTTTTACAATTGCTGCCTTGAGTATCAGGAAATACTCATTACGAAGATGCAATAGAGTTTCCACTATAAAACAACAGTTTTTGTTTAATTATTGGCACAGGTACATTACCTACACCGCAAGCATTTGCAGTTTTTAAGCTTTTAATATTTTGGATTTTTAATTGCGTTACTGGTTTCAAAATATAATCTTTCATGAAAGGGAATATGCTTACTACCGAATGTATTGCTTGTTTTGGAATTGTTTGTTGATAATTTACTTATTCATTCAATGTTGATATCTATGAAAATGCGATATATTATCTATAATCTATTAAAATCTGTAATCTATTAAAATAAAAATAAATTAATGTTTAATTTATCTATTAAAATGTTCTGAGACCTCAGTTGGGTCTGCTGCTTTTGTCTTTTTATCAATAGGTCTACATTATTCAAATTATTTTATTATTTCTCGTACCAGTTTCTGATTTTACTATCTTCCACATATTAAGTAAGGGTTTTGACTACTATGAGTAAGGGTTTTCATTTTCCATTTGTTTTCATTTTTGTATTACAACATTTTATATATTTATACTTAATATATTCATTCATTTCAGAACAGCCGATCTTTAAAGTTTATATATTACACGCTTTTGCTTAATGGATGTTCTATTCCTACTGTGTAATTTTATTTGTTTTCTTATTTTTAATTTTTAATGATTTTATGGGGAACCCTATATGAAAATATAGACCAAGGTGTCAATATCAAAATGCAGATATATTTTCATAAATATATCGAATCTTTTATTGACATCAACCCCGGGATACACTTCATTCCATGACTCATTTTTAGCCAGTTAAATAAATAGGAATAATTACGATTATTGAATATACTAAGTAACAATATGGTAATTGATCTTCAGAGTTGGGATATCTTAATTTTAAGTAACGCCTTCGTGATCTGATAGAATGGTATTGATATTTTTAATAGAAAGTCCTTCTCATATCCAGATATAATCAATTAATTATTCAGAAACCCTGATTGTTCTGGTTGATTCATGAATTGAGGGAACTAAATTGTACGAGGTTAATAAATATAAAGTTTCGTGTATCTTCCACGAGTAGAGTTTTCAGATTGTCTAGAAGTATAGATATATCAGAATGTGATTTCCAATAAATAGATATTACAATGATGTTTATATCAATAAGTTCAACCATACTTTGAAATACTTTTCAATACGAAAATAGTCGATACTTCTGTATTTTACACAATCTTAATTGCCAGCCTAATATCTTACACCCTCTACTGTGCCAGCCGGTAGTTTCTGGTTTCAGAAAAATGGGACCCGTAACTTTAAATTGTTCTTACGAATGACAACTGACAAATTTCTTAGAGAGAGAGATACCTACCAAGGGAGGAACATTGTCATATTCACAGTTAATTTTCATTTAATTTGCGAGATTCTAATAAAAGCACAAGCACCTTTCTCACATTTTCGTCCAAAACCTATTCACTACATGAAAATTTAGAAAATGCTTAATTTTAGTACATATTGTGAAAACTATAAAATGTAATTCGTGGAAATTTAATGTTGATTTTTTTTTTTTTTTTTTTTTAGTTTCCCTTCATTTAAAAAATTCTGAGTTTTTAGTGACATTGGTTTCTGTTTGCTATTCGATTGTATTAATTCCATCACGAAATATCAGTTTATTTATAAACGTTTTTTTTTTTTTTTTTTTTTTTTTTTTTTTTTTTTTTTTTTTTTTTTTTAACAATTTCCAATCTTTCTTTATGTTCCAAATCTTGTCATATAGAATACAAGGTTCCTCTACTGGGATACACTGTTTCGTAAGTTTCATGGAAGTTATTTTGGTTCGAAAAATATTTCCTGGAAAAGCCTAGATTTTTTCTAGATAATACTTCCCATTAGATTATTTTCAGTAAGCCTATTCTTCCTTCATCGTAATTTTGTATTAATGTTTGTGATGAAACCTTAAAGTTACCCGCTAAAGTTTTCTTACAATGAAAATCATTAATATATTCTTCATTTCCTTATACATTGGACACACTTAATACCCCATATTTGGAAATTATTATTTTACTTTTTACAGAGAAAGAACTGAAAATCTTCAGACATACCATAATCATTATCAATAATGTCACTAAAACAATTTAACGCTTTGAACAAGAGTTTATATTACCAGTTTTTTGACACTAATAACCAGTATTGGACTATCCAGGGGGAAAGAAAAAAAATAATATTAGCCTAGAACAGCAATTTGGAATTGAATGCTCTGTGATGACAATTTATTGCTACTGTTCTTAGTAAACTACATATATAGAAGAACAGTTGGGAAGTAACTCCACATCGATGAAATTAAGTGCTAATAGGTAAACAAGAATATAGCGTAGTCGATGGTTTCTGCGGACATGCTACTCATAGATCCATCATGATGCGTGTACTGTCATCATTTGCTTATTCTACTACCTTCCTGGACCGCGGTGGCTCAGTGGTAGAGTGTTCACCTCGGGTGCGTGGCGTCCCTGGTTCGATCCTAGCCAAGTGGACCTTGTGGGGTCAAACATCGTGTGCGTGGGTTTTCTCGGGGTTCTCCCGTTTTATTCCACTTTCTTCATTTCATCATTTCGTTCATTTCTCATCATCGCCGTCTCCTTTAGCCTAGCCGGCATAATCGTAGGACGTAAAACTGAAATATTTCATTTTCATTTTCCATTCCCTTCCCTCAACACTTCCCTTCTTTTTCTCACTGTGTTCTCGTTGGAATGTTCCAAGTGCAAGGGGAACCTGGGATATCTTGAATTCTTGGAATTTTGAATAAATAAATGAAGATTTATAATTTGGAAGATACAGCCCGGTGCAAATTATTGTAAGTTGCTAGCATAAGTAATACATGTTTCTGATGGTGGCTTTCAGTGTTTCGAGGTGCTTAAGGTAGGCTTTCCTGGGAGAAGAACAATTAAAGATTCATGACTGTGGAATGTTTACAGCAGATGGTTCTGTACGGTTTTATAAATTATGTGGAATTGGGTTTCCAGGGGAAAAAATGTTATTTTGTTGCATATCAAATAAGCACTGCAAAATATAACTGTGCAGGGACATGTAAGTCAGATTGTGCAAGGGTTCAGAACCTTTTTCATACATGCACGAATTCTGCGTCAAGTAATAACAGTTTTGCAAATCATCGCAGTGAAGCTTGAATGTCAACACTCCTTTGTAGAAATTAAAAAAAAAAAAAAAATTTCCAGAAATTTTCTAGAGAAATACAGAAATTGCTCCTGAGAAATAATTATGTAGATAATATACATAACAATAATTAATGAAATCCGAAAGTGTTGATGTCAGAAATATACATATTTTAATTAATGAAACATGAGATGTTCAAAGCCGTTGCGTTGCAAATGTTGTAACTGAAAATTTTAAATTATCACAAGGTAGTAACACATACTTGGTTACATTAGAAATTCTTGACTAAAATTAAATGACACAGCAATTGTGTTGCTTTTTACAAAATATCTGACTACTCTATAGCTAGAAAAGAATAATAATACGAATTCATTACATTAAATGTCGTCCTTTAGGCGTTCCGCAATTTTCAAGTTTCTTGTAAATGATAAAGTATTAACCAGAAAAGGAATTATATTTTATTTCATACAACCTAAGTTATTTATTAGATTAGTAAATCTATTGTTTTCTACTTTTTAAATGTACAAAACTAGTCCATGTTAATAAAGTTCATGTGTTCTATTTCACAATTTTGCAAACCACTTTTTGTCTCCATTTTGTCATTAGTTTCAGGCTTTACTTATTGTTCAGTATCATCGGAGAACACATATTAATGTTGTAAATTAACGAAATGTGGGTAGATCGTTTATCTTGCAACGCTCTTTCAATTTTTAAATTAATACACAAGAAATGCTAAAATGTCTGTCATACAAATATCAGCAGGGGGATATTGTATGGCATACTTTGCAGTACCACCAGACAGTGTTGTTAACTCAACCTAAACTTCTACTTTTCAAATAGTACTCCCTCAAGTTATTACGTGTTTCAAACCTACATATTAAACGAAAACATACGTCACTTATTGTCAAAGCTACAATCATGATACCAGGTATTTGGAATAAATAGGAACAAAGTTAAGGTATTGAAAATTTGACTTTTTCAGAAGACTTTATTTCGTAAAGAAAACGCTTATATAGGTATCAACATCTAATCAAGTAGATGGTTTTCAATAGTCGTAAAGATAATACCGGGATTTGACGTCGTAACACGTTCCGGGGTAATAAAGGACATGTATTAAGATGGCTACATTACTTAAAATTACATTTGTGAGAAGTTTTTAAAATGTTGTTGTAATTCTAGGCTTCTCTAACATTACAACCCAGTTTTTGGTAGTTGTAATCACAAGAAGTTCTCTCAATTATATGATTTTAAGCAGGGGAAAAATTTTAACACTATTTATCATATCTCAGAGGCGGTTTGTTATACCAAATGGGTGTGAACGGCGTTATAATATTGAATCATCCACGTGATTCAATGTAGTATTTATTTAATTAGTTATTTCGAAAGAAAGCCCTTTGGAAAATAGTCAAATTTTCAATCCCTTCATATCATGATCACAGCACCAAATACTAAATCACATGTACTGTTCATTAAATATGCACGTGAATGTGCATTGCTTGTCTGTCTAACTTTGTAATTCCTGTTGTGGTGGCCTCCAAAACTTGGACATTTGTGAATGTTTCTGATATTCTATGATCCTTAGCTTGCATCAAGGAAACAGCAAACAATTGTATGCTTTCATTTAATATATGGATTTGAAGTTTCTAATGACATGACGTAGTGCCATTTCAGAAAATCAATTTTGTTTGGTTGGCAGCGCTGTTAATATAATAGTATTGGGGTACATTACACAATGTCTTCTTGCTTGTCTTTGTATGATACAATTTGTTTTATCTATTAATTTAGAAGTTACAAAAGGCGTTTCAAGAAATGGTCCATCCTGTAAGCACAGTATAATTTCACTGCGATTACTCTTATAATGTTGTTGACTTACACTTAGTGAGTTTCCACTGTAGAGAGTTAAGCAGTACTTTTGAGTACGTTAATCTATAACTACTTATAATGTTTGTAAAGAAATTAATTTACCTGTTCGGTTGAAAGGAAATTCTATCGTATCCTGTAATTTGGCACAAGTCTTTTTCCAGCTCTTGAAATAACTGCAGGTACCCTAAGGCCTGATCTAGCGGTACAAACGGATGGATATCTGTGAAATGACGGAAACTACATGGCATCATTTCCGTTGTGCTGTTAAGTTTCATTGTGCATGAACCCTACAGATAGAAAGACGAATGATAAATACACTTTTTTAGATGTAACTATTGTATTTATCACTTTAAAATAATTCATAAAATTATATGTTCTTTATCAAATATGTTACCAAGATAGAAATAGACATATGTTCTAAGTAAATTTAATTCGAAACTGAAGTAACAACAGGAGGGAGTAAACCTATTAAAGTGAAAGATTTTTTCTCTTTTAGCATATTACTCAAGGAATGGCATTGATTATTACCCTAGCTAACAGTTTCGTTGGAAATACAAAGATTGTTCTTTGTACATATTTCGTAACAATTAATCACACATTTCAAATCTTATGGCAGTGGGTACGAGAACAAATTAACTTTTTGACGGTAACAGAGATCAAAATGGAGAACTCCAGTTCACACGTGAATCTACATGTATGTTAATAATAATAATAATAATAATAATAATAATAATAATAATTTGAACGTTGATTCAGGGACGTCTGGTCTTTATTTAATTTTGTATAACGCCTATGTTCAATCTAATAATTCTGTAGTATCTCTGGTTCCGCCTGATCAATATCACGATCCGATTGAGATTATTGTTAAATTATCACCTCTAATACAGGAGATACCAAGTGATAGATTTTTGTTATAACAAAAGGGTGATTATCTTTCTTTATATAAAGAAGTCCAAGGGCTTACTTGGGCCAATATTTTGTTGAATCCAGATATTGATATTGTTGCTCAAAATATTAATGATGTTATATTGAATGCAATTAGGAATAATGTTCCTTTAGCAACCAAATCAATTTCTAAATATCCGAGATGGTATTCTCGTAATCTAATTTATTTGCTTAAAAAAAGAATAATGCTCATAAGAAGTATAAAAGAACCCAATCTCTTCAAGATTATAATGTACTCTCTACATCTCGTTCTGATTTTAAGAAGCAACTTACTATTGATAAAACTAAATATTATAATAAAATTGAGAATAGTTTAAAAAGTAATGTTAAAAGATTTTGGAAGTAAACGAATAATAAAATAAATGCTAAAGATGGACATAAGGCAATATTAGTTGACGATGAATTCCTCTCTGATCCTCGACTGTTATCTGAAGCTATGGCCAAACAATTTGTAGCTGTTTATCATCAAGATGAAATTAATGTTAATGATGGCAATGTTACTTTTATGGCCAGTCAATTTTGTAGTGATCAAATATCCTTTTCTATTAAACAGGTAATTGATGTTATTAAAACTTTAAATGTTAAAGCTTCTGTAGTTCTTGATCAAATTCCGATTTTTATAATTAAAGGTATATCTGAAATAATTGCACCAATTTTGACATCATTGTTTAATTGGAGTTTAGCATCTCATTTCTATCCTAATGTATGGAAAACTGTTGCTGTAACTCTAATTCCGAAAACTGATGGAAGGTTCGTAACTGATTATAGACCTATTTCTATTCTTGACGTAATACCTAAAATTTTTGATCAAGTTATTTACAATTATCTTTATAGTTCCATCGAATATTGTATTATTTCTGAACAGTATGGTTTTATGAAAGGTAAATCAACTGAACTGAATTTGAACAAATTTTTGACATTGGTTTCTCCTGTTGTGCATAATCGTGGTCAAGTCGATACTATCTATTTTGACTTTGCTAAAGCCTTTGACAAAATCTCATTATATTCTTGTTAGGAAACTTAATTCCTTTGAAATTCCTAAACCTTTGATACTTTGGTTCGCTTCCTACTTGTTTGATCGTAAATTTGCAGTTAGATATATGGGTTGCAAGTCATCTGTGTACAAGATTTCTTCGGGTGTTTCTCAAGGATCCAATTTGGGTCCATTGTCAATTATATTGGTAATTATTTGAAATGTCCCTTTTTACTGTACGCGGATGATTTGAAGATATTTTCTGAAATAGTAAATAATCAGGATCACCTTAAATTACAAGCCGATATTAACTCAGTTTATCAATGGTCCATACAAAATTTACTTCCCTTGAACATGAACAAAATAAAAATTATATCGTTCTCTAGGAAAACTAATATATCCTATTTTTCATACTTAATAAATCAGCATACAATTCAAGCTGTTTCAATCAACAAAGAGTTGGGTGTTATTTTGGATTCTAAGTTACTATTTGATCATCATGTTTCTACCACGGTTTCCAAGGCTAGAAGGAATCTGGGACTCATCAAATGGGTTGCCAAAGATTTTAATGACATTGCAACATGTAAAATCTCATATTGTGCATATGCTCGATCCCATTTTTAATTTGCTAGTTTAATTTGGAATCGTAATCTTACTAGTATCACTCAAGTTCTCGAGTCAGTCCAGATTTCTTTCTTGGCTTGGTTAAAATATAATTTCAAATTACACGATATGACTAATAGGGAGATTCTTGCTAAGCTGGATTTACTAGCTCTTGAAGTTCGGCAAAATTTAAGGCAAATCAAATTTATTCATGATACAATACACGCTAGAGTGAATTTAATTGAATATTTATATATTCAAGTTCCCCCGTATAATTCTAGGGTTTACTGTTCCATATTATGTAACAATCAATTGGTTGGCTCTCCACTATTTACTAGTGTTGACAATATAAATAAAAAAATCTCTTAAAATTGATTTATTTGATCCGAATTTTACTTTACTCAAAAAACAATATTTGGAATTTTTTATTTAATGTTTTGGTATATTGACTATTGAATTTTCATTTTCTTTGTTTTATCTACATTGTTTATATCTATTTATGTGTATTATTATATAATTTCTTTGTACTTTGTTCATTTTTATTATGTTTACAATATTTAATTTCTTAATAATACATGATGTTCGATTTAATAGCTATTGAATCGAGGTTATGTCGTAACTTTATTTTATAATTTAGTTTGTATCAAACTTATCTGCTAATTTTTTATTTTTTTGCATTTGATGTATTTTTAATTTATTTGTTTTGTTTGTATTTCTCTTGTAATCTTTTATTGTATATTATTGTACATATGAGCATTTTGGCTTCGGCTGTGGTCTTTATTATCAATAAATTATTATTATTATTATTATTATTATTATTATTATTATTATTATTACTATTATTATTATTATTATTATTATTATTATAAACATTCTATCAGTTGCTTTTATCATTTCAGTTATCTTTAACATTTTCGTCCTTTTATTCCAGACATTTCCTCCTAGTTTTCCGCTCAACGCAGTTAATTTACTACGTTTCCTATATTTTGCATGTCAGAAGTCTTTAATGGTATTTCGTCTTAATCTCAATGTTTTTAAAGTCAGTCCAAACAAGACACTTTTATTTTCGTACAGTGTCTTCTATGGAACATTTCAAGCATTTACTAGTGCCATGGAAGTCCATAGTCAGAGTTATTAACACAGGATGGCACTAATATGATATGTAACGATGCAAATCCTGCGACAAAGGAGAACAGTTAAAATTTCAAAACAAGAAAGATGACTGATTGGTAATATTAAGTAAACAGAATAACTAACTAACTAAATCTATGGTCTATGAGCCCCGAGATTCAACGTCGCGTTCACAAAAGCATTCCATTGACTTCTGTCTTTAATCAACTGGATCCGGTTTCTACTTTGTATTCCTATTTCTGTGAGATCCATCTTAACATTGTCCTCCCATCTGCGCCTAGGTCTTCCTAATGGATGTTTTCCGATTGGATTTCCAGTGAAAACTTCGAAAGCGTTCCTAGTTTCTTCCATTCTGGCTACGTGACCTGCTTATCTGAGCCTCCTAGACTAAGTGACACTACCAATGTTTGGTAAACGGTTTCAATTAAGCAGTTCCTCGTTATGAAATTTCCGTTTCCCTTGGGTCCGAATATTCATCTCAGGATTTTATTCTCAAATACTTTCAGTCTGCGTTCTTCCTTGAGAGTAAGCGACCATGTATCGCAAAAATACATCACAACAGGCATGATTACAGTTTTATAAGTTTTAAGCTTCAAATTCTTCGACAGAATTTGTGACTACAAAATATTTTTAACCGAATAATAACACGAATTATCTGCTTTAAGTCGATATTTAATTTATTCGTGGATAAGGATTTGGCCTCTTAACCTTTTCCTAGGTATTCGAAAATATTTACTTTGTCGAAAGTTAACTATAATTTAGATAAAAATTATGAATTTAACAATCAAATGCAAAATAAATACAGTGAAATCCATATGGCCACCTATTATATATTTTTAAAACTATATAAAGATGATTTACAGAGAAAAGCATCTTATGACTATCAACCGTTAGTTGTCCTTAGCGGAGATTAAGATTTAAGTCGTTCCAAACTATTGGGGAAAATTTAATTAAGACTCTTTTCTGAAATGAGAGAGAGGCTAACAATTTCTCGGAAAATTTGATCCTAATATTACAGGACTGTTCAGTATATTCCCATTAACGCAATTTATACTACTGGTTTTGTGTCTGGCATCGATCAGTAAATCATACCCACTATCTATATTTTGTGACTTAAGTAAAGCTTTCGACTGTGTCAACCATTCGTTACTCTTAAGTAAATTAAATGCATATGGAATAAGGGGTGTTGCTAACCAATGGTTTCAAACTTACCTTACAAATAGACAACAATTTGTAGAGATAAATTTCATTAATGAAGACAACTTGTATATCGAAACTCACAGATCAACACCTTCTATGGTTAACATAGGAGTTCCTCAAGGATCAGTCTTAGGACCAATATTATTTCTTTTATATGTTAATGATCTACCACTTTATATCACTCATGGTAAGTTATTTCTGTATGCAGATGACACAAATATACTTGTAAAAGGAAGTAATTTAACTGAGCTGCAAAATAATGTAAATATAACAGCAAGAGAGCTCGAAACTTGGTTACACCACAATAACTTAATTATTAACACCGAAAAAACCAAATGTTTATATTTTTTCCCAACTAATTCATCACCAATTAAACCTTCGTTTACAATTAATAATAATAATGTGGAATGTGCTTCAAATACTAAATTCTTAGGATTAAACCTAGACGACAAACTTAAATGGAAACATCATATAAACAATTTATGCCAAAATTTATCTTCTATTGTTTATATGGCTTATACACTTTCCTCTGTTCTTAACCTAGACACTTTAATTTCATTATATTATGCGTCATTTTATTCCCGAGTACAGTATGGTATTGCCTTCTGGGGTGTCACTAATGATTTGTTTACAATATTTAGATTACAAAAGAAAATAATCCGTATCATTACACATTCCCATTTTCGTAGTAGTTGTAGAAGTAAATTTCGTGAACTCAGATTGCTTACGATACCGAGTTTGTATATATATGAGGTATTAAAATTAGTGAGAAAAAACATAGATAACTACTTAACGCATGCCGACGTAGCAAGAATGAAGTTGGAGTATGCTAGTGGGCTTGTTAGAAGTACTGTGAATATTATTTAGTAGCATGGGGATAAAATTTAGTAAAGTACTTTTGAAGTTTGTGTGCATGTACCCGTGTCCGTAAATAAAGAGTACCTTAGTTTGGAAGTAGTTATTTTAATAGTAAAAGTTTCAGCAGTATACCTAGTACAAGTTTCAGCAGTATAGCAGTGGCGACGAGGATGGGATTTACAATATGGCAGGTTCCAAACTTTTTGAAGCATTTGAGGTGGAAGACCAGGAAATAAGTGATTATTTGGACAGGTTTGATCAATTCTGCATAGCCATGGAGTTACCGGCCGCAAAGAAAGTGCCTACATTGATCGCGTCTATCGGTACAAAAACATACAAACTATTGAGAGACATTTGTGAACCGGAAAAGATACAAGATCTGACCTACGCAAAAATCAAAGACAAGTTAGTGTTACACTTCCGACCAAAACTCAACACAATTTCAGAACGGTACAAATTCAGATTTATTCAACAGTTACAAGGTCAATCCGTTACCGAATTTGTAGCCACGTTGAGACAGCAAGCAGCATTGTGTAAATTCGGCACATTTTTAGAAGAAGCATTACGGGATCAGTTTATATATGGCATCAACGACGATAATGTGCGTAAGAGATTGTTAGCAGAAGACAATATGACCTTCACAATAGCTGTTCAAATGGCAGTGCAAGCGGAAACTATTGGGAACGACATGGCAATCATGAGAAAGAAAGAATTCGAAGAGGTTGGTCAGGTGAATATGTTGAGTCATTGTCAAGGTAAGCCAAATAAGCAAAATCAAACACAGGTAAGGTACAGCAGTAACAGTGGAAATAGTAATAAAGCAGAACGGTACAAGGGTAAATTTGTGTGTGGTAAGTGCGGGAAACAACATAACAAATACTCCTGTCCTGCGAAATATGTGAAGTGTAATTTTTGTGGTGTACAAGGCCATTTTCAGAAAATGTGTTTTAAAAGACACGAAGCACAAGGGACTGTTGACGCAGAGGAAGTAACGAAAAAAGTGAAAGAAATTAAAGTGACTACCCCAGAAATGTCAGTAATGCAGGAAGAAAACTTAGATAAGATCGTTGAATTATTGGCAATGGACGTACCAGACGGTAAACGCAAGGACTTATGTAACATACCGCTAAAATGTGACGGTAAGACAGTGTTTTTTGAACTAGATACCGGTGCCGCAGTGTCAGTAATCAGTAGAGATGCATGCAACGAACATTTCCCCAACAAACAAGTAGTATCGGATGCCATTAAATTATGCAATGCCGATGGTAGACCGTTAGACACTAAAGGTAAAATAATGGTAGAAGTGCAGTGGAAAAGTAGTAAGTGGCAGTTACCATTATATGTACTGGATGCTAAACTAAACCAACCAATTGTGGGACGTTCATGGATCAATATACTTTGGCCTTGTTGGAAAGAACAGTTTAGTAGTAATATTGCTTCGATAGGAACAGATGATGCAACTGTAGCTGATAACTTAGCAAGTAAAATCAAAGATGAGTTCAAAGAAGTGTTTGAGGGAGACTTAAACACACCAGTTAAAGGGTACAAAGTGGTATTACCAGTGAAAGAAGAAGCGGTACCAATTTTCAAGAAGGCATACGAAATACCGGTAAGTTTGAAACCACAAGTGAAAGATGAGTTAGACAAGTTAGTGCAACAAGGAATTTTGACGCAAGTGGATTATTCTGATTGGGCGACACCACTGGTATTAGCGAGAAAAAAAGATGGAAGCATCAGGTTATGCTGGGACTTTCGCTAGCGATAATACACGGAGTAAAGAAATTTCATAAATATTTGTTCGGTAGACGTTTTACAATTATTACAGATTCTATGCCAGTCAAGATCATATTCGGAGAAAAGGCTATTCCAGACGCAGCTTCACCAAGACTCCAACGATGGATGCTGTTCTTGTCTTCGTACGACTTCAAAATCCTTTATAGTAAGCAAGTGGAAGTAGCAGATTTCCTATCCAGACTACCGATTAATGAGGCACCAGTGGATGTAAAAATAGACGAAAAAGAGTTCATAAGCCAAATAATGTTGGCACCATTAACGCTCCAAGAAGTCATGGAGGCATCGGAAGAAGACCGACTATTATGTCAGGTGAGAGAATGGATAATAAAAGGCTGGCCCAGGAAGTTGAAGGAAGAACATAATACTACAGAGTTAAGAACATTCTTTACCAACAAGCAAAGACTTTCAGTTGTGAACAAATGTGTGATTATGGAAGGCAAAACTGTACTCCCACATAAGTTAAGGAAGAAGTATCTGGAACAGTTACACAGGAATCACCTAGGTGCTTGGAGAATGCTGGCTGTAGCTAAGGAAGCAGTTTGGTGGCCAGGTTTAGACCGTGATATCAAAAAAATGAGCGAATTTTGTGAAACGTGTAATAGCATGCATAGGAATAACTCGAAAAATCAATATAGTAGTTGGAAAGCAGAAGCACAACCGATGGGAAGAGTGTAATAGGAAATAATCTGTGAAGAATGTGGAAGAGTTAAATAGTGAGTAATCTGTGGAGAATGTGGTATAGCAAGTAGTCTGTGAAGAGTGTGACTACTGTCAATACTCTGTGATGAGCATGAGGATAGCCGGCTTTCGCATGAGTCGAAGAGTTCGTGGGAGCAAGAATGAAGTTGGAGTATGCTAGTGGGCTTGTTAGAAGTACTGTGAATATTATTTAGTAGCATGGGGATAAAATTTAGTAAAGTACTTTTGAAGTTTGTGTGCATGTACCCGTGTCCGTAAATAAAGAGTACCTTAGTTTGGAAGTAGTTATTTTAATAGTAAAAGTTTCAGCAGTATACCTAGTACAAGTTTCAGCAGTATAGCAGACGTACATGAATATAAAACTAGAAACTGTGATAAATTTGTAATACCGTCACACAGAACAAGTATGTTTGAAAAAACTACATTTTATAGAGGTGCGGTGCTATATAATAAATTACCAAGAGAATTGAAATACATAAAAGATGATATAAAGTTTTTGAGAGAGGTTAAAAATATGCTAATTTGTAAATCTTATTATTCTGTAGATGAGTATATAGGTGAATAATTCTTTATTATTTCTGAAGGCAATAAAACTTAGTACGTAGATATATTTTAACCATTAGATTAAATAACAAATCTTTATTTTTTCCTTCTTTTATTGTAAAAAAATTTAGTTTTATATCGTATGCTTATAGTTTATTTGTATGTGTTTATTAACTCTGTATTTAACCAATGTATTATTGTGAAATGACATGTTCTATACCATATGTACAAATTTGTGTACTCTGTATGGTCAAATGAACGCAAGTAAATCAAATCAAATCAAATCAAATCCTGAAATATCAATTGATGAAATATTACGTGACATTGATTTTGAAGTTCGGATTATTTCCGTCAGACGAGTCTATCAATTTGATGAAAATAACAAAAACTAGCTCCTGTTGCCACTGTTATTGCGCATTACCTAGCAAAAGAGGTAAAATTATATTATTTAAATTTACAAACATACATTCCAGCAATCAGACAGTGTAAAGTATGCTTAAAATTTGGTCGGATCGTAAGTGTAAAGGAAAACTAAAATTTGCAAAAATTGAGGAGCTCAACACATTCCTTGCACTTCAAATACTAAATGATTTCATTGTAGTGGAGATCACGTAATAGACTGTATGAACTGACCTGAAAGACTTCCGACATCAGAAAATAATAAATGTTGTGTTGCCATAACCTTTATCTTTCAATGCAGCTAGCTTACAAATTACTAAAACAATGAGGGAGAACAGCGAATTGCGTCTTTATTGTAACACTCTTAGGGACAAGGAAGGTTTCAAATACTACTGTACCCTTTCTACAGGATAATTTTATAATGTAGGATGTAAACGTTTCTGTAGTTTTACAAAATAGCAATGCTTACAATAATCAAGAAATTGGTACATCCTCGCTGGGAGAGAAGAAGGAACAGAAATGGAAATGATGTCTCTTACCCTTCACCCAATCTCAAAGATCCTCCCTTTAGAGGGTTTACTTTCAATTTCAGCTCACACAACACTTCACAGTCAAGGATTGGTTACAATCGTAACAAAATGGAATGTCATAATCAAAGATCGGATTATATTTCATCCCTAATAAAAGAATTAAATTATCTAAAGTCAACTTTTTCTCAAGCACATAGAATGCACACAGATTGTCAAACTTCAAAGGGTGTAAAACTAAGTCAACCTTCTACCTCCTCTGTGGACGGTATTAACACAAAGTAGTCTTCAATATATAAGGTGTCAGTACCTTCCTTAGGTCCTAACTGACATCACTGACATTCAGAAATAGGTATCTGCCATTAAGCTACTACTAGGTAGCATTTTAACTTTCTTTAACCCTAATATAACTAATGAAGTAATACAACAATTTGTCGAACAATTTTACACAATGTTTACATTATTTCAAACTAACTAAAGCAAACACTGCAGCTCCATAGCTTTAAAACGGCAAATTTTAAAAAAATCATTGTTACATTAGCTCTTTAAATTATATTGGATATTGGGATTAAAAAATCTTTGAATATTATCCAATGGAACTGCCATAGCATATATCCAAACAAACACTTTCTACAGCATCTCATTACCTGTTTTCATCCACATTTAATATTTTTACAGAGACATTGGGAAAACATAAATTTCCTTTGCAGTTTAGAACACTTAATAGCTGATGGATACGGAGGACTTGCAACCTGTATGCACAAAAAGTTGCAATTGTTATTTATGGAATGGCAACTGTTTCATAACTTTTAAGATATACAAACTTTTTCTTTTCAGATCAAAAACATTAAATTTCTTTATATATTTCTCCTTCTAAAGTACCCAAGTCAAATTTTTAAATGATTTTTTTGATGTAAAACATAACTGACTATATATCGGATGATGGAAACACCAAATTTATTTTATGGGGTAATACTGAAAATAACACTACTGGAATAAAGCTTACAAAATCATTACTATCATCTCCTTACCTTAAATACTAGTGTAGATACAAGAATAACTAGTGGTGTTCCAGATATCTTGTTATGCAAAATCTAGCATTACACACACACAATTCCTGGAATGTATATTTGGACCTTCTGAGAAGTGATGAGTGATAATTTTAAATACCCATTCTTATTACAAGAAAAGTTCCAAAATCAATAAAATTACCACACCTATCAATTGGGATACATTTCAAGAAACAACCAAGAAGAAAATAAAAGCATTTTCCAGAAAATTATAGTAATTTCAATGAAATAAATAATTTAGTAAATACTGCCTCACTTACAAAAATCGAAACAAAGAAAAATTTTCTTCGAAAGAATAATTTTCAGTTATACAAGAACAACTCAGATAAATCTATTAGTTGGGATCACAATGCTCAAAAAGCTATTAATATGCGATATCGGACTTTCAAAATATTTATAAAATCAAAGAACATACAAGATTTCATTAATTACAAAAGAAAGTCTCAACCAAAATCATTTATTAAACTTAGAAAGAACATTGAATCAATTTTTATAATAATTTATAGTTTCAAATTTGCAAATCGAAAATATTAAAATTTATAAATGTGCAATTAAATAAAAATTATGATCAACGCCAGCATTCAAACATCAATAATAGGGAAGCCGATTGGATAGCTGAATTCCATCAACTGCTGACACTTCCTTATGTCAATAAGGATAGATCGATTTTATTATCTATTTTTACTAATTTTACGAAAACTGTGTTATAATATGAATTCTCAATCAAGGAACTTAAAATAGTTCTAAGTAGCATCATGAAACATTCTTCTCCTTTAACAGCAGGTATTCAGTATTTATTATAAAACGCTACCTAAAGAAGGTCTACAGGTGTTATTCAATTCTTATACTAATATTTGGGAAGATGGTAAAATTACAAACTCAAGGGAGAAAAAAAATCTCTTATCGTGCCGATTCTTAAACCAAACAAAACAATTTATGAAACAAAAAGCTACAGACCTATTACGTTACTAATTTGTAGTCTAATTTTAAACAGATTACAGTAGTATGTTAGAAAATATCAAGTACTTCGTAATAACATTACGGGTTTCAGGAACGTAGCTCTACTTATGATGCAATAGTTCCTCTAATAATAAATATTTGAAATATTTCTAAACAAAGAAAATCTCTCTTAGTGGTTAGTATAGATTTGCAAAACGATTTGGTAAATTTGGACATATTAAGAAATTATACAACCTAAAAGTTCCAATCAAATTCATCAAAATTATTCATAATATATTACTTGGTAGATTGGTTTACGTAAGAATTACTAATAACAGTTATAATAAACCGAGAAATACTTTCTTGGGTTTAATGCAGGGTAGTAAATTACGCCCAGTACTTTTTAATTTGTATGTAACCGATTTAACCAAATCCGTTCAAAATAAAACATACATACGCTGTTGACGCTACTATCTATGACATTAGAGACAATCTACAAGGATTACATATAATAAAAAAAATCGTAAAATTAGCACATAATTGATGCTCTGAAAGTGTTCTCGAAGTTAACTGATCGAAATTTCTTATTCCATATTTACGAAGAAAATTATCAATCAACTTCCTTCAATAAATATTTAATACAAACCTTGAAGCATTATTATAAACAATTGAAGCATTTGGATTACGTTTAGACAAAAAATTAATTTGGAAGGAACTCTTATCTTACTAAGGAAGCATTCAAATATAATTTACTTGCAAGTGAAAAAAATTGAGAATTTCACCTCAAGTGTTAAATAAGCTTGTAAACCAGACTTCATTGACCAAACTATTATATGAGAACATGTTTTAATTACAATCTTCCTTTGTCTAAAACAAATGAAATTCTTTACAAGTGATATATTAAAAGTATTTTCTCAACCAACATTCTTGTCCAAAGAACGCCATAATTGAAAATTCCAATAATTTACCAATAGAAATAATGATCTATAAATTAGCTGCTAATTTTATAATACTTGTAAGTTAGATTAGTCATATCTAGATTCTCCGGTGATTCAAAAACTAGATAAAATGGCAATTAACAACTTGAGGAGAAAACTTACCTGGAAACACCTTCTCATAAAGTTTCCTGGATATTTCCAGTCTTTCTTGATTTAAAGAATTTAAGAAATAAAATTTCTAAAGCTTCACTACTCCAGCCTTTATCTTTCAGTAAGAAACTACTTTAATTAGTATTTCAAGGATAAGTTCAAAATATATACAATATGAAAACCTGAAAATTTATGCAAGAACATTTGGCAATATACCATGGAACAATTTCCAAGAGAATGCATAGTCATCTTCACAGACATGTCAAAACAAAGAAACGAATCGGTTGAAGCAGCCATTTGGATTCCTTATTTTAATTCTTCACGACAGCATAAATTACCAGTTTGGACATCCATTTTAGAAGGAGAGGCTTTCGCCTTGATATACATAAACCAACATAAAATCAAACACAACTGAAATTTGCTCAGGTGCTCTAAGTGTACAACCAACTATTAATGAAACTTACTGATAACATAAAACATCTTGGAATATACTGATGATTACAAGAATGGAATGAAATGAAATTTTTCAACTGATGGAATGAGAATGTGGGAATAAACGGGAGTAACCCGAGAACACCCACGGACACGATGTTGTCCACCACAAACTTACTTGGTCGGGGATCGAACCAAGGACACCACGAACCATAAAACTGATGATTAAAAAAAGTATCAAATGTTAATTAACAATAATTATAACATTACATTATTATATTCTGAAGCTCATGTTGGCCTATCTTCGAATGAGACAGCAGGTGAATTAATCAAAGCGGCAGTTACAATAGGACAATATTCATACATCATAGTACCTTACAACAACATTCTGGAACATTTATCAGTGAAAATTACACAATGGAAAAACAAAAATAAAATAGGGCCTGGAAAATATTATTGGGGAATTAGTGATTTTCAAGACATAAATATCTGGCAGGAAACTTCAAATTGGTCAAGATTGAAAACAATCATCTTGTATGGACTACTGTGAAATAGGCCTTATCATCAATCAAATTACATCTCATGGTTGAGAAAGAATCAAACTTGTATTGGTGCGAGGAAGAAATTGGTTCCCTAAATTATCTAATTTTCTCTTGTAAATTATTTAATAAGGAAATAATTCTTTAAAATGGGTATGAAATATGTGAATACTGGAACAGTTAATCTCAAATTTATCTTAGCATCTAAAAATCCAGATCCAGATGTTAATCAAAATTAAAAAAAGAACTTTTAGTGAGTGCAAAATCTTCAAACTAGAAACAATTTAAACAAAAAACGTCATAATCTTTTAATAATGCTCAGCCAATCATATTGCACCAAGATTTCCACAAAGGGATTAGACCATTAGCTACAATTAATTTCAAAATGTCAAATTGTTGCTACATATCAAGATGTTTTTGTAATTACCTATCAGATTTGAAGTCCTTAACTTTTTCTCCACCTTAGACCAATGACCTTAGACAAATTTTAATTACATTTATAAGACTCAAAAATTTTTGAAACTAAAATTTTAAAACAGTTTAAGAAATTTTAAATAAAAGTTTTCAAAACATTTGATAATTTTAGAATTAAAATTTTAAATTGATCAGCCAATCAAAATGTATAAAAATGTTCTTAGACTATGAATCGTAATTACTACATAAAAGTTAAAAATTTCAAACTAAAAAATCTGGACATTTTTTTAGAAACTTTCGAAACATTTTAAAGATTTGAAAGTGATTATCCAATCAGATTGCATCAATAATAATAAAAAACCAATTACTTTAGATTACGAGTATTAACTACTATACTAGGATTGAAAAATTTTCAAAATAAATTTAAAAACAAAATCTAAGAATAATCGAAAAACTTTTCTCCAACTAAAAATTTAAACACGACGTTTCAAAAATATTTGAAAAAAATTAAATGAAGATATAAAATTCGTCAGTTAATCAGGTTGCATCAAGAACAACTTTCTAGCAATGACCATAGACTACGTCCTTTATTCATCCACATGATCATATGATATAATAAAATCCCTCATCTTAGATGCACTCAAATCACCAAAATTTAAATGAAGGAATCAACGTGAACCATCCAAATTTACAAAAATATATATTCAAGTCCTTGAAAATAATTATTTTTTATTTTTTGATAATTTCCAAATTTAAGGGTGGGCCAAATGTACTCCTCCCGAAATTTGAGAAGAATGTCTGAAGGTATTAATCCCCTGCTCAGGAAAAAAAATGTACTCATCTATATGATCATATATTGCAATAATGACTCATCTTTGTGAACTTTGGGGTAATATTCGAAATCCCGTCTCATGCTAATTCAAATTTCCCAGCAAAATCCAAAATTCCGTCTAAAATGTAGTATTACTTACGTATAGCATTGACAGTTTGTCTTCAAATCACAGGAAAATACAAGATAAACTAATCAAATTTGCAGAATTATATATTCGAGTCCTAGAGAACATTTACCGAACTTTATTTTTTTTACAATTCTTAAATTTGAAGGGCGAGCCACCACACCCTTTCAAAATTTTAAGAAGAGAATGTACTCATGTCCTATGAAAGAGAAGAGATCTGTGCACTCTACGATATAACCACAAGTGATAAATCCTCACCAAAGAGACAAATAACTTACCGGTAGTACGAAGTGTTGTTTACATTTATATTTTTTGACAACATTTTATCCATAAAAGGGGATAAGCAGGATTAACTAATTTTAAGGAAATATATTTGGATCCTAGGAAAAATCGTCAATTGCTATTTTTAGCGATCCCGAAATTTAAGGGGTAGAACAATGTACTCCTTCAGAAATTTAGGGATTGCATCAATGTATGTCCAATGAAAGGGAATGGGCCCCTATACTCATTCATATAACCATATAAGGTAATAAAAGCTCATCAAAGAGGATAAAAATAGGTAGAACAAAATCTCCGAAATTTACATTGTTGACCATTTTTTTTAACCTATAAAAGGGAGCGAGATTGACCACAAAAGCCTACAGAGATATATATACACACCGATTCTATACTGCAATAAGAAATGTTAGTTTTGGAAATTTCCAAAATTTAAGAGAGTGATCCTATGTACTTCTCCCAAAATTGAGGGCGTTGAACAAGGTACCCCTAACAAAATAGAGAGAGAGTATTTACCCCTATAGCATCATACCACGTAATCAGATGACGTGACGTCCCTCAGCTAAAGAGAGCCAATTAAGCTATAATAGAGCAACTACTACTGTGATAATATCTCGCTATCACTCATAGTTTAATTTTGAGTTTAACTTCGACACCTGTAGACGAATTGACAGAGCCCTAAACATAGCACAGTTTGGAAGTCTACAGCTATAGAAATTGGTAATCACATGTGTCAAATTCAAGATCGCTTTAGATCGTGTTACAAAGATGATCTTGGGAAGTCTGAAAAAAAAAATGCTCGAAAGTCGCTGGATACATATTTATCACTAGGAGTATTTCTGTAAGTATTGAATTTGATTCATGTTTCTCTTCTTTACTTAGGCACAAAGCTTTTATCACTCACCAGTGGAATCATAGAGTGTACAAGAGAAACGTCTTGGTTTTCCAGTTTCTTCATATAGCGTACCAACCGCGTTTCTGAGTGATGAGAGTTGAAGACTGGATGAGTAAGAAATTGAGATGTTCGCCGGAATTGTGATTCCATGAGGTTCTGACCACTTTGTCTTTCAGCAAGCTGCAAGTAAAACCAAGTTTATAAATTTTACTTTTTCTAGTAAGAAACTAGACATAACCGGATAACCAATTAATAATGTAAACCGAAAGAGTTAAGTTGCTGCTAAATTTTTATCCTCTTCAAAATAAACATATTCTTTACATATTCTTCCTTTATAATAAAAAAGGAAACTTTTCTACTAACTAATTTCTCAGTGTGAACATTTGTTCCAAATTAAATTGGAGTTAGTATACAGGGTTAGCATAAATGATTCATTCGTTTTGAAAAGACTACATTTTCAAAAGTATTACACGTACACACACAAAAGATATATATGAAAAGAATCCTAAACATATCAATTTTGTATTGTGTAGAGTTTGGTACCAACTCATTGGCATATCCCAGTTCGTGACTACCTAAACGATGAATTTCTGCATCACTGGACTGGGTGTATTGGTGAGAATTACCTAGCTTTTTTCCCCTGGCTTCCCGGATCTCCTGATTTAACGCCCTGCGACTTCTTCCTGTGGGGGTACTTTAAAGACCTTCTTTACATATCTCCAACTACCGCAATCCTTAGTCGAGCTCAAAGAACGCATCAGTGTTGCAGTGCAGAAAATTGACAGAAATATGCTACAAAATGTATGGAATGAGCTCGAGTATCGTCTGGACGTGTGTCGTGTCACCAAAAGGGCACATATTGAACATTTGTAGAGGGTGTAAAACTTGGTGAGTTTGTGGTTCTTTTCACTTATCTTTCATGTGTGTACGTGTAACAGTTTTGAAAATATACCTTTTCCAAAATGAACGAATCATTTATGTCAGCCCTATATTTATTTTTTTATAAAACTGTAAGTACTGTTTGTTTTGATCTTTGTAGACTAAGAGGAAGTGTCACAAATAAGTTTTACTTTTAATCTACTAGTTTTGCAAAGTTTTAGTTTTTAATGAGATATAGTATTATTTTCTGAGTTTGTTCCAGTGAATATATTAGTACTTTCATTTACACAAGTAAGTATTAAGAGTTATGTATGGATTATCACCAAAAACTTCTAGCAAGCTTATCTTTCAAGGGCAAAAAGTACTTCTTTCTTGTGTATATTTACATAACATTATCTTGTATGAGGTAAGTAATAAGCATCTATTTATACAAAACAGTAACATACATTAAGTACAATACCCGTCATGCTAATTTACACGTAGAATTTCCATTCGTCCTGAAAAAATTGGTACTGTCACAGAAATGAGATCCCGGCGTCCCGAAAATATTTCTCGGGACACTTAAATGTCCCGGATTTCAGTGAAGAAGAAAGGAAGGCTGTATTATAGTTTGGTGGGTGCTAGAAAAACGTGTGGAAGGAAACATCATACCTTGAATGAGCTAAAACAGACTGTGAAACCAAGGAAAGATAACAGATCCTGAGAAATTAAAAATAAAAAGAAGAAAAAAATTTTGCTTACCAGAAACGAGGGGGTAAATCATCTGCTTACGTTGGCTTAACTAGGGAGGAAAATATCTACTAAAATGACTAAAAATGTGATTCAAAAATGCATATATGTAAACAGTACGAGAATTCTCAATAAGTTACCTGAATATCTAAAGATAAATAAAGTATATTCTATGTTCATGTCGAAGATTTATAATTCTTACAAGTTAGTTAATAAATAATATTATTCTGTAAATGAGTTTTATGAAGATAGTACAAAAATTTCCTTCTGCACTGATCATGTTAGGAATATACGGGTGTCTGCATATGTGTATAAAAGTCACGTCGATTGAGATATTTCTGTACTTGCAAGATTTTTGTCAAAGCATTTATCTAATTATTTATAAATTTTAACAATTATATGACTACTCAGGAATAATTTCACTTGTACACAAACAGGAAAATAAACAGAACACTTTTTTTTCCAAATATGGTTATTAATTTTTGTTGCGTTTTTATTTAGTATTTTCTTCTAAAAATAGAAAAATTCTTATGAAAATACTTTTTCTTAAAGTTACTACTCAGACAATGAGTGTTCATTTATAAACATAAAATTATCCTATAATGAGGAAATCCTTAGTTTTCCAGTTACGAATTCATTAGCCTTTAACTTTTCATTGCATCTTGGTTTCTTTCAGCAAGTGACAAAAGCTTTAATAATTAAAAGCTGAAGTAAATGTACATACTCTAAGTCCATGATAAAAGGAACTCCAAAATTTATTGCCGCAGAAATTAAAAATCTTCACAACAAATTTAAAAGTTGCGCACTTTGGTCCTACAAATTCTTATATATTGTTCTAAAAATATACATCTTAAGATTATATTAAGAATTATGTTCACGCCTATAAAAACATCCACCTCCTTCACGGAATATACATCTTAAACCTTTCTTCTTCTCTTCTTCTTCCGTACTTGGTAATGACGTGAAAGTTTTAATGACACTGTTTCAAGTTTTGTCCTTAGCTGTCCACGTCAAAATTTAATTTTGATCCCTTTATTTGAACGAAAAAAGTATCATATGACTGGCTTTCTATGAATGATGATCAATTTCTCTTTGCTGGTGTTACGTTTTGTGTCTTTGAGATGCTTAGAAGAGCCCGATGTTAGGGACAGTTCTGTTTGCCATCTCCAGTATCTTCTTTCAGTCTAGTGAGCGAGTTTCTCCTTGTCATACCTACAAAAGTGTCTTGGCACGTACAGAAACATCTCGAACAACAGAAGTCATGTACAGAGTATAGTTCACGCCTGGGAAGAATTAGCTGGTTTGATTCAGTTGACTGATAACACGTTCCCAGTCGCTGTCTCATGTAGTCATCTGAACGATCTGCTGAGGTTTATATCGTCACATATGCCTCGTTCAATTATAATACAAACATATACTGAACAATATAATTCACCAGGGACGATTTCCGGATGAACGTCTCATATCAAATTTTCAATGAATAAACCATATAATCTAGCTCAAATGGAACGAAACTCAAACACAGTCAAGAATATCTGAGGGCCCTTCGAATCGTGATGCACCTTTAACTTGCACGTAATCTCAAAATTTGTTATCCTGGGTGGGAAGACATTATAACACAAATTATAGAAGCAATTTATCCTAGCATGCACATTGAAAATATAGAAACTAATATTTACTATTTTTATCTCATTTCAAAATAACCAAAAGCACTTATAGTTATTTCGTTTTTTTTTTATTTTTTTTATTTTTTTTTAATTTTTTTTTTATTTTATTTTTTTTTTTTTACATTTGCCACATACTTACTTGTAAAGAAAACACATTATTATAACAAACACTTTCACTTATATAAGAAAATACACTAATATTAATAACTTGTAAGACGATTAATATTTATGCAATCATTTAGTATTTCGTTTTACATTAATATTTCTCTTGCCCATATAGTAAAATGTGACGACGCGTACGAGCGATTTATAAATGCGAACGAACGAACTAGTAAACGTTGTTTTCAACTAGGAATGTTTTACGAAGTCATATTCTTCGATTTTCAACACCAATTAAACATATCACAAGTTATATCTTCACACATTTTGTTATTTAGATCGAATTTTCCACTTCCTGCAGAATGAAGTTTTGATGCATCTGTCTTTCTTTTGGGCGCGTAATAATGACTGTTTCTTAGTATTAATACACAAAACCGCGCGGAAAACACATGACTGATTTCCTTGCGCATGTAATAAAATTCAGCATTCAGTGGTGCGAGGAGAAAGAGAAGTTTCACAGAGTAAAATATTCACTGGTAATGTTGAGCAGAATTGAGTAATAATCAGCAATATTAAATTAATTTTCAATATTTTTCGTTGTTCACTCCGATATTTGCTGATCGCTTAAGAACTAATTTCACACACAACACAATATCATTGAGGGCGTGTCCAAACAGAGAAGAGGAATTCTATGACAATCTATGGTTTGATCAGCTGCTTGTAAGCGAGAACGAACATACATATATTTGAAGAGAATCCTTTAGGAAAAGTCGCTGAACTATGAGTCCACGGACTATGTTTTGCGTGAAAAGAAAGAACAAGGTCCTGTAAGGTTTGGCAATGAGTTTATGAGTAACATCCAACGGACTAATTACTTTTCACTAAAATGTAATTTGTCCTGGTCCGTTGAAGTTTGTTTCAGTAGGCTAGAACTGAACATCTTGAAAATAAATTTCTCTCATCATTGTTTCTCTTCTTGACAAACTGAACCGGAGTTTAAAATTTGTAATCCGTATCGCTGCATTTCCAAAGTCCTGAAGAAGGTACGAAAGTCCGTTGAAGCGAATACGACACGTAACGAAACGCGTATGGGCTTTTATTAACGGATGAGCTATACGGCTTTAAGTTTAGTAGTTTTGCAGTTTTATTTTAACTTTTAGTCTGAATAATAATTATTTACCACATTTATATATGTGAGCAAATATTTAAACATCTAAAGAATATTAAAAATACAACTGTAAAATTAAACTTAACCTTTTTTAACCAGTGTCGTTATATTCAAATATGACATACTATATGGATTTCACAAAATATATTTGTGATGAACAAGATAACATGATACTTAATACTATTCACTCAATATGTACGGATGTAGTGCCTTCTTACACTTAAAAGTAAACATTTAATGAAAACACATATAGACATGTTACTAACTTTTCATTGTATGTAAGTGATTGGAGCAAACTTATTTTACCAAAAAATTTTAAAATAAGCACACATTTAAATGGAGCATGTGAAATAAATTATAATTTAAAGCATTAAGAAGGATAACGAAACCTTGGGATACTCATTTTTGATAAATTGTAATCTTTATTATATAATATACTAATATCTACTATTACTTGTTTGTAAATATTTGTAAATAGCAAACATTGTTTCATAAAAACAATAATAAAATTTGTGGAATATCTCTGAGACGTGATTTTTCTTTATTTCTTTTTTTTATTATTAACTCATGATAAATCATCATTGACAACGTCAACACCATGTATTTGTTATTTGATTTTTTAATTATCCAAATCTTTCAATACAAGATATGTAGTTACAATACCAAATAATTAGTTCAATGTTAACTCAATTCAGAAGTAAGTGATGTACTCGCAGTATTTCTTATTTGCCTATACTATGTTTTTATGGTATTTGTATTATATTAATAACTCCTTCATACATATATTCAACAACAAAATAAAATAAAATAAAATAAAATAAAATAAAATAAAATAAAATAAAATAAAAAAAAATAAAATAAAAAATAAAATAAAATAAAAAATAAAAAATAAAATAAAAAATAAAATAAATAAAATAAAATAAAATAAAATAAAATAAAATAAAATAAAATAAAATAAAATAAAATAAAATAAAATAAAATAAAATAAAATAAAATAAAATAAAATAAAATAAAATAAAATAAAAATAAAATAAAAATAAAATAAAAATAAAATAAAATAAAATAAAAAAATAAAATAAAATAAAATAAAATAAATAAAATAAAATAAAAAAATAAAAAAATAAAATAAAATAAAATGAGGAAACAACAATTATACAATAACAATAATAACGAAATGTAATGTGTACAGCAAATAAGTGAAAAATAACAACAAGAATAACAATAGTAAATAAGTATCAACAAGAATATACGAAGGCTAAGACAATGAGAAAAAAAACAAGTAACAAAACATTCTAATAAAATACAAATAATATTTTAAAAAATCTAATTGTCAGACAAACCAAATTTCTTCCTCTTCTAGCAGGATAAAAACGGATAACATAATGGAAGGTGTTTTAAAGCAGGAACATCTCGTCTAGTTCTTCACCTGTTGGTATCGTCAGGGCCGGCTCGTCCATATAGACAACCTAGCCTAGGGCGAAAACATTTAGGGGCGGAATGGCAGGTAGTTTTTTTTACGCGCGATTTATCAACATTAGCCAAAACGTAAGTGCGCCAGCGCCCAACACATTTAGGAAGAGGAAGTTAATGAACAGTGGGATCAGCCAAGATCGATTACTGCTCACCTATATAGAGCAGGGGAACATTTATCTGGCCATGGTACGTTTCCTGTTGCCACTGTTCATTCTATGACTAAAGGAGATCCGTATTATCTGAATATTCAGACTCCAGATGCTCGCAGAAATGTCGCTGACTTAAAGTTTCTACATAAGGTAGTCAATGGGAACTTAAGGTCTGAAGCCCTACTTCAAGAATTATCCCTTCACATTCCTACGCGTGTAGCACCAAATACCCATCTTTCCCGCCCTAGACTGTCGATTAGTCAAAGGTTCTTCTTTCACACAGTACCAAATTTATGTAATCAAGTAACAACTGACATGGAGATTTTTTAAGATACACAACTTTTCACAGAATAATTACACAAATTTAAAATAACTAAAAATGAATTAAGAAACTTCATATTTGATTTGTTTTAACTTTCTTTTGTTTTATATTTACAATGGACACCGACATGTATTACATTAAACAAAACTTTAATTTCTTGTTGATCTGTGGTTATATTAGTAAAATTTCACTCCAAATACCACAGCAATAATTTTTTCAATAATTGGCTTATAGATTACTTATTAGTACCATATTATATATATATATATATATATATATATATATATATATATATATATATATAGGGAGTAAGTTTATTTTATTTAATGTTTAAAGAAATGGTAACGATGTGATGTGGTGAAAATGTCAGGAGTGACAAGGCTTCACTTTGGTTTGGATTTAGGGAAGACGGAGACTATGGGGGCGCAGATATTTTTTTCTTTCTTTTATATATATATATATACCTAAGTTATAAAATATCCTAGAGCCGCCCCTGGGTATGGTTCCCAATATAGAGGCTACATTACCTCTTTGTGCTGCCATATTTATTCTTTGAATTAGGAAGGTGCTTGCTCTGTCATCACGACAAATAGCTGTTGCGTTTACCTACTTTCTTTTTAAAGTTGAAACCTTTTTTGCCCCACGATCCACTAGATTCAATGGCAATGGTTACAAATTGGTACTTCTGTTAGGTTATTGCAAAAATACAAACTAATCATACACGTTGATACATTAAAATATTCATATGCAATTATAACATGCAAGATGTATCTCTGACGTTCAATGAAATCCTATTTAAAATGTTACTTCAATATCATTGAGGTATTATTTTGCATGGAACATTCAAAATGTAGTAACATGTGAAAATACAACATTTGCAGTAGAAACTTATACATGTATAATAAACATGTTTAAGTGTCGAGATTTAAAAACTATGAAGTTTCGATGCGTTCAAAAGTTACATTTCAGGGTGTCTACTAACATTCCAAAATAAAATTTCGTGACTTTTTCGTGACCTTCCCTTCAGAAAACAATAACATTTTGTAACATTCTTAAGACCGAATTTGGGTGTGAATTAGGCCGAATTTTCATGCATGTGATAGAAGTGTGCTTTGCTTGCGATTTGGTAGCATCTAAAGGCGACTACAGACATTTCTGGTGATGAATTTTGACGTTTTATAGAACAAAATTCTCCAGTCTGTACTTACATTTGTATAATAATAATAATAATAATAATAATAAAAAAAAGTGACCCAAAAACTAAATTTCGTGACTTTTTCTTGACTTTCATGACTACTTTCTGATTTCGTGACTTTTTCTTGACTTTCATGACTACTTTCTGATTTCGTGACTTTTTCGTGACCGATAGACACCCTGCATTTAAACTTTCACATCGTAGTAACTATAATTCTCTCTGGTCACTCGAAAACAACCCGCCTAGCTACATGAAAAAGACCATACCCACAAAATATAAATTTGGTAATTCAACCCAGGCGTGAGAAGAAATTGAATAAAAGGTTCATAAAATTTTTGGTTCATAAAAGAACATGTTGCAGGTTTTTTGCTGCGGACTGTACATTATCTTCTGAAACCTCATTGTTTTCGCTGTCATCTGAGGAGTCAGTGTCCCAATTTACAACATTTACAGAACTCTTTCCAATTACTACAACTTTACATTGAGAATTGAGTTCATTATTAGTTTGTACCTTACTATCCACTGCAAAATTGAAGATTCTGCAAACTAGACTCGTATTGCAGAGTTCACTTAGTTTAAATTAGGGCCTTTATTTTATCTAAACGTATGAGTTGCACTGAAATTCAAAAGCTGTGGTGCAGACTGATGATAGATATACTGGCACGAATTGAGATTCATTTACACTCTCACCTTGATTATGACATTCTCATTTTCGTTTGCATATATCTCTTACTCTTACCATTGCTACCTTCATTATTCGAATAACTAGAATTACCACTTTTATTGGTATCGGAATGACTGTTTGATTTTGCTGATTGGACCTATTGTTGTTATTTTACCCTTTTGATTATCTTCCTTAACTTTGTATCTTCTTTTATTTGGTCTATACTGGTTGTCGCTCTTAGGGTTACCTTCCTTTACCTTTTCCCCATTATTTCTACCTTTTATATTAACCTCTTATACTTGTTGACCTTCATGGGTCTACCATGGAAATAACGACTTGTATCATTTCTATTATCACGATACAATGCTTCCAAATTCTGTACAGCAGTGAGAAACGAACTTTGATCAAGGTTTTGGAACAAAGCTGATTTCCTCCTATAGTAAATAGGCAATAACTGTTTTATGGTATTGACGACGAAAGTTTCAGAAACGTTGGATGATAATTCAAGTATTTTATTGAATCTCTTAATTACAAAGTCAGCTAGTATACAGTAAACGTTGGGATCAAAAGCCTGTAATTGTAACACGGATAACTTTATTCCTATGATCTGTTCCGTGGCAAACTGTGCTTCAAACTTTTGAACAAAATTCGAGAATGAGCGGATAAACTCAATCTTGATATGTACCATTCTATGGCACTTCCCGTTTAAATATTGCAACTTAGGTAGATCTACAGAATGTGCTGATTGCCCAAACTGTTCTAAAAAGTTAATGGCGAAGTCTTCGTCGTCTAATCCTTAACGTTAGGAAACATCTCAATATCACCACGTCGCATAATACGTCGCCTAGAATCACTGATAACATCAGATATTTTACTTTTGATACGCTTTTTCAACCTAGTTATGTCACTACATGACTAAGAACTAGAATCACTTTTTACTCCTAAAATGATTGAATTTAATATTACCACCATTCGTTTGATTACGAGATGAATTTGACATACTAAACTTCTTATCGTGAAACAAAACATCGCTCACATTTGGTGCTTTATCAGTATTTAACACGGTAACAAACTGTGCTTTGGTATTTTCTGCTTTCAACTCAAGACCTGTTAACTCTAATAATTGCGTGTATATCTTGGCTTATGTTAATTACATCTGAACCAGGAGGTATTAAATGCTGGGACAAATTTTCAAATTTGTGATGCAAAGTAGTGCCACTCTTTTGTAGTTTATCTGTACATTCGCCTAATAATAAAGTTTTTCTTTTTGCTCTAAATTACTTTCAAAATCAATGACATTTTTCTAGCTTTCAAATTTCTCTCATGCTTGATCAACCTTCACTTCACAGAAGCTTACACTAGTAGAAATATTTTTCAACTGTTTTTCATTTTCAACGATTCTGGGTAAAATTTCCTCGTAATTCGTCCGTATTTACCATTAATTTCACGCATTACTGTTATTGATGATACGTGGATCAGACTTTGAGCCGGAGTTGGAATCACAATTTAACGAATAGAGAGCTCCATCTTCTTCAACATCCAAAAAATGCCACAGATCTCAAAGGTTAAGCAAATGATTTTTGCTTACGATCACCAAGGCATTATCATAATAGAGTTCCAGGTGGAAAAATGTCACAGCAGTGTATTATTGTGAATTCTGAATACCTGCTAAAAGCAGTTACTCAGAGTGGGTCCGGTGATTCTGCACAACAACACTCGCCCGCATACCACTAATGTTTTGCGTTAAAAGCTTAGCAAAGACGGTTGGGAAATGTTACATATGCTCCCTGTAGTCCGAACATGAATCCACCAGACTACGACCTGCTCCAAAATTGGAACAACGTATTTGTAGACGTCGGTATCCATGTCTAGAAAAGGTTTCTGCAGCCGTTACCCGAGCCACTCGACAGCTTCACAAAGATGGCGTCCTTAATGGAATACAGAAGATACCCGATCAGGATTCCGTCATTGCTAAGCAGGGAAATTACATTGAAGGCCTGTAAAGGAATCCTATTCAAGCAATAAACGTATAAGTCACAAAAAATTAGTGTTCATTATTTATAAAATGACCCTCGTACATATTTTTCAGAAGAAGAATTGTATAATTTTTTAGTCCATTCAAATGAGACTGAAAGATATACGGGGTTAAAGTTGAGTATATGAAGAATACCACGTCTGAAACGTGCAGTCGTCCGAAGTGGAAGGACCAGTCTTCCACAGTTACCAATGACACCGCAGGCGAGGCTGACAAGTTAGCACGAACCATCATTTAGTATTTGCATAGTACAAAAATATCACCTGAAAAAAAAAAAAAAAAACTCTGCTTTCAAATCCACCCATATGGAACAAGCCGCAACACTTGCAACCATGCTGCATTCTCCTATGAAAACCGGCTTCATAAATTTTCGCACAGTACTCAACAGTGGGTATCCAAACAATTGAGAGGCCAGGATTCAATACAATCCCACCATGCTACGATGAAATATGACTTGGTATCTTACATGTGGTGCAATTGGAAAAGTAGTGCTATAAAATCTTTGCTAGCAAAGTGCACATCAATGCTTCGAAATATATCGAGATATTTCAAGACTGAATTCTATCTCTCCTTGAAATAGGTGAACTGCATAACGGGACACTATCATAGGACAAAGCTGAGCACACGCTGAGAGGCAAAATAGGTTCGAAGTCTGCCATGGACCAGAAATTCCCTGGCCTTGGAATTTGGCATCTTCTAAAACTGAAATTCCACGAAAGGTTCTCGAAACTCGCAAACGAATTACAGATATTTAGGCACTGTGCGACGAATGGCATCACCCGTCGCAGGATAACATCGATGATTTACTGATTACCTGGTCATTTAGGATTGAAGTTTTACATGCTACCGAAGGGGACTCCATCAATTACATCCTCAGAAATAGTTTCTTTATAACGATTTCGTTATACACCCTTTGAACAACCCTCGTATATCCAACAGGAGTTCTGGGAAATATCGCGCACAGAGACAAAATTCTTGAAATTGGAATGCTGTGAACTTTCTCGCTCACAAGTTTCTATGGATATGTGTGTGGTTGCCCGCCTACTTTTCTCTTCGTATGGCTTAATATGGTAGAAGAATTTGGTTCAGCTTAATTTCTACGGAAGCTGAATTGCACGGCTAAAGGCAGCCGCGGACTATATGCAATAATGTGCATATTTTGTATTAATTACGGATCATTAATATTATCATGTGTTTAAATGTGGGTAATGTGCTTTCAATAATCTAATAAGTACTCAATCATCTCTTATTAGTGAAGCAGTTACCTAAAAACTAAGTGTTTTGTGGGAACTACCTTTCGTCCTACCAGTGTATTCATACACTTCCATTGTGAGAGAAGCTTGCCTTTCACAAAGGGTGCAGTTAGTGGGTTTTGAACACTAAAAAAGACGGACTATTGTGTTGTGTGTCTGAACTGAAACCCAAAAATTATACCTCAAGTTCGACAAAATACAACAAATTATGTTATTAACATTTTAAAATAATGTAGTTGATGCATTATAGTAAGATTAGTTTTGAAAATGCATCTTGAAAATACGAACGTGTGAAAGCATAGGATAAATGGCGTGCTTTACAAATGTGTGCATTCAAATCCATGGAAAATATTAATGTACATGGAGGATTCAGCCACTAGGAGAAGGAAATTGCAACTTCTCACCATGGAATAAGTGGATTGCTCCTACATCCTTTGATGATCGACTTCAATCCCGCTATTATTTACGCGACTCGGACAGTGCGAAAAAATACACGCGCCCGCATTTCGACCGTTTACATTGGGCCTCTAATTAAATACCTATATACATACCATACATGATTGTAGTACAAAATAATGTTGTGATTATTAGTGAAAATGGTATAATAAATCATTAATACCAGTATCAGTTAATCTTTCCTTCGTTTTTGTGAAGTAAATCTGTACGGAAAAGATCAATTAGGTTAAAATCAATGAATGATGTGTATGGTGCTATCAATGAATGATGTGTATGGTGCTATTAATGTGTTTAATATGTGATTAATTAAATATTTATTATCGGGATATATTGCGATATCTTATTAACTAAATAAGATCTCAGGTAAGACTTGATTTCAGTTATGTAAACTTTACGTTAATTTGTGTGTTGTGGAATTGATTTAGTACGGTACAACTTTGCACTTGCTCTTTGGACAACCACTGTGTGGTGAAGTTATTCATATTTTCATTTTGTATATTCGTCCACAGGTTATAAGAGACATGTTTATTGTCCGAACCAAGTCTATTTGAGACGATAGATAATTGAAAGTTAATGTACAGCCGTAACTGCGCCCGTGGTCCCGTCAGTCACGGTGGGTACATGGAGAAAGACCTTACTTTCTTCTTTTCTCTATACTCCCGCTCTGAAATATAGTGGTTCGACTCCCAGCTTATTTAGAATAATTTGCCACCGAACCCGAACTACCGTCGTATCTTGGCTCTTCCCTCCCATGAACAGAGACCATACCGTCATATGTTCTGTGCACTTATACATAGCAATTGCCGTAGATTTAGATTTGGGTGTTCATTCACTTATCAGTATTGTGTATATTAGAAGTGACCGCAAAATGTGATTTTATGTATCGTCAGTATTGGTAAGTTGTCATTTAGAAAAAGAAACTAGGTTTTACATGGAATGTAGAAATTACTTTTGGTATATTTCATCTTTATAGAGTATAAGAAGTTTCGGTTAAAAAGAAAAATGTAGGCAATTGGATTCTAATCAATATTATGATCATTAATGTGTATGCCTTAGTCCGAAATTTTCATATCAAAATGCTACCCTCCTTCATGTAATAACTACCTCCTCAGCAGACATTTCGCATCCAAATATCCAGAGCAAATCATCCAGATCTCCTTCTTGCACGGTCTCGTCCAATGAGGCTCCAACCTAGAAATTAAATGAATCCACTTAAAAAATATATTAACAGTAAACTAATCTTGTATTAAAAGAAGTTCTAAATTAAAACGCTTATTTTGTACTAGCGTTTTTTCACATATAAAAGATGAAAATATTACAATAAGCAGAGACAGAATATTGCAGCAAATTGGTCAAGTAATATGAATATTTGTTTGAACACACGTGAATACCAATTTGTTTAGATTAGTTAATTAGCATATTAAGGTATATACACATCTTTTCAGGCTTTTAATAAAAAGAAGCGATGGAACGGTCGTTATATGATTTGTTTACCTTCTTTTGATTTACAGACCTCTTCTATTTCCTCCGGAGCTAAAAAGGTGTCAATCTCTTAATACTGCTGTAGAATATTTGATATATTGAAGTGAATAATCAACATTTAAGTAAAATTGAGAAAAAATAAATAATATTTAAATAATAATAGTAATAGATAATAATATAAAAACAACAGAAAATACATTTTTCTCGGACCAGACGCTGCCCAAGAAAACTTGCCACTTTGGCCAATGCTCCATGTGAAAATATGACCCTTCGTTCAATAAGTAAATATTGCAAAAGTTTACATGAACTGCACTGAACATTTTTGAATGCTAATTTAAATTTCTCTAGATTTTATTGCTATGATATTTTAAACACCAATTTAAGAACACGCAAATTATAAAGTGTTGAAACTTTATTAAGAATTTTATTTAACTTCCTCCATTGCATAAATTGAAAGATTTAATATCTCATAGACAAAACTCCCCCGAGATTAATATTAACCACTCACAAAATGTAACTATCTTATCCAGTCAATTTAACCTTGTCTGTCTAGAGTATCTCTCGGAAGTTTCCGAACCAGAAATATAAGGAAAGAAAAACATACAAGCAGATAGACTACAGAACAGTTAAACTACAGACAGTTAAACTACAGAAGCAACCAGGATGAAACAAAGTGTGTCTAAGAATATTAAACAGAACTCACTATGAGCAAAAGAATATGTTATTGGAGAGAGATATAATAGAAAATTACTAAATATCTACATAGCTTTAGAGGCGAAAGTACTTTGTTAGTTAAGCCAAAAGTTATTTCGTATTATGCTTTGAAAATACCTTACGAGTAGTTATTCCAAACTCTAAAAGGAGTTTACATAATTTCGAAACAGATTTAGAGAGTTCCTCTGAAAGTGTACCATACTCCAAGTTGTAGATTTCAATGGATATATATAATGAAGTTATGACAGCTTCGAGAAAAGTGAACCCGCATGACGGTAAAATTTTGAAGTAAATTAAAACAACTTTAAATGTATACAAGCAATCTAAGAAAGTTTGCTATCATTATAATACTATAGAGACTATCGAAAAGAATCGTCACCAATGCTGTAAACTATGCAGTGTTTTCAAATTGCACCACATGTTAATATTATGTAAGAAGATTGCATAATCGGGTATTATATATATGTGTATTGTATTGTATTGTAATATACCACGTGTTTGTGTTTATAAACCCCCAACATTTGATTACAAAACATTCTAAAACAATAGTTCTATCTATAAACAACCACCACGTGCACTTTACGATGGAGTACTACACCTCACGTTGGAGTACTAAAGTTGCAGACGGAGACTACAGCGACATCACAGATCACGTAACGACGAGGAAACAGCAGCATCACCGCCTCACTTGGACTGCTATATAACAAAGAGGATTCCATCGATAGCCATCAGTTTCGACTGGTCTAATTCTCTTTCTATACTTGCAGTGGAGTCTACGAAGTACCTATCCCAATCCAAAGACTTAGCTTGCAGTTGAACTTTGTGGGAAATTACCTCTCTTTCTGGTTGCAGTGGAGCAGAGAGTGTCCTGCACCTCCTCACGTAGTTCGCTATTGAGGGATCTTTCCCAAGATAGTCTAGTTGAAGGGACGCTATTAGAGAATTTACATTATTGAACTATACTTGTAGAATAGTGGATTTTATAATAGAAACCAGTAGTGGAAAACGATTCCGGACTACAATTTACTCTACCAGGCTCTACCTATTCCTTCACAGGAAGAACGTTACAATAATATTATATATATATATATATATATATATATATATATATATATATATATATATATATATATATATATATATATATGTGTGTGTGTGTGTGTGTGTGTGTGTGTGTGTCTAATAGTAGTAGTGTTTTGTTTGATGGTTACAGTTCTGATGCATAGATGGCAACGAGAAAAAAGTTTCTGACGACAGTGTTCCAAAGAGCATCCTAATCTCAGGTGAAAAATATGTACACTGACTTATTGTTAGCATATATGTTTCATAATTTTGTAAAGACTATCAAATACGAAATAGTTTCCAAAATAAAACATGTTTCTCATATTTTTGAAATACATCACGCACACAAACCATAAATATCACAATGAATTTTAAAAAATCAAAAAGATGCAGGCCAGCAAGAGAGATTAGAGTGAAAATCACTAAAATGAGTATCGTTTATCAGTTCTCAATATAGTCTTGTGGTTAACGCACCTGATTCCCACGTGGCAGATTATGGTTTCTATCTTACAGATCATCATCATAGGTATTCTGCCTTTATTGGCAGGTCGCTTGCCGCAGCTGAGAAGCTTCCATGCTCCACGGTCCTCCGCTAACCTTTTCGTCTCCGCGTATGATCTTTCTGTTTTTATATCATCCATTAATTGTAGTCTCCTTCGCCCTCTCCCTCTCTTTCCCGACACCATACCCTCTAGGACGTCCCTCATGATACAATCTCTTCTTAGGCAATGTCCCAACCAGTTTTTCTTCCTCTTCCTAATAATATCTACAAGTGATCTTTTCTCACCCACCATTTCTAACACTCTCTCATTCGTTTTGCGCTCAACCCAACTAATTCTTTCCATTCTTCTCCATACCCGCATTTCGATTCGGTCGATTTTCATCACCTTTACGTAATGTCCACGTTTCCGCCCCATACAGCACAACACTCCACACGAAGCATTTTATGAGTCTTTTTCTCAACTCTTTCTTCAAGGTCCCACAAAACAGACTTTTCTTCCTCCTAAAGGCTTCTTTCGCCATTCCTATTCTTGCTTTTATTTCACGTTCGCATTTCATGTTATTACTAAGAATACCATCCAGATATCAAAAACTATTCACTTGTTCTATTTTCTCCCCTCCTACTTTTATATTTGACACAGACCCCTTCGTTCCAATCACCATGGCTTTTGTCTTTCTAACATTTATTTTCATCCCATATTCTTCAAAGCCCTTTCTCATTTTTTCTAACATTTTATTGATTTTCTTTTCAGATTCTGCAACAAGCGCCATATCATCTGCAAATCTTATGCATCTAATCATTCTATCTCCTACCAAAATACCATCATCATCATGTAAACTCTTTTTCACTATCTCTTCTAGATAGACATTAAATAGTGTTGGCGAGAGGCAGCATCCTTGTCGAACTCCCCTTCCAATTGCACTCTCTTCCGTCAGTTCTTCCCCTATCCTAACACTTACTTGTTGGTTCATGTATAAGTTTCTTATAAGTCTTCTATCTTTCCATTCCAACCCTATCTTCGTTAGAACTTCCAACAACAATTCCCAATTCATGCGGTCAAAAGCCTTTTCTAGATCAATAAATATAACATATACCTCTTTCCCTTTTTCTATAAATCTTTCACCGATCGCCCTTAATAATCCAATTGCATCTCTTGTGCCCTTGCCTCTTCTGAACCCGAACTGCTCCTCCTCAACTTCTTTATTTGTTCTTTCATATAACCTTCTGTTCAGTATTCGGAGCAGAATTTTAGCTGCATGAGATATGAGACTAATAGTTCTATAATCCTCACATCTCATATAATCTTACAGACAGCTATTATTATTATTATTATTATTATTATTATTTTCTTTTGCCATTGGGGAAAAATATTAAAGAATAGAAGATAAACTTCATGCGGATGCGAAACAGCGTCAAATGCTAACATTACACAAATAATGTTAAATGAAAGTAATAACTTTGTTAAGTTGTTTTGTAAATGGAGGTATAACTCAAGTAACTTCTGAACAAGGCACAAAACAAAATACGGTACCTTTCCAGAGCAAGAACTATTAGAATGATCAAATAGTAAAGAGAACAATATCCAGAAACGTTGCGTAGGTCAAATAATGAAGCAATTCATTAGTGGGAAATAGAGTAAGTGACTGAAAAGAAAAAGCATATTCCACTAAAGCAATCACTTTCTTTTACGTTGGTAAGTTTTATACTTTCTTTCTTTGGTGGTAACTTAGTAAATAATGCGCTGTAATACATTTGATATCATATTAACAACACATCTAATAGGTATCAGTAGGATTCTCAATGAGTTTCAGTTTTTAATAGATTTTGTTCCAAATCTCTTCATTTCACTCTCCAGTTCAGTTCATGAGTCAAGAAGGAGCTTTTAAGCTTTCTATTGATACTGCAAATGAAGGAGACATGCCACAATATCATCAATTCGTTCATTCGTTTTCCGGATGTGATACAAACAAGCATTATGTTTTCAAATTTTGCTTCTGGCTACTTAATTTTCTTTGTTACAATGTATTCGAATATTAAAGTTGGTTCCTTTAGAAAACACAAGAAGCGTGATCATGTGACGGTAAATATGTTCATAATCCGTAGCAACACTGCGAATTTTAAGAATAATCTGAAGAAATGCTTGTTTCAGTCTGGATTCTTAATCGGAATGAATCGGATGGGAATACTTTGCAAACGTAATTTATATCCCGATAACATTGTGTTTTTAATCTACATATTTTTCTACTCAAAGTAAAGACAGCTCTTTTGAGAACTACCTTAATCGGAAACGATATTTTTAATATATGGATCAATGCTGTAGCACTGTCCAGCAAAACCATTAAGAGGGAGGGAGGGGCCATTTATCTTGATACTCTTGTAATCTTGAAAGTAATGACGAAAAGGAGCTGACATTTTGTACTATGCCTACACTAGCAGTGGAACGTTGTTTGGTATACTCTATGGTTCAAAAGGTTCAAGGTATTTTCCTTCCTTCTCTTCGGAAGTTTGGTTCCTGAAAAAAAAAAAATGAAAAAAAAATGTACTGCTCTTTTTTCATTTAACGTTTTCCAGTTTCTTTTTCCACCAAAATTCAAGAAGTTCTTTTTTTTTTTCATTTCTTTCTCACTTAGTTCCTTTCCATTTACATTAAAGCCTAGCCTCCAAGCTAATTTAACCAAATTCCCTTCCTTTTTCATGTCATCGTTCCATTTCCATGTTTCCCTTATTTTTAGGGTTTCTTCACATTTTAACAATAAGTGTTCTAGTGTGTCATCATCTTTGAAACATAGTTGACACTTTTCGTTTACTTCTTTAAATTTTTTCAAGGCTCCCTGACCTGGCTTTGGAAAGTAAAATGCTTCGTAAATCATTGTCCATATAATTTATTTTCTCATAACGCTTTTTATGTGTATATTCCTTTCAAACTGCTCTTCTTGACAACTTCTTCATACCACTTTTCCTGTGCTTTTTCTTTAATTGTTTTTTCTGTGATTTTTCCCAATTTTTATAATTTTCTTCTCTGTACCAGCGGGTAGTTTGATCATATTTTCTTTCTAATTTCCTAACTCTCCTAAACCATTTGTGTTCTTCCCTTTTCTCATATGTTTAGTGGCCTCATGCGCAACTTTTACTAATCTTGTTTCTTCCATAAATTTTAATCTTCCAAGATACTTTATTTTACTCATAACCTCTCTTTTTTCAAAATCACTCCATCCCATCTCTCCTGTTATTGTTACATTTGCACTTAATTTATTTGCTCCTAGGACAAACCTTCCTATTTGATTTTGTGCTTGTAAAATACTCCTATTTTTTTCCGTTAAAGTTATCACTTCATTTGCATATGTTAGCGCCGGTACTGCTACTTGTTTCCATAGTATTCTTGACACCTCATATCTATTGTATGACCACACTGCTTTATTTTTTATAATTGCTGTATATTTTTGCAGTTTATTTTTCAGTTTTTTCTATGTTCAAGTAAGTATTGTTCTCCTTCTTCAAGTGTAATTTCTAAAAATTTATTTTTTCAGTCCTGCTTATTACTATGTTTCCTGCTTGTATATTTTAATCCTCTATGTCTCCACTAAAAACCATGAACTTGGTTTTTTCTTCATTTATTTTTAAACCAATTTCTTCTCCTTTCCTAACTACTGTTTCTAACATTTCCTTATTATCTTCAATATTAGTACTCATCAATGCTACATCGTCTGCAAATAGAGTGCCAGGGATTTTTCTTACTTTTTCTTTTCCTTTCTATCTTAATTCTAACCCTCTGTTTTGATCAATGCTTCTTCCATTTCGTGTACGTATATCAGGAATAGAACTGGTGATAGAGGACACCCTTGTTTTATACCTTTGTTACTGTCTATCCACTTTGATTTTATGTTTCCCACTTCATATCTGTATTGGTTATCCTTATATAGTTCCTTAAGAAGCATAATAAATTTCTTTGATATTCCTATGTTTTCCATTACTTCCCATAATATCTTTCTCTTGACTGTATCATACGCCTTTTCAATATCAATAAATGTTAGTATGAAATCATCTTTTCTTTCTCTGCATATTTCTATCAGTTGTGTTATAATGTAGATGTTATCTGTTGTTGTTCTATCTGTTCTGAACTCATTTTGTACCTCGGTTAATATTTTGTTTTTCACTAACCAGTTCATTAATCTGTCTCTTAGAATAATTGCAAAGAACTTATATACGCAGCTGGTAATAGCTATTGGTCTATAATTTTTTATGTCATGTTTATCTCTTCCTTTTCCTTTATATATTAACTTAATCTTTGTTTGCTTCCAAGTTGGAGGAATGTATCTTAATTCAAGTATATTCCTCATAACATTCTTTAAACTTTCCAAAGATTTATTATCTAAGTTTATTAATATCTTATTTGACCTCGTCTGTTCCTCTTGCTTTTCCTCTTAGCTTTTCCCTACCCTTCTCTATTTCTATATTTTCAATATCATATGTTAATTCCTGACTTTCTTCTTCTGCACTCTTATTACTTATTTTTGCTAATTTATTTGTTTCATTTTTCCGTTCTTCATAATTTTGCTTCATTATCCAATCTGTTAAGTACGCCACAATTTTCGTCCTGTCCTTCAGCATTTGTCCCTTTTCATTTCTAAGAACGATTTCTTTTTCTGTTTCGTTTTGTTTTTGTCTGATATATCTCCAAAATCTTTTCCCTGCTTCTCTCCCTCCTGACTTAATTTCTCCTGCTATTTCTTCATTGAAATTTCTTATTTCTTTCATTGTAGCTATGTGTGCATCTTTCTTGCTATTTATATATTCGTTCCATGCTTGAATTATTACCTCTTTCCCAATTTCTCCTTTCCTGAATTTCTTTAGTATTAATCTATGGGTTTAGCTTTTTTCTTTTCTTATATTAATTTTTGTTTCTGTATCTTTGGCCCAATTGAACTTACTACTTTCTCTATAACCTTTCTTGCCTTCCTTTGCATTTGTAACTTCAGCTGCAGCACTTTCAATTTTTGTTGCTAAAGATTCATAGCTTTGTTCATTTATGTATTCTTTCTTTATATTTCTTTATATCTTCATCTTTTTCCAGTCTTCTAATAGTAGGTTTGTTTTGATCTCTCATTTATTTATTTACTTATTTATATATTTATTTATTTTTTTTATTTTTGGTAATTTCTCTTGCCCTCCTGATCAAGTAGCTCCATTTTTAGTAATCTATGATCACTTCCTACACTGTAAATACCCTCTTCATCAACATCAAATTCTTTAACCATTTTCCTGCTTTTTTCACTAACAAGAAAGTAATCAATAGTAGTAGCCATCTCTCTTTTGAAGTATGCCTTCTAACTGGTGTTTGTCTTATATTCAATATTTCTAAATTAAAATCCTCTACTAGTGGGTATAAAAGTTGCCCATTTTTGTTTACTTCTTCCGTTTCTATCAAATGCGCATTTAAATCTCCTCCTATCATATAATCTACATTTTCTTTTCTTATTTCATTTAAATCTTCATTTACACAATTATATATTTCCGTGTTCCACTCTAGATTTTTTTCAGTTCTCCAATATATTACACCTACATAAAATTCCTTTTTTTCCCATCTTTACCTTTATCCATAAGTGATCATTTACGTCTTTGGTTTTGCATCTAAATTTGTTTTCTATGATACTTATATTTTTATTTATTAGAACTCCAACTCCTCCTCCTTTAATTTCTCCAGTCTTTCTATTTCTTTCTTCCCACATGTACTTAATATCTAAGGGTGGGGCAATTTCATCCCTCATGTTTGTTGCTGTAATTAGCATTATGTTTATATTTAATTCCTCCATATTATCAATAATTTCCTTCCATTTCTGTATTTGATTTCCCTCTTCCTGAATATTTAAACAACCTAATTTTATGATATTTACAGAACTATTTTTATTTACTTTTTCATTTCTGGCAACCTTACTCCATCTTGCTTTCCCTTCTAGTCAGTAATTCCGATCCATAATTCTTATTTCAATGATTTTTTCGCATTCTTCCTAGATTTGTTGTTCTAAGAAACACCCTCATCTCCAGTTAAGGTGTATTCCATCATTTGCTGCTTCATATTTGGTTAGTCTTCTATTTGCATCTACATAAACCGTTTCAACTGTTTACAGACCCAATTTATGCCATCATTCAGCTTTTCTATAGTATCCTCATAAACATCATTTCTATATATTAATCTATTTACTACCCATTTACTTTCAGGATATAGTTTCTTACCTTTTTCTAGGAACTCCCACATTTCTTGGATTAGGTGCTTTCCGTTTCTTTTTCCTATATTATTTGTTCCTACGTGCACTACAATTACTTTTGGATTTTTATATTCTTTTTTATTTTTCTCTAACATTTTCCCTAATTCATTTATTCTAATTCCTGGAAAAACCTGGGTCTTTACTCCATATTTTTCGCAGAATTTCGTTGCACCTTTTAACATTGAATCTATTACTAATACATCTCCTTCCTGTAAGATATTTTTAATATTTGGATTTTGTTGCTTATTTCCTATATTTGTACTTGATCTTTATCCTCTTTTTACTATTCTCCAGTGTCTTTCTTCTTGTTCACTTACTGCCTGTTCTCTCTCATTTTGTGTAACTTGCTGTTTTTCTTCCCTGGTTTTTTCTTCACTTACATTTTCACATCCTTCGGAGCTTCTTTATTTGTGGCTTCTTGGAAATTTTGTTTCTTGCTTTTTGGCTTTGGCACCTCCTTTGCTCGATTCTTCATTTCTGTTTTGTCTTGTTTCTTATCCTCTATCGTCTCTGAATTATTATCTTCTAAGTTCATACCTGTGTTTGTTTTACTGGTTTCTTCTCCGCACGTACATGCTTTTTCTTGTATTACTTTCTTCAGTTCGTCTATTTCTGTCTGAAGTTGCTGTATTACAGTTGATAGGTTTTGTAAGTCTTCTGTTTTACTATATTTCCCCTTTTTTAAGTCTATCCATTCCCGTCTGCAGTTTTCACAGCTCCAAAAGCCTTCTATCTCATTTTCCTCTATTTTACGTTTTACTTTCTTCATTTTTATGTCTCTACTTTCTGTTTCTTCAGCTGTTATTCCTATACAAAGTAGGTGAAACCAATTACCACACAGATCACAAGCAACCATTTTCTCTCCACTGTCCTTTCCTTTGTATTTACATTTTTGAAAACAAAAGGTATTTTTACTTTTATCCATATTTATTTTTAAATTTATACTTAAAATATGGTAACGCTTTTCACAATTTCTGTTATTCAGAAAAGAAAAAAATCATGCACTATTTATCTACTAAAGTATTAAGTTTCTAAGATATATTATTAGCTATATCAGCAAGTATTAACTACACCCGATGCACATGCACGAAAGTATTAACTGCACCCGATTAATCAATCAGATTAAATTCTACAGATATGTACTCGTTGAAGGAAACATAGCGGAGATTCAGATCCATGGTTTTTCAGATGCTTCTCAAAAAGCATATGGAGCTTGCATTTATATGCGATCGATCAATCAGCAAGGACAAGTATCAATTATTATGTGCTAAATCACGTGTGGCTCCAGTCAAGAAAATTACTCTCCCACGTCTGGAGTTATGCGCAGCAGTTGTTTTGGCAAAATTAGTTCACAAGATTTTACCAATTTTAAAATTGAGCATAAGTAGCGTCCATTTACTACTCCGAAATCGTGTTAGCATGGTTAGCTTCTCCGTGTAACAAATGGAAACCTTTCGTGGGCAACAGAGTAGCTCAAATTCAAGACTTAACTGACGTTAGCTGTTGGAAACATGTAACTTCTTCAGACAACCCTGGAGATTTGATTTCAAGAGGAATAGATGCAGTTTTCATAAAGGACAGTTCATTATGGTGGCACGGTTCACAATGGCTTTCTAGTTTAGAATCTAATTGGTCAGTGACAAGTAAGGATTCATTGCAACCAGATCAAGTTCCAGAGAGTAAGGGAACCATAACATTGACAGTCACTTTAGACAATTGGTGCAATGGAACCATAACAAGATTCTCAAAATTGTCAAGGTTAGTTAGGACAATAGCATATTGTAGACGTTTTGTTGATAACATCAGACACAAGCAAAACAAACTAACAGAAGGTCTTTCAGTACAAGAACTCCACACAGCGCTCTATGTTTGCATCAAATGGACACAAGAAATTGGATTTCACAGCGAATTACAGAATCTTCGTAATGGAAACATTGTTCCGTCAAGAAGTAAACTGAACAATTTACATCCATTTTTAGATAGTGAAGGCATGATCCGAGTTGGAGGAAGATTGGAGAATAGTCAGCTTCCGTTTGACGCCAAACAAAATAGTTCTGCCTTGAAATCAACACTTAACAAAACTTATAGTTGAAGCAGAACACTTAAGATTACTTCATGCTGGACCCCAATTATTAATATCATCACTACGCCAGAAATATTGGATCATTAGGTGCAAACAGGTAGTAAAACAAGTGATCCATCATTGCTTCACGTGTTCCAAGTTAAAGGCCAGTGGTTCAAAACAACTTATGGGACACTTGCCAGCAGCTCGTGTGCAGCAAGCCAGACCATTCCTAAACGTAGGCGTGGACTACGCTGGAGCGTTTTACATAAAATCAGGAGCAGTTAGAAATAGATCTGTACGTAAGGCATACGTTGCGTTATTTGTTTGTTTATCCACCAAGGCAATACATCTGGAATTGGTAACAGATCTTAGTGCGCAGTCATTCATAGCAGCTTTACGCAGATTCATAGCCAGACGAGGAAGATGTATCAATATATACAGCGACATTGGCACACATTTCGTTGGAGCCAACAACGAATTGAAAGAATTGTATCAGCTGTTTTCATCAGATCCTTTTAGTTCTTAAGTTCATGATTTTACATCGACCGAAGGAATTCAGTGGCACTTCATACCACCAAATTCGCCGCATTTTGAAGGACTATGGGAAGCCGGTATAAAATCAATGAAATACCATCTAGTTCGTATTACAAAAGATGCAGTGTTAACATATGAAGAGTTTGCAACATTACTCACACAGATTGAGGCCTGTCTCAACTCTCGGCCACTTACAGTGCTACCAAGTGAGCCTAACGACATCAGTGTTCTCACCTCTGGACATTTTTTAATTGGAGAAGCACCTACAGCTTTACCAGAGCCTAACCTCACCGATCTACCACACAACCGCTTATCTCGTTGGCAGAAGATACAACAACTAAAACAACACATTTGGAAGAGATGGTCCCGAGATTATTTACATGGTCTTCAACAACGCTCTAAGACAACTTCACCTCAACACAATCTCAAGGTGGGAGATGTAGCTTTGCTGATTGAAGACAACGTTCCTGCATTGCAGTGGAAATTGGGCATCATTGAAAAAGTGCTCCCAGGAAAGGATTTCTTAGTTCGTGTAGTGACGGTTCGTACTACAACTGGAACATATAAACGTTCCATCAAGAAACTAGTTGCATTACCATATAACAAGGATTAGAATTGAGATTTGGGTAATAAAAAATAAGTACAGTTGTAACATTGCTTCAAGTCTTGTGTTTGTTTCGTTTTTCATATGTATCATTTTGTTTTATTTGGTCAGACCTTAGCTGACCAACAGGGGGAGTATGTTTGGGATTATTTGTGTATTTAACAGCGTTTGTGTGTGTGTGTCTTTAGCTGGCAACAGTGTTCAAGTTGCTTAACGCTTTTCTATTGTTTTGTGAACAGTGTGAGTGTGGAGGCAAGAACATGTAGTTTTGGTGGACCATATATCATGGTCGAACATCATACAATATAGCACAAACAATAAGCCATCGAATCACAATCATTTACAACTAAAGACCTTGTGAATATGTTTATTCTCGTGTATTATTTTGTGTGTGTAAACTGAAGCTGTAATCATTAAATACAGCGAATTTATATTTGGTTACATTCATGTGGTGTACGAATTAAGCCTTACAGTCCACTAGTATGAATATTGTTTTTAGCATTGTCATTGTACTTTAGTGAAGTTACAAATATATACATTCAAATTGTACAACATCTATCTGCCGTTTAAGTTTCGAATGAACATTAGGCACACATGACAACAGTTTGATTAACGGAAGTTTTACTGTTATCTAGCATTAGCTGACTACCCTTTTCTTTAACAGTAGAAGAGCTAACGACAATTGAATCTTGTACAACTTTTGGCACCCTTGTTTTACATTTGCACGAATAAAATTTTCAATTGGTTCTCTAATCTTTACTTGAACTACTTTATATTCATCGATGCATATATTCTCAATCTGCTCACACTCAAAATCAACATTTTTAATTTCACCCTGTTTCACTTTAATGACTGACGCGTGTGTGAGTATGGATACGTTGACTTATTGCTCTACACACTGTTTTGGCTCTATTTTCACTATTGACTTTTCAAATCCTGGAATTTCAACCCTAAGTGGAAGCAAATACTCACATTTAACGTACTCTGCGGTCTGCGGAACGTAATTTCTCTTTGACTCTACATTTTCATTTACCCTTGTTCCCAATCCTTTTAAATTTTTACTATTTAATATGTCTACAGAACTGTTTTCCTGCCCTACAATTTTACTGTCATTTACATTACATGGGTTATTATTCACTGTGACTAGAGCTTAAACTTTCATTGCTACTCTTGGCGTGAACTCCTAAGTGCATTTGGTAAATTTTCCGGGCTAATTGATCCTTCGCTTTACGACCTACTTCGGATTTTTCCAATTATACTTGTTATTTATCTTCAATGTAGCCTAACGAAACAGGTCTCTGCTTATAAATATATTTTTTCCTATTTTTCGGAAATTTTCAGTTTTACTGATTTTAAACATTTTTGACCAATTTCATTTTCGATTTTCTTTTTATATTCAAGATTTCGGTTAAAAACACTTTCTGGAAGTGCTCGTATAGCTTTTCTCCGATACATACAAGTTTCATTTTGAATACCTAATGAATTCAGGACACCGTCTAATAATAAACCTTGTTTTTTCCACTTAAACAAATTCTCTGCTATTAAATATTTCGTTTCTTTCCGAATTTCTTGCATTTCTCGGAACACCTTTCTGCATTTACTACTCTTTCCAAATTTAGCGACATTTTGAGCTAAATTATCACATTTCAAAATATTTATCTAAAAATTTTAAAATTTTATACCAAGAATACTGCAATGGCAACGAGTCACTTATGTTTCACAATCACCTCTCGAGATTATTAATCATCAATTTTAAAATTGACAGTTCGGAGAATTCTGTCCCTGTTCGGCCGCCATTTTTATAACTCGAATGGTTGGGTTTCGCGTTATTTTCTACGGTCGACAGGGTTCGTTCCAGTTTGGAATGCTAATTCTTTAATGATAACGGGGTTTTGTTCCTGATTGGTGCGCTAATTCTTTAAGTGCTTAGTTGTTACAGCCTGTTGTTCGAACGTTAATTCTTAGGTTAGATGTGGTTACCATAAAGTATTAACCAGATTAAACAAAGATTGTACCTTGTACTATAATTACTTACCACAGATGGTCTACTTAAACTAAATCTATGCATGCTACATATAGAATTCAGGATTTGAACCACTGCGCTATTGGATGATTAATGTCTTCAATTACGTGATTTCGAAAGAAACAGTTTACAAAAACATTAATATAAAAAAGAAATATTTACTTAATCATTATTTCAGCACACATATGTAATGATTTCGCCCAAAGAATATTTATTCAAATGATATTCTGTTTTGATTCAATCAAATATTTAAAACGTATAAAGAATTGAAATGTATTTATTTTTCACAAGCTTCAATTTAAATACTTATTGCTACGTAATAAAATACTTAAGTATCCATATTTCAATACACAATCACGTTTCCTAATATTGGAATTGTTATTCCTTTAATAGCCCATATTTTGGATGATTATGATAAAAAATATTAATAGCAAAGTGATAATATTTTGTCGAAGTTCCAGCTTATCTATCACTGATACATATAGCACTAACACGCCAAATATTTGATTTTATTTTTACTCATCACTTCACTGCTTTGCACACTCAAATAAGTTATTGGGACAATTGGGGGATTCATGATGAAAATATTTTCTTCATAGATGAATACTCGGATACAGCACTGTTCAATTAAAGATGACGCAATGAAAATTTTCCTCCCATTCTACATCATCTTGTGACAATATGGTTGGATGTTTGTAGAGTCAAGTTGTTGGTATTAACTTTCACTATTCTGATATAATTATTCCATGGTTATGTTTGCAGTTTAATTTCATGACATTTATACGTAATATTTTATTAAATAAAACAGCAGATGCACACTAATAATTCATTCTTTCGATTGATGCCTGCGAGCTTATTCAAAAACGTCCTTTTATGCCATACTTTGGCTAGCGCGCACTGTGTTTCTCGCGGGCTAACAATCGTCACTTTTAGTATTCTTACGCCAATGCATAATGTTGATTCATATTAAATTATAAGTAAGCATTATCAATGTGTACTATACAGGCATATTCCAGTTTAATTACAATTTTCCGTTTATTTAAGAAATTTTTACCATATAAAATCTTTAGTTCACTTCAGATGATAATTGCTTCTTAGGAACTATTTTTTATTCTTACTCACATCACCACACTGCGTTTGTTTTCGGGTGTGACACAACAATGCCTACCTAATTCTCTCTAATGGGTGCTACGAAGAAGAGTGCTGCTAACGAAAATTTTCCGTTGCAATTCAGGAGCCTCATTTCATATGAGATGCGAATTTCGGGAATATAATAAACGACAAAAAGTAAGGGGGGCATCCACTTACTTTATCACTAATAGCGTAGATAGTCTTTTTTTTAAATTACTGCTGTAGCCTATTTGTCAGCACATTCATCCCCCGACATGATGTAGATAGAAGAGACAGAAAGAGATACGCCATCTGTAAGATTATGTGATTCACTAAGGAATTATAGGAATTAGAATACCCAAGTTAAAACACAAGAGAGCGAAAGGGAGATCTAGAAATCGGAACTTTCAGGAACGCTCTAGAGAGCTGAAAGTTAAAAATTGCAAAAAGAATTACGTAATGTGTATTTCTTTTCTTATATTCTAGTATACTTATTTCAGTATACAAACATCTCTATCAAGGATTACGAAATAAAGTGAATAGTAAAAAATTTCTCTTTCAAGAATTAAATCAGAAAATCTTCTCTATCTTAGTTCTGAACTCACGACCTTTGAATTCGAAAGCTAAGGCTCTACCGACTGTGCTAAGAACTACTTTAATAATAGGAGTCTAACGATGCTTTTCATTATTTTCTTAAATCAAAAGAAATTGAAAATTCATAATTTTTACGTTGTCAGATAAATCTCTTAGTAGCTAAGTTACAAAATGTGAAGAAAAATAATTTTTCGTTGTTTGTAATCATGACGATTTAAGTATCCGGTTCTCACTTAATATTTAGCAATATCTAATTAAAAATTTCTGCTTACCTGACCATCTGCATAATACCGTAGGTTAATCTCTTTAGAATTGGCACGCTGTTGAATTTCTTCTTGACTTAATACTGGCTTTATTTTGATCGTATCAAAGAACAGTGGATTGCAAACTTCACTGCCAGCGTGTCGTATACCTACAATCATCATAATAGCATATATTATGATGTATTTTCATTTATACTGGATTATACAATGCCCCTAAAGATGACAAGCTCATAAATAAAATTATACCATCCACCATGAATAAGGTAGTGCTTAATAAATAATTCAGACAATTGAAAAGATCCTTGCTCTGGATTTTACTTCTTTATTATTCAGCTACTATGTAAATTTACACTTCTCATGGCCGCGTCCTTGTCCTTGAATTAAAATTTTTGCAGGTAATCTCGGAAACTATGACAGTTAGATAAGTACATTTGTGACTATTAGGGAGTTGATGAAGATCAGGAACAAAGCCTAAATGTGGCACTAATTTAACTCCACATTTAAACTTTTTCTCTGAATTTTAAAGTAAAAAAATAACTTTGCTATAGTGGAATGCTTTCTAACATACTACAATGCGAAACTAGTGTAATTCTTAGTTACCATGTCACACTTATATGGTTTGATTACTCCTATAAATTACACAGGGCTGCAAATTGAAAAAAAAAGTTCATGTTTTTTTATTAATAGGTGAACTTAATTCTTTGTTCCTAGCTGATTACGAATACTGAATTCGTTTTTCCCTGTCATGTACGGTTTTCTTACAAATCAATGTCAAAATTTGGGCCTTCTTCCGTATTCAATACTGCTTTATTATACCTTATTTCTTACCTTCTATCAGACTAAAGAGCTTATTATGCTAAATAACTGAACATGTTATGTTTAATGTGAATGTAAACAGGCAAAGAAAAGAATATAAGATCCTCTGCACATACAGATTACTACATATATACATATAATATGGAAATATATACGATGTAAAATGGAAATCAACACAATCATATAACATACTTATTTTTCACATCTTTTTAGCACGCTTTACCTATAAGCTTTCCTAATTTTCTTGTGGTTTTCTTCTGAAGTTTCTCTGTGCAACAGTAGTCAGCCATCATGCTAACACTCCAAAGTCCCTGATACCTTTTTTCCATATCCCTCATGTCTTGTTGGAACCGTTCGCCTTGTTCCTCACTTAATTCTCCGAGATTTGGAGGAAAGTACTAATCAAGATGAGAATGCGAAAGATGCAACTTGAGATTCATGTTGCAACCCAGTTCTTGAAATTTGACTAACATATTCTCAACAACTTCTCTGTAATCAGCACTTTTGTGGTTCCCCAGGAAGTTCACCACCTCGCTTTTAAATGTTATCCAAGCATCCCTTTCAGCATTAGTCATTGTTGACTCGAAGTTTTTATCCTTCATTAACTTCCTAATGTCTGGGCCAACGAAGACACCTTCTTTCACTTTGGTGCATGAAAGTGAAGGAAATTTGTTGCATATGAACTTGAAACTTTCGCCTTCCTTGTCGAGTGCCTTAACAAATTGTTTCATCAATCCTAATTTTATGTGAGGAGGAGGAAGTATAACTTTCTCAGGACTGCCTAAATTTTGTTGAATGATGTTTTTTGATCCCGCGTTCAGTGTTTTCCGTAATGGCCACTGTTTCCTTCTCCAGTGGCCATTTCGTGCCCTACTATCCCACTCGCAGATGTAACATGGTATTTTTGTATACCCACCTTGTTGCCCAAGTACAATGCTCAAAATCTTCAAATCTCCACACACCACCCAACCATGTACTTCGTATTTAATTTTATTAAGAATAAATCGCACATTGTCATATGTTTCTTTCAGTGACACAGAATGAGCAATAGGAACAAAGGGGAACTCATTTCCATTATGTAACAGAACAAATTTTAAACTTGTTTTATTCGAGTCAATGAATAACCTCCAATCACTAGAAAAGCAAGGGAAATTTAACTTGGTCAACAAACCAGACACATCATAACAAAACACGACAGAACCTTCTTTCGAGAAATACTGTACAAATTATTTTTCCCGATGTCTGTACCAGGAAAATGTTCCACAGCCAGCAAGTTATTTTCATTAAGTTTGGAACCAAGAAGTTCACCAGATTCTTTAGACAGATTTAGGTCTCTAACTAAATCATTGAGCTGGCGTTGAGTGAGAGGTATAGGATCACGAGATCCGCTAGGGGGGTTGTAAACTTGATCTTTTATTTCACCATTTTTCACTGAATCACTGTACGATTTAGGATCACTTACAAACTCAAGACTTGATGGAGGTGTCGGAACAGGCAAGTCTAGGCCGTGCAGCACAGGTCTCATTGCAGAGGGAATATTGGGACACACTGTCTTGTTTCGAGTATTATGTCCTACAATTTCACAGGAACAGAAGTAGCAATCGTCGCTGTGGTTTTTGGGTTCTCTCAACACCATTGGTATTGCGAATGGCATAGATGACCGCTTTCCAGTGCTCCAGTTCCGTAATGATTCCACACAAGATCTACACACATTTTGTGGAGTCCACGATTTATCTCGATCTCCAAGTTCCATATGGAAGTATGCGAAATATGCTCTTTTCACAAAATCTGTAATTTTCTGTCTGTTTGGAACAAATTCACCACAGATGTAACAAAATAAATCTGGTCTATTCTTACAACCACGAGATGCCATGGCCACACGGTATTCAACGAACTACAAAACAAAACTAGCCTAAGAGTTAAAATCATACCATTGAAGCACATCTAAGATTTGCGATAATTAAATATGAAATTTATTTGAAATGAGATAAATAAACATGCAGGCAACATTTTAGTTAATTTAATTAAATTAAACTTCCTTACATTTAAAACACATTCATCTTTATTTCCGCCTGGATAATTTTATCACGTACTGGTGACATCTAGCGTCAATCAGTTGAATTACGCTTAAACATGCATACCGCAAACAACATATATAAATCGTGAATTGAAAGAAATTCTTACGTGATATGAGAAAACTAGTCCCACTTTCGGTTTCAGCATGTTCAAATACATATAAAACACCCAAAATTATAAAAACAAAAGAACCTATGCGGCCCTGTGTTAACATATATAGTAAATTGACAGACATATATAGATACTAATCAATTCAAGGAAACACTTGAGGTTCAAAACGTTTCAGATCTCTACGTTGGTAAAAGTCAGGCGGCGACCACAATGTCAGGGGCTGGTCTTGTTTGTGAAGCAAAATCCGTACTACATGATAAGTATAACAGTAGTGTACAGTGAACTGAACACACGGTGATAGTGTAAAACGATCGACAGCTCTGATTTCAAAAGAGGACAAACTGTTCGCGCTTGGTTATGTGGTGGGTGCTACGAAAGTTGAAAGTCTGTTGGATATGTCGAAGGGACAATGTCCAAGGTGACGATAGCCTACAAAACTCATGGCAAAAGTACATCGGCGAAGAGGAATGGTAATCGAAAGAAAATCCCAATGACAGGTTCCACCAAGCATTAAAGCGAATTATCACTCGAGATGCAATGACGGAGGAACTCAAATAACATCTCCTCCCATACCCTGTATAGACTTACATGGTATGGACATACGGGGTCGCGTTGCATGGGCAAAACAGCTAACAAGGAATTATAACGCTCTACCACTATACCAATGGTACTGTTATCATGAGTTGAGTTTGGGTTTGACGTCCCGTTCAGCAGCGAGGCTATATGAGACGTGGACCTACTGATTAACGTGGAATCCGAACCACATGAGTTCCCGCCGGGGTACTGTTATCATATAAAATGGTGGCCGGAAGCGTGTGATATGGTCAGAGCCATAGCTAAGGGGGGAGCGGGGTGGTTGCCCCGGGCGCTGATAGCAAGGGGCGCCGAACGAGCAAGAAGAAAGAGTGTTGAAAAAGAGCAAATGTCGCGGCGCACCATATGAGTATTAGCGCCCCTACTAAATCATTACTGTTCTTGGTTTGCAAAGAAATAAATTTGTTAAAAATTTTCTTGCTCGCTCCACTCGCAATTCACACCTTTCAATAAGAGTCATAACAAATTTTTACTTATTACTTTGATTTGTTAATGACAATATGATATACAAAGTGCCGACTAATGACTTATAGTGTACGCAGGAGCGATTTCAAAATTGAAAACGATCGAAGTCCGGCGTCGTGATAGTGATGAGTTTGCTTAGTTAATCATGTTTTTCTATCCAATCGAATTGATCACGATGGTGAGAATGAAGGTATCAAAATGAAAGGAGTGAAGAGAGACACGCAAGCTGCTTTTTGCGCGGGAATATTAAAAATGAACGTGGGTAATAACATTTTCAAACTTGTAGAATAGGGACGAATTTCGTCTTTTTCAAAGGCTTATAACTACGAGTGATTTTTCTTTATACAATTGACGTATAAAATACTTCCAATTTGAAGGAATTTGCTGGAATCATTTCTCAATCAACTAGTTGTATCGCCAGGATAATTTTTCTGTGCACATGTGTCTAGTTGTGTTTTATCTATCTACATATATATACATACATACATACATATATATATATATATATATATATATATACATACATACATACATACATACATACATACATACATACATACATACATACATACATATATATATGTGTGTGTGTGTGTGTGTGTGTGAACGTGTGTTAGTGTACTTTTAATATTTTAGTTAATAATAAGTAATCTTAAATTCAAAACTCATTCATTAAGGATTTAATAATTACTATAATTTCAAACATATGTAGTAGCCTAACTATATTTTGGATTTTAAATACAAACATTAAACATACTCACCTCCTCGAAATTCACAAAGAAAGCTCCTTTTGAATTTCCGTTATACTTCACAAAATATTTTTTTTTTTTTTTTTTTTACCGTAAAAGAACGAACTATATGGCCTATGGAACTCGAAAGTTCAATCTATCCGCGTTCACAAAGCTTCTACAATGACTTCTATCCTTATCCACCTGGATCAAATTTCTACTTTGTATTACTATTTTCCCGAGATCCATCTTAATATTGTCCTCCCATCTGCGTCTAGGCCTTCCTATTGGATTTCCAGTCAAAACTTTGAAAGCGTTCTTGGTTTCTTCCATTCTCGGTAACAGGTTTGCTCCCCTGAGCCACCCTATCAAATCTATTTGATGTCTCTAACAATGTTTGATAAAGGGCATAAATTATGAAATTCCTCGTTATGAAGTTTCCGTCATTGACCATTCCCGTTCCTTTTGGGTCCGAACACTCGTCTTAGGATTTTATTCTTAAATACTTTCAGTCTGCATTCTTCCCTTAAAGTAAGTGACAATGTTTCGCAACAATACAGAACAACATACATGATTATCGTTTTATGCATTTTAAGTTTCAAATTCTTCGACATAATTCGCGACGACAAAAGATTTTGAACTGAATAATAACACTAATTTCCTGCTTTCAGTCGACATTTAATTTCTTCGTGAATATGATTTTGATCCTAGATTCACTCTATCGAAAGCATTATTTGGTACTTTGATGCATCCATAATTTGCAGTATTACGATCTCAGCGAACTTCCATGTATTTAGTTTATTTTGCATTTAATTCTAAACCTGCAAGCGTTTAATAAGGCCTCTGCATTTCTTTCTGTTGCTCTCCTATCAGATTCACATCACCATACGCTTAACCTTGTGAATACCATTTAGCTCTAGGCCCTGGTTACTATCTTTGATTTTCCTTATACCATACTCCAGAATATAGTTGAATAGTAATGTTGACAACTCATCTCCTTGTTTCATGCCATTCTCAACGTGGAAAGCTTGTGAACAAGAATTTTCCTACCCGAACTTTACATTGGGTTTCATTTAAACATATCTTAAATGTTATAGCTAGCTTTCTCGATATTCCAAATTCTGCAAAAATGTTGTACAATATTTCTTTCTTAAAAGCAAACTGATAACAGAGAAAGCTCAAGAGTCTGTAGAAACGTAATCAACGTTTATATACAGCATCTGCAATAATAAATGGGGCTTCATAATATTCGTATGCTTGCAATGCTGTGAAGTTTGATTTACTGTTTGTAACGAAATGAAATTGCTTGTTCGTGTGCATATCAGTGGCACTTGCTGCGATAATGAAGATAAGTATGCACAAATATATATGTGCACTTTTTAACTAAAAACTAACTATGGCTATGGAACACCGAGGTTCAATGAATCGTTCAAAAAAAGTTCTCGATTGACTTTTGTCCTTAACCAACTGGAATCCAGTTTCTACTTTGTACTCCTATTTCTGCGAGATTCATCTTAATTCCAATCTACGCCTAGGTCTTCCTAATAAACGTTTTCTGATTAGATTTTAGTTAAAACTGAAAACATTCATACTTTCTGACTACATGACCTGTTCACCTGAGCCTCATAGACTTGATGACCCTAACAATGTTTGATAAAAAGGTATAAATTATGCAGTTCCTTGTTATGAAGTATCCGCCATTCCTCATTCCTAAATACCTCCAGTCTGCGTTCTTTCCCTCAGAGTACGGATCATCATTAACAAACCAAAATCATATCCACGAAGAAATTAAATGTCGACTGTAAGTAGAAATTGCATGTTTTTGTTCACTTCGAAATATTTTGTGGTCGCGAATTCTGTCAACGAATTTGAACTTTAAAAGACAAAACAATAATCATGTCTGTTGGGTGTTCACTCACTGCGAGCATAAACACAAGAGAAAGATCCCATGGACACTCATTACGTGGAACTTTTAACATATATACACAATGATGCACCGGGAATATTGATATGGTTAGGAAACAGTACAGAATAACGTGAAGGAGCGGCAGAGACTAGATGGCTGCAATTAATCCTACAAATGTTATTGTGTTATTGCATCTAGCATTCAACGTAGCACATTTCCCGGATACACCAATTACATTGCAGAAAAGGCATGTAGCAAATGTCCTACAAAATGTGCTGGACGACTGGATGGAAGAAATATCTGTTTCAGACTGAATGAGTTACAATTTTAGCTCTCGCAAATGACGGCGGAGGGAGATAACTGGACGATGCATGTTGTTTTACCGGAGGTAGAGGTCTGCACGGGTCGGAATTTTTAGCCCGAGCCCGGTCCGGCACGTGAATTTACAATGTGAGACCCGACCCGAGTCTGAAATATGTTTCAGCATTTAAGGCCGAGCTCGCGTAATAATCAAATCAGCTCGAATTACAGAAACTTAATAATTAGCGCAAAATTATATTTTTATTGACAGCAATTAGAGGTTTAATTTTGCAGTTGTGCTTTAAAAGTTCTCCAGATAGAACGGTGCAATATAGAGAGGAGACCGGGGTATTCACGAACACTTAAGCTTTGATTACAAATAACTCGTTTGTTTTTAGATATAAAATTAAAATTCTTGTGTATAGAGAGCTTGGATCTTTTCCTGTTTACTAAAGTGCAGAGAAAAGTCAAAGTAACATTTTTGAACAAATCAGGAGATGTTTTAAAAATGTACCTATGTTCGGGATTGAACCAGTGGTCGGGGTAATCATGAACATGCTGTTTACTTTAAACTTTCTTTACGAAATAAGCGAAATGCATTAAAATACATTAAAATTATACCGTAATTTAGTACTAAAATATTTAATAAGAATTATAATTACAAACATAACACTGGCCGACGTCAGTTTAGTTACAGAAAGGAAAACCTCTGATTCTAACTAATTTCAGGATGCTGAATTCAAAATTGATAGCAGTTTTACTACATTAGCTCGTATTTTGGCGTTATGCATTGATACCAATTTTGCAAATTTGTAGGGACGGCTTCAGTTGTCATCGAAGTAACCGGTCTGACAATGCTATTTGAGCAAGAAATAAATTAGATTTCACTCAGTTGGCGACAGATAGTACCCCCCTTGTTGTTGGCATATTATATATATATATATATATATATATATATATATATATATATATATATATATATATATATATATATAAACAATGAATACCGGGAGGACGGGGATTATTGAAATGATTGACACTTGTGTTCCTCCCCCTCCTTTGTTTGTTTGTTTTTAAACCACTGATACCGATTTTAAAAAATAGGGTCTATGTAGCAACAATGAGCGACACGATGACGCGGGCGAAAAAAGCGCCGACTGCGCCGTTATTGCGTGGCTCAGTCTTGCTCTTATGCATTGCAGTAAGTAATCTCTCAAGTGTATAAGTATTTTGACGGGAGAATTGACTTGGAATTTTTACGTCAGTAACTTCAGTTTTATTTTACCGTATTTTTAGAACTATTTGCCTGTGTTTTAAGTATCTTTTAGTGATTTTATGGAATAAGTGGTTGTGCTGTGCTGTTGCTCTAAGTTTCGCTTTCCTGTGCAAAATGTCAAGTTCTTCCTGCAGAGAATGTAAAAACTCACCGTACAGATTTTGTTATATCTGTGGCGTATTTATGGTTAAGTCGCAGATTAGATCGATAAATGATGACGTTAGGAAAGTATATTATTTTTATTTCGGATGCAAGATCGGTGATCAAGTTAAAAGCTGGGCCCCTCATATGTGTTGTTTGATGCGTTATGCGACTCTGACTGCCTGGCGTAAAGGAACCAAACGAAGGATGCCTTTTGCTGTTCGGATGATATGGAGGGAACCCCGGAATCATTATGATGATTGCTATTTCTGTATGACGAATATAGCAGAAAGTAACAAGAAGAAACAACGTGCCATCGAATACCCAAACTTGCAATCCGCGATCAGACCAGTGCCCCATGGAGAAAATTTACCTGTACCTACTCCTCCGAAAGATTGGGAAACTATTGATATTATAGCTCCTACAGGAAGCGATGAGGACACCAACTCAATATCTGCAGATCCGAGAGAGTTCCTTCCACGTAAAAGATGAGCCTCACTTCATCCTACAACATGAATTGAATGATTTAGTGAGAGAGTTACAACTTTCGAAAGAGAAAGCTCAACTTTTGGGTGCTAGACTCAAAGACTGGAATTTACTGGCTCCTGAAACTACTTACACCCACTACAGGAAAAGGAACGAGCCGTTTTCAGAATACTACAGACGGAAGGTTCCCTTTGCGTATGCACGGACATCAATGGTCTGATGAATGAATTAGAGATTCAACATGATCCATCCGATTGACTTATTTTCATAGATTCGTCTAAGTACAGTCTGAAAGCAGTTTTACTTCATAATGGAAATAAGCTGCAGTGCCGTCTATTCCTGTGGCACAATGTTTCAATGAAAGAGACTTACAAGAATCTCGCACTCATTTTAAATCGTATTAACTACAAAGAATATGGTTTGCAAATTTGCGGAGATTTGGAAGTTATTGCAATATTACTTGGTCTGCAAGCTGGATTTACAAAGTACTGTTGTCTTTTGTGTCTTTGGGACTTAAGAGCCACAGGAAAACATTTTTCACAAAAAGAGTGGCCCCCAGAGAGACATTTCAGCCCGGTACCAACAGTGTCAAGTATGAGCCTCTGATCGATCCAGCCAAGGTGCTGCTTCCACCTCTTCATATTAAGTTGGGCCTCATGAAGAATTTCGTAAAAGCTATGGACAAAGAAGGTGAAGGATTTAAGTATCTTAGACAGTGTTTTCCAAAACTAAGTGATGGTATATTAAAAGAAGGAGTTTTCACAGGACCTGATATTCGCAAACTTATCCATGACGAATTGTTTGAACAGAATTTAAACGACAAAGAGATAAATGCCTGGCGTGCTTTTGTTCAAGTTGTAAAAGGTTTTTTGGGCAAAACTAAAGCTCAAAATTACGAAGATCTGGTGCAGCAACTTCTGGTCTCCTATGAAGCTCTGGGATGTCATATGTCTTTGAAAACCCACTTTCTGCACTCCCACCTCAACTTCTTTTCAGAAAATCTTGCAGATGTAAGCGACGAAATGGGAGAACGGTTTCACCAGCATATAAGAACGATGGAAACTCGATATCAAGGACGTTGGAACCCTGCAATGATGAGGGACTATTGCTGGTCAGTGAAGAGAGAGGACCCAACATTTCATGAAAGAAAAAAGTAAAGTAAAGCAGATGGTGTTATTTACAGCTCTAAACATTAGACTTTATAAATTACTCTGTGTATGTAAATGCTAATAGTCCTACACTAACAGAATATATATAGTTTCTTAATACTAATACACAAACAGAATATATAGTTTTTTAACTGGTTTGATTCAATATATTAATTTTAAGAATTTTTAAAACTGAATGTCGTTCTTGACCAACTGTCGGAATGAAGTTGATTCCCGTTCGGCACGCAAACAGCTCATTGGCCGGTACACTTCATGAGTTCATTTTCCCTGTTATGGTAAATTTGGCAACTATGCGTTACACAAAAATGCGAGCTAATGTAGTAAAATGGATATCATATTCATATTCAGGGACCTAAATTATTCAGAATCAGTGAGTTTTGTTTCTGTGACTTTTCAAAAGTTTAAAAACGTCGGCCTGTGTAATTCAAGTTAATAAGAAATATGACCAGACCTCATCTTTGAAACTATTGCAAATAAAAGCTAATAGGTAATAGGCTAAACAAAATGTACTCTTATGAAACAAATTCAGAAATAACGGTGCATGACGTAAAATATTCATTAAAATGAAAACATTATTTGGAATTGTAGAAATCACGGATATACGCACTAAGGTTTTGTTTCCAAGAACAGTTATGTTCAGTTCAATGTTCAATGTTCAAATGCGGCTAATAGGCTGAACAAAATTGGCTAACTGCTAATGGACACTACCAGACTAAATAAATTTGAAAAACACTCTGAATCTCACACGGAAAAAAATACAGCCTATGATGGATCAGATATCTACCATAGGATTACTGACTATAGAATAATGAAGTAGGCTACTAATGGCCTAAAATAATAAATATAGCAAACTATTCTAATTAATAAAGCCAATAACGTTATTACCAAGACACTATCTATTTCCCAAACCAATTTCATTAACTTAACATTTTTGATAAGTTATTCCACATTATGGAAAATCCCGAACACTTTGGGGTAATGGTGGACATTCTGTCCGGCATTTCCTTATGAGACACCATTCTATTGTTAAAGCTGAAACTAATTGTTGACTGCATACAGGTTAGTAAGATTACAAAGAAGTGATACTCAAATATATGGGAATATATAGCCTTATTTGTAACGATATAGATAAGATATGAACCAACTTACATCGCCCAGATTGTTGAATCAACGTTATTAGTGAATCGAAAAAAAAAAAAAAAAAAAAAAAAAAAACAAAGTCTTCTTCCTGGTATTCCACTCAACTGACTGTCACCAAATTTATGCTACATTTTTCCAGGTCTCTCCGCTAGTATACAGCAAAATAGTCTGTTTTCTAACAAGCTTCGTTGGGCGTAAACTTGGGTGTTCGGCATTATCCCAGTGTTCGCGAATACCCCGGTTTCCTCTATCGTATTTACAAAGTGAGGCCCGAAAAGGTCCGAGAAATATGGTTGTATATTTAAAAATTTACGGCTCGACCCTGTGCAGACCTCTAACCGGAGGACGAAATGGAAGTGTGTACTGGCCTTGGCACTGCATTTGATTGTGATATCAGCCTCGAGTATAAACGGAACGTACCGGAAATCTGGTAAGAAGAGACCTCTATTCGTAAGAGATGTCCTATTCAAGTACAGAAAAGTCATATGAAGAGAAACAGCTAGCACGATGAAACAAATAGGTCGTTGCTAGTGAGACACGGAAGGATAAGGTAGCAAAACTGTAAACGTTTGCTCTACGCACGTTGAACGTGCTTTATATACACTTTCCCATACATGATGTGGAACTCCGTAGATGGGCTATGCAGTCCAGTAGCAGACTAGGCATACCATAATTTTCAGCATTACATACTAAAATGTGTCAGTTTAAAAGGAGACAACATTGTGTCACGTAAAGTAGCAACATTTATTTCTACTGCAAATACAGCAGGAAGAAAGACTGCAAGAACCATTAGGGACTTGGTGAACAGTATGAAACACCATTTACTGCAATACACACTGACGAATGTGTATAATTCGAACCAAAGCGGGTTTCAATTCGAAATGCATGGCGATTGTGCTTTACAGTGCAGGGCATGAAAACAGTCGTACAATTCGTGAGTGCTACAACACACAGTAGTTATACCACCTAACCTATAATATCAGCGAATGGGACTTTGTTGCCACCTTTATTTTCTGTATTGAAGGAGCCAAAACCGGCAAAATTACAAAGGAACATGTTCGAACATGGTTTGGCTCAAGTTTTTTTTTCCTAAAACGCAACAGAATACCGTCCTGCTATTAGGTCCGTAGTCATTGTGAAAAAAAAAACTTTTAAGTCTTATGTCCCACGGTTATACCGGCTAGGCTAAAGGAAACAGTCGCAGTCATTGTGAAAACACATTACGCAAAGTTGAGTCGAATGAAAGATTACAACGCTGCTCACAATTCCAGAGACTAACCTGAAAACTCCAACCACTGGATGTATAGTTTCCTCGCTTCTGGAAGATTTTTGTGCAACGCTATTCTGACGTTGTGATCTTACAATGGTCCGATATAACTTGCATTTACGGGACAATAATAAAACTGCAATCATGGATGGATAATCAATTCTCCACGCCACGATATCGAAATATCCTTAAATACACTTGGTATGAGATTGGTTACTCAACACACAAATCAAAATTTTCGACCCCTGTGGAGTACTCTTTCAATACAATTAGTGTGCCAACGTGTAATATTTGAACATGTAGCTGTGATTCGGTGTGCGTGATTTAAGAACTCACTGTCCTTGCAACATTTCTTGTATACTATCATTACTGTGAAACCTTTGTCGTAAATGTATTACATATAAATACTACTCAATGTACACTGTTTCTATGCTATGTAGAACTGGCAAGGTGTTTGCAACACGTGACTATGCACACGATCGGTCAAAACGTTAAGAAGTGATGTTGGGAATCTATAGAGAAATAGCTTGGAATCTCGATTTCAAGCAGCACAGTTTGTTTAGTGAAATTACCTTCTACATTTCAACGTCCTCCTAACACCAGAGTAGACTTCATCTTCAAGCTCTACTTCCTTGTAAACTACATGTCAGAATGTATGTTTGACGTACCACACCTGAGGAGGAGGTGTGGGATGGATGGATGGATGGATGGATGGATGGATGGATGGATGGATGGATGGATGGATGGATGGATGGATGGATGGATGGATGGATGGATGGATGGATGGATGGATACATACATACATACATACATACATACATACATACATACATACATACATACATACATACATACATACATACATACATACATACATACATACATACATACATACATACATACATACATACATACATACATACATACATACATACATACATACATACATACATACATACATACATACATACATACATACATACATACATACATACATACATACATACATACATACATACATACATACATACATACATACATACATACATACATACATACATACATACATACATACATACATACATACATACATACATACATACATACATACATACATACATACATACATACATACATACATACATACATACATACATACATACATACATACATACATACATACATACATACATACATACATACATACATACATACATACATACATACATACATACATACATACATACATACATACATACATACATACATACATACATACATACATACATACATACATACATACATACATACATACATACATACATACATACATACATACATACATACATACATACATACATACATACATACATACATACATACATACATACATACATACATACATACATACATACATACATACATACATACATACATACATACATACATACATACATACATACATACATACATACATACATACATACATACATACATACATACATACATACATACATACATACATACATACATACATACATACATACATACATACATACATACATACATACATACATACATACATACATACATACATACATACATACATACATACATACATACATACATACATACATACATACATACATACATACATACATACATACATACATACATACATACATACATACATACATACATACATACATACATACATACATACATACATACATACATACATACATACATACATACATACATACATACATACATACATACATACATACATACATACATACATACATACATACATACATACATACATACATACATACATACATACATACATACATACATACATACATACATACATACATACATACATACATACATACATACATACATACATACATACATACATACATACATACATACATACATACATACATACATACATACATACATACATACATACATACATACATACATACATACATACATACATACATACATACATACATACATACATACATACATACATACATACATACATACATACATACATACATACATACATACATACATACATACATACATACATACATATATATATTATATTATATTATATTATATTATATTATATATATATAATATCCGAAGTAGAACAAAGCTGTCTATAACATTTATGTTGACTACAACGTTAAAATTGAATAAAAAATTAAAACTGAGTATACATCACTATATAGCTAAAAACTACATGAACTGACAGACATAAAAGAGTTGAGTTGATTTTAAGTTTAACATCCCGTTCAGCAGCGAGGCTATATGAGACGTTGACCTACTGATTAACGTGGAATCCGAACCACATGAGCTCCCAGACATAAAAGAAAGGTATACTTTTGGTTGACGTGGGAAGTTGAAATTTAGCATGATTTTAGCTTTTCGGGACTAACCAACAGAAAAATTGCCAAAAGTAAATAATTTTAAGTTCTAGAGGGTCTAAAGGTGGATGAAGTAATGTATTTAAATGGGCGTTTTTTTTTAAAACCTATAATCTCATATTTTAGGTACTTGGAATTCGGTATGCTTGTACGTTTTCGTTAGCGTTACCCAAGTAAATCACCAGAAATAAAAATTGCCAACTTTAGACTGGTCTTAGGGGAACTGAAGAATCTTTCCCACTTTATTTTTACGGGACATCATCTACACCCAAAATGTCCTGTACGGCTACAATGACAACATTTGGCATGATTGCAGCCTTCCGGGATTAGCCCACAGGAAAATTTCCAAAAGTGAATATTTTTAATTTTTAAGGGGTCTAATGAGGGATGAAAAATTCCCATGTTATTTAAATGAGCGTTTTCTTCAGATACAAAATATTATCTTTTAGATAGTTGTAATAGGAAAAGAAACTTAAAATTTCGTAGAATTGTGGATGTAAGAGGTGTGAGGCCGTAGGCCGAGCAAATGCGGAGGTCTGGGAGGCCAAAAGCTAGTGTTTATATAAAATGTCAAAGGTACTCCTGCCTTTAAAAAATAAATAAATAAATAAATTGAAACTAGATCTGATATATACCGAAAATGGAATTTGAATTATTTTATAATTCTTAGAGTAGGCACAAAAATACCAATTTGTAATAGATATTGCATAGTACAAACATACGTTTCGAAGGTGAGGCAATATATTAGTTTCGTTTGAAAGACAAACATAGAGGACCAAAGCAGTGACAGAAATTTGAAACAAAAATATTTACGTACTTTGTAGTTCTTTATAGCTTGTTGATATGTTACGTTTAAAAGGCTAAAAGTACCATATTTTGAAAAGCAAAATGCAATTAAATAAAATGAAATCTTTGAGTTATACGTCCCACGGCCATGCCGGTTAAGCTAATGGATACTGTGATTATGAGAAATGAATGAAATGGTGGAATGAAGAAAGTGGGAGGAAACTGGAGAACCCAGAGAAAATCCACGAGAACAGTGTTTGTCCACCACAAAGTCCACACGGCGCGAGATGGGATCGAACCAAGGACTCCAAGCACCGGAGGTGAACACTACCACTGAGCCACTGCCCCCTCTCAATTTTGAAAAGCGTTTACGGAGGAATATACGGCATTCCGTGTTCAATTGTCGCTCAGTGGGAGCTATATGCAGTTCTCGTCGTTGCTGTTCCAACTAGCAACAATTGGGCATACGGATTCCTAGTAAGCACTTTTAAAAATATTATATCTTGGCTTTTAAAGACGTTAACATATCAACAAGGTATAAAGAACTACGAAACATCTAGAACTATTTTTCCCTTCAAATTTCTGTCAGAGCATTGACTCCATATGTCTATAATTTTCAAACAAAGCTAATACGTTGCCTCATCGTTCACATTTTTGTTTGTACTATGAAAATCTATTACAAATTCTTTTTGCGCGAACTTTTAAAAATTATAATTAGATATTTCATCTGCAGTATGTCAGAGCCCGGTCTAACTGTCATCAAATTTTATGTCGTAAACAGGAGTATTTGTGACAGACGGTGGAGAAATTCTTGTGCCAAAATAACAGGTTCGCAATAGATACTCAAATCAGTGGTGTTCTAGTACTCCCAAGCGGTATACACGATAAACTATATATAAAATTACTATTATTTTAAAAATAAGTCGAAAAAGTTTTAAAACTAATTATCAAGGTCTTTTGTGTATTTTATAATATTTTGTTGTTTTATTGTTTAACATTCTTTATCATAGTAATAGGTTAATTTCCCATGCCCTCAAATTTTATCTATTAAAGGGTCTTTCCTAGTAAGATAGTGAAATCGGTCCTTAATCCAAATTGGGTCGCTATTGACCCAAAAGGTTACCCTTGACCGAAAAGTACCTCAAACGAAATTTTGACCCCCTACCCCCTCCCCTTACCGAATTATCGTATCATACATGCTCAAAATTGAATATTTTTTTTAAAAGTTTTGGTGGGGATGGTCGAAAAATTTTGAAACTTTCACAGATTGTAGATACTATCTAGATGTAAATGTGCATTTTTTTCAAAAGCATCGATGCGTATTTTCTTTATTCTTTTGCGTGTTGAAAATTTCAAAAAAAATTGTAGGAAAAATTTTTGGGGGACTCTTCGCTGATTTTTTTTTTTTTTTTTTTTTTTTCTCGTTAAAAATTTGTTATACCCTTAGGTACAACATATATTATTTTCGGGCCTGAAAGTAATGGCAACATTGTCAAAAAGAAATAAAACTGGAAACAAACGTGTTTTTCGCACAGTTTATCCACCACTTTAGGGCCATCAAGGTGAGGGCCTCTTCAAACTTTGCCAGAGTTCACAATTTTCATTCCTCTTGTGTCCCTTTCACTTCTGTCGTTCATCGGCTGGTTCGATTGTGTCCATTTCGGAATAGAAACACCAAATATATCTCCGTAATAGTCCTTCCACTTCAACCAACTGTTGCACAACGAAGTTACACACACACCTCGCGTCGGCTCCTCATATCTATCAGTGCTTGCTTCACTGGCCGCACACAGTGGCGCTCTCTATCGGTAGCGCTTTCTACCGCGAGCTGTGCAACTTTGTTGTGCAAGAGTCGGTTGAAGTGGATGCACTGTTACGGAGATATATATTTGGAGTTTCTATTCCGAAATGGATACAATAGAAGCAGCCGAAGAGCGACAGAAGCGGGAGGGACACAAGAGAAATGAAAATTGTGAACTTTGGCAAAGGATTATTTGAAGGGGTCTTCACCTTGACTGCTGGAAAAACTGTGCGAAAAACACGTTTGTTTTCAGTTTTATTTCTTTTTGACAATGTTGCCATCACTTTCAGGCCCCGAAAAATATATGTTGTACCTAAGGGTATAACAAATTTTTTTAATCAGAAAATCAGCGACGTCCCCCCCCCCCAAAAAAAAATCTACAATTTTTTTGAAATTTTCAACACGCAAACGAATAAAGAAAATACGCATCGATGGTTTTGAAAAAAATCATTTACATCTAGATAGTATCTATAATCTGTGAAACTTTCAAAATTTTTCGACCACCGCCACCAACATTTAAAAATATTAAATTTTGAGCATGTATGATACGATAATTCGTAAGAGGAGGGGGTAAGGGGTCAATTTTTTTATGGAAGTAGTTTTAGGTCAAGTGTAACCTTTTGGGTTAATAGTGACCCAATTTGGATCAAGGCCCGATTTCACTATCTTACTAGGAAAGACCCTTTTATATTAACTTCCATAGCTAGACAATTATCTTTAGACAGTAATGAAAATTGTCAGTTTTTATTCTTCATGTAATATATTAACTTTGAAGCTAATTATAATTAGTATGATATTAATTTTTAATTGTAACCATTTATTTTTTCATAACTAACTTTGATTTTAATTTGTTATATTTTAAATTGATTTTCTAACTATAGTGTTGCATAATGGCTAAATTTAGAAATATTTCTAATAAAAATTCTTGAATTATATATATATATATATATATATATATATATATATATATATATGTAACGCAGAGAGACAAATGTAAAACAAATAAACTTTTGTATTGGGAACAAAGTAGTAACAAAATTACATAGACAATAGCGCCAAATATCACTAGTTAGAATATAGTAACTTTCTGGTAACCTTCTTTTTTAAAAAGGATTTTAAGTCCCACTTCAAAATCAAATTTTAAGATACGACATGTAAACATGTAAAACAAAATTGTATTTTTCTGTAACTTTTGTAAATACTTTTCAGTAAATTGGAGTGTATACATCTTGAGTACAGTGATCTCTTTAAACATGAAGATAACATGAAACTCTAGTTAAATGTTTAACTTACCGTTTGCTAAGAGTAAGGTAGCATTGTGGATTCTTTTCGCTATAGATTTGAGTCCCTGAGGCCCATGGTAAACTGCATACATAGCTGCCATATTGGCAAGTAGGGCTTGTGCTGTACAAATGTTGCTGGTGGCTTTGTCTCTTCTGATATGTTGCTCTCGTGTTTGTAGAGCCAATCGATAAGCATCTCGTCCACTTGCATCTCTGCAAAACAATATCATTTTCTATTATTAGCTGACAACATTGTAAGAAAAACAGTTGAGAATAAAGTGGAAAGAGTTAACACATACGAGAAAAAGAGGGATTTATTAACGGTAGAAAACATCTTCCAGAAGGAAATAATTTTGAATTTTTACAGAAAAATGAAAAACTATAATGTAAAATCTAACAAAATGAGCCTAAATTTTAATTTGGTACTCAATAACTACACAATATTAAATGAAAAATATTTTTTATAAATAGCACATTAAAGAAAATGGCTGTTTTCAAATCACCTCACCAAGTAAAAAGCGCATCAGGAAGTCCTGAAGGCAATTTTAGGGATATGAGCATGTTGCGTTTGTAGATTTATTGACAAATAATGGCAGTGATTAAGAGTCATGTAGTTGGCTGATAGAAGAAGATAAAATTGTATTTGTTATGGTCGTCAGATACGTTATATTTAATGGTATATACTTGATAATACCAAGATGCTTGGATAAGACAATGAAATACCGGTAATGATAATCGGTGATATAGAAGTTATTAGTACCATATAGAGAAAAGATGATAATCCAAGTGGAATTAGAAATTCCAGTTCACAGATGAAGAAAGGTAAATAAAAATAATAGTAACATAATTCCTGTGTGAGGATTCATGATAGATATAGTCACTAGTACAGGTACGTTAAAATACCAATATATACCTGACACATTTTACAGAGCACAACAATTTGGTGACGAGTAATTCAAGGACGCACAGGTACAAACTCAGAAGGAATATGAAGTATATGCAAGCATTTGAGAAGGAAGAGGAGGTGAATATGCATTTTGAGCGATTTCTAGTTTACCTCAAGCCAAATGATGTCAGACAATCACAATATTCTGAAATATTTGTTACAATTCTTGTTTAGAAACATTGAAATAATTGGTAACCCCTAGAATCATATTTAGCATACAATTTGCAATACTCAAGCAACTTTTTCTGGAACCGTTAGAAAAATAAGAAATCAACACAAGAAAGAAATTCTAAGCCTTAAAGCATATGTCAGGATAGAGGTGCTAGTCTTACAAACCGACTGTTTCAAATTTCAAATTTAACATTGCGTCAGGCATTGAATGAGACTAAACAGTGGAAGACTATGAAAGTCAAGAATATAGAGCGTTCTACCTAGGTACAATGTTGTTGTTGTCTATTGTTTTGTTCTTGACTGTTAAATTTTGTGAAGACTGCAATTAATAATGACTTAATTTGATATAAATCACAACTGAGTTATTTCAGTACTGGGAAACATACCTGGTGACTCCAATCATTCTTCCTGGCATAAGACGAACCAGCGACTGCCGACAGGCGAAGAATCCAGCATGAGGACCACCGTATCCTAATGGAACTCCAAATCGTTGCGATGTTCCAACTGCAATATCTACATTGAAATCAGCCGGAGGACGAAGCAGTGTTAATGATAGAAGATCGGTAGCACAGCAAACCAATGTCTGAAAATATAATAGAAATTATACCTTTATATTATTATATATAAATACGAGGAAGATTTAATAAAATTCATATCGACTATCGAACAAAATATAAACCAATGAGCACATTTTCGTATGAATTTCAAGTTATTGATGTTTGGTGTGAGTAAGCATCAAGACTTATGGGTGAATTTGAACTACCTATAGTATTTAATTGAAATATTATGTGTATATATATATATATATATGTGAAATCGAAATGAACCTGACCAAATACAACTGGACAAAATAATACCAAACAATGACGCAGCATTTATTGGACGCTATCATCTGATTTAATGACTTAGTGAATGAGAATGGAAAAAGGAGTGAGCTTTTGATAGAAGGTAGTTAAGAGGCATACAGTCTTTCTCCACAGCACTTCCCAAACATTGAGAGAAGTTGAATAGTTTCTACAAGGTCTAATCCAGTCAGGACAATAAGCAAATGGGAAATGTGTGAGCATGTCCTGCTCCTTCCCTAGCACAAATTCTGAAATATTGTCAAAAACTTCGCTCTTTTGCCCAGTAACGGTTTGACCGATACCCTTAATGCTGGCGTCGCTTGAATTTTTCTGTAAGCTTTATGAGGCAGGGTTCCTTTTCAATATCTCAAAGAGGCCGAAATTATTTATTACATATTTAAAGAAATCGTAAAAAGAAAGTTTGCACATTGTTCTCAATTGCTTTCAAATCCAAGTAATGGCGATTATTATAACTAAAGATATGCCAAACTGCATAAAAATCTATTTGTGTACGAAAATTATCTGGGATTTTTTTTTTTTCAATTGGAGGCAGAGAATTATTTGCATAGAGTATGGGACTACGGACATCGTCCATTCCTGAATAATTTTAATCACAAGAGACGAGACTGTGGGAAAACCTCAAAGAATAAATATATAAAAATCTATCAATTCGAATAATATTTATGTAAGTTATAATGGAGTGTTTAAATCGAGAGGGGGAAGGTGAACCTGCTCTTTATTCTTCATTGATTTGAGCTCCAAACAGGGTTCAGTTGGTTGGTTGGAGCTCAATGAGTTGAAAGTTTCAAAGAAAATGTATGCCATATTACATCAAAGTCAAACTTTTTTAAAACGACAATTATATGTAGCAGAGCATATTTTTAAATATGGAGAGGAGAAAAAAATGAAATCTTTGAGTTTTACGTCCCACGGTTATGCCGGTTAGGCTAAAGGAGACGGTGATAATGAGAGATGAGTGAAATGGTGGAATGAAGAAAGTGGGAGGAAACGGGAGAGCCCCGAGAAAACCCACGAGCACGGTGTTTGTCCACCACAAAGTTCACTTGGCGGGGGCTGGGATCGAACCCGGGACCCCAAGCACCAGAGGTGAACGCTCTACCACTGAGCCACCGCGCCCCCCATATGGAGAGGAGAGTATATTCACTCCTTTATTCTTGAAAAATTTCAACCCCAAATTGTTAAGGTCATTGTAATTCAGAAAGAAACCTATACGAGGTTCTGAAATTTGGAAGATGGGTTGAATTTACCCTCATTCATCAAATTATCATCAATAACAAAGTTGTGTGGGACTGTTGTATCCCAAATACCAGATTTCATTAAAATCGCATAAATTTTACGAGAGTTATCGTGGAACAAACAGATGAACAGACAAACACACACAAATACCGATCGAGTCGAATGATAGAAGCTTGGCTGACGTTCACTTCAATAAAGTAAAAACTAATGTACATTCTTCGGTGAAGGAGACCTTGGATTCAGTGTACGGCGGTTGGTTCGTTGGATTTCAGTACAGCATTCTTTTCAATACTAAGGCTATATTGGATCGAAAGATCCAATATATTTCATCAAAAATTTTCTTGTACGCCTTATATCTGGAACTTGGAGCCAAACTCAAACTATCATCTAACTCAGTATGATGCGTTTATTCCATAGAAAATACGGAAACGTGGTTGAGGGGCCATTCAAAAATTTTTTGGTCCCTGTTCCAAAAACTAATTACTGGCCAAGATCGCATCTTTTGATGCAGTTTTTGATCATTTTTAAAATCCTTGGCCAAGATAGCAATCTTTTGATCATTCCTAAAATTCTTTTTTATTTATGAGAAGTACCTAAGGGACCAGTTAATGCATTTATGTACATGGTACTTGGGCCCTTCTGGCAAGGTTTGGGCGCAATCTCTGGGTTGCTTCAGACCCCACACCACAGCTCAAGCATATATATTGTAATTTGTATTTTGACAATTCATAAATTTGTGACATTTATTAATAATACCAATACGTACCCAAAATCTAACCGTTTCTCTTTCATAACATTTTAGAGCAGAGCTTTATGTTTAGCTGAATTCAATTACACCGAAACACCTGTACATTTGGTGACAATTCTTTAGTAATTCAGAGTTTTCGCTTTATAAACATGTAAATTATAATATTCATTATTACTTTTATTTTTAACAAAAACAGGAGTTGACTATCTTGATTTAATATTTTTTCTCAAATCAACAAACCTTAGTGCTTCTCAGAGAAAACTTTCACACAGCTATTTTTGTTAGAACTTGAGTTATAACATGTTCAATTTCGAGTCCAGTCTCAAAGCAGGATCTCGGAAACTGTGTAGGACTACATGTGCTATTTTCCGAAACTTTGATCACCTCTACCCCCAAACTCATTTAGTCTGAGAGGAAAAACTTCACACAGGTTATGACCCTTGTGCTACTAACAAGTGACAGACGGGTGGTGTCACTTGAAAAATCAGAGGTGGTGGGTTAAATAGCCTGGATGAACTGACATGGAATGACCTACTAACCAATTTACTAGTCTCTGAAGTCGACGATAATTTTGGTATGTTGCACGTTGAGTTGAGTTGATTGTAGTTTAGCGTCCCTTTCAGCAGCGAGGCTATATGAGACGTGGACCTACTGATTAACGTGGAATCCGAACCACATGAGCTCCCGTCGGGAATCGAACCCGGATCTCCCATGCCAAAGGCGCATACGCTAACCGCTTAGCCACGGAGGAGCTCTGTATGTTGCACGTGTTTTTGGTCATTTGAAATGATTTCTTTTTTGACCTTTGTGAATCTTTGTTTTCATATTTCATAATTTCATTCCGAAAAATAATATATATAGTCCCAAGAGTGGATTCAAACCTTCGACCTACGGTTTATTAATTCCTTGATTTCTACGCATTTTACTACTGGACTATTCTTTTTTGGTTGATAACACTGTTCTGCTGATAACACTGAACAACAAATTTTAACTTTTTTCATGCTTTGGAAAAGAAAAGTATATTTTCTTATGCAAATGAGGATGCTGAATACGAAAATAAAAATAAAAATGCTGAATTGGTTCGAGTTTAAGTGTAATCGATAGAAATGTGTGTTTTGTAGTGTTAACACTTACATTCTTGAATTTTCTATTTGGCCTTTCACTTAAGTAGCTATTGCTTCAATTCTGTTCATCCGATTATCGTGGTTCATATGTCATTCACTTTAGAATAAACCAAGCTTCCAAATGGTACTATGCGCATGTGTACATGTTGTATAAGAGAAGGGAAATTTAAGGTAAAATTGGGAATTTCCCGTCCAAAATCTTGTTTTTTTTTTTTTCAAATGTAGCACCCCCTGGTATGGTCCCGGCTAAAGGCACCCAAATATAATATACCTTTAAAACTAATGTAGCTTATAAGTAATACATGTGCAAGTTTCAAGTTTCATTATAATATCTACAATAGTTGTGATGGAAAAAATATTTCTCAGTTCTGCTGGACAATACCAAATTTCGTATAGGAAAAAGTAAGATAACTATAAAATAAAATGAATCCGAACAGTACTATTTATTTGAATATCATGACTTATGCGTCATTCTCTTCAGAATGAAACAGGCTTTCAAATGGTATCATGATAATATATATATATATATATATATATATATATGTGTGTGTGTGTGTGTGTGTGTGTTTGTGTGTTTGTTTGTTTGTTTGTGTGTTTGTTTGTTTGTTTGTTGTACGAGAAAAGGGGAAATTAGGGTAAAATTGGGAATTTTCCGTCCAAAAAATGCGAGCTAAGCGAAGTGGAGGTACACTCATGTCCAAAATGATTGTCGCATATCTATAATTGCCTTCTTGTAAGAATATAATTTGATAATGATTTTGCAGGGTACTTTTAATACTGAATTATATGTATAGTCGTGAAATGTATATTTGTGGTGAATTTCACAGGAAAAGAATTATAAATACGGATATTAAAATGAGTAAAACAAAATGTTGCTAAATGGACAAAAAAGTTTTATTTTCCTTTTATTGTTCTTATTTATTGCTCTTCTGACATGAAATTTGCCACATACATGTCTTTGCCGATTATACACCTACTAACATTATAAGAAATACCGGGCGAATTCGTTATCAAAATATATTCCTACAACTACATATTTATAGACATGCGACAATAATTTTGGACATGAGTGTACATCACTCGAGTTCCATGTGGATGCTTCCACAAACATCAGTAATGTGTCTATGAGCTATTTTATTTCACATTCCAGCACAAAACGACATTTAACAGCATTCTTGGCGAAAGGGACCATCGATTACTTCTGAAATATGTCTTCACAGAACCAGGTCATCGTTAGTGGGAGGATTGCACAGACGCAGCACCAAGTTTTCTGGAAGACGAGTTGAAAAGCACAGTCATGAAGAAGCGGATACATTTATTATTCTCCATTCAATCCATGTTCGACGAAACTACCCTGACGTTCACTTGACAATATGTTCACCAGATACAGACATAGCACTGCTTCTGTTATATTACTTTGAAGACATTGGCCCGCAAGTCACCTTTGTCGGTGATCTCCAGGGAAGACGCCTAAATCACCTTTGGGATCTCTATTCAGCTCTCGGAACTGATTTCTGTAGAGGATTGTGATTTCCATGCATTCACTGGCACAGATGTTTCTGAAAAATTTGCTGGAATATTAAAAAAAAAAAAAAAAAAAATCTTTAAAATCTATCAAAACAGCGACAAAAAAATATTAGAGCCTCTTTAGGACAGACTGTGGACCTACCAACCGTGAAAAACATGCAGTCATTTAGAGCGATTTGTTATGTACTCAACAGGCACTGACTCCAGAAGCGACCTCTCAGAGTTGAAATGGCAACTTTTCTCACGCAAAAATGCCGAAGGGGAACGACTTCCACCAACATGCGCAAGTTTAAAACCTCACATTTGGAGAGCCCAGTACATGTGCCTTCCCGAAGTTTCACTCCCAACAAATTACGGATGGACAAAAGAAGAACATCGTTTCCAGCCTATTTTGTGTTTGCAGTCATCAGCGCCGGACACAATTTTGTTGAATGTTCACTGTGTCTGTAAAACTGGATGCAATGCGTGCCGTTGCAAAAAACGCAAACTACCTTGCATGGAATTGTGTCAGTGTGGAGATGAGTGTGAAAATTCAGCAGATCATGTGTTAGACTATGAAGGAAGTAATTCTGAAGAAGAACCAGTGTAACTATGAAACAGTTTCACACTGAAGGAAAAAAAAAAAATCCAGAGAGTCTTTGATAAACAATACGGTCACAAACATTCGCTACTCTACAATTAAGTCTCCACATTCATGTATTTTGCGTTTTAAAATATTTTTTTTATAATTAGACAGCGTTGTGAATCAAGTAAATGGGCGTTATTTTTTTAAAAAAGTAAACATATTGATGCATATTCTAACAGAGAGATATCCTACGTGCACTTTTTTTTTTTTTTTTTTTTTTTTTTTTTGAAACAACAAATTGCGCTTATTTCTGATGATTAATGTCACTATATTGCGTATAACGGCTCCTGTATAACGCTGTCCAAAATACTTTCTATTTCAGTTATATCTTAGCAAAATATAATTATAATATACAATTTAAATATGTATTTTTGCGTTCACAAAGTTCAATATTTTTTCAAATGTTTGTGTTGTCTGAGCAAACTACTTTCACCGCCCATTAAGTGTTCTTAAGTTTTATTAAAGATGTTGAATTATTATTATGAAGTCTGTTAAAGCAAATAAAATTGTGCTTTACAATATTTAACATGATTGAATTAATACCGAAAGAAAACATGAGCAGGAAGTAGGAATAAAGGATAATTTATTTACAAGCTTGCACGCTCTAAATTCGGTTGTAAGAGGTAAAAGCAATAACTAGAGTACCAGTTTTCGCTCATCAGAAATATCACCCACGGATCAATATAATAGGTGCTTACCGGGCGTAAGCGAGAATAAATGTTTTCGCTATGGCAAGCATTTTGATGGCCCCCATATTGGATTCGGCCAACCTATCAGGCTGGGACCACTTCAATTCCTCTTTCATCGTATCATAATATCAACACGTCCAACTAGAAAGATTTCAGCAAAGTGACTCTTTGGTTCTTTTATTACTCTCAGCCCCCTCTATTCATGTGAGAAAAATCAAGCAGAAAAGGAAATATTAATTTGTTATAATTTCGTTGTTTCTTAACCAAACTGAATGATATATATGACAATTTAAAGACAATTTATTACTCTTTTAAAAGGTATACAAGTTGTTCTCAATTATTTGCCATTTACTTTTTATTTAAAAATATATAAATAAAACACATCATAAAATGTGCAAAATTTGAAATAAAATTATTTCTCACGTTATTAATTGCATTGATAAGTAATAATTCGGGTCAAGTTTTAAAAATTTATTATCTTCTACGTCGTTTGGTGTATGTTGCAAGAAGATTGCTCAATTAGTTTGGGAGATATAGGCTTTTAAAAACAGGGCTGTGCCTTCGCAAAGGCGGCCATCTTTGATAGCCGCCATACTGGATTTGGATGAATGAAAAAAATGGCAAGCGTGTCAGAATTTCAAAGCATCACCGAAAGAACAAAAATCAAGTGTTAGTTCAATTTTAACAAGAAATGCACACAGGATTATACAATCCCCCCCCCCCTCCCCAACATAACCTCTACCACCTCTTGTTAAATAGAAAACAAGGAACTCGTGAGGAACGTACGCAGGGGTGGGTTCTCGAGTCTAACTCCCGAAACCCCTATTTTATGCAAACTTTGCCTAATTATAAGGGCAGTTTTACAGATTTTAACACAATTTGATCTCATATAGAATTCGGTATCCTCAGTAGAAGCTTTCGATCCTACCTGAAATAAAGTCCTGCGTGTTCCTGTATAGGATGAATCGCATGCTACCAGGCAAGCAGAATTTTTTCAAATGCTCCTGCTTTTATCCTGATAATTTCGATAGATTTCTCATATATTGCTCCCTAGTTTGACTTCAATGAAGTTAACTGGGCAAGATCATGTTTTCGGAAAACTCAAATTGCCAGTGAAACAAAAAAACAAATCGCGTGAAACAGATGGTTAATCATTGTAGTCTATTCGTAGTTACGATGTTGCCTCTACTTCTAGATGTCGGTCTTTCTAACAGTTCTAGATTAAAAATATAAATCATATATTAAATTTCCGACTTAAAATTACAGTATTTTCCTGTATGGTAGATGTTTTCTACATATAGAGGAAACAAAATTATATTATCCATTCAGTATATTATTACTCAATTTCTACCCCTGTCTGCAACAGCAATCGAAGGGAAATGAGCCAGATATAAAGGGAATTCCTAAGAATCTAGGTTCATCTTTTTACGGGTTTTCTGTGGCCAGAGTGTACATACCAGGTAATTTCAGGATTTTTATACATTAGTTTAAAAGTTAAAGGGCGCATCAAAATAAATGATCCACCCTATATATATGCGTATGTGTGAGTACCCATTAATGAATTTCTGAGGACGCAGCTGAGCCACGACATTTATGCATTGCGTTGTATGTTATTTAAACATACTGACCCTAAAAAGTGATTATAAATTTTCTTTGAAAATTTTCTAGTCCATTGACGTTTAATAACCATATTATGTTGTTACTTCCTGTAGACTACATGAGAAGTACTCAAGGGAGCATCTACAGAAAACCGAATTGTTCATAATAATACAAGTCTTTAGAAAATATACCTGTGAAATTCTATTTACGCATTTCGGGATCTGAAATCTCACATACACTTCAAAAATAATGTATTTTAATTAATATTAATATTTTGTGCGTTGTTTAGGTCAAGTTACGGCTGAAAATGCGTCAAACAAAATAAATGCTTGCATTGTAAGAAATTTTTGGAATTATAATACACTAATTTTCATGGAAACCAACTTTTCGATGCAGTCGGATGAGATTTAGTATTCTAAAATTCTATTTGGAGTGCTTATTTATTATTTCTTTTCTTTTACACAATATATCATATTTCGTTTTTTTTTTTTTTTTTTTTTTTGTTTTTTGTTTTTTGTTTTTTGTAAAAAGTGGTTTACAATTAAATTTCTACTACACACAATGGATAATTATTACTTAAGTTAACGTCTCGGATGCACAATGTAATTAAAACTTAATATATTAACGTGTATATTAGTTGTGCGAAAACAAGCAAATTAATTTACTGAAGAGTGCAATTAGACCAAGAAAATGGTTGCCTGTAGAAGGTTTCGAAGACAAATATGTCTTCTTGTACTTCCATTTTCGGCATTAATGCGCATTCCTTTTTATCAAATATCCTAATGAAATTTTTGATCAGAAATTCTCAAGACTAAGTTTAATAAATACAACTCTAAGAAACTTTCAGAATTTTGAGGCAGGAAAATACGTTGATTATATGAATTTATTCTTATAAAATAATTTTTGAAAGTAGTAAGTAATGAAAGTAACTATGATAGCTTTAAATTAAAGATTAAATAATTTGAATACTCAGAACCATCAATGTCTCACACAGCTTTCAAACGTATTGTAAGAAATGAATTTGTTTACGCGTGCGAGTAGTCATGACATTTTCTCTGACATTTTTTGAATGAAGCCATCTGTTCTAGTCTATCTTTTGGATAATGCTGGGCGTTTGTCAGCCAGAAATTGGAACAACTTCTTGCATTAAGATTATGAGATATATCAGATGAGTAAAATACTGATTACGGTGTTAGCTTTTATTTAAGTGTGGAAAACATCGTGTCCGTAGGTTTTCTCGGGATTCTGTAGATCCTTCCCACATTCTTATTCCATTAATTATTTCAGGATAAATCTCTTCCATTGATTATCTGTCTCCTTTAGCAAACTAGGCATACCCATTGCGCGACATTATATTAAAAGATTTCATTTAATTGTTTTAAAAAGCGAATAAAATATTAGCTCTGTCATTCATATCTATGATACCGGACTGGAGAAAATGGCATAGGATCACTGCTGAGTATACTACCTGCATGCGCATGGTATCCTAACATTATGTGCATAGGAATTTCTGGCGATTTCCATTGGTAACGATGACTGCATTGCGGCCTTTAAATTGATTGCTTCTGTTGTTACCGTGCCAAAGAGAGTTCGTAAGTTATTAACGATTCTAGGATATGTTGTAGGCACATCGTTGATTAGCTGCTGAAAATGCAAATAATCCTATTATTATGTGCAGTACTATGCAGAGGAATTTCCACTGTAACTAATTTGGACTATGTTGCAGCTGTAAGAAACACGTAATTTCGATATGAAATTTTCTTTCTTTCTTTCTTTCTTTTTTTTTCTTTTGGGTGTCTCAAGGAAGCGAGAAAAGAAAGACAGAAATAACAGAGTCTTTCTTTTCGCCCTTGCCTCTAACGAATCACAGTTGCGCTGGAAACCCTCCCCTCATAAGAAGGGAGTAAGCCCATATCAAACTCAACAACATATTGCAACTGCATTCTCAGCGCAATTAAAACAAATTGCAATCTTATTCTACTCGGAGACAGTTATATTGTCTGGAAATGGAAGTAACAGTTGTGAATAGCAACTTACTATAGCCTAAATGCAGCTTCTGGTTCTGTCCTAAAATAGGTCTACCAACACATTAAGTAGAATTCTTTCCTAAAGGAAAGGACTTGTAAATTAGAAGTAAGCTACTTTTGAAATTCATAATGGTCGAAGTAACTATGGTGCTAACAAGTGAGTAGTCTTCATGTTTTTCAGCTTTAACCATATAGAGTGTGAGGAATGTAAAATGGCATTAGTTAGTATTTGTGTATAATCTAGAGTGAAAAGTAGTAACAAAGTAGAAGAAGACAGCAATTGCTTCCTCTCGAACCAAAAGTTATGCACTTTTGTGCAATACCATATATTAAATTATGTATAACCAAATCTCTCTCTTAAAATATAGAAAAGCTATGCGTATAACTGAAAACTCAGAGAATGACGCATAAAATCCCTTCGAAACTCAATAAGAAAGGAGAACAAGTTTAGGCTAATATGCAAATTAGCCAACACCCAATTCTAAGGGTAGTTTAAAACACAAGATACAGTCTGAAAGCGTCAGTCAACGAATTCCCAGCACAACGGTCAGGTTGCTTTGTATATCTTTATTTTGTGTGAGTGCTTGCCTTAACAACATTGTGATTGCCTCCTTTGTAGTACTTAAAATTTCACACTTCATGTTACTTTGAGCTCTGTATTCAAAATTCTTTCAAAATGCTCTATCCAAGTGATTAACTTACTTCAAATTACAAAGTTAAAGTTCTTAATTCAATATCTAATGAACATTAACGATTGCATTTTGCTTCGCATAGGTGAACTTTTTTGCTATATCATCTTGGATGTAACACACTAAATTTCTTGTGAAAATTTATACTTATACGTTCAGTTAAGTGCAGCGTTCGTATATTCTGAGTACGAGAGAATGAATGGCCTTGTATTCGATTTAATCAATAAACTATTATTATCTATATCGTTCGAAACTAACTTTTTATTTAAAATCATTGCCACAACTCTAACAAGAGGAGTCGAAGAAAGCTTCAAAGATGTCAGGATTTGAGATCTCTCATACCGCTCAATAGTACTACACAGCCATGACAACGAGAGTTGGTCAGTTATGAACTGACCTCCCGTGATAATTGCAGTTCCTCTTGTTTTCATTTCTGCGGCGATGAATCTCATGGATTCTTAACCTACTGTTGTTATTAGTCTTCTGAAAATTAAAAAAAAATTAAATAACCTGAGCATAAAGAGTGTGTATGTCACTATTAGGAAAAGATAAACAACGATCTGCTGGTTAACAGTGCATTTTGCTTGACTTACATTAGAAAAATACATACTTTTTCCTAGGAAAATAAAAAAATATATTGTTATTAGTAACGGACAACATTTAACGCCAAAATAATGAGCTCTTCTCAATTTTCTCGAAAACTACACAAAAGAATTTGTTTTGAAACTTATTTTGTTTACCTTGATGTGATTAATGATTGATCTGTGCCTATTTGGAGTTTGGACAGTATTTTAGTTAAACAGAAATTGAAATGTAATCTTTCAGGCTAAACCGTATTATGTATTATTGCGTTAGCTTTATTACGAAGAGCTTAATAAGGGCATTTTTCACTATAAATTTCAGCTTAATAAGTGACATTCTTTTAAAAGATTATATCAGCTTTAGACAATTTTCCCCCGTTAAACGCTAACAATAACATATTGTATAATTTTTCTTACATAATATGTGTGTTAAATAGAAATCTGTTGAGACTTAGGTATATTGTTTATCTATTAATAAAGTTGGTTAATCAAAGACAAAGCTAGTTGTAATTGCAGTTACGTGTACACAATACTTTCATACACATTACTTCCAGCATAAAATATTGGAAGAATCAGACGCTGCTACTTGCTAGATATCATTTAACCTTAATTTACTGAACAATTTCAAGGACTAGTAATTACTTACTCCATTATTATGTGCTCGATGTACAACTTCTGAGAAGTCTACAATAGATCCTTCTGTGTCAGGATACTGGAAGAGAACACCAGCGAAATCCCTGTTCGTGAAGTCCGCCTGAAACACATCGCCGATCTCCACGTCTAAGCCCAGAGAATCTGCCCTCGTTTGTACCACACTTAACGTTTGCGGGTGTAACAGGGAAGATAGGAATAGGCGACGACGTTTATTCTGTCTGCGGGAATAAATCAATTTTCACGATGAATGGATGCGTTCTACAACTACCCTAAATACAAATTACTCTACTTTGCTAATTTTGAGGCGTAACAGTGTTTCATTCTCATTTACTAGTGTCATTTGGTGGGTTTTAACAGATTCAAATTAAAAGACTTCCTGTATGATATGTAATCTACTAATTCTGCACAACTGTACTTAGCTTAAATGAAACCACAACAGAATTCTATTCTCTAAACGATTTCACACTTAATTTTTGTATCAAAGTCCACCTCATTTAGTGAATCAACACTATTACTGCCATCGTCTGTGTTTCTTCTCAATTCTTTGCTCATGGTCTATACATACTTTAAAAAATTCCAAAATGAAACTACTTCCTCCATTTTAATTTAAAACATCCTCTAAATTGTTAGTATTTTACATGAATGGAACATGAATATGTGAAAGAATATATTTATACACATTTCTGTACTTGTAAACTTACTTTTATACTTACATCTAATACAGACTCTCTTCTCCCTACAAATTAGTCTCAAATATTGATTTGTTTTATTTTGTGCATCCGTGTTTATCATAGAGTGGTCAAAAACTATTTTAAATATTTGAATTGAAGGTTTGGAATTGAGAAAATTATATGGGTGGAAGAGAAATCCAACGAAGTGATGTAAGGAAAGATGAAGAAATTAGTATCAGGTAATGAAGAAAGTTTCTTGTGGTTTTCTTCATTCATCAAACACGGCCCACAGAAATCTTGATACCTTTTTATTCTCCGAAATAATCATCATTGGTTTCAATGACATGTTCCCAAAGAGACCACGCTCATAAATGCCATTTTTGAAGAAAGAAAAAAAAAGAAAGAAAAAAAAAGAAAGAAAAGAAAAAGAAAAAATCTGGAATCCAAAAATTGTGATACAGCCTTTGTGACATCGTCGCGTTTTCGAAACTGCAGTTCCAGCAGGTGGTTATCCATGTTTAAAAAAAGGTAGTAGTCTGATGGAGCTACGTCCGGAGAATAGGATGGATGAGGCAGAACTTCCTAGCCTAGTGTTTTGATCGATCGCCTCTGGTCACTTTTGCCGTATGAGGTTGGACAAGATCGTCGAGGAGAACTTCTCTCTTTTCTTCTGTTGATCATTGCTGGCTGCTTCTCGAGCAGTGCAGCTAAAACTCTTTGCTATTGTGATGAGTAGACCTCGGCTGTTATGGTTTCTCCGCTTTCTAGGTCTTCATATTGGATTATGCCAGCGCTGGTACGCCAAACACACATTATTACCTTCTTTTGATGAATGTCCGGTTAGCAGCCAATGAGACCGAGCCAGAAGTCAATCAAAGATGTTTCCTCTTCTGGTTATCATACATGATTCAGTTTTCGTCACATAGTCACATAGTTTTCGTCTTTTCGAGAGTTGATCCAGGAATGAGGCTTTATTATATGTAGCCTCATTATACTTACATCACATTATATATATATATATATATATATATATATATATATATATATATATAAACTTACGAAAAAGTGAATTTTATTGTTCCGTTTACCACATAACCATCTCAGAAAAGTAGCATTTGGATTCTGTAAGATTGCTACTAGAATGGTTTGATAATATATATGCCCCACTTAGTTTTTTTGAGTTCAATTATCTCTATCTCCCTTCAAGAGAGAGTGGGTGAAAGTTGAGAATCTCAATGTAAAAGACCTGGGGTACTTTTTTCTGGCAGCCGTTCTTTTCGAAGACAGCAACTGATAACTACTGACAATTTCGAATGATCAGTTTATATTCTTAACCGTTATCTCAAGCTTTTCATTCAAACGTTATGCCACACTAGGAATCTATTGTTTCTTACTTGTGTAAATTTTGTATCACTTTTCATTAGGAAATTACCAAATATTTTTAAAATTTATATCTGACGATTATTTACGAAAAGGCAAAAAAGTATGGAAATTCTTAATAAAGCTGGGAGCACAACTCTGTTTTACGGTAAGTGATAGATATCTATATTCACGCTCGTAAAGAAAATAGTTACTTTCACAGCAGTGGGTGTAAATATACGGGATGGTGTCCGGGATACCGGGAGGGTGTCCGGTGAGGAAATGCAAAGATTTTGGGAGGTGATAGGGGAGGTCATTCTAAGCCAAAATGCCTATATGAACATAGGGTCTAATCCCCTTCGTTTTGGAGATAGGGGTGAAAGTAAGTTTTTGCCGCTTGCACTTCTCAAGTTCCGTGTGAAAGGTTATAGAACACCCGTGGTTGGTTTTACGTTAAGTATTATACCTCGTTTTAAAGCTACTGAAACAGGTTTTCAGACCGTATACAGTTTGTCCACGTACTGCATACAAGAGGGAAATAATGGAGGGAACATTTTCGAATTGTGCTATAAAATTCCCTTTTTCAAACAATTTTTCGCCATTCTTGGGTGGAAACACTGGCAATAGAGTAGCAGGATCTAATTGGGGGGGGGGGGGAACGATGCTGTATACCACAAACCCAGGTGAAATGTCAATTTAGTGTCTTCATTAGAAAGCAGAGAAAAATGCTTACGAAAGAATTTAATCGTAAAAGAAACACTTCTACTGGAACCAAACAATTGTGTTGATTGAAAACTTATACAGTAATTGTCTCTCTTATTGGAATGTTATTGGTATTACTTACGAGTTTAATAATCGTCGAAAAGTACATTAATTAGAGCACAATAGGAATGCAGTTGAATACAATGGCAGGCACGAGGGCAGACCCAGACGTAATACTACTAGCGTTCATCTTCAACATTATTATTTGGAGCGTGCAGCACATTTTCAAAGATATCACCTTCCTCCTGAATGCAATTTGCAGTGCGCCTCAGGACATGCATTGTTGCCCGATGGATGTCTGCCCGTCGCTCTTTGACGTTATTGAATGCCTGTTGAATATTCTGGAGTAAGTCTTCTCGTGATTTGACCCTCCGTCTGTACACAATATCCTTCAACCACCCCCACAAACAAAAATCCAAAGGTGTAAGATCCGGGGAGCGGGGTGGCCAGTGAATCAACGACCTGCGTCCTCCGCGACCTATCCAACGATTAGGAAACTTGGAATCAAGATAGTGACATACACGTCGTGTGGCATTGGAGGGAGCCCCATCGTGCTGGAAGTACATAGACACCTGAGTTTCCAAATTCACATCTTCCAGCAGTACCGGCAATTTGTGGCGCAGGAAATGCAAATAATAGTCATCAGTCAAACGCAGGGGCAACACAAAGGGACCGATTATCTGATCACAAAGAATCCCCGCCCAAACGTTGACAGAAAATCGTTCCTGATATTGTTTAACAGTGATTGCTCTCGGAGTTTCGTAACTCCAACGATGCCAGTTGCGGGTGTTGTTTATCCCATTCCTTGTGAAAGTGGCCTCATCAGTGAACAAAATGAATGGCAAAACATTCGGATGCTCCTGTACCCATTGAGAAAAAGCAACACGTAGTTCCCTGTCTCCTGGATGGAGATGTTGCACTCTTTGAATGTGGAATGGATACAGCCCCTCTCCTCGAAGCACATCATGTACATACGTACGTGGAAGTTGATGAGTAGCAAGTCTCCTAACGCTGGTTGTTGGACGTTGCGTTGCAGCCTCAATAACGTTGTCTTCTTGCTCAGGGGTGTATTTTGAAGGTCGTTCCGACGTTAAGTTCACGCTGGAAAGCTCACCAGTTTCACGCAGTTCAGTATACACGTTTGTGAAGACGCGTGCATTAGGGACTGCGGCCAGGAAATCTACGTTGGTATTCATCCACAGCACCTTTGGCATTACCATCACAAAACCTGTAGATCTACATCATATCTGCATATTCCGCGTGTGTGTATTGGAACGGTATTCTAGTACTACACCGTCTTCACAGTCACCACACCAACTTCGTTCACAGTCTACAAATACGCACTGTACTACACTTACTAACGGTCTCGACACTCCAGCTATCACATGAATCCACGACACAAAATAGCAAAGGGAATTTTCAAGCTGGTGAGTTGCGGTATGCAGCTTATAATAGACGGTATGCCAAAACGTTTCCAGAAATTTGGGCCGAACCGTGGCAACGTCTCTGTTGCGTGTACGTGAGACGATCAGAATGGTTGCGTGCACTGGAAATAATTATTTACACCTTCGACAACTGTACTGCACTGGATGCTCTGGTCTCTACAAATGTACGAGTTCTTTACTTCACATGGACTTTGCTGCTGCCATCTGTTGTTCACACGATTATCACATTGTTCTTGGATAGAAATGTAGAGCTGTCGATGTTAGAGAATAGAATTGTATTCCCACTTTTGCTTAAACACGCGTTTATTAACATTCGTAACCACTATAAGCTATAGCAAATTCGAATCTTGTAATAGAGTGATTAGTAAGAAACGTTATCTGCTTTCTAATGAAGACACTAAATTGACATTTCACCTGGGTTTGTGGTATACCGCATCGTTCCCCCCCCCCCCAATTAGATCCTGCTACTCTATTGCCAGTGTTGCACCCAAGAATGGCGAAAAATTGTTTGAAAAAGGAAATTTTATAGCACAATTCGAAAATGTTCCCTCCATTATTTCCCTCTTGTATGCAGTACGTGGACAAACTGTATACGGTCTGAAAGCCTGTTTCAGTAGCTTTAAAACGAGGTATAATACTTAACGTAAAACCAACCACAGGGTGTTCTATAACCTTTCACACGGACTTGAGAAGTGCAAGCGGCAAAAACTTACTTTCACCCCTATCTCCGAAACGAAGGGGATTAGACCCTATGTTCATATAGGCATTTTGGCTTAGAATGACCTCCCCTATCACCTCCCAAAATCTTTGGATTTTCTCACCGGACACCCTATATATATCGCGACACCACTGACTTTCACATAGTAATGCGACCGTGTTGCTGCCAACGACGAAGAAATATGCCAAGGTGTTTCCTCTCGACGTTTCTCCCATTGAGTGCTTGTTTCAATGGAGGTACAACCAGCACCTGTTTCCATGTCAAATTTTGCAGATGACACCCGTTTTAGATATTCACGATACGCCACTGGTGTCGCTACTATTTTTATTGCATTCTACACATATGATTTGGTAGTTCAATTGTTTGCTTGACGGATCTATGTGCATTATTAGCTGAGATAAAGGCCTGCTACGGGTAGTCAGATACAAGTCTGCAACAACGCCTCTAGCGGCTAAATGGGAAAGGATATGACAAAGTTTGTCCTCTAAAAGTTGCATGACATTGAATGTCCTTTCGAACGATTCCAACAGTATATCACTTTCCATTGCAAATTTTGAAGTTGCCCCCGTTGGAGGTATTCACGAGACGCCACTGGTCTCGCTACTATTTTTATTGCATTCTACACATACGGTTTGGTATTGCAATTTTTTGTTTGGAGGCTCTACGTGCAGTATTAGCTGCGATATAGGCCTGGTACGTTCTTATTGAATCACCCGATATATATTGAATTGTCAGTATAGTATGATTAATTGCTTATCAAATATATTTGTAGTAGATATGTATTTTATGAGGTATAAAATTAGTTTGGAGTAGAATTTTCTAATTACATGTTTATTTGCATATATTACAGTCTAATTTCACACCCTATTCAACTTTCACTGATAATACTAGATTTTCAACCGAGAAGTCTTACAAATATTTGTTTTGGAACTAAAAGCAAAAAACCAAAGCAATATAGGTAATAAACACCAAAGCATTAAATATGAAATTTACATGTGTAGCAAAATGTTACACTTAATTATTTTATCATATCTTCATACTGAAAAGTAAATACATCTGAGACCGAGTTTCGAAACCTCGATCTTCAAGCTTCACAAATTCTTTACGAGGACTCAGTATCTCAATACGTTCGGCTACCATCAGCACAAGTATTATTTGCAGCTAGTGTCTATATAAAGAACGGAGGGATAGATCTGTCGGAATTGTGATGGATGTAGGCCCACTTCTTTTGAACAGTCTCCTGAAAGGAATTCTAGGTTTTTGTGAACAGAAGTACAGTAGGTCTTATGTGTAAAAGATTCTGTTTTTTCCTCGTTTCATTAACATACCGGTATATGAAATTAGAACTGTCCAAAGGTGTTCAATATATGGGCAATGGATTGCCCAAGTGCAGCACCTACGCTGTGATACGAGCCATATGGTCTGAGTGGATAGCACTAACTTCGAGAGTGCGAGAGTTTGTGGTTCTTTTGGGTAGCGGACTGAGTGGGGTAGTGGTTAAGGCATTGGCAGAGTACGCTGGAGATCCTGGATTTGAGTGCTGGTCCAGTCATTCACTTTTTCACTCTGTTTTTGAATTCGCACCTACGGAGGATCTAATGTGTAAAAATTTCGGTTGTTTCCTCCTTTCATTAATATTACATGAAATTACTACCGTGAAAATGTGTTCTGAATGTATGGACAGTGGTTTGTCCAAGCACTGCAGCTAGGCTGTGGTATAAACCACTGGCGTCTCTGGCATGTAAAATTTGGAGGGGGGGGGGGGGGGACATCAAAGAAAGTGATTTAAATGGTACTACCTAGCCCAATCTGTTTACTAACTTCGATTTTTTACCTTTCTGCTTACCTTCACGGACCCCCTAAGGTATATCAAGAACTCTATTACAATCGCTTTCACAGCCTGAATATATTCCAAATAAATATAATTATTATTATTTATATGATATTCTGTCATTAGTAAATAAATTAAAATAAAATATTGAGAAAAATTTTAAGGCGTGTCCCTCGAGGTGCTCGAGCTGCAGTTGCTGATGCACTTGCCGATGTGTTACTTCAAGTAACTATTTCAAACGACGAAGAAGATTGGATCAACTTGTTTCTATTTCCGTTAGTTGCACTAACTGCTCCCAAAAAATCAGAAAATGTAAAGAACCTTACCTCCTGGGTAAAACAAAGAGTTCGTCTTTGGTGTGATGTAGGTATTGACGCCTTAACCTGGCATCCAACAAAAATCAAGAAATCTCTTCCAAAACAGAATGTTTCCAATCTTAAGATTGTAGAAAACAAACTTGCAGATGGTGACATCCGTGGAGCAGTCCGTCTACTAATGTCAGATGATACTGTTGCAACCGCCGACATTTGTGTGTTTGAGACGCTATTAGAGAAGCATCCAGCCCACCCTGGTGAATTTATTTTACCGAATTTTCCTGATGACCCAAAAAACTGTCAAAGAGTTTCGATTAATGAAGCTAAGGTAGCTATTAATTCTTTTCCATCTGGTAGTGCGGGAGGTCTCGATAGTCTTCGCCCTTCGATTCTCAAAGATCTCCTATTTTGTCCAGTACTTGAATCGAAGGAAAAGCTCTTAAAATCATTATGCGATCTGTTCAATTTAATTATTGCAGGAAAAGTCCCCTTGGAAGTTCGGCCATTGTTTTCCGGAGCCAAACTTATTGCCCTTAAAAAGAAATGTGGTGGAATTAGACCTATCGCAGTTGGTAATGTCTGGCGCAGAACATCAGCCAAAATTATATGCTTCAGAACACGAGAGCATTTTAAGAACTTTTTGTCTCCCCACCAACTTGGTGTTTGTATTCCCAACGGAGCCGAAGCAGCTGTACATGCAACCCGAGTTTATTTTTCCTCCATTCACAATGCTCCTAAAGCTATCTTAAAGCTGGATTTTCACAACGCATTTAACGAGCTTCGCCGGGACTCCATGCTCACTACAGTGTTGAATGAATTTCCTTCAATCTATCCATATATTTACCAATGTTACGCTCAACCCAGTGATCTATTCTTAGGTGAAGACACTATTTCATCCCAGAGAGGAGTACAACAAGGCGATCCCCTGGGCCCAGCACTCTTTGCTATAACCATTCATTCCTTAGTTAAATCAATCAACACTGAATTAAACATTTGGTACTTGGATGATGGGACTATCGCTGATGAACCTGAAGTAGTTCTTTCAACTCTAGCACAAATAAATGAGAAGGCATCTGCACTTGGCCTATATTTAAATTTTTCAAAGTGTGAAGTTGGTTTTCTTGGGTCAGACGAAGCCAAGTTCGACCTATTATTTAAAAAAATTGACGAAACTGCCCCAGGAATACGTCTTCTAACTAACCATAATGCTTGTCTTCTAGGCGCCGCTCTCACAAAGGAAGCATTTACCAATGTCCTGTTAAGCAAAATATCGAAGTTAGAATATTTTTTGTCTCGTCTCGATTTCTGTCCATGCAGCTTTCTTTCTTCTACGTGCCTCTTTATCGATCCCTCGTTTAAACTACTTCTTAGGATGCTTTCCATCTTGGAATGAGACTCCACTACTGGAAAAATATGATCTTATCCTTAAAATGGGTCTGGAGTCAATTTTGAACTGCTCCTTGAGTGACGACTCTTGGATGCAAGCATCCTTACCTGTTGGATTAGGAGGTCTTGGTATTCGACGAACCGTTGATATGGCGATTCCTACCTTTTAAGCGTCCTACCACGGATCTCTTCGTTTAATCGAGGCTCTCCTTCAACAAGGTTACCACCTGAACCCAGATGAAATAGTTCAAGAAGGCTCAAGTAAATGGATAAATATAACATATACGGACCTTCCAGAAATCAGCAAAAGAGGTTTTCAGGCATCTTGGTACACACCAATAGCACCACATTTTCATGAACTTCTTTTACAATCCGTTACTGTTCCTGAGGATAAAGCTAGGCTTCTTGCTGCGTCATCCCCCCATGCTGGGGCATGGTTAAATGCGTTACCTTCCCCCGAATTAGGTCTTCACATATCTAATGAAAACTTCCGAATCGCAGTAGCCTTAAGACTAGGTTCAGATGTTTGTGAGCCACATCGCTGTCCAGCTTGCGGGGATCAAGTTACCCAACGCGGCCTGCATGGCCCCTCATGCATGAAGAGCATAGGCAGGAACACCAGACATTCATCTGTTAATGACATCATTTTGCGAGCCCTCACAACGGCAGGAATTCCTTCCATTCGTGAACCGTCAGGCTGTTGTTGTTCTGATGGTAAACGACCTGACGGCATGACATTAATACCTTGGATGAGAGGCAGATCACTAGTTTGGGATTTTACATGTTCGGACACATTTGCCCATTCAAGCCTCCCATTGACTGTTATGAATGCTGGAGAAGTTGCTAGACGTAGAGAGGCAGAAAAGGAAAGGAAATACAACAATCTCCTCGACAAATTTATTTTTGCTCCAATATCCATCGAGACCAGTGGGGCATGGGGTTCTAGAAGCCTTGATTTTATCAGAGAGGTAGGCAGACGCATATCTATCGTTTCTGGAGATGTTCGTTCAGCGTCCTTCTTAGTACAACGTATATCCATTGCGGTCCAACGTGGCAACGTTTCGTCAGTTCTTGGTACGTTGCCGCCTGGAAGGAAACTGGAGGAGATATTTCTTCTCTAGTAGAGCAAAGCGGGGCAAAAGGTCGCACTTAATGTTCAGCATGCTATTGCTGCTATACCAAAAACAATATTAAGATGATCCATAATAGATATGAAGCATATATAAATTAATATATTGTTATGTTTTCTTCGTTAATTATTTTGAATTTCTGTGCATAAAAACTCTGTAGTTACATTTTACTGATTATTACACTGTATTTCATATCAACATAAGTGAATAGAAGGAAACATTTAAAATAGAGAAAATTGTTTAAAAAAATAATAAAAAAAATTAAATTGGTAAAAAAATATTGAATATTTTGTACTTCAAAATATTGGGGGGGACGCGCCCCCCTCGTCCTCCACGCCAGAGACGCCCGTGGTATAAACCGTGTGGTCTGAGTGGAAGGCACAGACTTCGAGAGTGCGAGAGAGTATAGATGATCTGAGAAGCGGATTGGATTGCGTAGTGGTTAATGCATCGGCACGGTATGCAGGAAGTCCCGTATTCGAGTTCCACTTCAGTCATTCACTTTTTCACTCTTTGTGTCTAATCTAAGGCATATTTACATGCATTTACTTGTCTCATGAACTTCTGAACTAAACGAAATACATTATATACCACATTTGTAACAGAAAATAGTATTATTAATAAGACACAAACTATGATATTATTGTCATATTTTTGCGTTGTTACACTAGATGTTGTTCGTGAAAATGGTATCTTTGTTACATGCAACATTCACCCGCTGCAAGTTGACTTCCTCATTGAAGATTTTTTAACACCGAGCTGCAGATTCATTTGTTGACGCCATGCACCATTTCGGCTGACGCGGATTATAATACACTATTAAACAGCTGTACGTACATCCTCAGTGCTACCTCCTCACATCTTACAGATTACAAATTACATGTGTTTATTATTCTGGTAACTTCTTTATATTACATGTGAATTATTACTAAGGAAATTAATGTTAAATATGATTGTTATTCGATACCTGTGACAAAGACTCATAGCTTCTGCTGCGGCTGTGCCTTCGTCCAAGAGAGATGCATTGGCCACTTCTAGCCCTGTGAGATCTGTAATCATTGTTTGGTAATTAAGAAGGCCTTCTAAGCGACCTTGGGCAACCTCTGGTTGGTATGGGGTGTACTGCGTCGTCCTGAATGAAACAAAAAATATATTAACATACGATTGATTCAATTATTTGAAGATACTTTTCTTCTTCGAAACAGATTTCGTTATGGCAGATCACATCATATATGTAAATCGAGTTAAGTATTGGAGTAAAGTACTGAATGTCGAATATTTTTTTTAAATATGGAATAAATATGCTACTAACAAACTTTAGTAGTTTTAGTAATTACCCATCAGGTTTCAAGTGATCCTTTCCTCCCATAACAGGTTACGAGTCGTAACTACAATACTAACTTCAAAAAATTTCTAACTAAAAATGTTCTGAAACAGTGGTCGAAAATTTTTTAATTCTTCAAAGAAATTAAACAAAGATTTTCAAGTGTACCAAGCCAATCAAATTGCACCAAGAATAATTTTCCACCAATGGTCTTAGACCGTAAGTTGCAACTAGAGTTTAAAGTGTGAAATTGTTATTGCTGCATATCAACCAATTTTAGAAGCAGGGATCAACCAATGAAATTTGACTAAAAATAACTGTTCCCACCAATGATCTTAGACTCTGTCTTGTACTCACTCATATGATCATATGTCCCATGTTTGATTAGCTCAAAACTCCCACAAATTTAAAATTTTGGCAATTTTATTTACCCACTCAGAGGATCAATACTGAAACATCCAATGTTACAGAAGTATATATAGAAGTTTTAAAGAACATTTACCAAATTTTGTTTCTTGACAATTGCCAAATATAGTGATGGGGCAATGTACCCTTTCCAAAATTAAATGCACTTACGTCCTATCAAAGTGATTAGACCCTGACACTTATTGTATTGTATTTATTTTCATCCTCTTTCATACAAATTGTTCACAACGTGAACGTATGAGTTGGACACGTCACAAGAACATTGAATGTGTACATATTTATACATTTAAATCTACATGCAATATGAAAATAGTGTCAATTTAAGTAAAAGAGGTACAGTTTTTCATTATTCTAATTTACATATAACGATGTAAACTAACAACATAATTAATAACAGTTAATAAAACCTTACATTATAGACATGCAAAAAAAAATATATATATATATATATACTTTAAACCTTATTTACTACAGACATTTTTTGATATAACTGATTATGGATTTGCGAGATATTCTTCTACGGAATAGAAGCAGTGCTCGAGTAGGTAGTACTTGACTGCTTTATTGAAACCGGATGTTTTGCCTTTTAAAAATGGAAGGAAGCTTGTTATAAATATTCACTGTCATAGGAAATGTACTATTTTTATGCACTTTTAAACGTGAAGACTCAACATGAAGATTCGATGCTTGTCTTGTATTATGCTTATGAATATCTGAGTTCAACCGGAAGCTGCTTGTATAGTCAAGAAAGAAGATATTCTCCAATTGACAATTTCTTTTCCTAATAACTCAAGAATAAATTAACCTATTAGAGTACCGATTTTGGCAAGTTATCATATTATAACTATTCTAAGGAAAATAACAAAAAAATCAAAATTAATTCATTTGTTCCCGGGTTATTGGCAAATGAAAATTTGTCAACTGTCAAATACTTTCTTTTCCGTGTGTACCTCTCTGTATATCTTTTCTTACAAATTTTAACATGGAAGAGGTAAGATTAAGAAATTTAAATAGAGGTTTACAAGAAGTTGAGGTTTACTTCCGGTCATAAACCTTAAGGCTCTCTTTTGCAAAACGAATATGGAATTTAGCAGTGCAGTAGATCCCCAGAATACCATATTTCAATTTAGAATGAAAACGTCCAAAATAAGTTGTGAGCAGAACATGCTGATTGACACTATTTCGTAAAAGCTTTAATATGTAACAGGTTTGAGCCAATTTACTAGATAATTTTTGAATGTGAATTTTCCAATCTAATGTATCTGACACCCAAAGACCAAGAAATTTGATATCCGAGACATAATTCAACGTTTTGCCGTTAATTGTTACACAAGGGCTTTCTCTTATCTCGTTTTTTTTACTACGTGAAAGCGCATGCACGAAGACTTTGTTGTATTTAGCATTCGTTTATTTCCATCTATCCAGTCACTGACGGCAGACATGGTGGAGTCTACTGCATTACATAACTCAACGTAAGTTTCTCCGGTTACTAATATATTTGTATCGTCAGCATACAGAACAATTTTAACAGAGTCTAAACATTGTGCAAGTCATTTATATATATTAAAAATAGAATAGGGCCTAGGATGGAACCTTGAGGAACTCCAAATTTTAACTCTTTGGTATCTGAACAACATTTGCTTACTCCCTGTATGTCTCGAGTTTGACAGTTAATTTCAATAGAATGCATTCTGTTGGATATATACAATTTAAACCAGTCATAAGCATTTCCCCTAATACCATAATCTTGTAATTTTTCAAGTAAAATTTGATAATCAATTGCATCAAAAACTTGGCTTAGATCAATAAATACGCCAGTTGTATACTTCTTAGTGTTTAATGAATTTATATCGGAATAGAGAAAGGAGCAAAGAGCAGTTTCAGTAGACTTATTTGATCTAAAGCCATTTTGAGCAGAAGATATTAAGTTAAAATTATTTAGAAAGCTAACTAGTCTTATATACACATAAGTTTTTCAAGAATTTAGAGAAGGTAGACAGACATGATATTGGTCTGTAGTTCGATGTAAGATCTTTCTTGCCACTTTTATATAAGGGTTTAATAACTACTAGCTTCAATGCTTCAGGAAAAACGCCACTCCTAAATGAGTTATTTATTATGAAGCATATCAGCAATCTCATAAGAGCATTGCTTTAGAATTTTATCAGGAATTTCATCATATCCTGAAGAACTTATTTTTCATTTTCAGTGTATTATTTAAGATTTCCTGACTAGTTACTGGGTGTAAGAACAAGGATTTTTCGAACGCATTATCGTTGTGTCTACTAATGTATTGTTTGCTAGATAGTTTATTGTTCACGTTATTAGTGATAAGCTTTCCCACTTCATTCGTGAAGTAATCGTTAAAAGCATTTGCAATTTCAGTTGGTTGTTTAATAATTTTATTTTGACAAGAAACGCTAGTTATCTTAGAGGAGAGTTTCCGTTCCCCGATTCTTTCCGAATAATTTGCCATGTAGCTTTCATTTTGTTGGAAGCTGTCTCAACGTAAAGTACCATTTTCTAACATTTTTGCCTGTTTTATGACATTTTTGCCTTTGGTCTAACCGGCGTAACCGTGGGACGTAAAACAAAAGATTTTTTGTAGATCTCCGAGACACATCTAGCATAATGTCAATCGTTTAACACAAATTTTGTTTCCGCGTGGTTCGATTGCAAATTCGGTAGTGTTTTTTGGACATACTGATCTGAAATACATTTTAATAAATCCAATACCTAGCGTAGGTCGTACCTTCAATTTCAGAATACTAATGCGAACTGAACAATAAGAAAGAAAGGAAGAAAAGAAATGAAAAAGAAAGAAAGAAAGAAAGAAAGAAAGAGAAAATAAATGAATGCTACTTTACTGCTAAATTTCTATCAGAAACGCCCTATATTAAACTTCTAAACTGTATCATGATGAAAAGTTACAAATATTCAAAAGGAAAATTGGACGTTTCTCATAGATGTAGCAGACCTTGCATGTTTCAAATTTCAAATGTGAATAAAACACATTGAATTGTAGGATGGAAACAAATTTTGTGTCAAACTAATAGAAATAAAATGTTTTAAAATAACCAAAGAAGGGGGGTTCTAGTCATCTTCGAAGATTTATCTGCTAAGAAGGATTTCATTTATTGCGGATATAACGTTGTAATTCCCACACTTGGAGCCACTATTTTATGCGAATTAACGACATGACCTTGCGGGGAATCGAACTAAAAATTTCCACGTGGAAGTCTTGTACGATAACCACTACGGCAACGATTCCTCTACTCAGACTTTGCTTAACAAGTGGTGTGATGTTTCTTTCTGAGAACGATAACACGAAAACTGTTGCATATCAATGAAGTGTTTCGAATGTCCTGGTAATTTCCTTGCCCTTTCCCAACCAACATTCATAAATTGTCTCTATCATGATACAGGTGTTTGCTTCCACACTTGTAAGGATTGCTTGTCTGGTATGAGAAGTCGATTTTTCACGATCACTTTGTTATAAAAAAAACTTGAGCGTGGACAGGAGTCAAACCTAGGTTGGATAAGTATACTGCTTTTGGATAAGTCTGCTACGTTACCAATACACTATCATGCCGCATGAATCTGAAATGCAAATATTGCTAACTTCATCTACGGAACGAACCGGCTTCTTCTTGTGAGGTTATTTACAGCAAAATGTATCGTGCCGGACGCATTTTTGCCGATCCCAAATGTTTTAGTATTCGCGCGCTAGCCTGTATTATTTTCGCCCGCTACCCTAGCCAGCTGTTTTAAGTTGGTCATATAAAGTCTACAGAAAAAAATGTGCAAATCTTTAATTTGCCTATTTGATGTCGAGAATAGAAGAAAATCAACCCCTGCGGGGCTTCTAACACGTTCCTACTATTACTACTACTATTACTGTTGCTACTTTAAATATTACTACTTTTACTATGGATCCGTATAATAAAACTGCAAGCTTATTTTAACGAAAAAAAGTTATGAAAATTTTTAAAAATCGGTAAATCATTTTTTGAGATTCTTATCTCAACATATATATATATATATATATATATATATATATATATATATATATATATATATATATATATATAATTTTAAATCTTTTTTCTATCAATAGAAATCAACAGTAGTAAATTTACTTAATTTTGTTCAATTTGTACATGAAATTTTACATAATCATAGTTCTCTCGATATAGAGATTATGCAAAGGTTTTTGATATGATTGCTCACGATATTCTTCTTGAAAATGTTCCGAATTTCGGATACTTTAAGATTACTTAAATAGTTAACCATAATATATAAAATTATATTATATTTGTTTATAAAATATGAACAAAATTGCCCGATTTCGTTTTTGAAAGAATTGTTCAGAAATAACGGATCTCATTTGCATGTTTTCTAGAAAAATGACTTATAACGGAATGACAATTATATTGCATTCATATAAATTACAATATAAATGTATAATTATAAGGTCAAAGAAATACTTTGAGTATTATTTTCAATCTTATTTTATTGAAAATAATGTTATGAAAATTTAAAGAAAATAAAACAGCTTTCCTTGGGTCGGGTTTGAACCCATGCCAAAAACAATTTTCATTACTATCACGTTGTGCTAGCACGGCCTAGTACGATGGCCGACAGCATTTTTCGTTTATTTTCTGCTATATTTAGATCATGACTTGATATCCTATTTGTATCAGCGTATAAAATCAGATTATAAATCAAACTTATGGGATCCGCAAATATGCGTGCCAGACATAAGTCCTTGACCAGGTAATGGCGACTGCTTCAGAGCTAAATGCAGAGTATAAGAATTAAATCTGTCATATTATATATATATATATATATAGTTTGATTTGGAGAAGAAACTAAATTGTGAACGAAAGGTTTAAGAGCAACAAGTTAATATAAACTATGCCAAAAGATTATTGACTTATAGCATTATAAAAGAAATACGAAAGACGTTTTGAAACGAATAAACAACATTGTAAGCGGAGGCAAGGATACCTAACAAACACAGTAAAGACGAATCGTTCATCGCGTAGTGATCGTGGTTGAGTAGTCAAGGTGCCTTACCAGTAATCTCAAGGTTCTCATTCCGGATCTACGTCAAGAAGTAGGTTTTCTCTTAAGCATTTTTGGTGACGATTGAATGGCGATGTCACGTTTTTATTATCTTCAGATATTTGAATACTCGGATCTTTCAATACTTGAACTACCAAATCTTCAGGAATAATAATAGTAATAATAATAAACTAATAATAATTATTATTATCTCGTAGAAGATTAAAAGTTAGAAGCTTATCGCTCAGGTCACACCATTATAAGCAGAAGCGTGACTTTTGACAAGAATATTTCGGTTTTGTTTAATGTTGCCAGCGAGAAGAGGAATTTCTCATCTTGTTTCTAAAGCAAAACAAGCAAAATCGCGACTAGAATTAACATTTTATATTCGATACGAGACAAGGCTAACTCGAATTATCGTGAGGCTTTTAAATTAGAATCAAAACGAGACGAAAAGTATCGTAAACATTTCTCGTCTTATCTCGATTATCGAAATAGTGTATGTCCATTCTTAAGGTAACAAATGCTCTGTAGACTGAATCTTATACTCTATTTTATTACTTTGTATTTCGGAGCTCATCGAATTATGGTCTGTATAGTTATTTTTGTAGTAAAGCTTTTATAATTAAATTTGCATATTCTAAAAGGTTTTTTATTATATGCCTTACTGTTGCGTGATATTTAGTTATTTTTATTACAGTTATTTCCCTTAAAACGTATAGTAGAACACTTTCTACATGAAAATTTAGTGAACGCTTTGGTTTAAAATTTGGGTACTTGCAGAGGCGTATCTTGGAGATATGGACCTTCCTCCACGAAATCCCGACTTTTCTGTAAATTTTGCCTAATTTTAGGTCACATTAAAATTTTATTATTATTATTATTATTATTACTGACGTTTGTGAATTTAATGGTTTACCCTGTTCCACTCAGCTCCCAGCCAGTAGGCAATGTGTTAAACAAACGCCGTGTGTGTAGGTTCTCTCGGGGTCCTGTTTCCTCCCACCTTTTTATTCCACTATTTATTTCATTCTCCTTATCGATGTTTCCTTTAGCTTAGCCGGCATAACCATGGAACGTAAAACTTAAAAACAATTTTTCTTACAGCTCTTGTGAGTTCAGTAGCTTTACTTTCTACATGAAATTTGTCTGGAAACCTTTCGTTTAACATTAAGCTAGTTGTAAGAACGTACGCAGTGGGTATGTTCTGGTGGTCCGGACACTTCTTTGTAATTCCGGCTATGTTGTAACTTTTGCCTAATATTAGGGGTGATTTTACAGATTTTAATACAATATGTCCTCATACGGAATGTTTTCTATATTATTATTATTTTTATTATTATTTTTATTATTATTATTATTATTATTATTATTATTATTATTATTATTATTATTATTATTGAAGATTTGAGACGTCAATATTACGTCCTATTTCGATTCCAATATTTTATTAACGATGAAACACACTGATTTCGGTCATGTTAAAATACTATCTTGTAGAGAATTCAAATTTAAATTAAAGAAAGACATACGAACACACGAAGACATGAAGGAGAAAGTGGTCTTAAGAGTAATGCGAACTCTTAACTGGAACCTGATGCCTCAAACCACTTTTTTTCTTGATTCACCAAAAGTATCTCCGTAACTTGTATCTATTACACTCAATTATACTTGTTTTACAGTTACTTCCAGTAACCTTGAACGTCAGGGACACGAACACAGATACATCGAGAACATTTAAAATTTCAAAGGCTCTCCCACCGGAAATCGACCCCGGGACCCCGACCACAGAAATACCTGATGGGTGAGGTACCTGGTTCGTTCCCAAGGCAAGTAAGCTTGAGGAGAACAAGTCGTGCTTGTGGGTTTTCTCGAGACACTCCCTTTTATTCCCACTTTCTCATTTCACCAATTCGTCCATCGTATTTGCTTGGTTTAATCCATGGTCTCCCTCAATCCAACTGGTATAATCTTGGGACACTAAACGCAAAGATTTCATTTCATTTTCAAACGGTTAACCGAAAGCAAACTGAACCGAAAAAGTTGTATTTTCTATTGCTCATTAACGTGTTTTCACAAAAATATATATAGAGAAAAATATGGAGTGTCGTAAGTCCATTCAAAAGTGAACAGTAGATTCATAATACCTTAACTTAAAACGAAACCATTACATATCTTTCGGAACTTTTCCAAAATATGTATGGATATTCTGAAAAAAGGCAATATAGTGTCGGTTCCCAAACAAAACTGTACCTAATTACGGCTTGGTTTCGGAAACAAATCGACACATTCAACTTCAAATTGAACCCAAACCGGTTAACCAGGTTTTAGAACACGGCTAATGCCTAGGCTGTAGTTGATGTTTCTATCAGGGTTGTTTTGTTTAAAATGAATGATTAAAACTTTTGTTTTAAACACGTGCATTTTTTAAGACTTGTTTTAAACATATGTTTATTTTAGTTTTATTTTATTTTTGTAAAAAGAAATCTGCCAAAGAAAGAAAATTGTCACAAAGTGCTTCCTATTCTGGAGACTATTTTCTTCGTATCTTAATGTTTTGCTTTCTCGTGGCTACAGCAGGTCAATTTGGTTATCTAGAATAAAAGAGGTTTCCCTGGGTTTTCCTCATTCACACCAGGCAAATGCCGGGGTGGTACCTAACTTATAGGTCCCAGGCAGCTTCCTTCCCCCATCCTTTCTTCCTTCCCTCTCCCCGGATAGTGTGCTCGCCGAGGGACATCATCCCTCAAATGTGACGGGATACATGGCCTTAAATGCCGAAAGCCCAGAAATCTGAAAATAAGAAAGTGTCTTTATTCCCTTGTTTTTAGCGTTTATTGTATTGTTTAAATGCTTCTCAGTTAACTTGCAAGAAATTGTCGTTGTCAAAGGTTGGACTACTTGCAGAAACTGATATGAAAAAATAAATAAAAGTACGAGGCCTGTCTAAAAAGTATCCGACCTTAATTTTTTTCCACGCAAAGTAGTGATTCTCAGGCGGCGCCACCGTGCACGGTGGAAGGAGGAACCTTAATGCGCATGCTTAAATTTTTTCACCGCGTTCGCGTGTGCCAGTCGTGAGTTGGTGGTCGCGAAGTGAAGTGCTGTTGGTAGTGTTCATCGGATTTAGTGTTTCTCGCAAGATGACTGAACGAATTGAGCAAAGATACTGCATCAAATTCTGTCAAAGGCTGGGTGATTCTCAAAGCCAAACAATTCGTAAGATTCAGCAGGTGTTTGGAGAAGATGCGATGGGTGTAACACAAATTAAACAATGGTTCAACCGATTCAAAGATGGCCGCACATCAATCGAGAGTGAGCAGCGTAGCGGCAGGCCCCAAACTGCTCGGAATGCAGCTGTTGTTGAGCGGGTGCGAAATTTGGTGATGGCAGATCGCCGTTTGACAGTGCGGGAGATTGCAGAAGATGTCGGAGTGAGTAAAGATTCTGCACATGCAATTTTGCGTGACGATTTGAACATGAAACGAGTTGCTGCTAAATTTGTACCCAAGTTGTTGTCTCAGGAACAAAAAGACACCCGTTTTGACGTTGCACAGGACCTTCTGGACACCACCAACACTGATCCTGGGTATCTGAATTCAGTGATAACTGGAGATGAGTCATGGGTGTACGGGTACGGCTCAGAAACAAAACGACAATCGTCTCAATGGAAGCATCCCGATTCTCCAAGGCCGAAGAAAGCGCGGCAGATGCGAAGCAAAATCAAGGTGTTGCTGACTGTTTTCTTCGATGCCCGTGGAATTGTGCATCACGAGTACGCACCGGAAGGACAAACAGTGACAAAGGAGTACTATCAAGATGTTCTCAGGCGACTCCGTGACGCAGTCCGGCGCAAAAGACCAGACATGTGGACAGCGAAGAACTGGCACGTCCATCATGACAACGCCCCAGCACATTCATCCCAATTGATCCACACGTTCTTAGCCAAACATGGAATTACAACCGTTCGCCAACCTCCCTACTCTCCAGACCTGGCTCCTTGTGACTTCTGGTTGTTTCCAAAATTGAAGACGCCTCTGAACGGATCCCGTTTTGAGAGTAGAGAAGACATAATGCGGAACACGACGACGGAGCTGAACAACATTCCAAAAGAAGACTTCCAGCGGTGTTTCCAGCAGTGGAAGGATTGGTGGGCTAAGTGTGTGGAATCACAAGGGGCCTACTTTGATGGGGATTAGGGTCCCAAATCTGTCAGGTATTCGCAACTATTTTTCTGGCCAAAGGTCGGATACTTTTTAGACAGCCCTCGTATTACTATCTAAACAAGTTTTTGTGTTGTGCACAGAAAACAAAGAGTTCTTTGCTAAATTCCGGTTCTAAAATTAAAATATCGCAGGCATTCGTTGTTACAGTATGTTTTTTCCTGTTTCCCAAGGTACAATCTAGAGTTTTATATGATTGCCGCTAGAGAGGGGCGTCCATTTAGAGGTCATCCTCCCTTTAGCCTGAATTTCAGATTTTGGGAGCAGTAATGCAAATTTAGAAACCTTTTGCTGAGCAAAGCCCACAGAAAAAATATGAAGTCCTTATACCGAATAAATACGAAGTTTGGTCAGTAATCCATTTCTATTGCCCGTAAGGAGCTATAGGCCAATAGTATATTTGTATATTTTTTTGGCTCAAGGATTCCAAAGATGGCTCTACTTTCCAGTTTGCTATGGTCTGCTTAAAATTCTGGAAATTGGGCCTAAGCAACTTTCCAGTTTTAATCAATATTTGCTCCGTATTTATTCGGTGTAAGGACCTCAAACTTGTTTTGTTGGACTTTCCTTATTAAAAGGTTTCTAAAACTGACTTACCGCCCTTAAAATCTGAAATTCAGAATGGTGGTGAAGGTGGATGCTCTCCTGCCTCACTGACGCGGGGCTTGCATATGAAACTTTGCTACGCTTTTTTTACGTGGTTTTATTTACATTTATGTCAGACTTTTGACTGCAGAGACATTACGTTTCGAGATAGAATCCATTTGCTGAGTAAAACTGAACCTTATTGAAAATGGACTTTGATCCATTGTGCTCTGAACGCCACAAATATTATTTTTCATCAATATATTATTGACTTTAGAAAATAGCCAATTATATAGGCTTGCAGAAAATATTCTAAAGTTAGCACAACATGAAGTATGCTTCAATCATTACTTTCCGAAAATTTATTATTTTAAAACAGTAGCGACATTTCAGATTCGGCTTGGGGGGGGGGCAAGACCCCTTGATATAAGTAAAATTTCGCGTTTTTCACTAACTTATTACTATTCTATTGATAAAATCTATATAAATCTAAAACTCAGGGGAGGCAAATGCCCCTCCCTGACCCCCCTAAATGACGTCCCTGTTTTAAAATAACTTTATTAGCATCAGTGTTCTGAAATAGTAATCAACTTTTGCAACTAAAACCTTACCTGCCTCCATGAAACGCGAGTTTACCCTATAAGGGCATAATTAGAAAACTTTCAGAGCCGGTAACTCCGAAATGACTTGCTTTAGGACTAAAGTAACCGCACAAGCTTAGTCCTGGTAAACTTCTAGCCTTACAACAGCTAACATGACTCCCCTTCAGTTTGAAGTTTCGAATACCAATCAAAAATCGCCATCATGATGTTTGATAGCTTCATCTGATGTGTCAGACCGCTTCCAAGTTTCATCATTCTCCCTCAACCCCAACCCGTTCTAAACACACAAGAGTGGTGAAGACTTTCATTTCACCATGTATATTGATAGATTGTGTGAAATCCCGCATAGTAGATAGATTTTAAAACCTACCTAAAAAGCTTATTAGAACGAAGATACTTATGAGAGTGTAATAAAAGGAGGTCGTGATATGAAACAAGTTGACAATTACTAATCTATATTGAAATATTCTGTACCCAACACAGCGTAGTCTTAACCAGCATAATATAAATAGGTCGGTTGCAAGCAGTGTTGCTATTCAACTGGTTCGCTAAAACCGGCTGTTAAAATATTTCGAATTCGCAGAACCTTTTGTGATACCCAGACGTAATAGTAAATTTTTACCAGATGTACCCTGGAACAGTAAATTTTAGTTTAACAAACTTTGTTTTCAGAAATTCTTACAGCTAAAGGGTTAAACATATGATTCCGTTGAACAAAGTATAAGCGGCTTATTTCTTAATCTCAAATGCTCAGATATTATGAATGAGAACTGGGATCACACGAGTGTAGCGGTGAGGGTTGATCATATCATTATCCACACTTGTCGATCTATTGCTGGATTAAGGTCTTTCCAATACTTTTGCACAACCATCTATCTTGAGTAGTAATTTGTTTCCAAGATATTCGTAGTAGTACCTAATTTCGTCACACCTCCCTGTATTAGGATGCTGTGTACTACTCTTCTCTACTTTTACTCTACTTTTCACTTGTAGTACCCAGGAAAACAATTTGCTTTTGTCTACCTTGTATGGTTTGTTTCTTAAGAGAGTTGCATCTATCTTTCTACCTACCCATCTAGTATCTCTCTCTCTCTCTCTCTCTCTCTCATATATTATATATATATATATAGATAGATATAAAAACCTGTTCCATAATTCGTATACTTTTCTACTACAGCACTGGAAGAACATCAAGTTCATCTTCACTATTAATGTGAAATTTGGCACTCTTATTTGAAAAATGTCTGAATGTTTTAAATTTTAATAGTATATGAGAGAAAGTCATTCTTTACTCCCTCTTTTCGCGCGAAAACACGGAAGTTAATTTTTCTTTGGGAGATTTAGTGTTAAATTTTTGAGGCAGTCTTCTCCCCAAAGATTATTGCTAACGAATTTGGAGCACATGAGTATTATTGCTACAAAATACAAAATACATTCATCCGCAATGTTACTATAGTCGTCTGGAACATTATTTTGGGTAATGCTCCTCTTTTGGAGGACAAGGGGCGTAAAATAGTGGTGGGTGGAGTGTTACCAAAACCCCAAATTGTATTTTGGGAACACAAGCTATAAGTTATTTTTCATAATTTCAAAAAGTCTTTCGTATTTCTTTCATGATGCTATAAGTCAATAATCTTTGGCATAGTTTATATTAATAACATGAGCTGTTCTTAAATCTTTCGTTCATAATTTAGTTTCTTCTCCACACAAAACTACAGATATGACATTTAATTCTTATACTCTGCATTTGGTTCATAAGTAGTCGTCATTACCTGGTCAAGGACTTATGTCCGGCACAATACAACTAAATTCATTTATTCGACGAATTGGAGAAAAATTAGTACCCACTAATAAATGAAATAACATACAATCCAGGAAAAATTACAGAAATAATAACATATTATGCAGTAATTTTGCCGTGCAAGTTCAAAAGAACGTGTGTAATAATAATAATAATAATAATAATAATAATAATAATAATTTGTTCACCTTAACAATATATTTGTCTATTATTATATTATAATATATTTTTTATGACATAATACTTAGTTTTAATTACAAGATGCATACAAACGTACATAATTTAGTTCTGGTCCTTTCTTTTCTTTGTAAAACGAAAACCCACTGAAATACGGATATTATTCCATAAATTTAAACTTTCATGAAATTATATTATTATACAGTAATATTATTATTATTCACCTACTTTTGAACTTACACAGCAAAATTACTGCATAATATGTTATCATTTCTGTAATTTTTCCTGGATTGTAGGTTATTTTGCTTATTAGTGGGCACTAATTTGTCTCTAGGTCTCGAATAAATGAATTTCATTGTGCATTTTGGTGTAAATAACCTTACAAGTAGAAACCGTTCGTTCCAAAGCTGAAAATAATATTTGGTGCTTAGTTTTATGTGGCGTGATAGTGTATTTGTCACGTAGCGGACTTACAAGCAGTACACTTATTCAACCTAGATTCGAGTCCTGTTCACGCCCAAGTTATATATATATATATATATATATATATATATATATATATATATATATATATATATATATATATATATATATATATATATATATATATATAAAACAAAGTGATCGTGAAGAATCGAGTTCTCATACTGGACTAGCAATCCTTAAGAATGAGGAAGCAAACACCTGTACCATGATAGAGACGATTTAAGAATGTTGGTTGGGAAAGGGAAAAGAAATTACCAGGACATTCGAAACACTTCATTGATCTGCAGCACTTTTCGTGTTAACGTTCTCAGAAAGAAACATCACACCACTCTTTAAGCAAAGTTTTGGATGGAGCAATCGTTGCCGTAGTGGTTATCGAACAAGACTTCCACGCGGGAAATTTCGGTTCGATTCCTCGCCAGGTAATGTCGTTTATTCGCATAAAATAATGGCTCCAACTGTATGAATTACAAAGTTATATCCGCAATAGATGAAATCGTTCGGAACATACAAATCTTCGAAAAAGACTAGAAATGACCCCCCCTTTGGTTATTTGAAAACAACATTTTATTTCTATTAGTTTGACACAAAATTTGTTTCCATCCTACAATTCAATGTGTTTTATTTACATTTGAAATTTGAAACATGCAAAGTCTGCTACATCTATAAAAAAAACATCCAATTTTCCTTTTGAACATTTGTAACTTTTCATTATAATACAGCTTGGAATTTTAGTATAGGGTGTTTTGATCGATAGCAGTAAAGTAGCATTCACTCATTTTCTCTTTCTTTCTTTTTCATTTCTTTTCTTCCTTTACTTCTTTCTTTTTGTTCAGTTCGCATTAGTAGTCTGGAATTGAAAGTATGACCTGCGCTACCTATTAGGTTTATTGGAATGTATTTCAGATCAGTATGTCCAATGAACACTACTGAATTTGCAACCGAACCACGCGGAAACAAAGCATGTGCTAAACGATTGACATTATGCCAGATGTGTCTCGGAGATCTACAGTTCTATTGGAAGTTGAGTATTTTATTTGAGCACTAAGTTTCGCATTCATTTTGAAAGTGACTTATGCCCGGTTGCACCAACCGAGGATTAATCCGTGAATAGGTATTAAAGTAAAGTTAATTGTCGAAGTGAGGATAGTGTGTTGCACCAACACTGATCTGAAGATTATATCGCCAAATCGTCAGATTAAGATTAACCATCGAAAACGGGGGATTAATCCCTGATAACGTCTGATCAGCTGTGAGTAAAGTGAATATGCTTGCAGAAGATTTGGATGTTTTAGATGAATTTGAAGTACTGGATGAGATAGAATATGCTATCCGAACTAGAAGAATAATGAAAGAGGCAAAATCCTTTTGAGTACTTCAACGATAATGAATTGTGTATTCGTTTTCGCTTGTCGAACTGTTTTGGATATTTTACAACGTTTTGTCGCAGGATTGCTTGCAGAAGATTGTGTCAAGAATTTGGATGTTTATGTAATTATTTAAGTAGTTATGTGGATATAAATGGTGTTACTGCTTATTTGAATTGTTCCTAAAGCAAGAAAGAGTGATATTTGTGTCAATAAGAAAATCTGTCATTACTACAATGGACCGATTCAAGTAGTATATTTGCACTAATTCATTATATTATTTATTTTAATAATTGACTTATTTATTAACTACAGTTTGTGAATTGTAGTAATGTTTAGTTTCCTACTGGCCACCTAATTTATCTCACATTTATGGTGATTTATCTTTATAAGATTCTACGTTGCCGCAAGACACTGTCTTGGGGTCAATCATATTTTATGGCATACACTACTCCATTCGATCATTTAACAAGCCTAAAGGCATTTTAAATCTTTACAATTTTTCTTTATTAGGGTTGAATATGCCCTTATATGTTAAATACTACATCAATAAGTGTGAAACGAAAAATAATAAACCGAAGCAGAAAATCAGAACCGTTAACTTTGTATGTCATAAACTAGAATTGTTCCATTCTTACATTACATTTATTAGCATGTTCTGCAAATGGCACTTGCCATGGTTTCATACTAATAACTACTCACTTGTAAACATAAAACACACTTTCTGCATTGTTTGCAGAAAAACACTACCGTAGTGGCCACCTAACAAATTAGGTTGGTTAAGTTACATTAGGTTAGGTTATAATTCGATAAAACAAACACGAATGTCAGACCCTCGACACATTTGCGCCATTTCTACAGTGTTCCCCCGCCACTACATCATAACAAGTGTGTTTCTCCGCCAAACATACCATTCCGTCTCCATATGTAATGCCGCTTACATAAAAACAACGAACAACTGACATTTTCTTAACTTCAACTATTCCCATCACACATGGGCGGCGATTAGGGGAGGCAAAGGGGGCAGTTGCCCCCCCACTTATTTGAAGTAACGAATTAATGTATATAGTTTCATTTGGAAATGTAAAGTTTTTGTATGTATTACTGTTTCATAGGAAAAAATGGTGCCATATAGTATTTGCCGTTGCATGACTACGTATTGGTTGCCTTCCGTGAAGTTAAGAAAGCTACAGGAATTGCGTTTTAAATGCCACGGAAAATAACCCAAAAATTAACCTATTGAAGCACAGCAATTCCAGCATACTTTCAATTTAGGGGTATAGAAGCAAAACCTACTAAATTCATTTTTCAATTTTGTTAGGAAACGAAGGAAAAGTAACGCCCTTATGTTTCAGAATTGTTGAACATTTTCTTTTGTTTAGTGGTCACTACTTAATACAAATAAATGAAATCAACCACTAAACAAAAAAAGTTGTTCAACAATTGTGAATACATGAGGGCGTCACTATTTGTTCGTTCCCTGACAAAATTAAAAAAAAAAAATGGATTTACCCCCTTCTTACAAGGGCTCGATATGGTAGTCAGCCGCTTTGAAACTATTTGAGAGAACATTTCGCAAAAAAGGAAGTATTTCGTAAGTTATTCTTTAATTGCACAAAAATTGACAGTTCCTAAAATGTCTTTTCTTCTTTCTGAAGTAATGAATATTGATTAAAAAGAGCGTATTAAGAAACAGCTTCTACCTTTTCCATTGTTTAGTAGTGTAATATATGAGTGAAATGGTGTGTTTAGGTGTGTACGAGTGTATATACAATTAAATTTAGTGAATTCAACATAATTCTAAGTTTTAGGATTATTTTGTATAAGTGGAGTGTGAAGTGATTTTAAATATTGTGTTTTGGTATGTTCCAAGAAAGTGAAAACTGCCCCTAATGGCAACGAAGACGTTTTGGGAAGCTGCAAAAAAATATTTCTTTAAATGTGGTAGCATATGTTTGTAGTATTTACTGTCTTTCATTTTGTAAGAGTAATAACATACATTTAATAGCATCTGTGAAATTAAAAATTAAGTTGCTCATTAATCCCTAGTTTCAATGTAACTTCTACAAAACAAAACTCGTTATTCATTGCTACGATTAATACAAGTATTATCCTTTCTATTTATTTGATTTGTAAATTTGTTATTAAATAATCTGATTACACAATTTTCCAGACAGAATTTTAAGATGTTCATGAGCAAGGAATCAAATCACTTCTTACACTTTCGTTGTTTTAAGAGTACAAAGGGCTAGCATCTACCTCCGTTGCTTTTGTCAATTTACTTAAAATATGAAATACGATATACGGAATTTTAACCGAAAAAGATAGTATCCTATTAGTTATACAATCTCTCGTCAAACAAAGTGTTAGAAACAACCAGGAAAACTAACACCGATATACAAATATTCAGATCATGTCTTGCCCCCCACTTTTAACGTCTAATCGCCGCCACTGCCGCATCACATGACTTGCACTCAATCTTCATCAGATAAAAATAAATTAACCAATTCGTTTGTAAATTTCCTAAAACTGATCCGGAATACAACCCTTAATTTGGAATACAAATATACAAGCAATGAAAACATCGAGATATTACCTATAACGTCTTTAGTAATGTACAAATGCATTATTCAACATGTAAGGTAATTTGATGCCATATATAGTGTTTGGACTATTCTTGTTTATATGTATACTCACCTTCGCATTCAATCGGGCCACTTCTCTGTGTTCCTACCCTAACTCGGTTGGATAGTATTCATGCATTTCAGTGACCATCTAACAAAAGTTGGTTAGTGACTTTTGCGCAATAGTTCTTATGTGCATACAGTCAAGCTCCCCTAAAATGGATCTGTACAAAGAAATGCAAGTCCATACCCCAAGAATGATTATTTGAAATACAAAAAGTCAATTTGCTGAAAAAGAAATATAAATGCAAGGAACTTGTTCTTGGATCTGTACATAAAGCTGCACTCCACCGACAATTGGTTACATTATGTAAACCCGACAGTGAATTACTTTGCTTTGCATAATCAGGCGGATCATATTTACGTACACCAGTGCTAGTTTCTGGAATGAAGCATATCCAACTGGCGACGCAAATGTAAACTTAAATCTTGGCTTTTATTTTTTGAGTGGAATTGGCGCGTCGATGTATATGTAAATCTATGTCAAAATTTGAGTTTCAAAAATCTTGTCCGAACAGAACCGTTAGGAGGGATTTCTTGCTCACGCAACTGTTAAATAAAGTGCCATGGTGAGACGTGGCAATACGGTGAGCTAACCTAAAATAACCTTTCCTACTCTACCCTATATTTCAATATAATCGTTAAATATTGAATGTCAAGGAAACCTAACGTAACATAAAATAACTTACTTTACCCTACATTTGAAGCGCTTACCCCTAGGGTGTAGGGTCCCTGCTTCGATTGCCTGTCAAGAAAATTTGTTTTGGACAACATCTTGTCCGTGGGTGTTCTCAGGGTATTGCTGTTTCCTCCCACATTCTCATTCCACCAATTCTTCCATCATCATTCACTTACTACAACCATCGTCTCCTTAGCCTAAAGGGCATGATTGTGGCACGTTAAACTTAAAAACATTCATTTCGATTTTCCACCCTATATTTGAAAATAATGGATAAACAATGAGCTAAATATAACCTAACCCTATGGTATCCTCCATGCATTTGAAAATAATGACAAAAGCATTGAGATAACGTAATCTATCTAATCTACAATACTCTACGCTACGCTACGCTACCGTACGGACCGTAATATTTTCTACAATTCCATATCCTACCCTATACTTGAATACAGAAAACCGAACTTTGGATTTAAGACAAGACGGTATTTGTGTGTAGCTTAGCGTAGTTTAGTCAAACAGTATTTAAGAAAAAAGAATTACCAACCCTTATTTGAAATGTCAGTTAACAGGCGGATAAAGAAGCCAGATCTGTTAGAACAGAGCTATTCTTATTTATTTATTTATTATTTGCTTTTAATATTTGGACCTAAGATATCCATATTTGATTTGGTTGGAGTTTAGCATCCCTTTCAGCAGCGAGGCTATATGAGACGCGGTCCTACAGTTTAACGTAAGATCCGAACCGGCGGAACTCCCACGTCATCCCACTTATTAATAAACAATTATGCACTCCTATCAGAAAGAACTTCCTTTCCAGAATTTGATTTTTTTTTTTTTTTTTTTTTTTGTTAAAGAATATGTTTGTCCACCAGCATTAAAACATATTTGCCTTTCCGAGGAGTGAACTTCGCCCGCTTTCTTCCCATATCTAGTACGAAAAGTTACCACATACTACGCGAATCTGTTTTCAGTTGTTACTCACCTTTTTTAGCCAATCAAATGTATGAAATGAAATGAAATCTGAGTTTTACGTCCAACGTTATGCCAGTGAGGCTAAAGGAGACGGTGGTGATGAGTAATGAATGAAATGGTGGAATGAAGGAAGTGGGAGGAAACCCACGCACACGGCGTTTGCCCACCACAAAGTTCACTTGGCGGAGGCTGGGATGGAACCCGGAACCCCAAGCACCAGAGGTGAACGCTCTACCACTGAGCCACCTTGGCCCCCAATCAAATGTATGATATTGTATGACGTCATATCGTGAACTTCATAGTTTTATACAGCTTCCGATTATTCATGGATAAGTTCATCCTTCCTCACAAACTGTTGGAGCTACGATGTAAGATTCTTATCCAAAGATAAAAATAACCAACGCATTATCTTATTCGATTTTAATCCTCGGTTGGTGCAACCGGGCACTAATGAATAACACTAGTTAACAAATTTAAACTTTTTGTTTGTTACATGAGAAAAATCACCTGATCTTAAAGGAACTTTTTGCGCTGAATTCGAATATGCACTCGGTTTCTCTCCATCACGTACAGTTTTCCCGTAACAGAGGGATTTTCGGAAAATTCCCTCAAAAATTTCCCTTTTTCAGATATTTTTTCCCCTAGCTCCTGTCCCCTTACATATAGTAACATAGAAATTATACCTAAGTATACCTTGATTTATATTTAATAAACCCTAAAAGTTTCGTAAAAATCGCTTTGTTCTTTCTAGAGAAATAAATATATTTGTATGTTTACTGTGTGCACTGTTTATTGCACCTGATAGTAATGCTTTCAGATCTCCTGAGTTGGGGTAAAAACGATTTGCTTTATTACTACAAACACAGACATAAAAATGAATATTTACAATAGTCAACAACACACTTGTATTGCTCTCTGTAAATTAGAAACGTGTATAAAAATAGAATGTACTTCCAACGTATATTTTTTTTAAACGTACAGTATATATATATCTTAATACATATATATACAATTCTCCAAGTTTTTTCGTTTTGTTCATGAAATGGTTATCAATATTTGTTATCAAATGTAACAGAATGCAAAAGAAAGAAAGAATGGAATACAGACTCATTGTTGACAACAATGAACTAATGCAGTCTGAATTTTCCACTACGGTATCGTTTCCCCTCCCCCCGCGCATTTCTTTCTTTCTTGTGTTCTTGACACCTGGTGAGGGAGTTTTGTACATTTTTATATTGACGTGTGGTTTAACACTACTTCACTTTCATAGTTGTCTTTTCTGCTAAGAGTGCTTTCATGTTTGGTCTTAACGGCATTATACCCAACTAAGGGTGGCGAGCACCAACCGAGAGTAAGTGAAACTAAAGTAGTAAGTTACTAAGAGAGAAAGAAATCGGCGACTTCCAGTCGAGAGAACTGAACTAAAGGAGTAAAATACTACTGGAGTAAATTTTTCATTTACTCCTATAGTAAATTTATTTACTCCAAAACTGGTGGAGAGCACCATCAAAGAGTACGCTACTACATTAGTAACTTAAGGAGTAAATAAGACCAAAATTTACTCCTAAGCAGTAGTAGGAGTAAAGTTAGAGAGTAAGGTGTGTACTGTGGTTTCTGCTTGTTAAATATCGAATTCTATGGATTACCTGGACTACGAAGAATATATGGAGATGGAGGAAGAGGTAGACATCCCAAGAACGAGGGTTTTAATGGGGAGAAGAGACCCATTTGAGATGTATAGTGACAATGATTTCAAAGAGCGGTTTGGGTTGCGTAAGGAATGTTTTGAGTCGCTGCTTGATATGTTGGACCCGTTACTGCAGCTTTGTTTCCTAGGCTGCATTACCTTTGCGGATTGCGAACATTTCGCACTGGTACTTATCAAATCGTAGCAAGGGATCTCATCAACATCAGGGCCGGATAAAGGGAGGGGCTTAGGGGGCCTATAGCCCCGGGCTTTCAGGTGGACAAGGGCCTCTACTCTGATCAAAATCTCAACTGGCTATCTAAAAAGAATCATGAAGATACAACCATCATCATAAAATAAGACTAAAAATATGAAACATGGGGACTAAACTGGGGCCCCGGGCCTCCAGGTGGACAGAGGCCTCCACTCTGATCAAAATCTCAACTAGCTATCTAAAAAGAATCATGAATATACAATCATCACCATAAAATAAAATATCACCAAAAATATGAAACCTATTCCCTTAACTTTCCTACTATACTTTCACAAAAATGTATTAGGTTAATTCAGCAGGGCCCACATATTTTTTCTAGTCCCGGGCCTCCAGATGAATTAATCCAGCCCTGATTAACATCCATCGTAATACTGCTGGAAGAGCTTTTAACAGTGTGATAGACAGTTCAATTGTCTTAAAGCCACTGTGTGTGTCCATGCCACAGAACCAAGAAAATATATCAAGGAGAAAAAGGGAATTCGATCGAATTGGTTGATTTCCGAACGTCATAGGGGCCATAGATTGTGTACATATACCCATATTTTGTCCTTTTGGAGCACATGCAGAACTATACAGAAATCGCAATAATTTCTTTTCTATCAATACACAAATTATTTGTGATCCAATATGAAGACTTTGAAGCCGTTGGGTGAGTTCCATGCATGATGCACGCATTTGGGACAATAGTAGAATTGCTGTAGAATTGGATAACGAACAATATAATAGGTTGCTTGTTGGAGATGGTGGATATGCTCTCTCCAAACATCTTATGACTCCTGTGTTGCGACCCCACACAGGAACCGTAAGGCGCTACAATAGAGCCCATATTGCTACAAGATGTGTGATAGAACGTACATTCAGTGTTTGGAAGAAACGTTTCCAAATTCTCACTAAAACAATGCGATGTAAACAAAACAAGTCTGGGAATGTTATTGAGGCTGCTGCAGTTCTGCACAACTTTGGAACAGAAGTAGGAGATTTGTTTCTCACACTGACCCTGTGCAGTGTTTCTTTCAGAAAAAAAATGTTCCGGACTGGCACAGTTAGTATTCGGAGGAGAATATATTATTTTTACATGATCCTATTATATTTTTATTATTATATTATATACGTGTTATTTAACTCTTGTCCGGGGAAAACTCTGAGCTTTCGGGGGGCAATGACCCCCAAAAATGTCTGGAAGAAACGCTGATGCTGTGGATGTGAAAGACATTAACCAATATATATTTCAGCCGGAAACAGATGCTGCAGGACAATCTGTCAGGTCTATTATGCTTAATTATTTTAATTAAAATTGTACCTAATTTGCTAGTAAAATAATAAGTTAGTGTTTTCCTTCTTAAATGAATGAATAAGGCATTGGATGAAATGCTGTGAAATGTAACCCATGTTGTTTATGTATAATTTTACAGTTATGTTTCTCTTCTGTTTTCTCTTGTTTCTTTGTTTTCTTTTTCTTCTTTTTTTATTTTTGCAACTAGGGGATTAAGATTTTCATTTTATTTCTTACTTTAGTACACAGAGCAATAAAATAAAGATGTTTTGATTATTTCTAAGAAAAATAAGATGTCTACTTTTATAATTTTGCTAATACAAATAAATATTAGAATGCAATTAGAAACAAATAAATGTACTGATGCAGAAATACTAAACACAAATATTATGTCATGTGAAAAACAAGAACATATTAACTGTTGGAAACAATATAAAACAAATACAGAACATATTTATATTCATTTACAAAAACATAAATTTCTCGAGCACATTGCTTGGAGAACCGCAACTTTTCTCAATTTCATTCTTGAATTCGTTCTTATTCATAACTTCCATTTAATGCTCTTCTTCCATGATTTCTCTTTGTCTTTCAATTAACAACATTTTTGTATTATATTCCTCTTTTATTAAACGCATTTTTAACGAATGAAGCTTTTTCCCCCAATAACTTCGTGTTCTTCTCTACAACTGCATGTTCTCTGCCTTTTTTCATGGGCACATCTTCTGATAAGCTTCAGCTCCCGATAGGAAAGGAAATGTGCGTTCCCGCAGTATGCAGAAATGGCTTACTTCTTTAGTAAAAAGGCGTTACTACTTTAGTTACAACTAAAGAAGTAAATAGAAATTGAGCTCTGCAACAGTTACTAAAATAGTATATTACTACGGAAGTAATTTACTAAAGTAGTCCAGACTAAAGAAGTAAGGGTTACTATAAGAGTAATTTATACTAGTTTGGTGCTCGCCACCCTAAGCCCAGAAGTTTAGTTTGTGATCAGTACAATGGCGTCAAGAGGACGGCGTACGTGTGTTAACTCACCAAATAGTTTTTGTTATGTGTGTGGCCAGTTTGTAGTTAAAGGACAGTGTAGATCCATTACGCCATCGGTGAAACTAGCATATTATACATATTTCGGATGTCGTGTGGGAGATCAGGACAAAACTTGGGCACCCAACATAATTTGTGCGTCGTGCTACGTCACTTTACTTGCATGGGCCAAAGGGAAACGGAGGTTCATGAAATTTGCTGTACCAATGGTGTGGAGAGAACCCACCAACCATCTGGATGATTGTTATTTTTGTCTCACAGTAGTTAAGGGACATTCTTAAAAAAGCAAATACACAATAAGTTATCCCAACGTTAAATCCGCAATTAGACCTATTCCGCACGGGGATGAATTTCCCCTTCCCGAGCCCCCTACCAACTGGGAAGAGATATGGCCAAAAGACTCTGATGATGATCATGACCTTGATGAACCATCGACATCAACATGTACATCCAAGGATTCAACGTTCATCCCTGACTGTGTTCGCGAGCCACATTTCATCCGGCAATGTGAACTTAATGACCTAGTCCGTGATTTGCACCTGACAAAACAAGAGGCGGAACTTCTGGGATCAAGGCTCCAGCAGTGGAACTTATTGGATGCAGAAACGAACATATCAGTGTACAGGAAAAGGCATGTTCAATTTTCAAGCTATTTCTCAATGCAAGATAATGTGTGCGTATGTACGGATATAAATGGGTTGATGGCGGAGCTAGGAATTCCTTACGTTCCAGAAGAATGGAGGTTATTTATCGACGCGTCAAAGGTCAGCCTTAAAGCTGTCCTTTTACATAATGGAAATAAAAAACCTTCTATACCACTTGCGCACTCAGTGAAGATTAAGGAATCCTATGACACCATGTCAACTTTGCTAAATCTTATAAATTACAAGGATTATTGTTGGCAAATATGTTGTGATCTCAAGGTAGTTGGTATTTTATTAGGACTGCAGTGCGGTTACACGAAGTACCAATGTTTTTTATGTTTATGGGATAGCCGAGCTGATGACAAACATTATGAAGTGAAGGAATGGGAACCTAGAGTGAATTACGTACCTGGAGAATGCAACGTCAAATACGCTCCTTTGGTAGATCCTAATAAGATATTACTACCGCCACTTCATATCAAGTTAGGACTTATGAAAAACTTTGTCAAAGCCATGGACACATCTGGTGAAGGTTTCAAGTATTTGCGAAATAAGTTCCCTAACCTGAGTGATGCTAAGATTTCAGCGGGAGTGTTTATTGGTCCCCAAATTAGGAAACTAATGCTTGATGATAGCTTTGACAGCAAGTTAAACAGTGCTGAGCTAGCTGCCTGGACAGCATTTAAGTGTGTTGTGCGCAACTTTCTGGGCAATAAAAGCTGAGAGTTACACAGAAATCGTACAGGACATGATACAGAAATACAAAGAGTTGGGTTGTAGGATGTCTTTAAAAATCCACTTTTTGCACTCCCACCTCAGCTTCTTTCCTGCTAACCTAGGTGCTCTCAGCGACGAACAGGGGGAAAGATTCCACCAAGATATAATGGCAATGGAGAAAAGGTACCAGGGACGATGGGATCCTTCAATGATGGGGGACTATTGTTGGGGTCTTGTTAGAGAATGCAACATTTCTTACAAAAGAAGGAAGTAGTGTACGTTTTTGTAACCCAATGGAAGTTTCATATATTGTGATAGTTTTGATTGTCTTTTCATGACCTTTTGGTACATTTGTATTATTGTTTATTGTAAATTGTCACACTTGTAAATTATATTGTATTATATTTTATATATGTGTTTGTGGTAATAAAGCAAAACGTTTTACCTCAACTTAAGAGATCTGAAAGCATTACTATAAGGTGCAATAAACAGTACACATAGTATACATACAAACATATTTATTTCTCTAGAAAGAATAAAGCGATTATTACGAAACTTGGAGGGTTTGTTAAATATGAATCAAAGTATACTTAGGTATAATTTCTATGTTAGTATATGCAAGGGGACAAGATCTTGGGGTGTAAAATAAACGAAAAGGGAAATTTTTGAGGGATTTTCCCGAAAATCCCTCTGTTAGGGAAAATCGTACGTGATGGAGAAAAACCGAGTGCATATTCGAATTCAGCGCAAAAAGTTCCTTTAAGAGCAGGTATTTCCTTTTATGTAACAAAACCTTTGTTAACTAGTGTAATTCAAACATCCTCTATATATTCGTATTATTATTATTATTATTATTATCCGCAAGTCTACTACGCCACTAACGTCCCTTATTTTGTGTCTCTCTCTGTTTCGTGTGGATGTTTGTTTTCGTGCTGTTAGGCATTTATATTAAGCCTTTACATTATGTAACCTTTTTCTTTTTTGCGAGGTTTTCTTTCTTTTTTTGGGAAAATAAAGATAAGCTGCTTTCCTTTATGTATTTCTTTCCATTCTTATTGTTTGAACTCCTAAAGCAAGACCATTTTTTAACTTTTCATTTCATCCATTGCTCTCACGATAATAAAATCGTCATTCTTAACAATTTATTTTATTCTCATAGTTGCAGTTTGCCACACTGCTATATTAGTAACAAAATCGAGGTTTGGTCTAACGCCTCTCTAATTCTCAGCCACCCCAACCCCAGTGTTTTGGGGTTGCCTACCATTGCAGGAAAGGGAGAATTGCAAGCGGTAATGCACTTTTGGAGTCGTGTATACTAAATCTAGTGGCAATAGTTTAAACTTTCAAATTATTTACAGTCACCTTTCAAATCCTTTTTTGTATTCCTGAAATAAACTACACATAAAGATACTCACCAACCAGGATTTTCAAAAATATTTCTCATAATTGTGTGTGGGACACAGCAATTGTTATAACCCATTCCTATGTAACTTCTCCAGACTTTGTTCTTCCGTGCTATATCTCGAATTTTCGTTATAAGTTCGTGTTCAGCTGTAAAGGAAGAAGAAAATCTATATTCAAATATTTTAAAAGAAAATTACAACTTTAAGAAAATAATTACTGAACAGGAAACTAAAATTTAATTTGTTATATGGTCACTTCGTACAACACGAACGTTTATTCTTTGTAAATTTGAAATTACTTCTCTTTGCTTTAATATCTGATAAAGCAGAGATACTGCAAATACGTGATTTATTTGTCCTTTGGCTTTTCATTCATTTTAGCAGGTGGCAATGCTACTCTTTGTTAAACAAAACGCTTCATTACAACCCGCTGTTCTCTGACAAGAGGTAGCCGAACGGAATCGTAAACAATGTTATGCAAGTTACCGCGGCACTATATTGTATTGTATTGTATTGTATTGTATTTATTTCGTCCTTGTTTCATACATTTATCAATGTATTACAATGCATATGAAGTGGACACGTCATTTATATATAAACCTAAAAGTAAAATGAACAATAACGAAAATTACACACACTAGGTTAATAATTAGCCTTACATCTTATTATACATTATATTTTCCATGATATCATAATTAAAATTAAAGTAAGTAATTATTACTTGTAGTGTATTTAGAAATCCTTGAACATACGAGGGCTAACAATAAAGCAATGAGATTAAAAAAAAAAAAAAACTTTACTTACATTTTTAACCAACCATAATGTGATCACCTTCAAAGTACTCCCCTTGTGCCTGCACACACTTACCCCATCGGCGTTTGCATTGTTAGTAGCATTTCTGGAAGAAATCTTTTGGGATGCCTGCCAAAGCCGTGTTACAGCTGTTTCAATCTGTTTCTTCTTGAAAATGGTGTCCTTTAAGAACTGATTTCATCTTTGGGAACAGAAAAAAATCACACGGGGCGATGTCCGTTGAGTAAGTAGGGTATGGTAACACTTTAATGGATGCCAAATGCTGCCAAACAGACAATGCAGTATGGGCTGGTGCATTATCGTGATGAAGGATCCAGGTGTCAGCAATCTCTGGACGAACATGACGGACGCGTTTTCGAAGTCTTTTGAGAATTTATATGTAGAAATGTTTTACTGTCTGGCCTGGAGATATCCATTCTTTATGGACAATTTCCCTGGAGTCAAAAACGCACACAGGCATGCATTTCATCTTGGACTTCGACATGCGGGCTCTCTTTGGCCGTAGCAAATCTTTCGAACACCATTGTGCACTTTGACGTTTCGTTTCAAGGTCATATTGAAAATACCAACTTTCATCACCAGTGATAATTCTGTTCAGTAAATCCGGGTTAGATTCCATTTGGTCCAACAAATCAGCCGCCACAGTCCTCCGGTCATCTTTTTGTTGCTGTGTGAGCAGTGTTTCTTCCAGACATGTTTTTGGGGGGCGAACTGCACCCCCGGAGCTCTTAGAGTGCCCCCTGCAGGAGACTAAAATAATATGTCTTTAATATAATAATAAATAGAATAGTATCAGCAGTGCCCCCAGAATACCAAGTGTGCCCCCTGGAACATTTTTTTCTGAAAGAACTACTGTGTTAGATTTTTCGGAACCAGTTTGGCACACACACTTTTCGCACTCCCAAATTTTCAGTTAATATCAGACGCACTGTTTCTCGATTCTCGTTCAGTTCATTCACAGTCATTTTCACTGTTAATCGTCTATCCGATCGCACAAGTTCCCTCACCCTGTCTGTGTTCTCTTCCGTTTGTGTTGGTTGTGGATAGCCCACTGCGGTGTTCATCTTCGATTTTTGTTCTGCCTTCCGCAAACATTTTGTGCCAACGATACACCTGTGCCATTAATAACACTTCAATTCCAAAGCCCTGCTGAAGCTTCTGATACGTTACCACGGCAGTCTCACCAAGTTTCACACTGAAGGAGACTGCGAAGAACTGCTCAATATTACGTGCTTCCGTTGTTTTGACGGGGGTCAAACACCACCGCACTCTTCAACCTCTAACTCCACAATGAATAATATTTCGTGACTGCCACATGCTATGCTATTGGAGCAGGCCCAAGGTCACACGCTGGTGGCGGTTTCAGTCTGGAGGGTTGCCAGCATGAGCTGAGAAAAAAACATTCTCATTACTTTATTGTCGGACCTCGTATATCTAATGATAAAAACAAGTAATGACACTGGTTTACTGTACATCATGTATTTTTTTCAGTTAGCAATTCATGTATTTCTCTACCGAGTAAAAGCAGTATTGAAATCGATATTTCTGAGTTCTTTTTTAAGTTTAACAACAGAGTCCTGAGTCTTTATATTTTCGGGAAGTTTATTGTAAAGCATGATACCCACGTATTTACACCCTTCTTCATATAATACAGTTCTGTGCTCTACAATGGAAAAGTTTCCCAACGGGGAAATCTCGGTCGAAAAGTGGGAGGTCCACAGCCGACGTAGGCGGGGCGCCGGTACGGATCATACACGACTATGTACAGAAAAAAAGTCAAATAAGCTTATTTAAGTTTCAAACTGATTTGAACATCCGTGAACTTCTAAGAACATGATCTCTCTAAACGAATATGTTAAAATTTTTGGTGGTCAGGTTGGAAATCTTATTGTCCATTCTGAAACTTATCTCTGTACATAATTTGCAACATGATTTGTATTAGCACTGAATTCGCTTTACAGTTTATAAAATCAAAATTATTAAACGTAGCTTCGGTAAATTTGTACGGGAAAGAAAATATTCTCTTCTTGCTACTGAGTGAGTATATTTATATGTATTGACAAAACGTTTGTAAGAATGTATGAAATGATGGAAACATATCCTAACCCCATTTCAACTAAAACAACATGTAATATTAGTTACCTCTTTTAAATCATGTATTACTATTTAAGAGAAGGGTACCAAAACCCTGCTTCTCGTATTAAAATTTCCTTCTTGCAAGTTCTTCTGCAAGAAAAATGTTTCATAGTCGAAGATATATTTTCAATTTTATTACTTTTCCCAATACAATGTTTTGCTCCTTCCGTATTTGATCTGCAATGAGTTTCTTCACTTTTTCTTTCTTCAGCAGAAAGAAATAGTGTATTTTAGAACAGAAAATATTGACGAATGGATTGAGGAGATTATCCATATTAGCGGTACTGAAATTTTTCGCAACGGAAGCAACTTGCAACAATCAAAAAATTAATCTTGGCTGAAATTAGGATATTGTCACTCTCTCAATTTCGTTAAATAATTCTGTTTGTTTATGGAACACAAATGTTCACCGTTGGCTTTGTTTATGCAACACAAATGTTCACCGTTGGCTTTGTTTATGCAACACAAATGTTCACCGTTGGCTTTGTTTATGCAACACAAATGTTCATCGCTGGCTTTGTTTATGCAACACAAATGTTCATCGCTGGCTTTGTTTATGCAACACAAATGTTCATCGCTGGCTTTGTTTATGCAACACAAATGTTCATCGCTGGCTTTGTTTATGCAACACAAATGTTCATCGCTGGCTTTGTTTATGCAACACAAATGTTCATCGCTGGCTTTGTTTATGCAACACAAATGTTCATCGCTGGCTTTGTTTATGCAACACAAATGTTCATCGCTGGTTTTGTTTATGCAACAAATGTTCATCGCTGGCTTTGTTTATGCAACAAATGTTCATCGCTGGCTTTGTTTATGCAACACAAATGTTCATCGGTGGCGATCAACTACTACCCTGGATTATTTCCTGTATCAAAGTAACCCCACACACTATATTATCCTTTACTTGGAGAATAAGAATGTCCTTAAGCTGGATCGCTAGTCACCTTTAGGGTGAAACTTTCTCACTAGATGGCAGAGCACATTGCGACACATGCGATGTTGCCACATGAGTTACGGATAGTAAAGTTGTTAGACACGGTCACATTTTATGCATGATTTTACAACGAAGAGAATTGAGAGTTTTTATTTCCATTTTACTCAATACTGCCTGCTTTAAAATGTGAATTAATTGTTTCTTTGACCAAAAGTGATTTTTCAAAGTAGCGTATGCGTAATTATGTGTGTATGTGTGTGTGTGTGTGTGTGCGTATGCGTAGTTATGCGTACATTTCTTTCAAATTAGATGTCTTTACAGTGTAGATAAAGAATATGTGTACAAAATCATTACCTAGCTAGATATGATAAAACAGATTCTTATTACGTTCAAAAATATTATTTTATAAGCAAAGTTGCAATCCTCGGATCAGCTTTACTTTAGGGCAGGGATGAAAACCACTCGCCCCAGGCGAGTGATTCATCGGTGCGGGCGAGTTTTTAATATCACTATTAAAATATCGAAGGTTAGTAAATGATTTCTATTGTGAGATGTGGGCTAGTAGCTTTTCTCTTGGGCTAGTGAAATTTTGTTGCTTATTTCCATCCCGCCTTTAGGGGCTTAAATATCATGGTTAACATTCCAGAGTTTTCTGGGGAAAATTCGACAAACTGCATTTAGGGGTAGCTAAAACTACTTTTATGGTAAAATTTTCTTAGCAAATGACAGAAATATTGTAGTATAATTTATCTATAACTAGATGTCTCAAAGGTGCAAATTAAGAATATGTACACAAATACAAAACCATTACACAAATGCGATCTTTTCAACAAAAGAGACTTAGATCCTTCAAGCGTGGTATTTTTAAGTTATATTCCCGTGCAGGTATTTTGTAAGTTCTGTTCCCCAGTGCATGTATTTTGCATGTTGAATGTCTTAGTGCAACTTTTCCTTAGATGACAATCATTATGGCTAAAATTCCAGCGTTTTCTGGACCAAACACAGCTGCGTTAAATGAAAACTATCACCAACTTTCACTAGGTGCTTACTTAGACAGCTTTGTTCCACAATCTAGGTGGAATGAGGAATCTGGAGATAGGGTAATATGTGCGCGATTAGCGTCATACTAAAGGCCTGACTACTGCAGGAAACATGTTAGTCGAACTCTTTAGTAATCACGCGCCAGGATGATTCTGCATAAGTTCCCGCAGCGAGTAAAGCTACGCGATTAGCACGGGTGTTAGGGTGCCGAAGGCGCTATTTGAAATTATCTAGTTTAATATTCCACGATTATAGTCCGAACCTAAAAGGAGCAGTGATGATGATTATCGAAATGGTGGACTGAAGGAAGTGGCAAAACACCGAGAAAATTCACGCATACTCCTACATACAGTTTTCCTGGCAAAAAGTGGGATAGAACCAGCGATCTCGTGCGCTAGAGGTGATCTATCTACCGAGCTATTTTCAGCTAATTTTACTAAAATCTACTAGTATATTTAACCTACTTCATTTCTCCAAGTTTTTTGCAAGTACTTGCTTTTGCACGTTGATTGCTGTACTTCATATATCACATGATCTTCGACAATAACAAGTTCAGGTATGAATTCTCTAATTCTTGTTTATAGTGGCATATGTTCAAAACAGTTTCACGCTATCTTTCAGTACTGGTTCGTACTTCATACTATGCGTACCTGAATATAACAGTTCCGAATAAGAACACTTAACCAGAAACACCTGCAGGATTTTTCCAAGGGCGGGGAAGGAGCAAAAGCCCGACATACAGTGATACGCTTAACGCAATACAATTATTATTGAGGTATATTGCATAACTTTGTGGACTACATTAAATATGCCTATATTAAATATTTACATAACGAACATTGACAACATTTAAGTCCAAATTACTAACAAATACTTGCGCTTTGTGCTTATGCATTCAGAAACACGCCTCGGTTGACTATGTGCTCCTGGTTCAATTCAACCTGTCCTCCTCATCTCCTTGTCTAAATCAGTCCGTGTGACATAATATACACTTTCCGTTTCGACAGAAAAAAATTGAACCATGTTTACAAGCTTTGTAACTCTGAAACAGTGCCATTCGTTTCTTCTGAAATGCCATTTTAGAACCTGAATAAAAAATTGTCATGAAATGTTCCCATAGCTTCATAAACGCCTTTATCTGCATTCTTCCCCTTGTTCAAAGACTGCATATTACATCAAGCTAGGAAGATACTCTTTGTGAAATCTATGGCAATTGTTAATCGCGGTAGTAGGTTTTGTGTTTCCCAAAGCCTGTAATGCACGTGCAAGAGCTCAAACTACTGAAAGAAATTAGTGGTATTCAACGATTAATTTTTTTTCAGTAATTTCAAGTAAATGTTTCAGGAGTGTCGTTTGGACAGGGCAGGAGGGAGTACAAGGTAGGACTCAAAAGTAATGAGCCTTCGTTCAAAAAGACAGATTTATGGAGCTGATCGGTACAACTGACTAATAGTCTTCAAAATAGGCACCTCCTACATCAATGCACTTCTGCAGGCGGCTTTTCCGTGACTCAAAGGCCCCCCAAAGGCCTATTCCGGTATGGCTGCAAGGGCTGCCTTGACATTTGCTTTGATGTCCTCGAATGGAATGGAATGGAAAAGGGGTTGGGGAGGGTGCCTCGACAACAAAGGTCTTTTGCACCCGTCACTGGTCGTAAAAGAAACAGTCATACAAACGACGAAAACACAGACTAGTCACTGAATGTGGTGAAGGTCATACAGTAAAACTATCACTCGCTAGCACTAAAACGAAGATGGTACACAGATCGGAGGTCGGAAGGACTGGAACACAGAAGAAAGTCAAAGCGCCGTCAAAACATGCAAATGCCGCAAAAACTGGAACAGCTTCAACACAGTGGCTTCATCATCGCCGAGAACAGTAGCGAGGTCAGCTGGCAGTCCAAACAAAAGTCTGGCAGCAGCAAGAGGCACACATTCCACTAAGAGGTGACGAATACTCAGGGGCTGACCACAATGACGACACACAGGCGGAGGTGTACGTTGCAGAAGATGTGCATGAGTGATTGATGTCCTCGATGGAGTCGAAACGTTTTCTTTTCAGTGCTGATTTTAAGCGCTGAAACAAGAAGTCAGGAGGCAACAAGTCTGGACTGTAGGGAGGATGGGGTACCACAGGAACGTTGAGTCAGACCAGGTAGTTGGTGACGATGAAGGCGGTGTGGTTGGGGGCGTTATCATGGTGAAGTTTCGAGCTGTCCTTGATGTCCCTGCGCTTGCGCGCAACGCTTCTTTTCAGCCTTTTCAGGTCTCCCTGATAGTAAGCAGCGTTTATGGTCTGTCCGGGAGGGACAAACTCGTAGTGGACGATCCCCGTCACTACGAAAAAGGCATGGTCTTCGTCTTCAATTTGCTCATCCGCGCTTTCTTAGGACGGGGTGAGTTTGAGGTGTGCCACTCAGAGCTTTATCGTTTTGTTTCTGGATCGTACTGAAAAGTCCAAGTTTCGTCGCCGGTTATCACTTTTTCGAGAAAGGCAGGATCGCTTTCGCACAATTGCAGCAGTTCTTCGCATCAGAGCACTCTATTCCGTTTCTGTTCTTCAGCCAAAACTCTCAGCGTAAGTTTCGCTCATACTTTCCGCATGTGCAAGTCCTCGGTAACAATGCGTTGCACCGTTGTCTCCGATAAGTTCAAGGCTTCTGCTACTTGGTAGAGACCCAACGCCGGTTCCTGTTCAAAAACTCACGCACTCGCTGCACATTCACCCCTTATGAAAAGCCTTGTGTCACTTTTTGACTTGAGCATAGGACAAACACAAAGTCCCAAACGCCTGTTGAAGCATGGCGAACGTATTGGAAGGAGACTGGCCCAACCGGAAGCAAAATTTGATCGCGTAGCGTTGCTCTAACGAACTTTCCATATCGCCGTGTCACGCACCACCGTATACGGGCTATTACGGGCTATTAAGGCCGTTGCTACCGCTCCGAAAGCTGGGAGCCAACTGACCCGCGTTGCGCTGTGAAGCCAACACCCACAACCACCGTCGCTGTCAAGCAGAGCGCGCTGCAGGGTGCGCACTCGTCAGTATAAAGTAATGCTCATTACTTCTGAATTCTACCCTGTAATTCCACCTTCCCTTGCATTTCATAAACACACATTGTTTGATCAAGTGTATAGTAAAAGACTGATATAAGAAGTTTTATGAAGACCGAGAATATCCCGCCGAGCAAAATCTAAAATGACACTGCTTTTGGTAACAAGTCTATAAAGTTACGATAGCACAATGCTACAGCGCTTACATTTGATTTGAAGAGTCAAAGGTTTGATAACAAGAAATGTGCGTTTATAGTGGACGACTCGGAAAGAGATTCAAATATGGATGGATTGATTGATTGAAAGGGTTTATATGGGCGCGTCGACATCGAGGTCTTTTGCACCCTTCTCTGACAGGAAAAATGAAGTACCCAAGAACAAAAAAGCATAGTATCACAGATATAATAAAATAAAAGCAAAGTCTGGAGTACGTAAAAGGTGTTCGGTCATTTATGAATTAAAATGTCATAGCATTCAAGAAATGTGCAAACTCGATACACAAACACAAGGACGGGTTAGTACACAACAGCATGTTAATCTTCTCTGCCGGGGCAGCTCGGCGATAGGTGCACACACGTGGGGCAGCCCATAATTAGTAATGAATATGACAGTGCAGTAAAGAAGATAAAAGCAAGGAAATGCTATGACAAGCATAAAACCACCATGAAAAACGCAAACGGTGGTTAAAAACAGAAATAAATTAATTAAAAGAAATGTGAGAAATGCACTCACAGATCACGCAAGACGTGCACAGATCCAGGTGAAAACTTGCTGGATCATCTGGACATCGTCTCCAAGCAAGGTAGACAGATCAGCTGGTAAGCCAAGGCGGGCTCGCTCAGGAGCAAGAGGAACACATTCCACAAGAAGGTGGCGGATGGTCAGGAATGCACCACACTGGGTGCAGGAAGGCGGGTTCTGACGACGTAACAGGTAGCCATGGGTCAGATGGCTGTGCCCGATACGTAATCGTGCCAATCGTCGTTCTTCCAGTCTTGAAGGACGAGAACTCGTGGCCCAAACACCAAGCCGCGGCTTGACAGCATGCAATTTATTCTGAAGGTGCTCATCCCAGTTTGTCTGCCAGCGCTGAAGGAGAAGACGGTTGATTACAGGGCGAATATCAGAGCTGGGGAGCGGTGACGGATACTCAGGTCCTGTAAGGGCAGCTTCTTTGGCAACACGGTCAGCACGCTCGTTCCCTGGAATACCAGCATGGCCAGGCGCCCAACAAAATTGGACATCGCAACCTGCAAGTCGTAAGGAATGGCAAAAGAGTAGAATTTGCTGAATCTATAGGGTGCACAGCTGACACATCCGTGAGACTATGTAAAGCGCTGCTGGAGTTAGAGCACAGGAGAACATGTCGGAGATGGCGTCGACGAATATAATGCAGAGTCTCCAGAATAGCAACCAATTCAGCAGTGAACACAGTGGAAGTAGGATGGAGCTTCAAGCCAGCGCTATGATCATCCGTGACGAAGGCACAGCCAACAGAATCTTAATGCTTCGAACCATCCGTGTAGAAGACAGCGTAGGTACGGTACGCATCCAGAAAAGAGAAGAACTCCTGACAAAATTGTTGATTGCTGGTAACAGACTTCTTAAATTGCGTTAGATGAAAGCTGACAATTGGTGGAAGAACTGTCCATGGAGGAATGGGCAGGAGGCCCAATGGATAGATGGCAGGGACATCGAGTCCAAGAGAAGCCCCAAGGTCTATAGCACGAATGCCAAAAGGCCGGGTAGTAGTAGGTCGTGCTTGATATCTGTCATAGCGAGCACCAGCCTCAAGGGCAAAGGCCGAAGGATGGTCAGGTACGGCACAGATATGAATGTAATAGCGCAGGAGCAGGCAGTCCCGACGGTGGGAAAGAGATGGTTCATGAGCCTCGACATAGACTAGGAATAGGGCTAGTTCGGAAAGCTCCAAGCACCAAACGAAGGCCAAGATGATGAACAGAATCCAGATGACGTAGGATGGAAGGTCGAGCAGAACCATATGCAACACAGCCATAATCCAATTGGGAGCGGATGAGGCTACGATATAGACGCAACATCACCACACGGTCAGCGCCCCACGAAAGATGGGACACCAAACGTAGTAAGTTCATGGAGCGGAGACAGCGGTACTTCAGGTCTCGAACGCGAACAGCCCAGGTAAGTCGTCGGTCAAACTCCAAGCCCAGAAAACGAACTTGATAAACATAGGACAATCGAGAACAGCCAAGGAACAGCTCAGGATCATAGGCACAGTGACGAAGGCGACAAAAATGTACGCAGTGTGTTTTGGTGAGAGAAAAGCTGAAACCAGTAGTGGTAGACCATCGGTGAAGGCGGTTGAGCGCTAACTGCAACTGGCGAGTAACTGTACGGAGATCACGTGAGCGACAGTAGATAGTAAAGTCATCCACATAAAGCAGCCCATGAACAGAAGGGGAGAGGTGCGACATCACACTGTTCACTGCGACAGCAAACAATGTGACACTCAACACACTACCCTGTGGAACGCCATTCTCTTGTAGAAACGGAGCAGAAAGAGTAGATCCAAGCTTGACTCTAAAAGAACGTTGTTGGAGAAAATTCTGGATGAAGAGAGCCAAGTGGCCACGTAAGCCCCAGAGATGGAGTTGCCGCAAAATGCCATATCGCCAAGCGGTGTCAAAGGCCTTTTCAAGGTCAAAGAAGATGGCTATGAGATCTTCTTGATGACGAAATGCATCCTGAATAGCACTTTCAAGATGCGCCAAATGATCAGTAGTGGAACGGAAGCGCCGAAAGCCACACTGAAGATTGGAAATGAGGCCATGGTGTTCAAGAAACCAGACTAAGCGGGTATTGATCATCATCTCCAAAAGTTTACACAAACAGCTAGTCAAGGCGATCGAGCGGTAGCTTCCACTGGACGTGGCGGGTTTAGCAGGCTTCAAAATAGGAATAATGTATGCTTCACGCCAGGCATCGGGGAAGGAGTCTTCAAGCCAGATGCGATTGTACAGGTCAAGAAGATGTTGCTTGCCATCGTCAGGCAGGTGCCTGAGCATAGCATAACAGATGCCATCAGGACCAGGTGCCGTGTCCTTCGTAGAAGCCAAAACAGCAGCAAGATCAGCAGTAGTAAAAGGCAGATTATAAGCTTTAGCGGTTGCAGAGCGGAACTGAAGTGGCGTACGTTCGGTGCGTTGTTTATAAGTGAGGAATCCAGCTGAGTAGTGAGTAGAACTGGATACATCCGCAAAATGACGACCTAATGCAGCAGCAATTCTGTCCTGATCAGTGACCATTACACCAGCGATAATAAGGGATGGAACCGCAACGGAGGAAACATGTCCCTGTAGACGACGAATTTGCGACCAGACCGCTGTCATGGAGCTGCCAGCAGTAAGAGAAGAAACATAAGTGCGCCAGCTATGACGCTTAGCTTGCTTAATCAGATAGCGAGCTCGAGCACGAAGAAGACGAAATTGAGCCAAATTATCAAATGTAGGTGTTCGGCCGCATTTCATTATTCTTTTGTTTTGTATCTGGCAACGCTGGACGATTGATAGTTCTTTATAAGTGTCAATGTGGCGTGTGTGACTGCATAGTGTGCAGGTGCTTATGCATAGCAATTACTGTATTTAGTTGTGTGTTTACAATATAATAAATGGTATATTGTACAACAAACTTTGTGTTCAAAATAATACAGTCCACAAACATTAAAGTGGTCCTCCGGGCCGGATTTTGTTCCAGTTGTGCATGTGCGTGGTTTGCGAACTTGTGGCGCAGTATCTTCATTTTTTAGTGCATTGTCAAAGTGGTGCAGAATTATAACAATGGAAGAACTCATAGGTAAGAAAACTGTCTTGAAACGTGAAGTGACAAGGTTAATACATAAAGTGAACGAGAATAAAGACAAGCCTAACTTCAGTATCAAGCTGTACACTGAACGTGCTACGCAATTACATGGCAATTGCACAGAGCTCATTACAAAGTTCATTTCTGTGGGTGGTGAAAGTGAGTTTGCAACATATGACGGATAATTTAATGAAGTGCAAAATAAGTTGAACTCTGTCTTAGAAATTTTGTACAATATGCAGTCACCTAATACTGAACAGGTAAATACATCTAATAAACAGTGCACAGATGTAAAGTTGCCAGACTTAGAACTTCCTACATTTTGTGGTAGAGTGCAGGATTGGCTATCGTTTCGTGACTTATTTGTTGCTGCTGTTCATAATAACAATCGATTAGGAAATGCTCAAAGGTTGCAGTATTTGAAGACAGCTGTATCAGGGGAACCTGCTATATTGTTGCAGTCTATTTCCACATCTGATGATAACTATAAAGTAGCATGGGAGTTACTTAAATGAAGATGTGAGGGAGCTAGCGAATCATATTTTGAACAAGTTCGTTACTCAACCAGCTGTGAAGAATGAGTCATCAGGTGAGTTACGAAGATTGGTTGACAATAGTGTTCAGTGTGTGTGTGAACTTAAATCCTTGGGCCTTCCAGTGGAACATTGGGATGTGATTTTAATTTACCATGTGGGTGAGAAGCTAGATAAGAACACCAGAAAACAATGGGAGCTTTCATTGAAGAAAGACGAACAACCAACTTTCGACCAGCTGAAAGAGTTCATATTACAACGTGCCAAAGCGTTAGCTGCAGTGAGTGCAAGGTCACCGGCAGACACGTCTGCTTTAAAAGCAAACAAAAAGGGCAACACGTTAGTGCATCATTCAAGTCCAATTGTGTCGTGTATCATGTGTAAAAATAACCACAAGCTATATAAGTGTCAAGAGTTCATAAATATGTCAGTGAATGATAGGCATAGTTTTGTGAAAAAGAATTCGCTTTGTTTCAATTGTTTGACCTTAAATTGTTCCGTAAATAAGTGTAATGTGAAGCAGGATTGCCACACTTGCAACAAAAAACATCATACTTTATTGCATTTTGAAAAGAAGGATAAAGCAGATCATGTAAATTGTTCTCATTCTATAAATCAAAAACTAATTCCTCAGGTGTTGTTGTCCACCGCTGTCATAAATGTCAAAGATGAAGCAAATAAGTTGATACAGTTTCGTGCTTTTATCGACTGTGGTAGTGAATTATCGTTTGTAACTGAACGTTGCGTCCAGAAATTACGCATAAACAAAGAGAAAATAAACATGAGCATATCAGGTGTTACTGGTTCTAACGTTGAAATTCTCATGCAATAGTTGATTTGTGTTTTCAGTCATTGTACAGTAATAATAATATTCATACTAAAGCAATAGTAGTCCCAAGAATCACAAGTAACTTACCCAGAGTAACTATTCAAAATATAGGTAATTGGGAAATTGTGAACCAAGTAAACTTAGCAGATCCACAGTTTAATAAAAGCGGCCCTATTGATGTGTTGTTAGGTGCTGATGTTTTCCCATTATTGTTGCTCAGTGGGAGACACGTAGGTACGAATGGAGCTCCGTCTGCCATTGAAACGGTGTTAGGTTGGGTATTGTGTGGTCAGATTAACTTAACGAATAACACATGAAGTGTTCAGTCATATTTTGTTTCTGTTGATCTCAATAAAACATTGCAAAAATTCTGGGAAGTAGAGGAGTTGCCAACTGTACAACATTTATCCGTTGAAGAGCAAACATGTGAGCAGTATTTTGCTGAAACTTACAAACGTGATGTTGATGGCAAATATATTGTAAAATTGCCTTTTAGAGAAAATGTTGAGCCTCTAGGTGTATCACGGGACACAGCAGTAAAGCGATTATGCCAGATGGAACGTAAGTTACAGAAAGATCCTGATTTATGTAAACAATATTGTGATTTCATGAAGGAGTACTTAGACTTAGGTCACATGGAAAAAATTCCTGATGTAGAACTTGATAAGCTTGTATCTGAATCTTATTATCTGCCGCATCATTGTGTCTTAAATGAAAGTAGTTCTACCACTAAATTGCGGGTTGTATTTGATGGTAGTGCTAAAACTAGCAGTGGAGTATCTCTTAATGACAACTTAATGGTAGGTCCAAAATTACAAGATGATATTATCCCATTAATATTAAGGTTCAGAACTCATCCAATTGCATTGTGTGCTGATATAGCAAAAATGTACAGACAAGTTAAGGTAGATCAAACTGATTCTGATTACCAGAGAATAGTGTGGAGAGAAACAGTTGACCACCCTATTAGTGATTTTAGATTGTTAACTGTTACTTATGGAACCAGTTCGGCTCCATATCTGGCTGTAAAGTGTTTGCAACAGTTAGCTGTAGATGAAGGTCATTGTTATCCCAGAGCCGCAGAATTAGTCATGAATGATTTCTTTGTTGATAATTTAGTTTCAGGTGCAGCTGATAGTAGTGAGGCAATGGTATTATACTCAGAATTAACAGCATTATTACACAAAGGTGGTTTCGAATTAAGAAAATGGTCTACTAACGACAGGAATGTGCTAAATAGTATACCTTCTCACTTAAGAGAAACTCAATCGTTAATTTGTTTTAATGAAGATGAGAATGTAAAAGCTATAGGTATACAGTGGAATCCATCAAGTGATTCATTTTCATTTTCTATTGTTGTTCCCACTTATAAGTCAGTAATGACAAAACGAATGTTACTATCTGATATTGCAAAATTGTATGATCCGCTTGGTTGGTTATCTCCAGTATCCATTGTTGCAAAATTGTTGCTACAATCATTATGGAAATTAAAAATTGAATGGGATGACGTACTTCCAAATGATATTGCTCGCTCGTGGGAAGCATATTGTCAAGAATTGCCATTGTTGAGACAGATTAAGATCAAAAGGTGTATTTCTTCTGAAAATATTGTGAAATATGATCTAATTGGGTTCTCAGATGCTAGTGAAAAGGCGTATGCTGCAGTAGCATATATACGTTGTATAGATACATCTGGAAATGTACAAGTATGCCTGATTGCTGCAAAGACCAAAGTTGCCCCTATAAAGCGAATATCAATACCTAGGTTAGAATTGTGTGCTGCAGTATTGTTATGTAGATTAGTCAATACGGTCATTAAGGCAATGTTAATCAAGTTTGAACAGGTTGTCTGTTTCACAGATTCTACTATTGTGTTAGCATGGCTTTCTTCGTGTCCGAGTAAATGGAAAACATTTGTGGCTAACCGAGTATCTGAGATTCAACAATCAATTTTTATTAAATGGGCGCACACATCGAGCAAAGACAACCCAGCTGATTGTAGTTCTCGTGGTTTGAATCCGTTTGAGTCTTATTCACTATGGTGGAATGGGCCAAAGTGGTTGATGGAATCAGAGTTACCTATGTAAATATTAATTGCAAAAATCTAGATTCTGTTCAATGTGAGCAAAAGTCTTCAACTGTTAACATGCACATTAAGGTTGACTGTACAATAGTAGATAAATTTTCATCATTATCTAGGTTAGTTCGTGTTACTGATTGGTGTAAAAGATTTATTAGGAATAGTAAAGGTAAACAGGAGTTAAAATGTAGTGGACCATTAACTACAAAGGAGTTGTCAAATGCATTAATACATTGGATAAAACAAGCTCAAGAATCTGAATATCCACTTGAGATAAAATACTTACGTATGAAAAAACCTTTGCCTTGTAATAGCAAACTATTGTTTAAATCCATTTCTTGATGAAAATGATGTCATGAGAGTTGGAGGTCGCTTGCAAAATGCTAGTGTAACATATGATTTCAAATATCCTATCTTACTTCCAAAACATGCTAGAATTACAGAACTTCTTGTAAAATCTGAACATATAAAGCATCTTCATGCAGGTTCACAGTTACTTTTATCTGTTTTGCAACAAAAGTTTTGGATTATTGGTGGTCGTGACTTTGTAAGGAAGATTGTAAAAAGTTGTGTAACATGTCACAAACAGTCAAGTGTAACAGCCTCTCAATTAATGGGTCAACTTCCTGTTGGTAGAGTAACACCAACTCGTCCATTTTTGCATTGCGGTTTAGATTTTGCTGGTCCACTAATGTTAAAAAATATGAAAAGTCGAAATTCAAAATTGTTCAAAGGTTATGTAGCACTCTTCATTTGTTTCAGTGTCAAAGCAATCCATTTAGAATTGGTAAGTGATGCTTCAACAGAGTCATTTATTGCAACTTTGAAACGTTTTATAGCTAGAAGGGGAAAACCTACTGATATTTACAGTGATTGTGGTTCAAATTTCATAGGTGCAAACAGAGAATTAAAATCCTTACTGAAACTTGTAACGAATGGTGATTCAAAAGAGTCTGTATCTAATTACCTCAGTATGCAATCTATAAATTGGCATTTTAATCCACCATCCTCACCTCACTTTGGAGGCATATGAGAAGCTGGTGTAAAGTCTGTCAAGTACCACTTGAGACGTGTAGTTGGTAACACTGTACTCACATTTGAAGAAATGTATACAGTTTTGTGTCAGATTGAAGCCTGTTTAAATTCTAGACCATTAACTGCTCTATCTTCTGATCCTAATGACTATCAGGTATTAACTCCTGGTCATTTTTTTAATTCACGATGCACTAGCAGCAATACCTGAACCAAATTTGTGTGAATTAAAAATCAATCATTTGTCACGCTGGCAATTAACTCAAAGATTGGTCCAACATTTTTGGAACCGTTGGCAAACAGAATATTTGTCTCGGCTGCAACAAAGGCCAAAATGGTGGTGTAAACATGCTAATATCAAGGTCAATGATTTAGTGTTAGTGAAGGAAGATAAGACATCTCCTCAGCATTGGAATTTAGCAAGAGTAGTTGCTGTTCATCCTGGTGTAGATAATATTGTTAGAACTGTTACTATTAAAACTAGCAAAGGTGTCTTCAAACGACCAATTGTAAAAATTTCTCCTCTTCTATTTAATGAAAAATAATATGTAGAATGTGTATTGTAATGTGTAGAATAATATGTACTGTTGAAATGATATTTCAAGGTGGGCGGTATGTTCGGCCGCATTTCATTATTCTTTTGTTTTATATCTGGCAACGCTGGACGATTGATAGTTCTTTATAAGTGTCAATGTGGCGTGTGTGACTGCATAGTGTGTAGGTGCTTATGCATAGCAATTACTGTATTTAGTTGTGTGTTTACAATATAATAAATAGTATATTGTACAACGAACTTTGTGTTCAAAATAATACAGTCCACGAACAGTAGGAGCACGATGAAAAGTACGTAGTGCTCGACGTCGGGCCAGAATAGCGTCACAAATCTCCTCAGACCACCAGGAAACGGTGCGTTTACACCGGGAACCAGCATAGATAGGAATAGAGTCGTGTGCTGCTGCCAGGATACTCTGCTGAAAGGCCTCACAATGACCAACAGTAAAACAAGGTTCTAAAGTGAAATGAAAAGTGGCGGAAAAATGATCCCAGTCTGCTCGACGTAGATTGTAGGCAGTGAACGGAGCAGAATGGATGAGCGGAAGACCATGTACAAGAATAGGAAAGTGGTCACTGCCACAGAGATCATCATGCACGCGCCAAGTAAGATGGGCACCAAGTTGAGGACTGCAAATGGAGAGGTCCAAATGAGAGTAGGTTCCAGTAGCAGTAATAAAATGTGTGGGACTGCCATCATTGAGGAGCAATGAGTTTGTGTTGTCAAGGAAAGTGGCAATCTCTTGACCTCGCGGCTCAGTACGAGGAGAGCCCCACAGTGCATGGTAGGAGTTAAAATTCACCCACAAACAGAAATGGGGATGGAAGCTGTCGGGCAATCTGTTCAAGATCGACAGCAGTAAAGACGTCATGACGCGTAAGGTAGATACAACAAAAAGTAACAGGTTGTCTTAAGAAGACACGAACAGCTATAAGCTGGAAAGCACTATTCACATGGATGTGAGCAGAATGGTAAGCATCAGAGACCCCGATTGCTACACCACCTGCTGCACGACCTGCAGTAAGCTGATCATGACGATATACAGTGTAACCAGAGAGAACTGAGTTGCTAGTAGAGGTAAAATGCGTTTCCTGAAGACAGAATATGGTAGGATGAAACAATGTCAATAACTGCTTAAATTCCTCGTAGTGAGTGGAATAGCCATTTAAATTCCATTGAAGAAAGGACATGTTCAACGAGCATCGAGAACAAGAAGCGAGGTACTGCGCTTGCCTTTTTCACGGCCTTCCACAAGGGTAAAATTATCGACCTCCTCCTCCACCATATCATCCATAAGAGACTCGTCATCACTAGGTGGACTACGTGACGTATGCTTCTGTTTCTTCGCCCCCGGTGGGCTAGAAGACTGGGTGCGTGAAGATTTCTTCGATGCCTTGGTAGAAGAAGCTGTGGAGGAGGGAGAGGCAGCCTTGGAAGCTTGAGCCTGGAGCTGTTTTTTCCGTTCCTTCTTAGTGAGGGGTTTGGTAGGAGGCTGGCTGTTTGACTGCTTCAAAAACTGGGTTATGGAGTGATTCGAGGCAGACGAGATAGAGCCAGCTGCCGGAGCGGCAGGAGGCTGAGAAGCAGGAATTGGCTTAACGATTCGTGGAGGCGAATGATCATTCAATGGAAGCTTAGGCTGCGAAGCGGATGATGATCGGTGCTTCGTGCGGGATAGTCCTGGGTTCACAGAAGAAGCAGTGGTACGGGACGCCTTGGAAGAGACTGGCGCACTGGGAACCTCAACGTCAGTCTGGGTAGCAGAATTGACTGTCTGAGTACCTTGTGATCTGCTGGTCTTTAGAAGGGAAGAGAAACTGGTGCCGAAGGTAACTTTTGGCTGTAGCCTTCGTTTAGCCTCAGCTGCGGAGATCTTCTCGATTACCATTAGTTCACGGATCATCTTCTCAGCCATAAAATTAGGACAGTCACGTGACCAAGCTGGGTGGCCACCTTTACAATTAGCGCACTTCGATGGGGCCGCACATGGAGCCGGACCGTGAGCTGCGGAACTACAATTGCCACAGATGGCAGAGGCATGACAAGAAGGGGCTGAGTGGCCAAAATGTTGGCAGTTAAAGCACCGTAAGGGTAGTGGTATGTACGGGCGGACCTTCAAACGGTGGTAAGCAACGTTCAAATGCGTTGGAAGGTCAGGTAGAGCGAAAATTATGATATAGGAATCCGTGGGCTGTACGGTACCATTTCTCTTCGTAGTAATTCGATGGACGTCTGTCACATGGCAATCCGTAAGTTCGCCTCTGGTAACTCTCTCAAATCGAAGCATGTGATGACTCCTTTGCTAGTATTTAACTGTCGATGAGGCTCAACCAGAATAGGAACAGGTCCTAGCTGAGTACTAGCTAAAAGTAGTTGACATTGTTTTTCTGATGTCGTTTTAACAAGTAGCGTCCCATTTCGTAATTTACGAATATGTCCAGGAGGAAACGTTCCTGTGGCTATATGATGAAGCTGACGAACTATAAAGGGTGACAATTTTCTTAAGGCTCCTACTGTGTCAGTTGATCTGTCTTTGATAATTAAATATCTTGGTGCAAGACCAAGCTTTTCCTCTCTCTCTCTATCCTGGGTGGGTGGTTGATGCGAAGCCATAACTGAAGAAAGCCCAAAATCCTCTCAGCTTCCCCGTCGTGGTTCGAAGCGGCCAACGAGGCTGGCAGGTCCTACCTGGATGACCCTTGTCGACAAGCTAAGCTGTGACACCAAGTCAAACTGACAAGGAGGCAGAGCCACTTGCACCGCCGACTGATGGGTACTTTTGAGAGGACCCACGTCCCACCGTGTAAGGGGAGGGACCAATGGTTCATTGGAGATTCCCGCACCGCAGACTCCCAGCATTCCCTTTCAGGGCATCACTCCTTCCGGTCCTGCTGGGTGCGCATGCGCTGCACTCCTCCGTCCCACGGCCCCGGGTCCAGCGTCATCCAAGAAAATCCAAAAACAAAACCAGTCCATAGCAAGGTTGTCTTCTAGAAAGAGCAGTCCATATCCGAGGCTTATATTTTAACGACGCTCGATCGCAGGTTTTAAATGCCGGGTGATCGGTCCGGCACAACCCCCAACCTGGAGGACCAGTGGCTGATTGCAGTTCCGAAGAACTGGGCGATGGGGGCGCCACATCCCGACGCCGTAAGATTCAAATATGGAGACAGATGGATGATTTACATATGCAAGTTTAAAATTGGGAAAAATGATCGGGCAGCATGCATATTATGACGGAATTTATGATTTTGTGAAACAAGTTTCCGAACTGTGAGGATCACCTCATGTACTTGTCGAATTAAGGTGGAGAACTCTTATTTTTAGAGCATCAGATAATTCAAAGGTAGAGAAAGATCTGGAGAATTAAGAATTTAAAACATCTTCAGCTTCCGTGACGGATTCTGAACCACGAAACTCTTAGCTATCAAACAATGACTTTATCCATTCACCCACGGAGAACTCTACGCAGTCATTCATATACACTTTTCCTTTAGCTGCATTGAGAAACTAATAGAATGGGATATTCCAAAAATTGACTCGGTGGTTATGAAGTTGACATCGAACCTAGATATCTTGTAGCTTATTTACAGTGTGCATAATGAACTTTTCCATTTTCAAGAACACTTTTTAAGGAGTCAATGTTTGTTATTACTGTTAATTGAGTTATATTTGATAGAACTGTCCTACTCAGACTCAAACATAAATTACTTATTGGGAAGCTCTAGTGAAAAATGTAACAAATGTACATGTTTAACTTTTGAAAAGGTATATTGTTTATCTTTACTTTTTTTACAGCATCAATGGGATTGCTCATAAGAGTAACTTGTATGCGTGTTTAAGTCATTATCAGTTAAATGAATAGTTAGTGTAAGGCAATCCTACGTGGACAGCCCTAGATTCGAATCTCGACCGTTCTTACTGTTTTTTCTTTGGGCTACGCTTATACTTTGTATTCCAGAAGTTAAATTTTGAATTAAATGTAGTCAAAGCTACAGGGTATACAATGTATATACAACTCCAAAAGTGCATTACCACCTGCAATTCTCCTTTTCCTGCAATAGCAGGCAACCCAAAAAGCTCGGCGGTTGTATTGGTTGCGAATTCGAAAGACGTTGGACCAAACCTCAATTTTGTTACAAATATATCAGTGTGGCAAACTACAAATAAGAGGATAAAATAAATTGTTAAGACTTACCATTTTATTATCGTGAGGGCAATGGATGATATAAAAGTTACAAAATCACCTTACTTAAGCAGTTCAAACAAGGTGAATGGTAACAAACAGACATAAGAGGAAAGCAGTTTCTTTCCTTTTTCCGAAAGAAAATCTCGTAAAAAAAGAAAAAGGTTACATAATGTAAAGGTTTAGTATAGAAGCCTAACAGTCCAAAAACAAATATCCACACGACACAGAAAGAGACACAAACACAGCATAAGAAACACTGACTAGCAAGCCTCTCATGCAAGATAGAGATTTGACACTAGTTGTAAACCTAATTGTTATAATAATAATAATAATAATTTATTATTATTATTATTAACATCGTTTACTTTCCAAATCTCTGACTCTACCTAAGAGCATGTCTGCATATAGCGGTCATGTCTGCACCTTTTGTCAATGAGTGGCCGTAAAGGCCAAAAGAGATGCAAATCTCAGAGAGAGGAACGAAAAGCTTTATGACAAATTCTAGGAGAAAGTTCGAAGAATTGTTTTTGACAGGTGCTTTCTTGTTTTTCGGGGACAGAAAATTTTATCGGCTAAGAAATTAAAGTATATAATATTGAAAATTTGCAAGTGCATTTATTTACAATGGAATTTGAGATCATAAAGAAATTGAAGACTTTGGGGGCAAACAACCTGTCAAGTCCAAAAATTGAAAGTATAAAGGAGATAGCTTCACAGGGGTTTCTTTTCATCCGATTTTCTTCAAACTTGGCACACATATACTAGACCGAAAATAAATGCACACGTGTTTTCTTCTTTCTTTCAGAGAACAGGTTGAGGGGCAAAGGGTCCCTTTTTATAAAAGAGTCCCCTTGCTTTAAGGCCACATTAAAGAAACTACACTCTGCCGATGTAAAGATGACTTCAAAGTACAAAATACGGGTTTTGTCGTTTTTGAGAGAAAAGTTTTCCAGAGGCAATGCTTCTGTGAAATGACAAAGGACCCCACACAATCTTTGCGGAAATTGGATTTCGGTGGAATTGCTTGAAACCATATTATGCTGTAGATATAATGTTCCTGAGAAAAAGTCTTAATGGGCACAACCACACATCATGGCCGTTTGGCCACCACAAGGCCACTTTAAAAAGAGCCGAAGAAAGCTACACTAGAGATTTAGGACAAAATGACAAAAGCCGTGATGTTGTAGATATTGTGATTCCGAGAAAAGTCTTAATGAGCATAACCACCAATCACTGATTTTTTGTCCACTACAGGGCCACTTTTTTGAAAACAGCCAAATATAATGATACCCTGAATTCCAATGAAAATGACTGAAACTGTGATATGTTGTAGATGTAGTGATCCTGAGAAAAGGTCTTAATGGACACAACCAATAATCACTGTCCGTGTGCCCACAATCAGGACACTTTGTTGAAAGTAATCGAAGATGGCGACTTTCTGGATTTCGGTAAAAATTACTGAAACTGTGATACGTTGTAGATATTGAGATTCTGAGAGAAGGTCTTTATAGGTACAACCACTAATCACTGACCATTTGGCCACTACCTGGCCACTTGCTTGAAAGTAACCGAAAAGGTTGATGGCCTGGATTTCGGTAAAATGACTGAAAATATATGTTGTAGACATTGTGATTCTGAGAAAAGTTCTTAATGGGCATAACCACTAATCACTGCCCGTTTGGTCACTACGAGGCCACATTTTAAAAAGGAACCCAAATAGGTGATGTTCTGGATTTAGATAAAAATGACTGAAACTGTGATATGTTGTAGTTATTGTAATTCTGAGAAAATGTCCTAATGGTCACAACCAATAAATACTGACCGTTTCACTACTACAGAGCCACCTTTCTCAAAGTAACGGAAGATGATGATGTTCTGGATTTGTGAAAAAAATGACTGAAACCGTGATATGTTGTATATCTTGTGATTCCGAGAAAAGGTCTTAATGGGCACAACCATTAATCACTGACCCTTTGGCCACTATCTGGCCACTTTTTGAAAGTAACGGAAAATGTTGATGGCCTGGGTGTTGGTAAAAATGACTGAAAATCTTATATGTTGTAGACATTGTGACTGAGAAAATGTCTTAATGGGCACAGCCAATAATCATTGTTCGTTTGGACACTACGATGCCACTTTTTAAAGAGCAATCGAAAATGTTGATGTTCCGGATTTAGGTAAAAATGACTAAAACTGTAATATGTTGTAGATATTGTGATTCTTAGAAAATTTCTTAATAGGAACTACCACTAATCACTGACCATTTGGCCCCAGCGAGGCCACTTTCTTGAAAGTAACCGAAGATTATGTTCTGGATTTCGGTAAAAATTACAAACTGTGATATGTTGTAAACATTGTGATTCTAAGAAAAGGTGTTAATTGGCACAACCACTAATCACTGACCGTTTGGCCACTACGAGGCCACTTTTTGGAAAGTAACCAAAAGTGGTGATGGCCTGGATTTCGGTAAAAATGTCTGATATGTTGTAGATCTTGTGATTCTGAGAAAAGGTCTTAATGGGCATAACCGCTAATCACTGACCGTTTGGCCACTATGAGGCTACTTTTTTGAATGTAACCGAAATAGGTGATGTTCTGGATTTCGGTAAAAATGACAAACTGTGATATGTTATCGATATGGTGATTCTGAGAAAAGTTCTTAATGAGCACATGCACTAATCACTGACCGTTTGGTCACTACGAAACATGTTTTTCGAAAGCAGCAGAGTCGAAGATAGCGATATTCTAGTTTCGGTCAAAATTACAAACCGTGAGGCGTTGTAGATATTGTCATCCTGAGAATAAGCATTTGTGGACACATCCACAAATTATTAATCGTTTGGTCACTACAGGGCTAATTTCCTGAAAGCAGTTGACTATAACGATATCTGAATTTCGGTAAGGTTGAGTAAGATATGTTGATGATTTAATCATGAGGAAAAGTCTGAATGGACACAATCATCGAATTTTGAGCGTTTGGTCTCTACAGATACAGTTTTTATAAAACAGCTTGGTATAACGATATTTTGATTTCGGTGTAAATGAATGAAACTGTGATATATTGTAGATGTTATCCTGAGAAAAAATGTCTAGGGCTTTCCAGGGTTTTTCTCTGTCCCGCAAAATGAATATTTGAATGTTGTATATTCTTCAATGATGTTGGTCGCTACTCTCCCCATCTCTTTTCCGAGTTGTGGGATACTACTTTTCAGGGTTTCATACAATTCTACCAAAATTATAGAATATCCTTACCTTCTGCTGTTTTAAAAAATATGGGCCCGTAGGTACCGAATGTTTTGTGGTTGTATGTATTGAGAGTTTTCCTCAGGATTACAATATCTACAACATATCACAGTTTCAAGCAATTGCACCGAAATCCAAAGTATCCTTACCTTCTGTCCTAATTAAAATATAAAAAAAAAACAAGTGGCCCTCCAGTGGCCAAACAGTCATTCATTGGTGGCTGCGCCTGTTGAGACTTTTTTCTGGGTTACAGTACCTATAACATATCACAGTTTCAAGCAATTCCACTGAAATCCAGAATACCGCTACCTTAAGCTCTTTTAAAAATGATCCTGTAGTGGTCAAACGGTCAGTAATTATTGGTTGCGCAAATTGAGTCTCTTTCTCACGATTACAATATCTACATCATATCAGGTTTCAAGCAATTCCACGGAAATCCAAAATAACGTTACCTTCTGCTGTTTGCAAAAATGTGGCCCTGTAGTTGCCAAACGGTCAGTGATTTGTGGTTGTGCCCATTCAGACATCTTCTCAGGAACACCATATCCACAACATACCACTGTTTCAAGCAGTTCCACCAAAATCCAATTTTCGTCAGGATTGTGAGGGGTCTTTGGCATTTCGAAGGGGTAACCCTTTGTGCAACCCTTTTCTCGCAAAAACGACAAAAAACATATATGCTACTTTGAAGTCATCTGTGAATCAGCAGAGTTTTGTTCCTTTAATGTGATACTTTTAATCAAGGGGATTCCGTTTTGGAAAGGGACCCTTTGCCCCCTTAACCTATTTTCCGAAAGAAACAAAAAATATCTGTCGATTTATTTTCGGTCTAGTATATGTGCGCCAAGTTTGAAAGAAATCGGATGAACAGAACCCTTTGTGAAGATATTTCCTTTACACTTTCAATTTTTAGACTTGACAGTTTTTTGCACCAAAATCTTCAATTGTCATTAGAAGACATCGTAAAAATTAAGTTTTATTTCTTCGTCCATCGCAAGTCTTATGGGCTCCTTGTACCTCGCCTCTCCGAACATCGATATCGAAAATTTAGGAAGATGATATATTGATGTCGATATATTTACGATATCGAACGTTGATATGTGTTGATATCGACGATATCGATATATCGACATATCGTACAGGCCTAGCTCCAATAAATTATCCTTGATATTTACTAGAATCAATCAAAATCTAATTATGTTATTCCATTTCCGTACTCAAGGTTGAAGTGGAAGAGGATGAACTTGGACAAGGATTTTAAGGCAAAAAAATTGTTAAAATAAAACTAGTTATACTTCCCCGTTAACAGAAAGCTATTAATAGAAAACCATTACTGTAATTTACCTTTCACTTCTGTTTCTGATTGTCATCACAAATGAGCGACAGTACAGATACTTTACATAGTATAGAAATATGCTCTATATTTTTTCAGAACAAAACAAACTGAAATATGAAACTCCTGTGATATTAGAGTGGAATGTTCTACAAAATATTCATAATTCATTGTCCTTATTTCTATCAGTACTTTTGCCACAGACTCAGAGCTACAAGACTAATAGAACTAGAAATGAAAGATTTCATTCCTTCTTTCTCTCAGGCTAAAAGACTTCTGCATTTTGCTGAGAATGACATTCTTTTAAATATAAGTTCCCTATCTCGGGATAATTTTGGTTACTGGGTTTTAAGGTAACCGGTACTCAAAAGTGTAAAGTTTGTCGACTATCAAATCTCAATAGTTTGTTAAAAGAGGTTTCACATTTCATGTTATTTTTTCATTACAAAAACACTTCTGATTGATTCAATTCATGGTGAATTATTGAACTTATGCACATCAAAAACATAGCGTGACAGCTAACACCGTGCAGCTAGATCATCCAATATACCCCTTCTTATCCCATAATCGTGTCTGGTAAAAAAGACCACCCCCTCTCTTCTCGCTTACTTTCTTCCGTATTAAAAACAACAACAACATGAGCACAATTCTTATTTCAAAATATACATGTATTAGTATCAATAAAGTGAAAGAATAAAAATGAGACGAAACGAGATTCATAATTAATGTAGGGAGAAACTTAAACACTTCTCAATGAAAAATTGAAACGAATACATATTTATTAGAGGTACAGAAGTGAGACAGAGAGAGAAAAGGAGACAGAAGAAGAGAAAGAAAAGGGACCACAGATAATATTCGACGTAGTAAAAGAACATTATAAAGTTCAGTTTCCAGAAGTCCATCAGTAATATGGAAATATATAGAAAATGCTTGAAACATTCATTAAGTCACTTTCAAAATGAATAGTAAACTTGGTGGTCAAATTAAATAATTTCCAGTGACACTGTAGAGTTCCGAGACACATCTAGGATCATGCCAAAAGTTTAAGACACACCTTTCTTTCCCTGTGGTTCGGTTGCAAATTCGGTAGTGTTCATTAAACATACTGATCCGAAATATATTATAATTAACCTAGTAGGACTGTTCCTTGGACAATCGCCCTAGAGGAAGCCAGTTCAAATCTTTAATAGAGGTGCAAAATGCACTTTATACCTTCTTCGCTTCACGGCCCACCAAGTTCTACCGTGCAGGAATCCATGTCCTTCTAGAACGTTGGCAGAATTTCTTCGATGCTGATGGGGACTATTTTAGATCTTTCAGGTACAACTGTGTTAAAAGAAAAATTGCTCATACTGTAACATATTTTTCCGCAATAACTTTGTTTCGTTACGTATGATTTTTTCTTTGAGTGTTCTTGGGAGAAAGAAGTTAGTATTTAATATTCCTTTAGAATTTTATGCAAAAGTAATGGGAAATGAGGATGAAATAAGCAAAAAATAGAAATCAATAGCAACTTTCATCTCCTACCAACATAGTACTGAAAAGTCTTTATATGCTAATTAACTCAGGATTTTACATCCAAATTAAATGAAATGAAATCTGTAAGTTTTACGTCCCACGTTTATGCCGGCTAGGCTAAAGGAAACAGTGATGATGAGAAATGAAGAAAATAGTGGAATGAAGAATGTAGAGGAAACGGGACTACCCCCGAGAAAACCCACACACACGGTGTTAACCCACCCACCACAAAGTTTACTTGGCGCGAGTTAGGATCGAACCAAGGGGCCCATGCACCAGAGGTGAACGCTCTACCACTGAGTCACCGCGGCCTTCTACATCCAAATTAAGTCGAAATATAAGAATTCTCGTTAAACAACCCAAATCGGCAATGTGAATTGAAGATTAGCCTATACTTTAGATAGCATGAAAAAGTGTAGTGGGTGTCCTCCCAGCTGGTCTAGTGGCTAGCACGTGATCCTTTGGTACCCAAGAGTTTTTCAATGAATGCATTTTTTTTTACCAATTATACAAATTTTTCTTTTAAAAAGGTGCAATCAATACGTTTGTTTTTTAATACGTAGTCATTGTTGAACAAAGTTCTCATTTTTATATCTGGCAATAAGATCCCCTCTCTTCTGTCTCTTGACCCAGTCATATTAGTTTTAATAAATGCCAAATTACGATTTTTATCAACAAAGAGAAGCTGTTCTACTAACTCTGGTAAATAATAATAATAATAATAATAAATAATAATAATAAAGCATCTGAATAATAAAGATATTTTTCACCCTTCTTTAAAATTTATGTGGGCTTCTCTGAATCTGGATATGTTGTTTTATAATGTATAATTCAAAACGGCTTGAAACAGCAATCTGGCAGAAATTATTTGTGTAAAAGACACAAACGTCTTATCAGTTGTTCTACAAAGTACTAAAACACTGACCTTGTTTCTGTTTGCTTTTAAACACAATGTTACGATTTACAAGGCACAGACAAAAGTAGAAACTAACGTTATATTTTGCCTAAGGGCAACTTCGTTGCTAAAACTGAAGCCTGCCGTTCAACCAATATATTGCATAGCTATCAATAAGTCACACTCGAAGGTTCTTTCCAAACGTTTTAGTATAACAGGTTAATCAAACTACGTTGTTGTAGGTAAGACATGGGAATCCGAAAGACCGATAAGTGTTGGAGCTCCGAGCCGTAGCTTGAAATTTCGTTGCCCGGGGCGAAGTAGAATTCGGCGTCCCCCGACACTCACCTTACCAAGAATTGACTTTTAACATATAAGAGAAACATCTTTTTGTTGTTAAGCTATGCTGATTTTTTTTACCAAGCTGCTTGGACAGAGCATTGCATCAGCCAAAAGCGATCGTTATGTATTCTTTAACAATGAAGAGTCGCTCTCAAGAGGCTTATTTTAGACCTGCTCTTAAACTTAACAAAACTACCTTGTGTACAAATCCATTTGGAGAATAATTATGAAAAAAACATGGAGTCGATTCTCCTACGTCAGGAGCACCATGTTACACATGGAGTTGGTGGACGCGACTGGTACCGTTGGAAAGGTCCGAGTGCAGTAGTAGTGTCAGAAATTAGGCCCAGGCCGGTCCTGACGTTATGGGATCGGGTCCCTTCTATTCACCTATTAAACATGAAGTTCTTGGACGGAGTTGGTGGCATTTGAAAAGTTTTGATCCGTTGAGCACAATTGTGATGTCAGAAATCGATACCTAGCCTTGAATCCCAAGAAACGGGGTCCCGAAGTTTTAGACGCCGGTTCTTTCTATTCCCCTTTTAAACATGGGGTTGTTGGACGCGGATGGGACATTGGAAAGATCCCAGTCGTTTGAGGAGAGGGTAATGTCAAAAATGGGTTCCTGGCCTCAAAGCTCCAGAAATGAGGTCCCGAATTGGCTCAATCTCAATACCTGGTTGCGCAAGAGAGAACAATATTTATAGCTGTATTAATGGTTTTATCTTGCGTAATCAAATATTGAGATTGAATCACAACAAAGGTTTACGTCACAACCCAAATGTTTGGGACGCGGATCTGATTTCTGACATCACCGCAATGCTTAAGGAACTAAGACCTTCCAATGATTAATGCAAGTCGATGACAATAGAGGAATTGGTGGAATGAAAAGTGGGAAGAAGCGGGAGTACGCTGAGAAAACCCACGGATACGATTTTCTCTACCACAAACTTACTTGGCCCACCAGAGGAAGCGCTCTACCACTGAGTCACCGCGCCCAATGATTGAAGCAAGTCCATGATAATAGAAGAACTGCTGGAATGAAAAGTGGGAAGAAGCGGGAGTAATCTGAGAAAACCCACGGATACGATCTTGTCCACCACAAACTTACTTGGGCGGGGATTGAAATAATAAGGACCCCACTCACCAGAGTAAGCGGTCTAGCATTGAGCAACCGCGCCTCACAACAAGAACAATAAAATTGGATGTTACTAGGAAACATTTTAAGAAGCATTATCTTTCAAAGATAAAGTCCATTGCCAATGATTGTCTTAATAACTCAGTGTGCAGAATAGACTAATATGTCCCTCTCCTATATGGTCTTTTTAAAACCATATACGCTATCCGGATATTATCCTTTATTCGTTATCCGGATGTAATCAGTCATCCGAATGTTCTATTATTCGGGTGTATCCGTTATCTTAATTTTATAAATTATCGGGATATATCATTTATCCGGATATTGTCCGACATCCGGATATTATCCCTCATCCGGATATTATCCCTCATCCGGATATTATCCGGTATCCGTCGTCCGGATATGATCCGTTATCCGGATCTTATCAGTCATCCGTTTTGTTATGCGTCATCCGGATATTGCAAATCCGGATAAGTTTCTATCCGATATCAGAATAAAAAAATTATCCAGATGTGGCCATCCCTAATCAGCATCGCCAGGAGCAGACACGAACTAAATGTCTCCAAAGTCTGGTATACAAGAGCAGGGGTGGATCCAGGAGGCGATCAGGGTGATTGCCCCCCAGAAAGAGAATCTTTATTTTATATATAAATAAAATCCATTCCAGAGTTTGGAGCTCTTAAAAGTAGCTCTAAGTAGCAGTATTACAAAACACCGAGGCCCCAGAAGTCCATCGTAGATCCGGCTCTGGACAAGAGTATGGGAAATACTTATTGTTTAAATTCAGTTTGCACATCTCAACAAATAAATATTTTCATTCACTTCCATCTACTACTGCATTCTACTGAACTGTAACGACTTTTTATGTTTAAAAATAATTATTCATTTTTCAATAATTGTAAATGTTTAAGTTCAGTAATTCACCATGAATAGGGTAAACTAGAAGTGTTTTTGTAACGAAGAAATAACAACATGAACTGTGAAATATCTTTTCACAAACTGTCGAGGGTTTAGAGTCGACAAACGTTACTCTTTCGTTTATCGATTACCTCCAAACCACGGTAGACAGAATTAGATCAGGAGAGGGGACATATTAAGAAAATGAAAATCTCAGGAGATTTTCTGAGAGAAAATCTTTCCGTCTGAGAGAAAAAAGGAATGAAATCTCTAATTTCTAGTTCTGTTAGTTTTGTAGCTCTTAGTCGGTACCAAAGTACTGATAGAAATATGGCCAATGATTTATGACTATTTTGTAGAACATTCCACTTTAATATCACAGGAAATTCATCTTCCGGCTTGGTTGGTTGTGAAAAGTTATAGAGTGTATTGGTATACTGTGTAAAGTATGTGTACTGTCGCTGATTTGTGATAAACATCAGAAACAGAAGTAAAAGGTAAATTACAGTAATAGTTTTCTTTTAATAGTTTTGTATTCAAGTGGAAACGGAAAACCTATTTTCATCTTAATATTTTTTTCTTAAAATTTCTATTCGGGTTCACACCCTTCCCCCTCAACATTGAATACGGAAATGGAGAACTTATTTAGAATTTGATTTTTGATTCCAGTATATTTCAAGCATCACTTCTCGGACCTGGGCCTGTGTTATGTCGATATATCGCTATGGTCCATATCTATATTATGATATATCAACATTTCTATATCGCAAATATATGGACATGAATATATCATTCTAAATTTTTGATATCGATATTCGGGAGGAGGGCGGCGAGGTATAAGGGGCCCTAAGACTTGCGATGGATGAAGAAATTAAACTTTTTACAATATTGTTTTCTAATCATAATATCTTTATTTTCACAAATTGCAATGTAAATACATCCACTTGCAAATTTGCAATATTATATGGTATAATTTTTTAGGCGCCAGAACTTTTCTGTTCCCTGAAAAAAGAAACAAAAAAATGACGTGGAAAAGCAAATGCTTCGAACTATGAGCTAGAATTTACCATTTTTGTTTCTCTCTCTTGGAGATTTCCACCCGTTTTGGCCTTTGGGACCGCTGATTGACAAAACGTGCACACATGATCGCAATATGCATTCATGCTCTTAGGCCGAGTCAGAGATTTTGAAAAGGAAACGACTTAATATTATTAATTATTATATTATAATATTATTAATATAATAATAATAATAATTATTATTATAAAAATGGGGTTTACAACTAGGGTCCCATTTCTTTATCTTGCATGGGAGGGCTGCAAGTCTGCAAGTCTGGTGTCCCTTATTCTGTGTTTGTCTCTTTTTCGTTTAGCTATTTGTTTTTATGCTGTTAGGCTTTTTTATGAAACCTTTATATAACTTTTTCTTTTTATGCGTTTCTTTTTTTGGTTGGGGAGGGGGGAAAGAGAGAAATGCTTTCTTCTTATATCTGTTTCTTATCATTCATCTTGTTTGAACTGCTTAAGTAAGTCATTTTGTAACTTCTGATGTCATCCAACTCCGTCACAATAATAAACTTGTCATTCTTAAAAATTTGTTTTATTCTCTTATTTGCAGTTTGCCACACTGATATATTTGTGACAAAATTGAGATTTAGTCCAACGCCTTTCGAATTTGCAACCAACCCAACCACCGAGCTATTTGGGTTGCCTGCTATTGCAGGTGGTAATGCACTTTTGGAGTCGTGTATACAATGCAACCCGGAGTTTAGGATAGTAGAACCTGAAACGATACACAAATAATAGTTGTACCAAAATGGAATCTTGTTCATGCATATATTTTTAAACTAGAAATCAACGATTGAAGTACACTAGGAACCACACAGTGTTGCCAGATGTAACCACATGTGTAATTTTCTTTTATTTTTATTTTCTTTCTTTATTATTATTCAACAAATATTTACATGGAGGAAAACACGGAATGCGTATTAATGGAATATTCCCATTCAGTTCCACTACAAATATTTTGAAGTGCAGTTCATAGTTTCTTCTGTCTGGAATTTGCAGCGTGGGTGAGGAGAATTTCCTCCTCAGTTGTTTTCATTTTCTGCATATTTGAAAATGGAGGGAGAGAAAAAGTAAGTACATTCTTACAGTTAACAGTCAAATTTCTTGGATAAGCGTTTATGACTTGCATATCTCACTTTAAAGTAAGTACAACACTGCATTTAATTAATGCATCATGTGGTAATGACTTCACTAAAAATTTTAATGCTCAGAAGGAACTTCATTTGAATCAACGCAAAATATTTAATATTGTATTTTATACAGTGACATATATAAGGGGGTGGCTTCCGGGCTTAAGCACTCACCGAAATTTTATCGCAAGTTTTTATCGTTTTATATATTGCAGAATTTTCACATTTCCCGGAACAAGGTTAGCAAAGCCCGTCCCAAAACAAGCAAAGTCTCCCGAAACAAAATCAAATACCCCACTGATTCTATGAAATGGAAAACTCAAGTAAAATTACACAGAAATATTATTTTATCCTATACGGTATCGTTTGGTAATTTATATATATATATATATCAGACTTATGTTCTACAAGCTATTATGGTCCAGACCGCATGTAGGAAAAACATAGCTACTCTGAATAACTCCCGAGAGTATCTAAATTAAATTATCACTAATAGAAACACATAATTATACACAAACTTCTTGCTCTGTGTTAAGGAAATCATTTTGAAAGATATTAGCATTGAAAGATGCCTTCAACGCTGAAACTAAAATTTCCAGAGACGAGTCTTCGCACCTTCCCAACAATTTGTGCAACCCACAGCTGTAATAGCTTCGCTCCCTGAGCAACTTAGCCCGTAAAGCTGTGTAGCCAGCTGGTGAGGCTCAGACGGAAGGGTCTTCAAGTGTTTCCAACCTACTATTTTGTTACCGAGAAAACCGAAATGTAGAAATATTGGCTTTATTTCATAAGAAACCAAAGATAAAGAAAATATACGCTAGAAAACAATGTAGGCTCGGCCTCAGAGAATCATAGTGCGCTTCGCCACTGAAATTAACACTGAATTGGCAACACTACTGATGTTTCAGTGCATCAAAAGGTGTGTTAAGGATCTGTCGATATTATACAATTCCTGAAAACATCGAAACAGAAACTTTGAAATTATGATAAAACTTTTACTTACCCGCACACAACAACACGAAGTGAGTTGTCAGCTATACTGCAGATGCTGGAGATGTCCCCCGGTTTTGATTCAAACAGGTTCACACGTTTCACCATGTTGGTAGCAACTTTACGGAAAGTAGAAATGTTATTGTTCTCAATGGCACTGTGAATGTTCGTTTCCAGGTCTTGTATAGTTTGAGGATTGTTCTTGTACACCTCTTGCTTTAAGTAACCTCATAGAAATTAATAGCAAAATGAAATGAAGTTTTACGTCCGACGGTTATGCCGGTTAGGCTAAAAGAGACGGTGATGAGAGATAAGTGAAATGGTGGAATGATGAAAGTGGGAGGAAACGGGAGAACCCCGAGAAAACCCATGAGCATGGTGTTTGCCACCACAAAGTCCACACGGCGCGAACTGGGATCGTACCCAGAACCCCAAGCACCGGAGGTGAACGCTCTACCACTGAGCCACCGCGCCCCAGAAATGAATAGCAGTGTTGCCGGGTGCATGTAAGTAAAACTTTTATCATGATAATTTCAAAGTTTCTTTTTCGTTGCTTTCAGGAATTGCATAATGTAGACAGACCCTTAACACACCTGTTAGTGCACTGAAACATCACTAGTGTTGCCAATTCTGAATGTTAATTTATGAAAATTACGATGTCCCTAGCTCCCCTTTACAGAGGACTCACACGATTGGTTATTGGCGGAAATAAAAATTCTTTTTTCTGCTCAACCTTTTCCAAGCTACTCCAACTAAAACTGAAAATTAACGACAGAACATCCTTACATGAGTCAATTTAAGTGTTTTGTAAAAGAAAATTGATTTACACCTTCGGTTATATCTGTGTGGTTCCTAGTACATTTCAATCATTGCTTTCTAGTTTAAAAATGTATGCATTAACAAGGCTTCATTTTGGTATAATCATTGTTTGTGTATCGCTTCCGGCTCAAAAGTTCTCCTATCCCAAACTCCGTAATGTGCTATCGTAACTATATATGTTTTTGTTGCTAAAAGCAGCGTCATTGTAGATTTTGTTCAGCAGGGGTATTCTCGGAATACATAAAAGTTTCACTTCTTATATCAGTATTTTACTATACACTTGATCAAATAATGTGTGTATCAAATTCAAGGGAAGGTGCAACTACACTTGTCCTGACCAAACGACACCCCTGGGACATTTACTTGAAAATACTGAAAAAAATAAATCATTGAATACCACTAATTTGTTTCAGTAGGTTTTAGAGCTATGTGCGCGCATTACAGGTTTTAGGAAGCAGAAAATCTGCTGCCGTGATTAACAATTGTCATAGATTTCACAAGAAGTATCTCCCTGTCATGATGCAAATGCAGTCTTTGAACGGAAAGAACGCAAATAAAGGCGTTATGAAACCATGGAAACATTTCGTGACAATTTTATTCAGGCTCTATAAAGGCATTTCAGTACAAACGAATAAAAAAGAGTTTTAGAGCTATAAAGCTTGCAAACATGGTTCCTGTATCTTCCGTCTGAAGGAAAAACTATTACGTCACACACACTGCTTTAGACAAGGAAAGGAGGAGGACGAGTTGGATTGATTACCAGGAGCATTAGTCGCTCGAGACGTGTGTTTCTGAATGCATAAGCACATGGCGCAAGAGTTTGCTAGTAATTTGGACTTAATCGGTAAGACTTTCATTACCGATTACTGTACCTCACATCCCTGTGTTAATAATCTATGACATAAGAGAGTTTGTTGGATGAAATGATGTTTACTTTGCGCATCAACGAAGCTACTCAGAACACTTTGAGAGTCGCAACACATTAAGATTCTGTTGTAACGGTGCATGTTCATCTGCAACGAGGCCTACGAAAATGGACGCGTCACAAGTACAATTGAAATATTTTGGAAGAAAATTAATGTATATTATAATAATTTATTCAAAGGTTATGTAAGGGTCCCTATCAATCATGTTACAATACTATATTTGATTCAAATTGTTGTTTTAAAAAAAGAAAAAGTAGAAAGTAAAAAAAGAATTATGTGGAAAAATAATTTTTGTGGAGTTGGAAAGTCTGCTGGAGGAATGAATAGCTATCGCGAAGAGGGCGGGGTTATCGCTTCGCCGATACAACAAGCCAAGCAAGGATTCTCACCTTGCTGACTTGCTGTTTAACTTATCAACCGAGAAGGTTTCTCTGTTTTGGAGGAAGTTGTTCTTCGTTTTGTTCGGTTGTGTAGTAATTGAGTGTGCGACGTGGATCGACGAAATCCTTTGGTGGATTGCCAGTATAATGAAAAGAAAGTGATCAGTGAAACAGGAATGTTATATTTCGTCTTCATGCAATTCACAATAGCTAATTTTGTAGTTTGTCAAACGGGCTCTTTTTTTCTCTTTTTAGTGAGGCAACTTAGTTATGAAAGTTGTAGCGTGTGTGAGAGCTCACTTAATAAAAGTGATATAAAGTGGTGTGAATTGCTTGCACATTTTGTGGTTTATTTGTTTACTTCCTTTTCTTTGCATACTTCCATTCTGTGCAACGATTTAGTGCTTTTTAAACACAGTGACGTGAAGGCTCTTTTGTACCTTGTGAAAGCCCATTTTGACCACTTAAAAATTGATTCCTTTTGGCCATTTGATTGTTTGGTTGGTAAAAACCGAGTATAATATCATTCGTTCCAGTTTATTTTGTTTAGGAACGTAGGCTCAAAGGCATTTTTAAAGAATTTCCAGAATATTTGAGTACTGGCAAATACCGACCAATTTGATTTTGTTCTATATGCAAAAATTGGCTCAGGCGTAATTTAATCACCAGACGATGAGAGGCCAGGAAAATTGAAGGTAAATTGCGAGACTTAAACAACAAGATGTGAGTAAAAATTTCGACTTTTTCATTGAGTAGTAATTGTGTCTCGTTTAATTGATGTTTGTCACGTTGTGGCTTTGATTCTCAATTCTGGTTGAATTGCTTTTGCAATTTCCATTTCTTTTTCAGTCTTACGTGCCTTTAAGAATTTTTCTCAATTTAATGCATTTCGGAGAGTTAAGTAGAGCTGGGCCGTAAAAGTCTCGAGTTTTGATATCACTATTTTCCAATATTTCCAATCATTGCAGCTTCCTTTACAGACCGCAGTGTTGTTTAACGTATATTTTGTTTGCTTGAGCATAAGTTGATATAAAAAGATTACCTGATTACCGTCCATTTCCTCCAGCATTCTAATTCCACTATTGTTGAGTATAAAAGAAAGAATTTAGTACATTAAAGTGTTGGAAGTTATTGATGGAATCGATTAATGAGTGTTTAAATGTATTTTAAGTCAGAATTAATGTTCAATTTATCCAACATTTTTATTCCACTTTTTGAAATTCTAAAGATTAATAGTGGTAGATTAAATAATTGCGAATTGTATCATGAATGAGAGTTTTGGTAGTACAAACTAAGCCTGAGGAAGAATTATTAGATAGGCCTAACTGTTTCATTGCTTGAATATTATTTACAGAATTATATACAGAGTCTTCGTAAGGCGAAGTATCAAAAATTAGAAGCGCGCTCAAAATAGTTAATTTAACAAATTATATGGTTGCTTTGCTTTGTGGGGATTCACTTTGGACGTTAATATTACGTTAATATTAATATTACTATTTTGTTGAGATCAACATTACCTCTAGATTTGACCTTAACTTGGAGGACATTTTTCAAGAAATATTTTATATAAGAAATAATCATTTGCTCAAGTTAAAAATTAAAGGATTTTCTTATGTAGAATTTTTTCTGAATTAAATTCAATTTCATATCTGAAGTTTTCTATTTACATTTAAAATTCTTTTTTTTTTTTGAATATATATTTTTTTATTGTTGTTTTGTATTACTTGTGTATTTGGATTATTCAAACGAAATATTGTAAATACACAACCACGATTACGTTATATTTAATAAATTGTTATTCAAATTGAATTATTGTTGTTCTTTATTTGTTATAAATATATGATTTATTTTTGTATGTACGTATTTATTTTCCTTTTTCATTGGAAATATTGGAAAGAACATTTGGTACTGCGCGAATGTAATGAATTGTTGATCGACTTCACCTTCCGATCCAAGTCCCTTCTACAAGGTGTCAGTTGATTGTATTCAGATTGACAATCATTATTATTATATTATTATTATTATTATTATTTTGAGTAATAATAATTCTTGGTCTGGGAACGATCTTGAGATGCTAGGTGGAAAGAGACGATTACACTGTGTATACGACATGCAGAGATATAACAAAGTGTGTAAAACTGCAACCATTTAGGAGTGAATGCTGAAGGAAAGGAGTCTACTTTAAAGCCATTGTAATTGTAAAGATAGAAAAATACATCAAACAGAATCAGCATCTTTGGCTGCATGAGTAAAAAGAGGACAGCAAAGTCTCGAAAGTACTGTAAGAGGGAGCATAACATCTTGTAGAAATTCGTGAGATCTGGTGCTTGACCTCGTATATTGGTCCAAAAGGCAAGTAATAGCTGGACGAAATACCTTCCAGCTAATGGGGATGTAGGTTAAAAAAAAACATGACGGGAGAACTTCGACGGGAAGGTCATGCAAAAATTCTAGAACATCAATTCCAGAAGGTCTTTGCGTTGGGCCGTGCTTGACAACGTTGGTAACGATCTTCAAACGATGGAGGATTGTGAGGCGTTGATTTTAGATTAGCAAAACTGCATAGCATCAGCCAATGATGGTGCTGACTTACGGTTGGCTCCTGTGCTTCAACATACAAGCTGGGTATAGAACTGGTATACAATGTATCAGTCGCTCCACAAACAATGCATCCATAATCCAACTTTTAACTATTATGGTACGATACGGTCGTAGGACAATGTGATCAGCATACTAAGAAATATGTGACAACACTTTCAAAATATGGAGTGCTTGTATAGAGAAATACAGGGTTTCATAAAGTCTGGACGGATTTAATTTGCTTATAATTTTCATAAAAATGCTCATAATGAAATCAAATAAAGTGCAAACGGTAGCGGAAGGATTAAATTTTTAGTTGGCAACACTGTTAGATAAGCGGCAACTCTGAACACGTTGAGAGAGGGAGGGCAAGGGTCAGTTTCTTACCAAATTCCATCCATTGTTGTTTCCGGTCCATGGAACTCGGAATTCCAGACAACCGTGTTTAAGATAGCAAAGAAGACGATCAAGGCCAAAGGTTACAAAATCAAGATGCATGATGAAGATTTGGACATCCGGTTCAACTTCTGTGACGCTGTGAGTGGATTCCAGCGCCGCCTACGCGAATGTGTGGACGTAAATGGCGCCCAGTTGGAGGTGTGGCGGTGAATGAACTGAGCTGGTGCAGATTACAGGAAAAAATTTAATCCTTCCCCTACCGTTTGCACTTTATTTGATTTCAATATGTGCATTTTTATGTAAATTATAAGCGAATTAAATCCGTCCATACTTTATGAAAACCCTGTATTTTAACTCTCGTAGATGGATTGGTCAAGACAGCCGGTCAAATTGAAGGTCCAGAAATAAGCCGTGAACAAAACACAAGCATGTATGGTCTAGGGTAAGATCTGGTTGATGTACACATTCGTTAAAGAACAAAAATAGATATAGTTGTTGTTCTCGATGGAGAAAGTAATTCCAGTGGTCATTTATCAAAATGGAAGCATGTTCAGAGTTAGTTTTAATTATCTAGCAGCATCACTGAGAACACAAGAACGGCGATAAATTGCCAGCACGTCCACATACAACATTCCACGAACGGGAGCTAGTATCTCTGCGATATCACCATTTACTGCCACAGAAAAAGAGTCCCACTTAAGACACTGTCATGTGAAACTTCATTATCCAACTCCTTTCATTCATTTAAAAGTAGGATAAAGAGGTTGGATTTTTATTTTAGAGTATGATTATACTTTAAAAGTAGGATAAAGACGTTTGAATTTTATTTTACAGTATGATTCGAGTTTTCATAAACGACAAACATGACATAAATGCTTACGTTAGAATTCGTGTATAATGAGTAATTAATGTTTCAGTTGTAAGAAAGATTATACAGTATGTTCGTGTGAATTATGTTTTATATACATTCCTATTATATTTTGTGTGAATTTGGATTTTAAAGTACTTTCTGAAGGTATTTTTTTCAACTGAAAACTTTTAGATGTGAATTCGTTTCTTTTATTTATTGTGCATTGTGGAAAGCTGATTCTCCTTTCTTCCACATATGCATATATCAAAATGCAGATGAGTGCACATGTCCCTATCAATATGTAAATTTTGTTTCATTATCATTGGATAAGTAAATTAATTGTTTGTTTATTAGAATATTCTTATGTCTATTTCGATACTCCAGAGTGAAATATGACAGTATTGGTAAAATAATCTGTAAACTGTAAAAATTTTATTTTATCTAGTATGTTTAGTAAAATATAGGTGATTGTAGATTGCATCGCATAAGAGCATCGTTACTGTGAAGTACAGTAACAATGCAGGTTAATTACAGCATTGTTATGTGAATAATCACCAGCTTACAATGGTGAAAAAAAAACTATTATTTGGAAACAGGAATTTCTGCAGAACCTCCACGAAAAACGAAGCTTGGACAGAAAGTTTTTTTTTTTTTTTTTTTTTTTTTGAAGACAGTAGTCAGGCTTGATATGTGCTATCCGCTGTTTACTAAAAAACATGGAGGATGCATAGCTTGGTACAAGATTTAGGGAAGAGATAAGTGAGTGACAGAGTTGAGTTTATTTTTAGTTTAGCGTCCTGTTCAGCAGCGAGGCTATATGAGATGTGGACCTACTGATTAACGTGGAATCCGAACCACATGAGCTCCCGCCGGGAATCGAACCCGGGTCTCCCACGCCAAAGGCGCGTACTCTAACCGCTTAGCCACGAAGGAGCTCTGTGAGTGACAGAGTAACCAGTGGAAGAAAAAGGAGTAATGGTTGGAAGCACTTCTCTCGACATGGCCGTCCGCCTTTGTTTCCACTCTTGTAAATATATTTGTAAAACTCCGAAATTTGTAGTTGAATAGGGCAGGTTTTCATCTATCTCTAGAGAATTTCGTGACCTCAATAGCTCTAGCGTCACCTTACTAACCGTCGTTTTTGCCAGGCAGCGGACTCCAACTTCCTTTTTTCCCAGAATGCAATGGCCGGTGAAAATTGTGTTGTTGTATGTCAACTAAACTTAATACTGTCATATTCCATTACAATGTTCTTGGAACTCGCGAAAGTAATTCATAACATTTTTTTCGTGGTCCCCTCCGTCAGAGATTAATATTTCTCTATATTTTCAAAACTGTAACTGCATTTGCAGACTACCTCACCCTCCCTCTTTTGGAAGATGTGCAGGTGGAGATTTTGCAGACGACGCATCACCAATGACTAGAAAATGAAGGAATAACCTTGTGAGTTGGAATACAAAATTATCCAACAGTTCTCATGGAAGTTATCGGAAAGAATGCACACTTCAGATTTTTTTAAAAATATTTCTGTGCATTTACAGTTAGTGAAGCTTTGAAACGACTGCGGTCCGTACAATAGTTATATCGATATATGGAGATATACTCCCAATTATCGTCCAAGTACAATTATCGTCCAAGAAAAGTATATTCGAGTGCCCTAGTTTTAACTGAAAAAGATTTAATTGTAATTATGCTATGTGAATACCTCATTCTAAACTAACTGGTCCGTAACGTTGTAGGACAGTGTCAACTACAGTGGAGAGATTTTTTTTATCTGACTCAGGCCGACGAGGTTCGCATCTCGAAAGTGAAGATAAGAAAGAAAAGTGGTAGTTCAGTCCCAATTTCCGTTTCTTTCTACAGTATATCGGTTAAACAAGCAAGTTTAACTAAGTGTTCCGCATGTAACTGTGCTACGTTATTAAGTACTTAAGACGAGACGAGACCCGCTGGACTGTGCAATGTCTATTATAAGCCAGTGACCAAATGGGTATCTTTAAGACACAGTTTGAGGGTATCTGGAACTTTCAGTGCTCATGATTGACATGGGATTATTCTTCATCTCACAGGAACTTTCCACCAACTTTACAAGGAATTTCTGACCTTAGTTTTCTCCCTAACGCAAGGTACTGTGACACAAACTCTTTCTACAGTGGTTTATTGTCAGAGAATATTAACGGTGTTATTTCAACTAACGAGGAATATAACTACAAACTAAGAGTTAATGTTTAGAAGTCACCTAATATCGAAATTCAATTTTTTTTTTTTTTTTTGTCAGCGGTAAGGGAGGCTGTAATAAATTGCCATTAATATTTGAATAGTTGCACCATAGCCGGGTATACTACAGAGGTTGTGACATTTTTTTTTTTTTTTAGATTCGTACACATACCTCTCCCTGCTTTACTAGAAAATTCATGAGTAATTTGAAGTGATAGTATTCTATACCACTAAGTGGTAACCCTGAGATAAGATATGGCTGTTTTGCCATATTATTGCGTTATTGTGGTAGTGGTGGCTCCGGAGGGAAATCAAGGTGCATGGCTTCTCCTCAATTTACGTATGTGATTTAGGTGTATTATAATTTTATATTTAGATAGTGTTGGTGACCCAACCACCAAGAACGAAGAGACCCACTACCGCCACACGCATTCCACAGCATAAAGTCTTTCACTTTACTTTATGGATAATGTTTTTTACTTTAAGTAAGACTCCCTGTTTAAAAATTTAATAGTCGATGTAAAAGAGTTCGTATCTTTACAATGAAAATAAAGTTTATGTTCAGCGTACGTTGAATTTTTATGTAATTATTTTTGGAATACACATATTCTTCAAATTTCAAGAAATTAGTCAATAGTCCTGCTATGCTCACGAAAACTTAGCACGAACTTTAGTTTGCGATTTTCTCGAATTTGAAGCCGCTACAATCTAATATTTTTACGGTATAATCCGGTACAAAGGCAGTACAAACGTAAGGGATGCGTGCGTTTATAATCTTCAAATGTTGTCCTGCTAAGTTCACACACACGTCAAAACTTCCAGATGCACACTTTAAAATAGCGGAGAGAACATACATATCTTTTACGTTTACACAAATTGGTGCATGGTATAATTGAATGTCCCGATCTTACTTCGAAGGTTCAGTTGCATGCCCCGTCTGGTGAAACCCGCGTAGGCAGTGAAATATACTTTCATTTCAACACCAAATACCCTCGCTAAGCTTCCTATATGGAGGATAAGTGCTTCCTACAATACAAATAAAAAGGTATCTGGTATAGATGTTTTTGGAATGTCGGAGACTGTATATAAGAATACACTTAAAACTATATGTGATAAAGAAAATGTATAAATATATAATTTTGTTAAAAGATATAACTCTGGATAAATGTCTTTATAGAAGAACAATAATTTAACTGGGCCTAGAGCCTGTTGTGTTCAATAAATCAGTGCTATTAACTTCCAAATTATTTATTTACTTGAACTTTTTCCCCTTTCAATGTACTAGTGAACTGCGTTGCATATTGAGAAATAAGGGTAGATTTCTGAACTATGGGGTTTAATATTAAAACAAAGTGGTAGATCTGTGACTTCGGTTGCAACTGAGACATAGGTTTCCAAGATGGAACCTGTTCTTTAGATGCTGAATCCATATGAAAATATTCGATCTATTGCCGGTTTTCATCCAGGGGGATCCGAATTGAAACCTGAAGTTGTACAGCTTTCCACCTTTATAGACATAAGGGTAGAAATAGAAGCTATTCCTATATTATTTATATATATATATATATATATATATATATATATATATATATATATATATTGAACTACTCATATATGAATAGTTCAATTTCTATCGTTGTATATTATAGTATGCTGGTGTGCGTTTCAAGACATCTCTCTGTAAGAAGTCTTCTAGAAACGGGGAATACGTTTCGAAGTGCACTGATAGTTTTGATCATGATCGATAGATGAGTGGGGTGAAAACCATGTTTAAATTGGTTGAGTGGTTCAGTATCGACATATTCTTAATCGAAATAGTTTTTAGAATTCCAACATTGTGGACTAAAGTATTTCGTTATTTCAGTTAATTCAATTGATCGCAACAATAAAAAGGACAGTATCGTTCATTATATAAATTAAACCAGTTTATTTTAAATTAATTTAAATTTTTAACATAATAGCAATATCTGCAGATTCAGTTTATTATGAACATAGCCGAGGCTTTTAGAATTGACAACTCTATAACCGCCACCAAGTTATAGAATTATTTTTTTTGTGGACGCTCTGTATATTTCGTAAAGGCCGTGATTATTTTTTCGATTTATACTGTATTCTGCGACGCAAATAAGTTCTTTCTTCTGTTGGAACTGTTTTTCTTAACACGCAATCTAACAAAGAAGTCTTTCATTGCTTTTTCATATACATATATTTTAAACATTGCTTTTTGGTGAGAACGTTTCAGTGAGCGACAAACCTTTTCAGTTTTTCTCCCTGACATTAATATGCACAATATATATTCTACAGTTATTTAGAACTGAATTAAGTGCTTTCTTCAATCGTTTGTGGAAATATTGCAGTAGATTAGAGCAAATCACAGTAGACCAGATGTTCGTACACCAGAGTGACGCCAGCTACATCGCTTTTCCAGTTCGTTATCTGTACTTTCACACACCCGAGTTAACGCAATGTCTGGTGCGTTGTGGCCAGTGGGCTAAAATTAACATAAATTCTTTTCCGTATTCTGTTTGCATGTGCATACAGGTGAATTAACTGAGTAGTTTTTAGAATGAACTGCCAACATTCTTCAGTGAACCATTGCAGCTCGTATCTCGAACCTTTGCGCTCGAAGAGTTTGACTCCAGGTTTAGAAGCCGTAACTACGCAAGTCGCGTCGAGCTTCAAGTATGACTTTGTGTTAAGGGGCATAAGCTATTAGCCGGTGAAGGACGTTTTCTTACGGCTAGCTCCAACTAGTGAAGTCCCAGGTTTACATACCTTGTGCCTATAAGTTATAAACGCGCCCTCCAACATTAGCACTCTACTTTGGAGACTATGTAAGTTTATCGAAGGTTCGCGTCGATTCTTCATGACTGTTTGGAGCAGTAACTACATTTCTACGTGAGATTATACCGGCAACTCCCCCCCCCCTGCGGCAATGGTTTGAGAAAAGCATTTATAGTGAAATCTCAATTATAATTTTCTTTATATAAATCAAAGTGATAAAGGACTACAATATAGTGAAAAGTAAAGTGCGATTTTGATAATGAAATAATTACATATATAGTCTAGTGTTAAGTGTTGTGATCATTTCTCTGTTATTTTTCTTTTTAATAGTATTCTAATAAATAAGTATAGTGTCATTTAACCCAGTGTATTTTCATTGTATGTGCGAATGATGTTTGAGTGCGTTATGGTCTGGATGACCGTCTGATCGTCCGTGACGTTTTCGAGACGAGACATCCGAACCTCTCGGCGACTAATGCTCATCTCATCATTGAGACCGACGGGCAATTTGGAAACAATTTTGTAATCCTTTGGAGAGGTCCTTCAACGTCCTACCCAGGTAAATCCAGGTCTCCAGCAAATACCCATTGGCAGGACCACGGAGGACAGAACCACGAACAGTGACCCGATACACTTGACGGTTACTAATAAATGGCAGCCCGAACAACGACCTGATACCTGGTCGGTTACAAATAATTGCCGCCCGAACAGAGACGACGAATTGGTTACAAATAAATGACGCCCGAACTACCGACCCGAATCGAGACCATTGGTGCTCGAATACTTATAAGATAGATATTTTAGTATACCATTTCTCTTTCAGATTAGTATCAGGAATTTGAAAAACAAATCTTTCAGGTGATTTTAATCATATGTTTTTGTGATAGTTTATTTTTGTCCAAGATGGCACAGCAGGAAGTAGATATGGTTAATAAGATAAGTTTACTTTTTAATGAGAATTTTGATAGATTAAGAAAGAAAATTGGAGAGATGGTTGAGCAATATAGGAAAGAAATGAAAGAGACCCGTGCTAAGTTTAAAGAGGATTTTGCTAGGTTAGAACGAAAACTAGATAAAAACAACGAGAATCTCGTTAAAGAATGGATTAGATCAGAAGATAGACGGTTTACGGGATGTGTTTCGTAAAAATAGACTGCAAACAGAGAGCACTGAAAACAAAACAGCGGAATTTGAACCTCAAGTAGAGTTAGATACTTCTAACGAACATGAAGCACAGGAATCAGAGTCCCAAATAGAGATAGATATTTTGAATCAACCTCGTAATAGACATGTTAACGATTTCGTTTATTTAGAATCTAATGACACCGCTAGTAGTAGTAGTAGAAACAATTACGAACTTATGACTGCAGACGACAGAGGTCGCAAATGCACTAAAACAGCTGTCACAAACCAGAGAAAAAGCGCAAACGAGGTTATAGTCATTGTAATAAGCAAAGATGCGAATATCAGATAGTACACAATACAAAATTTAAAGAAAATCAGAACCAAGGTCGCACACGAAAAGACTGACAGGAATACGAGGAGTCGTAAATCACGGCCACGTACTCTGAGTTATCACAAGCGAGACAGTAACCACAACTTGTATGACAACATTAAGAATAGAATCACACGTAGAGGTAACCGTTGTAGGAATAGACAAACCAACTGTAGTTATGAAGATAGGAATAGTAATCATAGAAAAAAAGGTCCCTTATTTTCGTACTTCAGTGATTATATTCTTGTTTGTGTCTCATATTTTGTTTTAACTAGTTTGAATCGTGTACTGTATGTTCCCTTCTGCATCCAAGATTCATATGGGCATTCATATAGGCCTATCTTCAAACGTTGAGAACACTACACATCATGACTTTACAGGTATGGTTCTACTCATAATTAGATTTTCTGCATGTTGTAATGTGTGTTCCGTGCCATTTAACAAAACTTCATTTTCCTAGGTTGGCAACACTGCATTACATATGATGTTATTGAGTATGTCTGTGGGAACAATGATTGCTTACTATACTGTAGTGTCAATGTCTTTGGATTACTTTAATCATTTTGTAGTTCTTTCTGTGTCAGTGTATCTTTTGCATTTTCATCTTCACATCATTCTAGATTCTTCTTTCCTCTGGATCTCCTGTGTTTTTGGGTGTCGGCCCGTAAAACTCTGGATTTCTCACTTTTCTGCACTCTTCTATCGATTGCACATTGATTGGACAACGCTACTATCAATATAAGATGCTCCCTTGTGAGCCAGTGGACTCCAATAACATCGACGTCTCTGATTCAGGTATGTTTAAGTCTAGCTCCGCACTCGAAGTTTCTGACACATGGAACGAAATGCAATGCCACCATTGCAATAGATATTTTCTCAATCAAAGAGGTTTGTTAGTTCATATTGGCAAGTGCCATCACAATATATTCAAAAATAAAGAACTAATCGCAAAATCAAACCACCTCGTCAATCATTTACCAAATTTATTATCACACGAAATTCTGGATATCAATTCGCCAGAATCATCAGCCAAACTAGGCTATCTTTCTCACTAGAAGTCCAACATTCCGATCCTTTGTCGAGTTCCACAAGGCGCTCATTCATTTATAGCAGATTCTTTATATGAAGTAATTAAAAATGTCACAAATACTAACGACTTCGAATCTTGGATAGACCATTTCCTCTTTTCGTATGTGGTCCTATCCATCCCACCACTTTCTGGAAAAGTCTCAAATCTCACCACTTGGGTCAAGGGCGCAAATGTTGTGGTTTCCAAGGGCGGGCAAGTATAAGCGACGTTTCAAAAATAGTTTTAAATTTTGCTGTAACTAATGTAAAAATTATATTGGATTTTCGATATTCCTCTAGGGGGGGCAAGCGTCCCACCTTGCCCTTTCCCCCGTTGGGCGCTCTTCACTTGGGTGAAACAAACAGTCAGAAACTTTTCTCAAAATCATCGGGAAGCGCTATTAGACCAGCATTTACAAGCCTACTATAAACCTCGGAAAGCAGCAAAAGCAAAGCCCTTCAACTCCAAGATTATAGAACAGAAATTAATTATCAGACGGTGATATTAGTGGTATAGTGGGATTATTGATTTCTGAAGACATAATGACCATACCATATGCGTCAATGTTGAAAGCTCTTACAGAAAAGCCTCTTGCTCACTTCCACTCATTTGTAACTTTCAAAGCACTGGAAGCAAAATTTGAAAAGAAAGAAAAACTACATTTATAGGTATAATATGGTGGCTTTCAATTTGCACATGATTTACTTTTAATTTGAATTATGTGGTAGTTAGTTCCCTATTGTTTCTTGTCTAATATAATAAAATAACCCTGCTTATATATTTTTAAAGTATTTGTAATGATAGAACAGTGCAGATCTATTTTAATTATTTTTAATTATTATGTACAGTGAATATTTTATCACTTTTCCTTATACTATTCCACTAAATTTATTTGTAGTTTTCAGTAAAAATCTGCAATAAGAATACTGCCTCAAAGCTTTCGGTACGGCTCAGAAAGGGAAACCGATATATGGCGTCACGCCAAAACGATTGTTTCTATTGCTGTGACGTAAGCAGCTAATTTCTGCATTGTTAAAAGCTTTGTAACTCCATAAATATTTTTCTGAGATTTTTCGTATGTTATATTGAACACGAATTCTACACGGTAGTATCATTAAATCGCAACTTTTGAGCAGAAAGCAAATGTCCTTTATTCTCCAGGCCACACCTGAAATCATCACGGATTCTAGGTCACTCTCTAGTGCTATTTTCCTCTACATGCCAAAATCAATTTAGTGATGAACAAAAGTAATTCGGCCATTCCACGTAAATATCAGCCTAAGGACAGAAAATTGTTGTAAATATATTTTGCTCGTTATTTATATAAAAATTACCAGAAAGGTTCAAAATTTATTATGCAGATCGATTTCTTGTTAAAAAGTTTTAGTTTTTGTCTTTTTGAGCGATTGAAATTCCATGCTGCACGAAGCCAGTCGAAGGGAGAATTTACCAACAATATTGGACACCACTAAACAACACACGAGAAGCATTTGATTCAGTTGCACTGTGGTGTAGACAAGCACATACACCTTAGGATCTATGTAACCCGCCTGGGTTCGATTCTCTTGTTCGGGCAGTAAAAATTTTTATTTATGGTAGACTTAGTGGTTAGAGGGAACAAGCATTTCACTCCGCTATTAGCAATGGCTAGAATAAAAGACATGCAAACCTCCAATTAGATCACGAACTCAGACTGAGGTTGGACTTGCGCGTACTCACCGTCTTCGGTAAGCCCGTTAACATTTACGGAATGAATACAAGTACCTGGATACAATACCCACAATCTCGGTAATTGTTCATGCGGTAGTGATTCATGCTGAAACAACAACAGAAAACAAAACGAATACATGAAATAGAATTTATTTGATTAAAAATAATTCACATATGAAATTACTTACGTACACCCTTTTTCAAGAAATTTTGTTAATAAATTTTTCTGTACGTTTTAAATACCTTTTAGCCCATTTGAGATTTCAATAAAAAAATAAAAAAAATAACGAGGAGTAAATTTAGATAGAAATAATAGATTTTTGCCTACTCAGGCTTGCTAGCACATGACCACCTAGCACACGTCGATTTATTTAATATCACTTCACAACACAACACTAACATGGGATTCAAATGAAAGAAAGGGGGGAAATTGAAGTAATTGCTCGCAATCATCTCTTCTCTGTTTCATAATAGTTTTCTGGCTCCGTCCTGGTTACTGCGGCTCAGTTCTGACCATTATCAGACTTGTGATTGAATTACTCAAAATCAGACAATTGTCTTTCTCAAAATCAGACAATTGTGCTTCCTTAACCTTTTCCCGTATTTCTGAAATTGAAACAAATTCACTTTCTGTTTTACTATCAAGTGTATTACAGACTGCAACTCTATCTAACGATTTACAATGCGATTTTTCGATCTCACAATCAATCTCTGAAATTTGTCGTGAATAGCAATCAAACAAAAATTTATCCCCATTGGCGATTTCTAAGTTTAGCACTTTCATTTCTTTTTTATTACTACAAGAATTTCGAATTTTATCGTAAGCTTGGTCAGAAAGAATAACATGATTAACCCATTCTTTTTCTAATTTACACCTTTCACTTACCAGATAATTTACTATGGGACATTCTACATTCACTTTTCCAATCTCAAATAAAATTTCCGATCCATCATCACTGTTGCAAATAACATTCATATTAGTTTCATTACCAGCTTGAGACACAAAGTTTACTTTTTGCTGTACGTCACCTTTAGTTAAAATTTTTGTTACTTTGGTATTGTCAACTTGACCACCTAGCATAGGTACGTTAATGATTTCCCCTTCTTTTTCAACCGTAATAGAATTATCACCAAAATCTATCTTTGCCTTGGATTGAGTAAGGAAATTTCTACCCAATAAGCATTCAGTATTCAAGTCAGAGACAACTAGCACACGTACGTCAAAACAAACTTTCCCTATTTCAATACACAATATTGTTTCATCTTGCACCTGTTTCTTTTTCTTACCTGAAAAATCCATCAACAAAATATGTGGAGCTGGTCGCAAGTGAGGGTGGGATATGATTGACGCTACCCGTTTCCATGTCTCTAAAGACAAAAGGCTAACTGATGCTCCAGAGTCACACAAGGCTACTACTGGTTGATTTAAAGTCTGTACCTTTATCTCAGCTGACCTACATTGACTATTAAAATTTCGTTCTTCATCGCTACTCTCAGATGAATCGATGTCCCAGCTTACAACATTCACTACATTCTTTCCAATCACAACAAGCTCGCATTGCGAATCATTTTTGAGGGCATTTTGACTTTCAGTATCTTATTACCATTTACATTACCAACTCTGTCAACCGCACTCGCGTTGGAGAGTAACATTAGTATAAATTCTGGTCTTTATTTTGTGGGAACATAACTCTTGGGCTATAATATGGAAATTGTGGTGCAGGTTGACTATATGTAGGCATTGACTGTGCTCGATTTATACCTTCATCATAATTACTGTTTACAAAATTAACTCTTTAGTTTTGATTCGAGGTTTCATAATCACGATCGTCTTCATAGTTATTACGATTATTACCTTGGCTCTCATTACGATCATTATTTCCAGCATGACTATTCTTACCTTTGTTCCAATGAAAGCTTTTCTTGTTCGGATTTCCCTTCCTTTTCGTTCCTTTGAATTTCCCTTTAGATGAATTTTCACGATTTTCATTACCATAATTTTCCCTTTTGTTGGACTTCTCATAATTGCCCTGCACTTCCTCTACTTGATTAACACGTACAGTTCTACCATGAAAATTGTTCCTATCATTGATATTTCTACTGTCATAATACAATGCTTCAAGATTTTGTATGGCAGTTAAAAATGAATTAAAACCTAAATTTGGGAACAATGCTAACTGTCGTCGGTAAGAAATGGGTATCAGCCGTTTAATTGTGTTTACAATAATAGTTTCCGGTATACCAGATGACAAACCACGTATCTTCTTGAATCTTTTGTAAACAAAGTCGGTAACGGTACCATCAGTTTTCGGATTGAACGCTTGAGATTGCAACACCGACAATTTACTTGCTACAACTTGTTCAGATGCAAATTGAGCTTTAAATTCTTTAGTAAAGTCTTCAAATGAACGAAATGTACCTAATTTTGATTTGTACCACTCACGAGCATTACCGGTAAAAACAAATCCTAGTACATCTAAATATTGAGATTTAGGTAAGTCTACAGCGTGCGCAGCGAGCTTAAACTGCTTTAAGAACGAAGTTGGTGACTCATCATCTTCTAAACCTGAAACCTTTGGAAACATTTCAATGTCACCATGACGTAGTATTCGTCGTTTAGCGTTTTTCACATCACCCCTGTCTGATTTTCTTACTTTAATTCGTTTCTTTAATTTTATCTCACTTGCTGTCGAAGAACTAGAATCTGTTTGGTTGGAACTACTAGTTTCTTCCTTGCTGTATTTTGATTTATGGCTACTCCTATCATCACCCGATATACTTAATCTGCGTCAATTGCGTTCACTCCCCTCTCTGTTAGCACTTTCAACTAATGAGGTTAACTTGTTTGAGTTTCATCTACTTTTATTTCTAAACCTGACAACCTATCGCTTATTAAAGCAATGTTCTTATTCATGTTTATAATATCAATACCTTGAGGAATTGTGTTCTGTGACAAACTATCGACCCTACGGTGCAATATTGTGACATTTCTTTCTAACTTATCAGTCGTATTACTTAATCCCACTAATATTTTTTCTTTATTTTCTAGATTACTTTCAATATTGTTTAGTGACTCCTCGATCGCTTCGATTTTTTCGAATGCTCGGTCTGTCTTTTCTTCACATTTACCTAAATCAACAGTAATGTTCTCAAGTTCTTGACAATTCTGAACAGTTTTCCCCCATACTTTCTCGCATTTATCATTTACCTTCTCGCATTTCGCGTCTATTTCCTTAGATATTTATTCATATCTGCCCACACATTCTTTTCTTATTATTTTTAATTGCACCTCAAGTTTATCATCAATCTGCTTTTTTGTTGCTTCAGAAACTTCCACTATTTTACTTTCTAAAGATTCACGTACCTTATTGGTTTGTTCGCTAACTTCACCTATTTTCTAAAGCTTCGTTAACTTTTTCTATTTTGTTTTCTAATGATTCGCGTAAATTATTAGTTTGTTCAATGAGTTCATCTTTATTTGTTTAATTGCATCCAACAATAACTTATTACTTTCATCCATTTTGCACAACTATATAAAAATTCTAAACACGAGTCAGAAACTTACCTTTCACCTTTACGTTTCTAAACATGAATGACTACTTTTGCTTTAACGGTGCAGGAGTTCTGTGCCTGTTTGGTGCGCCATTCTTGTAACCCGCCTGGGTTCGATTCTCTTGTTCGGGCAGTAAAAATTTTTATTTATGGTAGACTTAGTGGTTAGAGGGAACAAGCATTTCACTCCGCTATTAGCAATGGCTAGAATAAAAGACATGCAAACCTCCAATTAGATCACGAACTCAGACTGAGGTTGGACTTGCGCGTACTCACCGTCTTCGGTAAGCCCGTTAACATTTACGGAATGAATACAAGTACCTGGATACAATACCCACAATCTCGGTAATTGTTCATGCGGTAGTGATTCATGCTGAAACAACAACAGAAAACAAAACGAATACATGAAATAGAATTTATTTGATTAAAAATAATTCACATATGAAATTACTTACGTACACCTTTTTTCAAGAAATTTTGTTAATAAATTTTTCTGTACGTTTTAATACCTTTTAGCCCATTTGAGATTTCAATAAAAAAATAAAAAAATAACGAGGAATAAATTTAGATTGAAATAATAGATTTTTGCCTACTTAGGCTTGCTAGCACATGACCACCTAGCACACGTCGATTTACTTAATATCACTTCACAACACAACACCAACATGGGATTAAAATGAAGGAAAGGGGGGAAATTGAAGTAATTGCTCGCAATCATCTCTTCTCTGTTTCATAATAGTTTTCTGGCTCCGTCCTGGTTACTGCGGCTCAGCTCCGACCATTATCAGATTTGTGACTGAATTACCAAATATTGAATAAATTGATAACACAACAAATGGGATTGCTTTTGTTAATCATTCGTATTGTTTTATCATGATAATCGATAATGTTGATAGCAAAAATTAAATATTTTTTATATACCACTTTGATTCCTAGTTTCCACGGCGTGCACTTCTGTTAATTTGAGTAATTTTCTTTACTTTTGCATACGTTCAATTACTCCATTAAAATTTCACGTTGAAATAATTGCATTAATCATAGTTCACATTTGCAGGATTAATTCAACAACATTTTGAACGATGGTCCACAAATTTTAAGATTTTCTCAACACGCTATGCATTTCTTGGTTTGTCTATGCAACCATGGCGTTACAATGCACACCTTCGCGCGTTCAGCATCAAGCGTCTGTATTCTTACACCTGATACTGACTCAGGGTTGCCACACTCGAGACTCGCGATGATGCCAAACACGGGTCTGAATTATGCTAGATTTTTGTAAATTATGCCAGATTTTCAAATTATCTTTCCTAACTAATTTTAAAGACCCTAACTAATTTTAATTGAATGTATTAACTGTATTCAGGTATAAATCTAATATGACGCTGTCACGAATGATGATAAATGCCACGTTATAGAGGAGGATGGTCGAATTTATATTTTATGAATGGATAACATTGTAAGAAATATATACACAACATGCCGCTTCCGACACAGCCCTGAATCATTTCTTTTAGTGTATTTAGCAGTTGTCCCCTGACGCTCAAATCCCTCCCCTCTCAAGTTGTAAATTGAAAGGAACAGAAACATCCAAGATAACCACACATTCAGGTGTCAGTTGGCAGTAATAAAACTATGGGTAAATAAATATGTTTTGCAGAGTCACGTTTGCTATTTTTGAACATTTGCGTTTGCTCTGAATTCAACAAAAAAATTACAACCGCAGAAATACTGACTGGTTTCATTGCTCCAACTAAAAAGAATAATTCCCGACGGTCCTTGAACCATCTAAATTTTCGTTCTTTTATGTTTAAGAGAGGGTAAAATGAAATTATGCTAGATTTGGCCAGGATGCTAAAGTCAAGATGCTAGATGCTAAATGCATGTGGATTATGCTAGATCTAGCACCAAGATGCTAGATATGGTTTCACTGTACTGACTACACTTATTATTGAAAAACATTCTTTGATAGACAATATACACATTGTCGAGTTTCACTCTTATTCGCCATTAAAGTAACATAATCAAAGTGCTAAAAGTGATAGGGATAAGCATCGATGATGCTGGAAATAATTGAACTATTTTCTTATAAAGTTACTGCCGCTTTACATTCCTTTGTGCCTTGAACAGGCAATGCAAGTCACCACTGCACAGCGTTGCCAACACATAAAAAAAAAAAAAACAGAACCATAATAATAAGGTTTGCGTCAACGTATAATGCATGTAGCCTTATTCCACTTCAGATGAGACTGACTGAGGAATTTAAAATGGAATGGGAGTGTGGGAGGACACACGCTCACAACTGAAGCTCAGGAGTTTTAAGTGTTAGTATATTAAGTAGTCTACTATTTGACTACTTTTGGTATCAATGTAATTATGTAACGCTCGTTACAAAAAAGATATATTTTTTTGTATACATCTTGTACTAAAAGTCAGAAGTAATCTAGCTTTTGCAAAAGTAAAAATGAGCACATGGGTAATACAAGAAAATGAATATCATTATATTTATAGTTTAGTAGGCAAAAACTGCGTAACGGATGTTACATTGTCAATGTAACGGGTGTTACATGTGAATTGTTGGCTTGGTTTGACAGTGATATTTTGTACACTTAGGCTAGCTCTAAGACTCTAAAGAGGGATTTTGAAGTTAGTATAGATTGTCCTCTTCTGAAGACATGAATTATGGTAAGGGTGAACAGTGTGCGAATTAAGGGACATTGAACCGGAGGTGATGAAGTGCACTCCAGAGAAAATAACATCTAGCAGATATCGTGGGATGGGGGACTCCCTCTCATGCCCTCGTTAATCGCACACTCAGAGTAGTGATTAAATGTCATAAAAGCGCCATATTTCAATTAAGTATTCATGACATACTAGAAGTCTACTTCTTTGTCAGAAGCCCAATACGCTGCTTTGGAAGTCTTCGTTTAGCAAATCATTGGAGGCTGCAGCGCGACAGATTTTCATCAAGAAACCAGAAAAACCCTACACTACAGTGATGTGTACGAAGACTCCGAATGAAGTTGTGATCAGCCCTTTGCGGAAAGATGTTTGTGTTGGAGTGTTGTCTTGCTGGCAATGAAAGATGAAATAAGTAACAAAGACTATCGTCAAGTTGGAATCCATCAAGGACCTTCGGACGAAAATGGTGATATTAGAGTTATGTTCTTGAAATCTTGTGGTGAAAAGGAATTCGAACTATGCCAAAGTTTAGAAAGTATACTAGTGACCAGAGATGGGCATTTTTGCTAACCCTCACCCTCAATTGACTCCTTCACCCTCACCCTCAGCTACCCTCAACCTCAGTTGACTCCCTCACAGTCACCCTCAGCCACCCTCAGCCACCCTCACCCTCAGTCGACTCCCTTACCCTCACCTTCAGCCACCCTCACCCTCAGTCGACTCCCTTACCCTCACCCTCAGCCACCCTCACCCTCTATCGACTCCCTCGCCCTCAGTCACCTTCTATCAACTCCCTCACACACAGTTTCTTTCATGTACTAAATAAACAATAAGTAAGGGTTAATATGATTCTCATTCAAGTGATTGAAATTTATATATTGTAATTTAGTAGATATACATTATATCTACGGTATAATATTATTTATATTATATATATATATATATATATATATATATATATATATATATATATATATATATATATATATATATATATATATATTTTAGATGGCCATTTTGCACTAGGATCCTTCGCGCTCGGGTTCAGCAAGACAAGAAAGAAAATCAAAGGGTCGCGGACATAAGCTCACTGGACATAAGCTCACCACTAATAATATAATTATATTGTGAGATCATTAATGCAAAAAGGAATACAATAATGATAACTAAATACATTTATAGGTTAACTAATTTAATTGCAAAGGAAAATAAACCTGAATAAAATAAAAGAAGCAACTTAAAAATGGCAAACAGAAAATATGACAAAAATGAAAACCAAATTTTAAATGTTAATATGAAGTAGATTTTGAATATAAAAATATAAATTGAAATCGGATTTGGACAAACAAAAGAGTACTACTTCCTTTTACTGAAGAAAGTAATCCAACCCTCTCCTCTATGCTGAAACTTTCGGTGCAGGAAATTTAGGTGCATTTCGCCAGCCTCCCCACCTTGGAGTTTCGAAAAAAAAAACCTATGCCAATCGTTTGTGCTACGTTTGTGCCGGAATGTACCGCAAAAATTTTCGTTTGTAACACTTCCGGTACGAAGTTATAATAGTTTTAATGTGGGGGGGCTGGGGAAACGGCAGCCCCCCCACCTTGGAATTTCGAAACGAAACCTATGGCAATCGTTTGTGCTACGTTTGTGCCGGAATGTACCGCAAAAATGTTCGTTTGTACCACTTCCGGTACGAAGTTATAAGGGTTTTAAAGTGGGGGGGCTGGAGAATCGGCAGCCTCCAAACTTGGAATTTCGAAACAAAACCTATGGGAATCGTTTGTGCTACGTTTATGCCGGAATGTACCGCAAAAATTTTTGTTTGTACCACTTCCGGTACGAAGTTATAAGGGTTTCAAAGTGGGGGGCTGAAGAAACGGAAGCCTCCAACCCTGGAATTTCGAAACAAAAGGTATGCCAATCGTTTGTGCTACGTTTGTGCCGGAATGTACCGCAAAAATTTTTGTCTGTACCACTTCCGGTACGAAGTTATAAGGGTTTTGATGTGGGGGGCTAGGGAAACGGCAGCCTCCAACCTAGGAATTTCAAAACAAAACCTATGCCAATCGTTTGTGCTACGTTTGTGCCGGAATGTACAGCAAAAATTTTCGTTTGTACCACTTCCGGTACGAAGTTATAAGGGTTTTGAAGTGGAGGGGCTGCAGAAACGGAAGCCTGCAACCTTGGAATTTCGAAACAAAAAGTATGCTAATCGTTTGTGCTACGTTTGTGCCGGAATGTACCGCAAAAATTTTCGTTTGTACCACTTCCGGTACGAAATTGTAAGGGATTTGAAGTGGCGGGGCTGGAGAAACGGCAGCCTCCAAACTTGGAATTTCGAAACAAAACCTATGGGAATCGTTTGTGCTACGTTTATGCCGGAATGTACAGCAAAAATTTTCGTTTGTACCACTTCCGGTATGAGGTTATAAGGTTTTAAAGTGGGGGGGGGGGGCGGGAGAAACGGCAGCCTCCAAACTTGGAATTTCGAAACAAAAACTATGCCAATCGTTTGTGCTACGTTTGTGCCGGACAAAAATTTTCGTTTGTACTACTTCCGGTACGAAGTTATAAAGGTTTCAAAGTGGGGAGGCTGGAGAAACGGGAGCCTCCAACCTTGGAATTTCGAAACAAAACCTATGCCAATAGTGTGTGCTACGTTTGTGCCGGAATGTACCGCAAAAATTTTCGTCTGTACCGCTTCCGGTACGAAGTTATAAGGGTTTTAAATTGGGTGCCTGGAGAAACGGTAGCCTCTAAACTTGGAATTTCGAAACAAAACCTATGGCAATCGTTTGTGCTACGTTTGTGCTGGAATGTACCGCAAAAATTTTCGTTTGTACCACTTCCGGTACGAAGTTATAAGGGTTTTAAAGTGGGGAACTGGAGAAACGGCAACCCCCTACCTTGGAATTTCGAAACAAAACCTATGCCAATCGTTTGTGCTACGTTTGTGCCGGAATGTACCGCAAAAAAAATTACGTGCCTGAAGTTGGCCCCCCACCTCTCCCAAATCACACCAAACGTTGCACATCGTTAATGCATCGTTAGTGCACGTTAGTGCATTTAGAACTAACGTTTGTGCTATCAGCGTTTACGAGATATTGAAGATTTTGGTTTGGGACCTACTTCATATGAAGTTAGCCCCCCCCCATCTTTATGCAGACAGATTTTCACTAAACTAAGCGCATCGTTAGTGCATCGTTAGTGCACTTAAACACACTCAGCACTACCGTAAGTGCTACCATATTTTTGGATTATTCAAGATTTTCGGTGGGGTGGCCAACTTCAGAAATATCAAATTCTATACAAATAGAGGTAGAAACATGGGGTTGACGGTAATCGTTAGTGCATTGTTAGTGCACTTAAACGCAATAAGCACTAACGTTAGTGCTATCATATTTTGGGATTTATTCAAGATTTTTGGTGGGGGGCCAACTTCAGAAATATCAAATTTTATACAAATAGAGGTAGAAACATGGAGTTAACGGCAATCGTTAGAGCGTGATTAGTGCACTTAAATGCACTAAGCACTAACGTTAGCGCTACTATATTTTGAAATTTATTCAAAAAATTTGGTGGGGTGGGCAACTTCAGTAATTTCAAATTCCATACAAAGTGTCAGTATTTTCAGGAATCAGTAACGAATGCACTAATTACTTTGTTAGTGCTTGAAGAGGGCGCAAATTCACGCTGACCACCAAAGATATTTTACTTGTAGCACCTACACTAATTAAGCACTAACGTTAGGGGTTGGTGCACGAAGAAGCACTAACGATGCACTAAGGATTGTACTGGAAATGATCATTAGTGCTTTTTAATTTGGCAGAAATTTGACACAGTGAAAAACTCCCCTTAAATTTCTTATGTGAGTTTCCTGAGATGTAACTGGCCATAACTACACTAATAGTGAAGCACTAACGAAAACATCTCTAATTTTTTCGTTATTGGTTGAAGTGGGGCGCCAAGTTCATGAAAGCTTCCAAAGGTTTTTTTACTTGTAGGACCTACATTAATGAAGAACTAACGTTAGGTGTTAATGCACTAAGAAACACTAACGATTTCAGTAGAAGAGGTCATTAGTGCTTTTGATTTTGGCGGAAATTTGACGCAATGAAAAATTCCACATGAATCTCTTATGGGATTTTTGTGGCATATAATTGGCCATATCTACATCAATAGTTAAGCATTAACGGAACTATGAGTGTTTTGCAGAAGCGCTAACGATACATTAACGAATTGACTTATTTTTCGTTACTGCTTGAAGTGGGAACCAAGTTCACGCTGGCCCGCAAAGGTTTCTTACTTGTAGCACCTACACTAATGAAGCACGAAACTTAGGTGTTGGTGCACTAGGAAGCACTAATATTACAAGGAAAGAACACTTTCGAATTTATCGTGAACTTAGCCCCCACTACAAGCACTAACGAAAAAATTAGTTTTATACGTTAGTGCATTGTTAGTACTTCTAGAAGATACAAGTAGTTTCGTTAGTGTTTCACCATTAGTGTAGAAATGGCCAATTATAAGTCTCAAAACTCCCATAAGAAACACATGGGGAATTATTCATTGTATCAAATTCCCATCTCATTCAAAAGCACTAATTACCTCTGTTAGTGCATCGTAATTGCTTCTTAGAGCACAAACACCTAACGTTAGTGCTTCATTAGTGTAGGTGTTACAAGTAAAAAACCTATGGAGAAGTCAGCGTGAATTTCGCACCGACACTTTAAGCACTAACGGAAAAAATAGTCCAATTCGTTAGTGCTTCTATAAAGCACTAACAATTTCGTTAGTGCTTCACTATTAGTGTAGTTATGGCCAATTACATATCACGAGACTCACAAGAAATTTAGGCAAATTTTTCATTGAATCAAATTTCCGCCAAATTCAAAATCACTAATGATCTCTTCTAGAGCGATCGTTAGTGCATTGTTAGTGTTTCTTAGCGCATCTACACCTAAGGTTAGTGCTTCATTAGTAAATGTGCTACAATTAAAATACCTTTTGAGGCCAGAGTGAACTTAGCGCCCCCACTTCAAGCACTAACTAAAACTTAGTGCCATTCGTTAGTGCATTGGTAGTGCTTCTGGAAAACACTAACAATTTAGTTAGAACTTCAATATTAGTTTACTTATGGCCAATTACATGTAACGAAACACACAATAAATTTATGGGAAATTTTTCATTGCGTCAAATTTCCGTCAAATTCAAGAGTACTAATGATATCTTCTAGTGCAATTGTTAGTGGTTCTTAGTGCACCAACCCCTAACGTTAGTACTTCATTAGTGTAGGTGCTACAGGTACAATATCTTTGGAGGGCACGGTGAACTTGCGTCAACTTCAAGCACTAACAAAAAATTAATGCCATTCATTAGTGTATCGTTAGTGCTTCTAGAAAGCACTAAATGTTTGTAAGAAATTTGATATTTCTTAAGTTGGTCCCACCAGAAATCTTGAATAAATCCCAAAATATGGTAATGCTAACCTTAATGCTTAGTGCATTTAAGTGCACTAACGATGCAATAACGATTGTCTTTAACTGCAGGTTTCTACCTCTATTTGTATAGAATTTGAAATTACTGAAGTTGCCCACCCCACCAAATTTTTTGAATAAATCTCAAAATATAGTAACGCTAACGTTAGTGCTTAGTGCGTTTAAGTGCACTAATGATGCACTAATGATTGCTGTTAACACTATGTTTCTACTTTTATTAGTATACAATTTGATATTTCTGAAGTTGGCCCCCCACCAAAAATCTTGAATAAATCCCAAAATATGATAGCACTAACGTTAGTGCTTAGTCCTTATAAGTGCACTAACGATTCCCGTTAACTCAATGTTTCTATCTCTATTTGTATTGAATTTGATGTTTCTGAAGTTTGCCCCCCACTTTAAAACTATTATAACTTCGTACCGGAAGTGGTACAAACGAAAATTTTTGCAGTACATTCCGGCACAAACTTAGCACAAACGATTGGCATAGGTTTTGTTTCGAAATTCCAAGGTTGGAGGCTGCCGTCTCTCCAGCCCCCCCACCCCCACTTTAAATGACTTATAACTTCGTACCGGAAGTGTTACAAACGAAAATTTTTGCGGTATATTGCGGCACAAACGTAGCACAAACTATTGGCATACCTTTTGTTTCGAAATTCCAAGGTAGGGGGTTGCCGTTTCTCCAGTCCCCCACTTTAATACCCTTATAACTTCGTACCGTAAGTGGTACAAACGAAAATTGTTGCGGTACATTCCAGCACAAACGTAGCACAAACGATTGCCATAGGTTTTGTTTCGAAATTCCAAGTTTGGAGGCTACCGTTTCTCCAGGCACCCAATTTAAAACCCTTATAACTTCGTACCGGAAGTGGTACAAACGAAAACTTTTGCGGTACATTCCGGCACAAACGTAGCACAAACGATTGCCATAGGTTTTGTTTCGAAATTCCAAGGTAGGGGGTTGCCGTTTCCCCAGCACCCACATTAAAACTCCTAAAACTTCGTACCGGAAGTGGTACAAACGAAAATGTTTGCGGTACATTCCGGCACAAACGTAGCACAAACGATTGGCATAGGTTTTGTTTCGAAATTCCAAGGTTCGAGTCTGCCATTTCTCCAGTCCCCCACTTTAAAACCCTTATAACTTCGTACCGGAAGTGGTATAAACGCAAATTTTTGCGGTACATTCCGGCACAAACGTAGCACAAACGATTGCCATAGGTTTTGTTTTGAAATTCCTAGGTTGGAGGCTGCCGTTTCCCTAGCCCCCCACTTCAAAACCCTTATAACTTCGTACCGGAAGTGGTACAGACAAAAATTTGTGCGGTACCTTCCGGCACAAACGTAGCACAAACGATTGGCATACCTTTTGTTTCGAAATTCCAAGTTTGGAGGCTGCCGCTTCTCCAGCCCCCCCATTTTAAAACCCTTATAACTTCGTACCGGAAGTGGTACAAACGAAAATTTTTGCGGTACATTCCGGCACAAACGTAGCACAAACGATTGGCATAGGTTTTGTTTCGAAATTCCAAGTTTGGAGGCTGCCGTTTCTCCAGCCCCCCCACTTTGAAACCCTTATAACTTCGTACCGGAAGTGGTACAAACAAAAAATTTTGCGGTACATTCCGGCACAAACGTAGCACAAACGATTGCCATAGGTTTCGTTTCGAAATTCCAAGGTGGGGGGGCTGCCGTTTCCCCAGCCCCCCCACTTTAAAACTATTATAACTTCGTACCGGAAGTGGTACAAACGAAAATTTTTGCGGTACACTCCGGCACAAACGTAGCACAAACGATTGGCATAGGTTTTTTTTCGAAACTCCAAGGTGGGGGGGCTGGCGAAATGCACCTAGGAAATTTTGCAGCACAGAAATATTGGTAAACGAAATTTTGGTGAAAGGGTGTCTCCTTGTTATTTTTTTTTTTTTTTTTTTTGTTTACTATGGCTGAAATCAACTCAGAAATATTTCATTTTCCTTTAGAAAAAAATGAAATGAAACTTTTACGTCCCACGATTATGCCGGTTAAGCTAAAGAAGACGGATGAATAACGAATGAAATGGTGGAATGAAGAAAGTGGGAGAACCCCGAGGATACCCACGCACAAGGTAGTTGTCCACCACAAGGTTTACTTGGCGGGGACTGGGATGGAACCCGGACCGAAGCACCCGAGGTGAAAGCTCTACCACTGAGCTACCGCTTTCCCCCTTTAGAAAAACGTATGATGGGTATGAAGAGGTATTAAAATCTAGACTTTGACTAGTAGTAGGCCTAGTTCAGTAGAATATAGAGCTACTAATGCTATATATCAGTTGTCAGATATCAGAATAAAATAAGGATATTGCAAGGTTTAATGTGTTAAACGTGGGTTGACTGAGGAACTTGTAATAAAATGCTCCAGATATTTAAATCTGGGCTTTGACTACTAGTAGGTCTACCTTCTCAATAGAAAGTAGGCTATATGACTAACGTCTTATAGGAGTTATCAGACATCAGAATAAAGTATTAAGAATGTTGCAGTGTTCAAGTCTTAAGGCTGTTATTGTACTTGCAGACCAATACTCATCAAATGAACCTCTTTCTTATTTTACGTATTAAGAACAAGACAACAACTTATGAAACAAAAGAAAAACCTTTGTGTTAGTAAATAAAGATTTCTTTGAGTCTTAGGCTGCAAACACGACGACAGCACTAAGAAGCACGACAGCACTAAGAAGCAAGGCCTAAATATATCTGAGTATGATGAATTCGTTAAAAAAAAAGTCACAAACCAGAATCACGAATCCTGTTAAGTAACCAAATTCTATTATGTAAGTATGCATGCCTAATCATGTAAATATTTTTATGCAGTGATGAATTGTCCGACCTATAAGAAAAATTTGGTTCCAAAATTTCCAGGGCAAAAATTACGCCTACTGTCGCCGATGCTTAACACATTAAACTTGCAACATCCCTATTCTATTCTGATATCTGATAACTGCTATACAACATTAGTAGCTCTACTTTCTACTGAATTCTTAGGCCTATTTGTAATTGTAGTCAATGTCTAGATTTTAATACCCAGGGTATTTTGTTACAATTTCCTCCAGTCCTGTCCACGTTTAATACAACGCAACTCCCCAACGTCCTTTTTTTTTAACACCTGATAAGTGATGTAAGATAGTAGCTCCATTTTCCGCTTAGGAAGTAGCCAACGCCTAAATTTCAATATTCGGGGAAGTTCATTAAAAGTCCCTAAAATGAGCTTATGTTTGCTATCGATGAGCTTTTGTCCGCCCCTGTAATATAAGACTACCGATGAGCTTATGTCCGGTGAGCTTATGTCCGACGGGCGGCGGTAATTTTGTCACCGGAAATTTCGTCACCAGAAAGTTTGTCATGGTAATTTCGTTACCGGTAATTTTGTTACCAAAATATTACCATATAAGTAATTTCGTCACCAAAAATTTTGTCACGATAATTTCATCACCAGTGTCTTTTAGAACATAATACAAGTACAATGAATGAATCGAAAAAGCTTTTGAAATTGCTTTCTTTAATCTTCAACTGAAGCAAGTCGAAATATATAATTAATAATAATAATAATAATAATAATAATAATAATAATAATAATAATATTATTATTAAATAGTTACATATTTTAGATATCGTATTTGAGATAAGAGATAAAAGTTTCCAGTAATTCTATCACAGAAATACATATCATATAGGAAATTTTGTCACGGTTATTTTTCACCTTTCTTGTACTAAGTAGAGGCAAAGTAAATGATCTAAACAGCTTACGTTATTTTAATCAAACTTGGAAAACAATTCGGTTGATGTTGAATTCTGCAAAATTTAAGTTTCGGGTACTCGACGCAGGAGAAAATACAAGAAAATAGTGCTACCTGGGGAACCAATGGATTTATATATCACTATTTTCAAATATTAAGTTTCGCCTATATCAAAATTTCAGAACAGAGAATTGCAAATATGAAAAGATATGCCAATCCGTTCATTTTCCCGCAAACTAGACGAAAATTTGCATCATTCTTGTACCGTTCTCCGAGCCCAAACTCTTGGACCTTCCTCCACGTTAACTGAGTCATGTGAAAAGAGTGATCTTTTTTAGAAACTATTGAAAGAAGAATGTTATATTTCAACTCTGATTAAACATTGGCGAATTGTTATTGGATATATATGTGAAGAAAACAAATTTATATAAAGGAAGGAAAACCTTTAAATATTTCTAACAGTTTCCTTTAAATATAGCCTTATGGAACCATTGAGAAGTGAAACATGGAAGGTGGACGCCCTATATGTTATTTGAGGTGAGACTTCCTTTACTAGGTGTATGCCTTAATGCAGAGCAAGACACAAAATTCATACGAAGAACTGTTTCGTGCGGTGCTCCATCAGTGCAGTGAATTTGGTGAATACCCAGATCCTGTAACTGTGGTTATGGATTTCGAGATAGCGGAGATGCAGACTGTAAAAGCAACTTTCGGAAAATCAACTCGTGTACAGCATTGCTTTTTTCACCTGACTCACTCAACGTGGATAAAGGTCCAAGAGATTGGATTGGTGATGGGCATTTTTGATAACCCTCACTCACCCTCACCCTTATCATTCACCCTCACCCTCAATCGACTTCCTCAACCTCACCCTCAGTTGACTCCTTCACCCTCACACTCAGCTACCCTCAGTTGACTACCTCACCCTCAGCCACCCTCACCCTCAGTTGATTCCCTCATATTCGCCTTCAGCCACCCTCACCCTCAGTCGACTCCTTCACTCTCAGCCACCCTCACCCTCTGTCGACTCCTTCACCCTCAGCCACCCTCACCCTCAATCGACACCTTCACCCTCACCCTCAGTTGATTCTCTCATACTCGCCCTCAGACACCCTCACCCTCAATCGAATCCCTCACCCTCACCCTCAGACATCCTCACCCTCAGTTGACCCCCTCACTCTTACCCTGAGCCACCCTCACCCTCAATAGACTTTCACCCTCACCCTCAGACACCATCACCCTCATCTATCGAAATGAGGGTGAGGGCGGCCCTCTTGAGGGCAAAAATGAGTGAGGGTGCCCATCTCTGCTAGTGACGTGCCGTAAGGGGGGCTTAGCGGGGCAATAGCCCCGGGCGCCGAAGTAAGGGGCGAAATATTCGGTAAGAAAAGAAAAAAGAGAAAAAGAGAGAGAAAAAATACTTCACATATCAGTACAAATTAGTATGCACTTAAATCCTCTTTCTGTTTTAGAAATTAGTCCTATAATGTTACTCATGTTAGGAAAATGCATGTGCACATATATAAAATTGAAGGAAAAAAGTAATAAAAAAATCCTCGAAATCAGGGAAAAGCAGGATTTATTTTGGAAAAGTTTCTTACGGTTTGTCCCAACCATAGTGTCGCTTCGCGGCTAGTCTGTCGACCTCACTAATATGTACGGGGGCGCCGTCGTATAATCTCGCCCCGGGCGCTGATTTTCCCAGCACGGTAGAATATAATTCATTTTCATGACGTGATTGGTAAACTGCCAAATCCGATTATGAAAATTAAAGAATAACGTAAAGTTATATAGCAGTTTAGTTCCAGGTTAATGTCACTGAAGCATAAGAAGAAAAGACTTGATGATCAGTGTATCAACAGACCTACATATTTAATACTGAAACTTCCTACATTCTTCTGATTTATATGTTTATTATTTTGTGTTTTTATTTCCTACACTGTACTACTTGTGTAATTTTTTATCTATTAACATTGTAATATTTTGTTCTTTACATAATACGTTCATTAAAAGTGAAGTTGGTTTAAGTTCATTCGCACTGTGTAACACCCGTTACAATTTGTGTAACACCCGTTACGGTATTGACCATTTTTTAAAATAAAAGCCATTACACATGGAATTTTTGATTGTAATATTCACAACATCATACTTTCAGAAAAGTGCACACATAATTGGAAGCAAATTTTAGCTGGACGTTTGCAGAGTTTGACTCAACTTTACATGCATCTGAAAGTGCATGTCCAACTGCTGTAACGCCTGTTACGCCACATTTTTCACTCTCACTGAGTTCTGGTATCATGTATATGTAACAAATTAAGTGTTTACTAAAATACACAGACAAACGGTGATGTTTTGAGGCAGTTTGATATATCTTGACCCAGTGAGGACATTTCTATAACAATTTCTATTCGTCCAAATGTAACACCCGTTACGATGGAATGGCCGAATTTCTCTTTTCAGAAGCAAGTCCAATTATATACTGTATAACAATTCAAACCAATTCACGCTACAGGATGTATGTTTGTTGAGAGAAATCTTATCTTTGAAGATCTGAGCAAACTGATCACTGCAAAGGGATGCTCTTTGTAGTGTATTTGATTGCATGCTACTACAGACTAGCGTAAGTAGATATAAATTGTTCAAACCCGGAATTTTATAACAAGCTGGAAGTTAGTGGAGATATTTAAAATGTTGTCCTTGGCAATATACTGTCCCCAAAAATCCCGCTTGGGGAAACCAGAGATGTGGTACTATCAAATAGCCGCCGACAGAATTTATCCCTCAAACTTTAAAACGTAGTATCTTCTCGATATATTAAGACTGAAACTTCATTCTTACAACAATTCATAGTGAACATAGTAAAAATTGTAATCTATAAAATCACTTGTAATTCATCTGGAGATTTTCTATAATGTATGTATATTCTTAATGTATGTTCTAACATTTAATTGTGAATGAGTGGAAATGGAATTCCAGAACTAAGAGAACGTTCATTAACAGTCTAATTGGTCTTTGGGATGCGTGATATCCGGATTTGGATTTCTGACATAGATATGTACAAAATATCGAAACATAATCGATATATCGAAATACTGAAAAATACGATAATATCAAAATATGTCAAATAGTAAAATATTTCGGTATTCAAAAATACCGATCGATCAATCATCAAAATATCGCACAGCTAATACTAGCGCCGGGGAGGCGCAAACAACCTTTCGTAGGCGTCGGATAAAGCGCCAACGTTTGATGCACAGCAAACAATAAAATAAAATCATCGTAACTGATCACTGCATTATAATACCTGAAATATTCTTTAACATGTTAAAGAAGACAAATCTGACTATCTTATGATCTAAATACCTTTAAGAACCTTATATTCTAAGAGGGTATGAAACAAACAATTGAACGGAAAGTTATTCCTGTGTCCTCATCTTCGTGGGATTCTAATAACGTTTTCCTGCTTACTTTTTTTTCTTGAACTCGCCGTGCACTCGTGCCCCTCTTATTTCCTTCCTTGATAGTGAATAACTTTGAAACGAACTCATAGACGGGAAAATGTCTTTAAACAATCTATATTTACCTCTTCAAGAACTTTCCAACGAGCATGACCGCCCGCAAGCGGGTGCATGGGAGCAGTTGCTAGCTGGATTTTCGAAGGGTGTTCTGTACTTGGAAATACATGCCAAAATATACTGATCTGGTCTGACATACTATATAGTATAATACATTTTGTTTTGTTTGTTCATTGTTGTTGGATGTTGAGTGTTGTGGTCTCGTCCTTCCCATCCTTTACCTTGTTCCCTTTCTTCCTTCCAATTATCGCAAATAAAGGATGATAAAAAAGGCTAAAGAAAAATAAAATGCGATGATGATAGCCCGTTTCGGCTAAATTCTTCAGATGCCGAAACTGGAGAGGCGGATCTGAGCATTAACAAAAAAAGTGTGGAGCATATATTAAATACTATAATACCATAGTTAATTTACTGTAGTAATAAGGAAATGTGCGTAAATAATTGTTCTTTGTCATGGATTATGTGAACGCGTGCAACAAAGTGTGTGTGTTCGAGTCTGTGTTTGGATGTCGGTTTCATGCCCTCCTGGAATCCTGGAATCGGTCTTTTTCTTCCTGTGCAAACAGATTTTTTTGCCCTTTCTTGAAAAAAATAAATAAATAAATAAATCTACAGACGTCATGCCAACGACCCGAAAATCCTTGTCTTATCTCAGTGGTGCCCCCTCCTCATGTCCATGACGCACCCCCTCAATTGTCTATCCGTAGGTGTTCTTCCATGAAAAAAAAAAATCTTTTCGATTAATTTTTACATCCCCTCAAACATATTTATATAGATTTTTAACCCCCCCAAATATTTTAATGACGCAGTTTGCGTCATAGCCCCCCCTTGTGGGCACCCCTGCTTATCTAAAACTAACAGTTTTCAAGTTCATGTAGAGCTAGCAATGATCGCATATCATAACTTATTGTGACGCCGTATTATTTGTTCAGGAGGTGGAACAACAATTAAAAATTATTAACAATGGTGAAACCAAATTATAGGTAGATCTCTTCTGCAATTTCCAAATTAGAATCGTTAGGCTTCAAATGGCAATGACTTACAGGCACCTTTGAAAGCAGGCATGCATCTTGTTCAGGTGGAAGATACCAGGGCAGATAGTCAATTGGTTTATTTATCCTGGATGTAGGGATACATATTCGAAGAAGCACCAAGTTCTGGTTGCAATGGATATATGGACGCTATAAGTAAAGCAAGTCCGAAGAAATGCCACACATCCGCCACTTCCCCTCTCTGGTTAAAGGTGGAGAGATAATACAATCGTGCCGATAAGGTAATCTTTTCAAATTGTTAGAAATCAAATTGCAATATGGAAATTGGTCTTAAAGGAGACCTACTATAGGGTGGGCCAGACTCAATTGGGCAGTTTTGAATATGTTATTTTTACTGATAAATGTGTAGTATAACATGGTGCAATGATAATAGAAATGGTTACAAAATGGTGAGGTTAGGTTACAGAAACAGAATCTCTCAGTCATAAGTCATTGGTTTTCAACAGTGATCGACCTGAGCACCACTTAAGTCAATACAGGGTTGTAGACTTACAAGGATATTTTCACATGCCTTCATACACATACTCACCTGAACATTGAGGACTGCTCAACCATCACTTCACGCAAATATTGCTTACTATCAACAGGATTAGAGTAATTTTTTTAGGTGTCAACAAATGAAAAAGTCAGGTGCAGCTGTCGGGTGATCTGGCTGGCCACTTCACAGGTCCTCTACGCCCAATCCAGCGTTGACGAGAAACTTCTTGCAAGAAAGCCTGAACAATTTTGAGATAGTGTGGTAGGGCTCAATCTTTCTGGCACCACAGTTCTTAGAAGTTCTGTCCTATGAAGTTGTGGGATGATAGTTTCCCTTAGCCTGTAAATTACTTCCCTCTTTTGACGTCACCTTCCAGGTAAAACGGGCGAATAAGTCCTTCGTACGTCAAGCCACCCCACACCATAGCTTTAGGGAACTGGAAATCGTGTTCAATGGTGACACTGGGGTTCTCTTGCAGTTGTCTCTGTTGAACGATCCCGATGTTTGAAATTTAGCCTCATTAGGGCACACAATAAGTTCAGGGCGTTCCAGATAAGTTCAGGGCGCTCCTGAAACTTGGTCAGCAAACTCAATTCGCCTGTCGAAGTCGATCCTCGTTAAGAATATACATAGGATGTTGATGGTATAGCATCAGATTTATTTCACTCAGAACTCTATGTAAACTTGTCCTCGAAATGTCCAGCAGGGCAGATAAACGACGAGTAAACTTTGATTTGTGAGATTATGTCAGTTCCGCAGCAACACGTGTTTGTATCTCTGCAGTTCGCACAGTTCTCGGTTGACCAGAGTGTTTGGGATTCAAAGCACTGGCATTTTCATCAAACTGATTGTTTATTCGAGTGATTGTATCCCTGTGGATTGCTTTCAATCCAAACCGTTCCATCATCATACGCTGGACTTCTGATACGTTGTTAGTAACAGAGAAAAGATGTACATATTGTACATACTGCTTGATAGATCGTCTTCCGGCCACGTTGTTTTCCTGATGCTCACTACGTAAGCAGAGTATTGGCCTCATTATTAGCATATATGATGGTGCCATATATCAGCAACAAAGGGTACTTCCTCATATTTTCCGTGTGTTGTGGATTGATTGGTTATTAGTGATCAAAAACTGCCTAATTGAATTGAGGCCACCCAGGAAGTTTGTGAATGTTCCTTGTAGTCTATAGTTTTGTGTATCTAATGCTTGAAAAAAAAAAAAAAAATAACGACTAATTTACTTTTTAAAAATCTTAGGAAATATTAATAGTTACAAAGTTGATTCACCTTCTCTAACCTACGCAGATAGAATCTTTAGTTTGTTGCTAATACTATTTTCAAGTTGTACAGCACGGCTGGTTTCCGCATCTGAGCGTGGTTCTCACATGGCCAAGGCGTAGGTAGAAAGGGGGTGAGCAGGCTTTCTTCCAGAAAAAATGTCGAGAAAAATGGCAAAATTAAATTGTGAGGGGCTATACACCGTGTATGTCGATACTATTCGAAAAACTAACATATCGCTACGATGACAGTCGTCTAACTTCGGGAAGAGTGCATTTCCTTGCAAGTATGCCTGGAAGAAACACTTGGGCTGACCCAAATCAAACCTAGCCTTAGTTCAGTGCTATCAAAAACTAATTCCGTTTAGGTGCAATAAGTTGCATTTATAATCGCTAATGTTGCGGATTTTCTTCTCACAAAAAGAACTGTACAGTAATGATCAAAAACTGTTCCACAAGCTCTATCTTTAACACGACGTAAGATTTCTGCAAACTAATTATATGCAGTATTCTTCACCTTTTTTTAGATCTTCCTCGTGCATATGCACAAATTATGGGTGCGAATAAATATCATTGGAAAAGGAAGTGAATGTTCAAGATTTTAAAAATATTACTGAGTTTCTGGTTAACTAAGTTGTTAGCGCGCTCCATTTCGATGGTTGCTGATATTATTCCCGGTGGGAGGTCTAATATTTTCCCATAGTTGGAAGAATTAATGAATAAATAACGGATTAAAATTAAAGCTCTGAAAAAATAATTGATTAAATAAAAAAAATAATGTAGAAAAATTTTAAAAATAATTTCAGAATTAATTATCATACTTAAAAACAGCAATTTTTAATGCTACACAATAATTATTTTGAATTATCGAAGTTAATGAAAAATTTAATAGATAAAATTATTAATATGATAAAATTAATCAATTATTATGAATAGTTGACGTTTCACACAAATCTGATAATTAATAAAAGAAGAATGTCACAAAAAATTACGAAAGAATTTGATCGATGCTATAGATAGAAATATTTCGCCCTGCTGGTCTAGTGGCTAACGATCCCACATTTGGGTCCCGACTTTGAGAGAGAAATCCAATAGCGTAACTAAGGACGCATGGACCTCTCCGCAAATATGTCAAAAGGGCTCCCTCTTTCCATGTTCATGATGCTAAGTTAAATTTTTATAGAACTTATCTTGAATTGGATGTTCCATCTAGTCAGTCACTACTTGCTCATATTATGCAAGAAAGTTTCACATAATAATTTATTATAAATACTAAGCAATTGTATGGAATTAAAATCTTAAAAAAGAAACAGCCTCTTTCTAAATAAATTAATACACAAAATGTTCACAACTAATATATCAAAACTCAGCAAAACTTCTGGATTCTATTCACAACTTCCCAAACCGGTGAACCGTTTCGAAGTGGAATTCGTTATTTAGTCAATATTAACATGGTGACTTTTTTCGCCTTCAATGCTCAAGATGAGAAAAAGCTCAACCATCTGTGACATTATGCTTCGAATATACATATATATACTGACCAGCCAGAACATTATGACAACGTACTTAATATCCATTGTATCCAACTGTAACTCGCAAGGCAGCAACAATGCGGTTTGTTACAGAAACAGTGAGACATTAGTAGGAGTTACTTGAGGTACACCACATCTGCAAACACGTCACTTAGTTACTGTATATTTGCCAGAAGGAGTCAATGAATTTGGAGCTTACTTTCAATGACACTCCAAAGATGTTCAATTGGTTTAAGGTCGGGTGAGTTTGGGTGCCATTGTAACAATTGAAATTCACCACTGTGTTCCTCGAACTAATTGTAAATGAATCCCACACTAAAGTCAGAGTAGGAAAATTCTTCCCCACGAGCTTCCACGTTGAGATTGGCCTGAAACAAGGAGATGCGTTTTCGACATTATTATTCAATTTTTTTCTGTAGTACGCTATAAAGAAAATCAAAGATAGGAACCAGGGCCTAGAACTGAATTGTATTCAACAGGTTATGGCGTATGCTGATGATGTAAATCTGATAGAATATGATAGAAGGGCAATAGAAAGAAATACAGAGGCCTTATTAAACGCTTGCAGATTTAGAGGTAAATGCAGAAAACACCTAGATACATGGAAGTTTGCTCAGATCGTAACACTGCAAATTATGGATGCGTCAATGTATCAAGTAATACTTTCGATAAGTAGATACTTTCAAGTATCTTGGACCCAGGATGAAATTATATGTCGACTGAAGGAATTCGTGTTATTATTCAGTACAAAATCTCTTGTCGCGAATTCTGTCTAGGAATTTGAAGCTTAAAATATATATAAAACAATAATTGTTCTGTTATATATATATATTATAGGTTTTTGTTTTATATATATATATATATATATATATATATATATATATATATATATATATATATATATATATATATATATATATATATATATATATATATATATATAAAACAAAAACCTATATAAAACCTATATATAAAACAAAAACCTATTGTTCTGTATGGTTGCGAAACATGATCGCTTACTTTAAGGGAAGAACGCAGACTGAAAATATTTTAGAATAACATCTTGAGACTAATATTCGGATCCAAGAGGAACGGGAATGGGGAATGGCAAAAACTTCATAACGAGGAACTGCATAATTTATACCGTTTACCAAACATTGTTAGTCATCAAATCTGGGAGGCTCAGGTGGGAAGGGCATATAGCAAGAATGGATGAAAGTAGGAACGCTTTCAAAGTTTTGACTAGAAATCCAATCGGAAAACGTCCATTAGACCTTGGCGCAGATGGGAGGTCAGTATTAAGATGTACTGTACCTCGCAGAAATAGGAATAAGAAGTAGAAACTGGATCCAGTTGAGTAAGCACAGAAGTCATTGGAGAGTTTTATGAACGCGGTATTGAACCTACGGGCTCCATAGGCCATACAATGAGTTAATTCTTTTACAGTAAAAAAAAAAAAAAGAAAAAAAAGAAAAAAGAAAAAAAAGAAAAAAGAAAAAGAAGAAAAAGAAAAAAGTGAAGTACAATGGAAATTCAGCAGGAGCTTTCTTTGCGAATTTTTCATATTGATCGATGGAGGTGAAGAACAGTGTTGGGCAAATTTCAATTGAATTAACAAATTATCTGTAATTTAATTGTTAATTACAATTAACAATTGAAGTAAGTAATGGTTAATTGTTAATTGCATTCGCCATTAATAATGGAGAATCAATTGCAATTAATCAATCGATTGAAAGTAATTGCGGTGGAAAGTAATTGCAATTGAATTGTCATTCAATTGCAATTGAAATTAATTAGCAATTAATTCAATTGCAATTGATTTCCACAGGAATTAGTTTCAATTGGTTGATCAATTGCAATTGATTTTCACTGATTAATTTTCAATACTGTAGTTCAGAGAGGGCGTAGGGCAATGAAAACTTGAGCCACGACCAATTGACTCACCACCCATCGAGATCCACGACCCACCGTGACCCACTGACCCTCCACCCACCATGAAACATTCTCACCCACTGTGACCCACAGACCCACCAAAACACATTGTCATCAACTCTGACCCATGATTCACGCCCTCTTCTCTACTGACTAAAAAGTTTAAACTTGTAATACAACAAGCCTATGAAATTATCACTCATTGGAGTTCGAATTTCTACGATCAATCGCTCAAGCACCGCTGTATTACAATAACGGTGGATCTTACCTTTCTAATATAAATAAAATAAGGAGTTCGTTTGTGTCTGTCTGTCTATCTTTGTGCGGCCTGTGGACCAGACGAGCGGAACGAAAGTTTTCAAAATTTGGTCACGGGTAGCTTGGTTTAGGCCCCAGATCAAGGCGAAAAGTTTTTTTTTTTATTTCGAACTAGGAGGTCACAGGGGGACGTTTACCGGGACCGGCCTGGGGACCAGATAAGTTGACCAAGAGTTACCAAATTTTGGCCATGGATACCTTGGTCCAGGTCCCACACCAATGCGAAGCGTTTTTGACAAAATTCGAACCAGGGGGTCTCTCGGGGGTGTTTACCGGGACATGTAAAAGTAGTAGAAAATGACCTATATTAGTGTCAATTTCATAGTTTTCGCGGTCGCTGAGATCAATGGTGAAACTCCGATCGCATTAACTTCCAAATTCACCCTATTCGGCTGCGGGCCGGGGGTCAAAGGAGAGAGGGATACCGAAACGTAAAAGAAATCCAAAATGACTGATACTAATGTAAAATCCATAGTTTTCGGGGTCGCTGAGCTTAATGGCGAAAGTCAAGATCGCGTTTACTTTCACATTTAGCTCCCATCAACTAAGGAACGCGGGCATTATAAAGGATATCACGAGACATGTAAAAATAATCCACAATGACCGATATTAGTGTCAAATCCGTAGTTTTCGCGGTCGCTGAGATCAATGGTGATACCGGTACTTTCATTAGCGATGATTTTCAAATTTAGCCACCATTGTATGCTGGCCGGGAGTCACCGGGGGTGGAGAATTGTGACACATGTAAAAATAATGGAAAATGACCGATATTAGTGTCATACCCATAGTTTTCGCTGTCGCTGAGATCAATCGTGATACTTCCACAGACGTTGACTTCCAAATACAGCCGCCATCGGCTGCGGACCAGAGGAGTTGTTGTTTCAAAATTGAAACTAGAGGATCATAGGGACTTTTACGGGGATATGTAAAAAGTAGTAGAAAATGGCAGATGTTAGTGTCACATTCATAGTTTTCGCGGTATCGGCTGGGGGCCAGAGGAGATTTTTTTCACAATTCGAACCAAGGTCTCCAGGGGCGTTTACCGGAAATGTAAAAGCAGTAGAAAATGACCAATATTTGTGTCGAATCAATATTTATTGGGGTCGCTCAAATGTATAGTGACACGTGTCCCGATAGTGATTACATTCAAATTCAGCCTCCATCGGCCTTCCCAATGAAAACACATGTACGTTGTTGGATATACATTCACACAAAATATATCCAATTTCAGAAATGTTTCTTAATTGTTCTCCCTTTGTTCAGTTTGTTTAGGGATGCGCACGAGACAATATTTGTGGCTGTCTCGTCTCGAAAATGTGCTGCAAAAGTGATGTCTCGACTCGAAAAATGTATATTTTACTATTGGAAGAGCCGTGTCTCAACTCGAATTTTGTCAGGAAAATCCTGTCTCGACTCGTCTCGTGCGCATCCCTAAGTTTGTTTACATTGATATTTTATCTGATCCGTGTGAAGAATGGGCATAACAGCTAGTACGAAATGATAAAGTGTTTGTCATGGAGCAAATTACAATAAATTCAATTATATAGATAATTATTATAATTATCATTGATAATTATTTCCTCGTTGAATTATAGATACTTTTCAGTGGAAAAAAGAATAAAATTTGACTGTCCCAAATGTAGTTAAACCAACGTAAAGGGGAAAAAAAAAGTATAAAATTTTCCACATAATTAAGCGTACCGTACAAACTTAAAATTTTCATGTAATTAAGCTTACAGTACAAATTTTATGTCCCTTTTTCTCACAACTTGACTTCCTTGAGCTCTGAACGCTAAACACAGGCTTCAGCAATTATTATAATAGAAAGCAGTGGATATATAATGCGAAGCACTGTTTTTTTTAAAATTATTTCTCAACTAATATCGATAGTTTTCGATTATTTTTTACAAATCAACCCACTACCAATACGTAGAAAGTCCCTCTTCCATGAAAGAGATTTAAAAAAAAATAATGCAAGGACACATTCTGTTTATTTTTACCTCCATAAATTGATGTCGAGTTTCGTGTCGATCCGAGTTCGTCAAATAGCTCCCTCGTTCAGCTAGTTTTAACTCGTTTTGAAATCATGATCTGATTATACTGGAAAGCGAAAGCCATGAGAAATGTAAGCAGTAATGTGGAATACTTGTAATGCTGCTCACGTCATTTTGTGTCGTACTTTTAGTGCATCTCGTCTCGTCTCGATAGCGAAAAGACTATAGATTTTTATAACGAGACAGCGTCAAATGCCGTGAGCACCGGCATCATTAACGTGTTCCGCCACCAACGAATTTCGAGATGGTTTCTTTTGCATCGTTTTGTGCTATTTTGCACGCCTATTCTCACTTTTTGTGCTGCACTGCAAGTGGGTCAAAATGGACCTAGAAATATGGCGGAACAAGTTATTGCTGTTCCTCCACCAACGAATTTCAAGGTCGTTTTCTTCACATCGTTTTGTGCCGTTTTGTGCGCCTACTTCCAGGTTTTGTGCATCATGGGAAGTGGGTTAAAATGGGTCTCCAAAGTGAGACGAAAATGACCCACTGTTCCGCAACCAACGAATTTTGAGGTCGCTTCTTTCGCATTGTTTAGTGCCAGTTTCTTGCCGTTTGGTGCCCCTATTTCGACTTTTGTGCGTTACCGTAAGTGTGCCAAATTGGGCCTCCAAAGTGTGAGGAAAATGACCCACTGTTCCGCCGTCGTTTCTTTCGCATCGTTTAGCGCCTATTTTTTAAGTTTTCTGCGCCTATTTTCTCATCTTGTGCGTCACCAGAAGTGAGTTAACCGGGCCTTCAAAGTGGAAGTTAAATAACTCACTGTTTCGTCACTATCGAATTTCGAGGTCGTTTCTTTCACATCGCCTAGTGCCTGTTTTGTACGGCTTTTTGCGCCTATTTCCACGTTTTGTGCGTCACCGGAAGTGGGTCAAAATGGGCTTTGAAGATTGGACGAAAATGATCCAGAGTTCCGACACTTTCGAATTTCGAGGTCATTAATTTCAAATCCTTTCATGCTAGTTTCGTGCGCCTATTTCGACGTTTTGTGAGTCACTGGAACAGGGTCAAAATAGGCCTCCAAGGTGGGAGGAAAATGACCTCCTGTTAGAGCCAATATCGAATTTCGAGGTAGTTTCTTTCGCAAAGTTTAGTGCCATTTTGTGTTGTCTTTTGCGCCTATTTTCACGTTTTGTGCGTCACCGGAAATGGGTCAATGTTATCCTGCAAATATGGCGGAGCAAGTTAATGCTGTTCTGTCAGGAACGATATCGAGGTCGTTTCCTTCACATCGTCATGTGCGTGTTCTCTACCGTTTTGTAAGCCTATTTCCACGTTTTGTGAATCAATGGTAGTGTGTCAAAATGTGCATTCAATGTGAGAAGAAAAATGACACTGTCCAACCAGTATCGAACTTCGAGGTCGCTTCTTTCGCATTGTTTAGTACATGTTTTGTACCATTTCTGTGCATATTTTCACGTTTTGTGCGCCACCGAAAGTGGGTCAAAGAGGACCTACAAATATATCAGAAAAAGACATTCGTCCCACTTTCAAGGCCCATTTTGACTCACTTCCACTGTTGCACAAAGCGACACAAATCACGCACAAAAAATGTGAAGGAAACGACCTCGACATTCGATGGTGACGGAACAGCATTAAGTTATTTCGCTATACTTGGAGGCCATTTTGACCCAATTTCGTTGTCGCACTAAAGTGGAAATAGGCGCACAAAACGGTACAAAACAGGCACTATACGATGAGAAAGAAACGACCTCGAAATTCGATAGTGGCGGAACAGTGAACCATTTAACTCCCACTTTAAAGCCGGCATTCATGTGGAGTGTTGTACTGTATGGGGCAGAAACGTGGACATTACGTAAAGGTGACGAAAATCAACTGGAAGCCTTCGAAATGTGGGTGCAGAGAAGAATGGAAAGAATTAGTTGGGTCGAGCGGAAAACGAATGAGAGTGTGTTAGAAATGGTGGGTGAGAAAAGAACACTTTTAGATATTATTAGGAAGAGGAAGAGAAACTGGTTGGGACATTGCCTAAGAAGAGATTGTATCATGAGGGGCGTCCTAGAGGATATGGTAGCGGGAAAGAGGGAGGGGGCGAAGGAGACTACAATTAATGGATGATATTAAAACAGAAAGATCATACGCGAAGACGAAGAGGTTAGCGGAGGACCGTGGAGCATGGAAGCTCCTCAGCTCCGGCAAGTGACCTGCCAATAAAGGCAGAATACCTATGAATGAATGAATTAAAAGGTGCGTTTAACTCACCTCGGGTGATGAACAAGACGAGAAGTAGGTGCAGAAAACTTTTTTTTTTTTTAAAAAAAAAGCACTAAACGATGCGAAAGAAACTACCTAGAAATGGGATAGTGTCGGGACAGTGGGTCATTTTCGTCACACCTTAGAGGCCCATCTTGACACACTTCTGGTGACGCACAAAACGTGGAAATAGGGGCACGATACGGCACGAAACATTCACTAGACGATGTGAAAGGAAGACCACGAAATTCGGTAGTGGCGGAGCAGTGGGTAATTTTCGTCCCACCTTCGAAGCCCATTTTGACTAGGGATGGCCAGACTGATCCGCATCTCGGATATCCGGTTCCTGGATCCGGATCTGAAATTTTGGATCTGGATCCGGAATTTCGGATCTTGGATCTGGATCCGGAATTTCGGATCTTGGATCCGGATCCGAAGTTTCGAATATTGGATCCGGATATTCGGTTCCTGGATCCACACCCGAAATTTCGAAGTTCAGATTCAGACTCCTGTTTTGAATATTTTAGGCCTTAGATTGAGACCCAGAACTAAAATATCCATATGTATAAAATTTACTAGGTGAATTTTATCTAACTCAGTGGGAAGACAATTCAATTTAAATGACAAAAGATTACATGAAAATCTCATTTTCACATTTTTCGGGGTTAGACCACTGTTGCGCACACCCCATCATTTAGTATTTAGTATATCTTTAAACGTACTACAAGTATGCCATTTTCATCTCAAGTCAGTAGTTGTATAGATCTGCCTTTTGTTATATATTAATAGAGTTAGGATTAAAATTCGATTTTTTGTGAGACCTATGATAATATTTTCACAATGAGTTATAACGTTGAAAAACTGCATAGTAATGCTGCACATTTTCTTTGTGCCATATTGGATTTTAATGTAGTCTATCTTATACAGTCGGCTCTTATGATTAATTCAATGATCGGAACTCCTGCAGCATTACGCTAAAAATCATGGATGTCTTTGAATTTTCGTCATCATTTCTATTTTTTTATTTTTATTTTATTACGAGCAAAATAAATATCATAAGCGGCATTTTACATAATACATATAGACGCAGATCAGTCAGTTGATTGCTTAAAGTTTATAGCAAAGCTATTACATTTCTAAGACACTGGCGGCCTTAGGACAAAATCCATGGCTTTCCCATAAAATCTTAAATGTCTCTATATAAAAAGGGCAAAGTCCTGAGTGACTGACAGATCACCGTACAGGCCGAATCGCTTAAGCTACTAACTTGAAATTTGGACAGTTTATAGGGCTTTGTGACGTAGGATACCACTAAGGAAGGACTTTGGGAAATTCGACGAGGAAGAGGGGAAATGGGGTGGAAAATATTGATGATTCTTGACGTTAGATACTTCAAATTTGGTATTTGGGTTTCTCATTGAAAATAATTTGATACTTGTTTAAGTGTTTTTTGATATTTAAATTAGAAGGGGCAGGGAAGATGTAGAAAGTGAAAGAACGGGTGGTAATTGCAATTATTGCAATTAGTATAATAATATGCCTATATCTCGGAAACTTAAAGGGTTAGAAACATGGAATTTGGTATTTGGACTTCTCACTTAAAATAATTAGATACGTATTTCAACCTTTATATATATATATATATATATATATATATATGGCCCAGAATGGAAGAAAGAGGGCGAGAAGAAAATTAAGTGGGGATTACAATTATTGTATTAATATATTCAATCGTTTAAGGTTAGAGACTTGAAATTTGGTATTTGCATTTCTCATTGAAAATAATTTGACATGTTTTTCAGTGTTTTTTTTTGTTTTGTTTTTTTTTTTTGTTTTTGACGTTTTAGTAAAAAGGAAAAGAAAAGAGATGGAAAGAGGGTGGGGATTGTAATTATGATAATAACATGTCGATATCTGGGAACCTATTAAGGTTAGGAGCATAGAATTTGGACTTTATATTTGAAATAATTAGGTATGTACTTAAGCGTTTTTTGACGTATGTCTTAGAGGGGAAGAAGAGGGGCGGGGAGAAAAGACTTTTATATCTCGGAATCCTGGAATGTTAGAGAAATGAAACTTGTTATTTGAACAAAAATTCGTTATGAAATTAAATCCTTGAGTTTTACGTCCCACGATTATGCAGGTTAGGCTAAAGGAGACGGTGATTATGAGAAATAAATGAAACGAAGAAAGTGGGAGGAAACGGGAAAACCCCGAGAAAACCCACGAGCACGGTGTTTGTCCACCACAAAGTCCACACGGCGCGAGCTGGGATCGAACCAGGGACCCCAAGCACCGGAGGTGAACGCTCTACCACTGAGCCACCGCGCCCCCTTAAAAATTCGTTATGTTTGCAGGCGTATGATGTGCGAGGCCGTAGACCGAGCAAAGGTGTGGGCTGGGGGGAAAGCCTCCATGTACTCGCACTGAAATTCGGTATGTCTCGGGATACCGGAATGTTATTACATACAATTTGATATTTGAACTGAGATTCGGTATGGTTGTAGGTTTACGAGGTACAAGGTCATAGAAATGGGATATCAGAGGGTCTAAGGGCAAATCCCCAGACATTTCTTCTTAAATTGATTATGATTAGAGGCTTTTGTGGTGCGAGGCCCTAGTAACGGGGGTCTAGTGGCGAAGCCCCCAACTAGCCGAGGTCTATTAAGTATATAAATGTATTTGCGTAATGACTGGAAATTGCATGTATGCCTGTGGACAAAATTTCATAAGTAGCCACGAGAAATGACAATCCTTTAAGATAAAAATTTTAAAAAGCTACCAAAATGTATTCTTGAATGAGTTGTATATTATGTTTGCGCAGGGGCGAATCCAGAACGGACTCCTGGAGGGGGCGGATGGATTCTTAGGGAGCGGTTGGGGATGCTAGCAGTGAAAAATTACTTAGATGATCTGAAATTGCCACAAATTACTACTAAAGTACACTGTTAATGGTGGCGCTGGGTACGGGCGAACGACTTTTCGCCCTCCCCCTGCATCCGTCTATGTGTTTACATGAATGATATAGCTCCTTATACAACCTATGCAGAGTTAATAGTAGTGGATTACTAATTACAAAGATACGTGTTACTGCTCGAGGCTCCATATGGTATTTTGTATACACATACAGTACATTAATACATTGATTTTGATACATTAATTGCCATTTAGAACTTCTTCTCTACTACAGTTCTTAATTCTAACTGGAGTGGTACGGTCACAGAGAAACGTATTTTTAAAGAAAGAAAAAAAAAAAAAAGCTCATCAAGAGCAAGAAAAGGAAGTTGCTCCTTAATTTAATTTTATCTATATTTTATGGGCTGTTCTATTAGCAATGGTCTAGCCCATCACGACTAGGAAATGGCCTCATTCAGTGACCACAATAACTCAGAAAGAATTAGAAAAGTAAGCAGCCTGAGTCTAATGAAGAAGCTTGGGCTTGAGACTAAGGTTTCAACCCAGCATTTGACTAGTGTTACAGAAAAGAAAGGACAAATTTCCATCAGGACGACCGCTTTAAAAAAGATTTACTACCTTTTCGGTCAAGTATTTCCACTAGAACCGAATCTGACAATGAGATTGTTCTCACCTAAGTCGACAGTTTTACTCAATCAAATTTGGAGTAATTGTGACATATTAAGGCACGAAAACCAAAAATCAACAGAATGAAGAGAACGCAAGGCAGTCTCACGATCAGATACCAAAAGTGTCTTAGAATCTTATGTTAAGCATAGGAATCAAAATCACTGTCAATAATTTCGAAAATTTTGCTGATTCGGAACACCCGAACTTTCTGACACGGAGTTTCGAATTCGGATCCAAGATCCGGTTTTTCAGGTCTGGATCCAAGATCCGAAATTTCGGATCCGGATCCAAGATCCGAAGTTTCGGATCCGGATCCAGTGTCCGGATATCCGGATCCAAAAATATCCGGATCTGGCCATCCCTAATTTTGACCCTCTTTCAGTTACGCACAAAATGTCGAAATAGGCGCACAAAAGGGTACGCGATGTGAAATTAACGACCTCGAAATTGGATAGTGGCGGAACTCTTGGTCATTTTCGTCCCATTTTGGAAGCCCATTTTGACCCACTTCCGGTGACGCACAAAACGTGAAAATATGCGCTCAAAGCTACAAGAAACGCACTAAACGATGCAAAAGAAGCGACCTCAAAATTCGTTGGTGGCGGAACAGTGGGTCATTTTCGTCCCACCTTGGGGACTCATTTTAACCCACTTCCCATGACGCAAAACGTGGAAGTAGACGCGCAAAACAGCACAAAACGATGTGAAGGAAACGGCCTCGGAATTCATTGGTGGCGGAACAGCAATAACTTGTTCCGCCATATTTCTAGGTCCATTTTGACCCACTTCCATTGACGCACAAAAAGTGAGAATAGGCGTGCAAAACACACAACGATGCAAAAGGAACCATCTCGAAATTCGTTGGTGGCAGAACACTTAATGATGCCGGTGCTCACGGCATTTGACGCTGTCTCGTTACAAAAATCTATAGTCTTTTCGCTATCGAGACGAGACGAGATGCACTAAAAGTACTCCTCCAGATGCACTATAAGTACGACACAAAATGTCGTGAGCAGCATTAAAAGTATTCCACATTACTGCTTACATTTCTCATGGCTTTCGCTTTCCAGTATAATCAGATCATGATTTCAAAACGAGTTAAAACAAGCTGAACGAGGGAGCTATTTGGAAACTCGGCTCGATACGAAACTCGACATCAATTTATGGAGGTAAAAATAAACAGAACGTGTCCTTGCATTTTTTTAAAAAATCTCTTTCATGGAAGGGGGACTTTCTACGTATTGGTAGTGGGTTGATTTGTAAAAAATAATCGAAAACGATCGATATTAGTTGAAAAAAATTTTTTAAAAAAACAGTGTTTCGCATTATATACACAAAGCGACACAAAATACGCACAAAAGATGCAAAACAAAGTACCTCGAAATTCGTTGGTGGCAGAACAAGTTAATGACGCCGTGAGCACCAATATAAGTATATTGTAATGTTTGGTAGAGTCAAATGATAGACCGGGTGTCTTTTCCCCTTCACCAAGTTTTATTACAAAATATAATAAGTACAAGTGCCTTTAATTCAATGTCTCTTTCTCAATGACCAAGTGAAGGAATACTAAATGTTTTGCCGTGTACCCCTTCCACTCAAGGCAGTTTCCAGAACACTTTGGCAGGTTGTTGGTTAGGCTTGGATTATAAGTTTAAGATGGATCCCTAGCCCAGTGCGGCATAGGGTAAGGAAGAGGTGCTCCTAGTCCACAGCGACATAGGAAGGTAAAGGTTATGCGATCAGTTGGTCGACTGATACTGGGTCCCTCGGTGGTCCTCCTTTTATTTGTCCTCCTCGGGTCCTTCCGTGAGGTCCGTCTGCTTTCGGTGTTCCTCAGCCTTCCGTGTTGATTTGCTGTCTGCTATGTTGTTTATAAATAATAGCACGTGTTAAGTTGACACGTGCGTCTGTTGTGATGTGGGGATCCTTGCAATATACTGTAGTTCTTACCATCAAGGCTGAGAACTGCACGGTCCAATTTTTTAGTCAAAGCAGAAGCCCAACCGGGATAGTGATGTCAGCCGGCTGAGTGAACAGCTTGAGCTGGCTTTGAGATGACCCATCGACTGGGCTCAATTGAGCCGATGGCTCGAACCGGCTCGGTTGGGATAAGCAATCAGCTCGGTTCGGTTCGGCTCGAGCTGGCTCGGTTGGGTGAGCTGTTGGCTCGGCTCACTTCTCGGTTCGGCTCGATAAGTGAATGAGCTGTGAGCGAGCTGCTTGGGTCGTTGACAACCCTAAACTCGGATCGAGCAGTTTTGAACATGTTTGGCTGGAGTCCTAACGATTTTTGACGAAGTTTTAACGATTTTTGACTCTAGCCGGAATACTTGCTCCTCCTGAACTCAAACCTAGAACCTCGTGACCGATATGCTTGCCTCCTGACGATTTCTTGATGACCGAGATCGACAGTCAACTAATTTTTAGTATTCAAATACAAAGCGCCTATATTCCATGTTTATACACGGTGTTCTAATAATAATTAGTTGTAGTAGTATCATTGATAATTATATTGTATATGTAGGATACTTGATGAGAGTAGCACTTGGAACTACACAAAGGATTTAGCTCGAATTGGTTCGCTTTGGCTCGACTCGACTCGAAACTATCCGAATTCGAGCCGAGTTGGGGGAAATTTTTCGAGCCGAGTTCTCGATTCGAGCTCAAAGATGTCTGCTTCGAGTCGAGTCGAGTTTTAAAGAAAACTCGCACGTGCCCATCCTTATTGTATGCATGACGAGCATATAGAATTCTTTCGAGGGGGATAGAACCATAAACATAATTTATTTAAAAAATACTTAGTTTCACGTCTTTCTTCCCAGGGGGCGAAGGGATGGTGGTTATAAAGCATTTCCTATAAGTATTGTCCGTTCACTCTTGGATGGAAAATTGTTTACAAACAACAATTGTAGTGCGAGCGTCAACACCTTGCTTGTCACCTCTACATGGTTAATTCATGGTTGCCAGGAACATGAATCGCCGAACCGAATGTACCTACTTCTGCACAGTCATAGAACAATTATTATTACTACATAAATTGCTGCTTTTGGGATGACATATTAAGTTATGACAAATCGAGTTAGTTATTATGTAATACAATCTTACATATAATGCACACTCAATTTTGTACAAGTGTTCTCGTTCGAAAGTGTGCGAAAACCTCGTACGCCTGGCAATATTGGAAGCATGCAGTTTGTATTGTAAACAATAAACAGAGAAGGCGAAGACCGTTAGGTTCGCTGGACAGCGTTGTTTTCATGATAAGGCGACAGAAACATCTTGTATTGATTGTAAACAGAGGCTGGGAATTTCGATGCGAGTATAGATGGAAATATTCTCGCCACATTATTGCCTGTTTGTGAAGTTTTGCAATGTTGCAAACTGCCAAGTCTATAATTTCATACTAATTGAACGAGCTTTGAGAAGGATTAGTATGATGCAATAATTATAAATACTAACAACCATAGACTTAAAGTATTAGGAAATAAAGCATGCTGCTGACAGAAGAATACAATACACATTGAGTTACGTGTTCAAAGTACAGTATAAAGAGAATTTTAACATGTAAATATTTTAAAGCAGTACGCATTTACCCTGTTTGAATGCCCTTACCAGACACTGTCCAACACATACACACACACACACACACAAAAAAGCATTAAAATAGGTAGATCGAGCGTGGGCATGAACCCAGCTCTGGATGGTATTCCTTATTAAGGTTTTCCTCAGTCCCGCGAGGTGAATGCCTAGACGATAGCTTCTGTAAGGGGCGGACTCAGGACGGACTTCTGGGGGGAAGGTGGGTTTTAGTACTGCTACTTAGAGCTACTTTTAAGAGCTCCAAACTCTGGAATCAGTTTTATTTATATAAAATAAGAAAGTTTCCTCTCCGGGGGTCCCGATCGTCCCCTGGATCCGCCACTGATGTAAGGCCAGAATTGGGCCAAACACTAAGGCCCCAGAATTGGTGGGAAATATATTACTCCAGAATGTTGCCAACACTTCCACAAATATTAAGGTGGTGGGTTCCGATATCCCTTTTTCGTTTATATGTGTTTAAATTCATTATGAAGTAAATGTAGAAGCGCTTCTTTCATTCTCTTTCTTTCTTCTCATCTTTCTCATCCTCGCTGTCTTTTCCCCATCTTTTTAAAATCTGAATACTATCCTCCTGTAAGATTGTATCTCTCCACGACCCAAGGTTTAAAGAGACCAACCTGATATAGTTAACAATTAGGAGAACTGTACCAATAAATTCACATTACAGACAGCGCCGTAACTTAGATTTTTTTTCTGGGAGGCAAGAATTAATACGTGTATTTGGGCTCCTAGAAAAAGTTTTTTCTCATTCTAGGGCCCTCCTCTTTCTTTCTTTCTATCTTTCTCTTACTATTTGTTCCTTCGGAGCCTGTGGCCCTCCCTCACGGTAAGGTCTGCAGGGCTGTTACTTACGCCCCTGGGCCCCTTCCATACATGACAAATTAATTCAGGGGACAATATTGACAAATCTCAAAACCATACGAAAAAATGTTATTTCTAGGGCCCCTAATAGTAGACGTTTTTACTGAAGTGGGCCCACGACTCACTTTTGTTTTATTTAGCTTTTGTGCGCTGCTTTATGTAATGTGAAACTATTTGATGCTTCATTTATAATTTCATGTTCGTGTCGTATATGGATTAAGAAAATTTTGCCTCAAAATGGGCCCCTTCGAACGGCGGGGAATCTCCCTGGGGGGAAGTTGCCCCTCCCCTGCCCCACACACGTTACGGGCCCTGATTAGAGAAGAAGTAAACTGTTTCGAAATTTACGCAACTTGCAAATACCAAACCCTACTAATGCTAAAGTTGATGAGTTAGTGCCACTGTTACCACTGCGATAAGGGGAAAGATGGAGAAGGACTGCTAAGATTCGTTAGCAAGGTTTTGTGTCAAAACACAGCGCCAAGCTACAGTAAACGGACAATACCTTATTTGAAATATGTGAAACAGTAACAAGACAACACAATATACACACATCTTCTTATCTTCAGTTTTAATTGCTGATTTCAATTGCAATTAACAATTACAAGTTTCAATTGTCAATTGCAATTAACAATTACAAGTTTCAATTGCATCCTTTGCGATTGACAATTAACAATTAAATGTTTCAATTGCCTGGTGACCAATTAACAATTGACGAAAATTTAATTGCAAATTTTATGATTGAAATAAATTGCAATTGAAATTAATTGTCACTTACAAATTGAAATCAATTGCAATTAATTTTCAGAGCAATTACTTTCAATTGATTGATCAATTGCAATTGATTTCAATTGATTTTGCCCAACACTGGTGAAGAATATGTATAATGTTTGTATTTAACCCTATATTTGGCATTGTTGCTCTCAAGCAACATGGAATTCTATTGCGTTATCCGCACGAATTATAACTTCAGTGATCATTTAATTGGCATTATTGCTTCCATACAATATTTATATATATGATTTGCGGGTCGCTTGTTTAGATATTTCTAATCTTCGTGTAGAGGGGACAGTCAAATTTAGTTGTAGAAACTATCTTCTACATTCCGCGAAAGTTCGTTTTTCATTTAAAAAAAAAAAATATTTGTGGTTTCTTGCTCCGTAGGAAAATATTTCAACGAAAATGCTGCTAATTACTGAGAATGTTCTTATGATATTTGACCATAATAGGGCAACGCTGCTCACTAGCTACACATAATACCTATTTTGTGGCAACGTTGCTTTGAAATAAACCAAAATACAAACTTTTGTATTTTGCAACCAAAGTACAAAAATACTTTAAAAATTACGAAATTATGATCAGGAAGACATGGTTCAACCATAAAAGCAAACTAAATATTTTAGTGGCAGGGCCGGTTCTTAATATTTCTTAAGTGTAGGGAAACAAATTTTAGGCGCCCCCACCTAAATGATAAAAGAGTAGAAAGTTTTAATAGATAAAAAAATCTTCAATAATTGTTACAATTGCAAATTTCTTCAATATCTGTAATCTTCCTGTGAATATAAACGAAAAATGGCGAAATTATAACTAATTGACTGTGGATGAATACTGAACGAAGTTTCAGCTTTAATAATTAACAGCATTTTTTATTAAATAAGCACAAGACAACTCGAATGTATTTTGACAAGTACAATTGAAACACAAAAGTCGAAACAGAATAATAGTGATGAGCTTTAAATCTAACATTAACACAGGGTTGATTTTGACGAAGAAGTATGTTCATATGCTTCATTAAAAGCATATTTACATAGTATTTTCTAGTTATACGATTATAGTAATTAGCTTCATTTCTCGTTTACTTTCTTACTGAGAAGTTCATGTTACAAAGACACTTTTCTGGCTTTCAATTTGGCAAAATATCTTATTATTGCATCCGTATCCATTTCATTTTGTCATTTTCAACAGCCATCGAAATTAGTCCATTTAATCGTTCTTGAGATACCTATAGCTTATCTTAAAAAGTTCTTTATTAAATTTAGCTGAATGTGTTTAATACACAACAAATGACAAAAGTGTGTGCCTTAATCGATATTTAACTTGTCTTAGATTCAATGACGGAACTTCAAAATCAGGTCCCTCCGCAAAAATATATTTCAGGGCCTCTCAAGCCTACGAAACAATTCAGTTCTTTCATGTCTCTTTCCAACATAGACGTTCGAAATCAGACAATGTGTAACATAATGTTAACACAAGCAGTGGCACACCCGAGATTTCTCTTTTGGGTCTGCGGTGTTCGGTGTTGAAATATTTGAACACCGAAGAGTCGAAAAATCAGTAAAAAATGAACTAAATAATATGATATGTTTTAACCATTTATATCGTTTCTGAGGTCGATGAAACTTGTTGGATAGTACATTGGACTTAAATACTGTGTGTTTAGTGAAGAGTTTTATTTGTTATCCATTGTCATCATTTATACGATAGATTTGTTAGTGTAACCGAAAAGTTACATATACGCTGATGTTAGCAGCTCTGCAGTCTAAGCTTATCCTTGCTTATCTGCAAAATAAGGTTTACTGAATTGATCATGAGTAGTACAAGATTGAGCATTGGAAGTAGCTGCAGCCAAGTGCAGCTGAAGGACTAAGCCCCATCTAACTGGAAATGCGTGATGAGTAATGTTGTGGTCGCAATCGAGATCCGCTATCTGAGCCTTACAAATGGAAAAGGCATATTGTCTTTACGTAATTTGGATTGCCCTTCATTCCTGAATCAAAGTTGTAGTGAAAGAATCATACATATTGCAGTGATAAACTATCAGTCATATGGAGATGCTGTATATTGCATGTCAGTGCAGTAGTATATAAGAAGATTCTATACAGGATCTTTTAATCTTACCAAAACAACATAATCCTGAACTAAATTACATTCCAGTAAGTATTAGTGTTTCTTCGAAGATGGTGTGAGTGCAAAACCGCGAATTTTAATTTTGTATCCTAAGGCCAAACACACATTTGTTTTACACCGTCTTTTTATTAAATACACATACAATTAGAGGGAGAGCACATTGAACTTGTAACCGCTTCTTGGATGCATATTAACACCGGTCATAACTTCGTACTGGCTAGCGATGTCCAATTCACATAAGGCATCAACATGTTATATTTTCAATTTATAAACTGTATGTATTATTCACGATGGTGAATTTCAAGATGGCGGCTTTCATTGTTCTGTGTCCCCTCCAATTTCTCCTCACCTTTATTATTGTCCTACGTTGTTCCTTTGTTTATATTTTGCACTATTTGACATATATACGAGGAGTTTCCACATTTCTGGGCCACCCTATATAAAAAACTGCATGTATCGCAGCAGGGGTTCTTCCAATCAATTTCGCAGTAGTTGCAATGAAGTTAGAAAGGACAAGACGTCCGTCAACTTCCATTGTTTCAGAATAAACTATTTTTGCTCGCTTTTTCCAAGTTTCCGGCCACTGTGCGTCGGTGCATCCCTGAACACTTTAAGTAACTAATAATCAAATCTCTACTTTGCATTACCAAATGTTTAAAAATATCGCTCCATCTAAATTTAATACGACAGAGAATGTATTGATAATGATAGATAATAATTGTTACACTGTTATAATACAACGAGCATATGTATAGCTGCTGTGATTGACAGTGAGTTCTAGAAAATGTTACTTATAATCGTAATGACCTTTCGATTACAATTACCCTTTCGAGTTATATACGCATATACTGCGTTCAAACTAATTGTATTCAAACAAATTTTGAAATACATTAAATTTAACTCTGATCCGTCCGACCCTGTTTAATGGTAATGCTATCAATGCTTGCCAATTAAAGGGTTAAAACCATATCATAACTTATTGTGACGCTGTATTATTTGTTCAGTAGGTGGAGCAACAATTAAAATTATTATTAACAATGGTGAAAGCAAATCATAGGTAGATTTCTTCTGCAATTTCCAAATTAGAATCGTCAGGCTTCATATGGCAGTGACTTACAGGTGGCTTTTGAAGGCAGTGATGAAACTTGTTCAGGTGGAGGGTACCAGCACAGATACTCGACTGGTTTATCTATCCTGGATGTTGAGATGCATATTCGGAGAAGCACAGCAAGTCCGAAGAAATGCTACACATCCGCCACTTCCCCTTTCTACTTTTCGTGAATCTTGTTCCAGGAAACACAAGTACGATTTGTACTTGCCTCGTTAACGCAGCAGCTGAGCAATGCATAAAATAGAATTAAAAATTCCCTGTTGTGATATTTGATCAGCAGTACACTGAAACCATAGACATTTTTCTAGCCACAAGAGAAGATACATACACTGCCCTCTCGTGCATAATTGTGGACCTTGGTGGGTTTCTTGCATTATGGGTTTTCTTGGTGCTATTAGATCCCTCATGGCTCGCATTGGTTTGGAAAAGCTATGAGAGATTATCAACATAAAGAAGAAAGTGACCCAATTGGATTACTGGACAAGTGAATGCCCGAGCTACTCATACGCACCTCTGGTACATGTATTGCTTGCAAATATGTTATTACCGATAAATGAAGTGAAAGCAAATGATCATGACTGAAAAATGTGCACTCGGACGTACTTTGAGGTACATTGTCACTGAAAACTATGGGCATGTCTCAATATCTACTGGGCATTCAAGTATACTAAATCTGTCAAACAGGAAAATTATAGGCACAATACTTTGAAATGTTGAAAATTAAGCTATTGGTCTCTTCATTAGAACAGAGCTTTCAGATGACTGGAATCTCCACCTTTATATTGCCCAGTGCACGATCCATTTCTTGCATGTTGCGGGCGTCTTCATCCTGCAAGTCCATCCACAATTACTTGCAATAAATGCTGAAGCTAGAAGCAATTATGACTCCTGAAGAACTTGAATTCGTTAATGTTATTATTCAATTAGGAAAATTAAAATTTTAGTTAGGAATATGGATCGACATGACAACCGAGCAGGTGCTTATACGTATACTCCTCTAAAGTACAATAGCGCGCATCAGTTATCCTAAGTCTCTTAAAAATAAACACATCGGCAACAACCATTCGGAGGAAAAATAATAGATAAAATAAATTCTGCACTTTGTTAAGTTGTTTGTTTAACACGCTTTTCGGCCATAAGCAATGGCAAAAGAACAAAGAAGGTTGTTAAGAAATTCGTTTGCTATCAATTCACCTGAAGGATAAGTCACCAATGGCTTTGATAGCCTTGCGTGTTGTTTGTGTGTGTTTGGATTCAGTACTCTTGAACATAGCTCGAATCCCATTGGGTGCTTTTTGAAACTTCTCTGTTATTCTTGCCATACTACAGGGTGACAAGAAATAACCCAGGCGAACGTTTATTACCATACATTTAATAAACTGGAAGAATTTAGCAAAACAACACGTAATATCTTGATAGCTACGTTAGTTTTAGATAACATAAGGATTTTCGGATCGTTGGTAGGACGCCTGCAGATTTTTTTTTCAAGGGCAAGAAAAACTGTATAGGAAGAAAATGACTGATTCCAGGATTCCGAGAGAGCATGAAACCGACATAAAAGCACAGACTCGAACACACATACTTTGTTGCACGCATTCACATAGTACATGGCAACAATTACTTACGCAAATTTCCTTATTACTATAGTATTTAATATATACTCCATACTATATAGTATGTGAGTAGATCCGTATATTTTGGCATGTATTTCCAAGTACAGAACACCCTTCGAAAATCCAGCTAGCAACTGCTCCCATGCACCCGCTTGCGGGCGGTCATGCTCGTTGGAAAGTTCTTGAAGAGGTAAATATAGATTGTTTAAAGACATTTTCCCGTCTATGAGTTCGTTTCAAAGTTATTCACTATCAAGGAAGGAAATAAGAGGGGCACGAGTGCACGGCGAGTTCAAGAAAAAAAAAGCAAGCAGGAAAACGTTATTAGAATCCCACGAAGATGAGGACACAGGAATAACTTTCCGTTCAATTGTTTGTTTCATACCCTCTTAGAATATAAGGTTCTTAAAGGTATTTAGATCATAAGACAGTCAGATTTGTCTTCTTTAACATGTTAAAGAATATTTCAGGTATTATAATGCAGTGATCAGTTACGATGATTTTATTTTATTGTTTGCTGTGCATCAAACGTTGGCGCTTTATCCGACGCCTACGAAAGGTTGTTTGCGCCTCCCCGGCGCTAGTATTAGTTGTGCGATATTTTGATGATTGATCGATCGGTATTTTTGAACACCGAAATATTTTACTATTTGATATATTTTGATATTATCGTATTTTTCAGTATTTCGATATATCGATTATGTTTCGATATTTTGTACATATCTATGTCAGAAATCCAAATCCGGATATCACGCATCCCAAAGACCAATTAGACTGTTAATGATCGTTCTCTTAGTTCTGGAATTCCATTTCCACTCATTCACAATTAAATGTTAGAACATACATTAAGAATATACATACATTATAGAAAATCTCCAGATGAATTACAAGTGATTTTATAGATTGCAATTTTTAGTATGTTCACTATGAATTGTTGTAAGAATGAAGTTTCAGTCTTAATATATCGAGAAGATACTACGTTTTAAAGTTTGAGGGATAAATTCTGTCGGCGGCTATTTGATAGTACCACATCTGTGGTTTCCCCAAGCGGGATTTTTGGGGACAGTATATTGCCAAGGACAACATTTTAAATATCTCCACTAACATCCAGCTTGTTATAAAATTCCGGGTTTGAACAATTTATATCTACTTACGCTAGTCTGTAGTAGCATGCAATCAAATACTGCCTTTGCAGTGATCAGTTTGCTCAGATCTTCAAAGATAAGATTTCTCTCAACATACATACATCCTGTAGCGTGAATTGGTTTGAATTGTTATACAGTATATAATTGGACTTGCTTCTGAAAAAAGAAATTACTTTTGTTCATCACTAAATTGATTTTGGCATGTAGAGGAAAATAGCACTAGAGAGTGACCTAGAATCCGTGATGATTTCAGGTGTGGCCTGGAGAATAAAGGACATTTGCTTTCTGCTCAAAAGTTGCGATTTAATGATGCTACCGTGTAGAATTCGTATTCAATATAACATACGAAAAATCTCAGAAAAATATTTATGGAGTTGCAAAGTTTTTAACAATGCAGAAATTAGCTGCTTACGTCACAGCAATAGAAACAATCGTTTTGGCGTGACGCCATATATCGGTTTCACTCTGAGTCGTACTGAAAGCTTTGAGGGAGTATTCTTATTGCAGATTTTTACTGTAAACTACAAATAAATTTAGTGGAATAGTATAAGGAAAAGTGATAAAATACTCACTGTACATAATAATTAAAAATAACAAATTGATCTGCACTGTTCTATCATCACAAATACTTTAGAAATATATAAGCAGGATTATATTATTATTAGACAAGAAAAAATAGGGAACTAACTACCACATAATTCAAATTAAAAGTAAACCATGTGCAGATTGGAAGCGACTATATTATACCTATAAATGTAGCTTTTTTCTTTCTTTTCAAACTTTGCTTCCAGTACTTTCAATGTTCATGTTCTATTGGCGCGTATACATTTCTCGAACTCCTAATTGTAAAGCTTGCGTAATACAAAATTTTACAAAAGGTTTTTCCAAATTAGGAAGAAAATCTTGCGCTGTGTGCTTATACGTTCAGAAACACTTCTTCATCGACTACTTACCTCTGGAATTCAATTCAAATCATCGCCCCCTAACTCTCGTTCTCTAAATCAGTGTGTCACATTATATACTCTTTCCATTCAGACGGAAAAAATAGGAAACAGTGTACAAGGATTATAGCTCTAAAACAATTTCTTTCATTCGTTTCTTCTGAAATGCCTTTTTACATTCTGTGTGAAAAGAAAGTCACAAAATGTTCCCATAGCTTAATAAACGCCTTTATTTGCATCCTTTTTTTTCTTCGGAGACTCCAAGCTTGGAAGATGACCCTTGTGAAACCTACGAAAATTTTAATCACGTGAGTAGATCTTGTGCTTCCCAAAGTATGTAATGCGGGCGCAGGGCTATAAAAACTACTGACAGAGATGAGTGTTATTCATTTCTTCGCAGTAATTGCAAGCAAATATTCCAGGGGTGTCATTTGGTCAGGACAGGAGGATGTAATTCCCCCTGGCTTGAGCTTGATAAAATACTTATTGGTTGATCACATGTACAATACGAAGCAAAAAACCTGCAACATGAAAGTTTAAGTTCATTGTGAAACTACGCCTAACAACATAGGCAACCAACATAACGTCTTTGTGGCACTCATCACGCCAGGATAACTTTCGGCTTCGTCCCCCTGCACACTTCATTTGGAGCAAGAAATGTATAGACCACGTGACTACAAACCACAAATTTCTCACAAGATGGAGTAATAGATTGAGGTTCTTCTCATTTCTCTTCTCATTTTACATCCTCAGTTTTAAAGAGAGAGAAAGAGAAAAAGGTCAACGTGATAAAAACTAAATAAAGAGGAATATGAGAAATATTGACAAATGACACATGCACTTCAAAGGGGACCATCACAAATTTTGTTATGAACCATATATAATAACTGCGAGAATCAGCAAAACACAAATACATAATTACATATAGTAAGTGTTTTATAACACATATTTATTTAAATAAATAAAAATGCTCGCAGAAAGCTGAAAATTTCGTTAAAATCTCAACCATAACTGAAAGAAGAGATTACTTCTCTGTTGTTTTCCTTCATAGCATCCATCTACATGGAGAAATGAGAATGAGAGAACATCTTAAGAGATTCGCACGTATACAACATCGGAAACTGCTAAATGGAAAAAATTACTGTCTTCGGATGGGATTCGAACGCAGAACCATAGCATTAGAAATCTCACACTCTACCGATGTAGCTATTCTGACATTAAAACCCTGTTCCTCCATCATTACCTATGAAGGACGAAATGTAGTCTGCAGAAAACTACGTCTAACAAGTCCATGACAGACCGCCTATAACCTAAGTCTAATTGGTATTTTAAAACGATAGCTATACACGTGCATAGAAAAGTAAAATCAAATGAGTAGTTAATACACATCAATTGGTCTGTCTCACTATCTCTGACTATACAAATCGAGGAAGAAGAAAAAATATAGAGATGAGAACACAGGAAGAACAAGCAAAAATAAAAGTTGCAGGAAACTGAATATCAAGGGGAGAGAGAGAGAGAAAAAAAAATAGAGGGAACGGACAAATGATTTAATATATACCCGAAAGAAGGTTCACAACTGTGCTATACATTTAATGTATTGAATGCTCTGTTCCTTCTAAATTGCTTGCTAGGTGACAAATATTAATTTGTAAAAACGTAGCAAATGCCCACGTTGTATTGATTTCTTACTGTTTCAGTAATAGTGAAAAATGTGGTTCATGCAACACAATAAATTACTAATTTTACCACAACAACCATGTAGTAGTTGTTGATGATTTTGAGTTTAACGTTCGTTCAGCAGCGAGGCTATATGGGACGTGGACCTACTTATTAACGTGGAATCCGAATCATATGAGCTGCTGTCGGGAATCGAAGCAAATATGTAGTGTTGGTAAGAAATTTCTAAGCAAAATATGAAACTGATCAGCAAAATACATGAAACGATAGTCATGCAAACTATTACTTAAAAAGAATTTATTGTAAAATCAATACATCCATGTGGCGGTATATAGTCGCAAAGTGATTAGAGAACTTGATATTAAACTGTCGATCACATCGTTTTACCTATTTGAATTCAATGTCGTATAGGTTCGGTTTTACCTCTAGATTTCAGCGTTCTCACTTCGATTAACTTGTTGGAAATATGCATTAATCGAAATTGTCAAAGTATACGAAATTTAACTAGTTAAAAGAAGAGAATAACATAAAAATCCGGATTAGAATATTACAATAAACATGTGTATTTTGTTTAGGGTTTTTCAAGTCATAGCTTATAGGAATTATAGAAAAAACGTTCGTTGTGAAAGCACAAAAAAAAAAACCCAGAGAATAGACAAACTTCAGGTGGGTTTGAACACGAGAAGGCGGAGGTAGTAGACTACTCTACTAAACCGATCGGCTATATTTGATTCTATAGTATGTTTTGATAAATATTGTCTAGTGTATGTGTACTTTACTTGTTTCTGTTTTGTTGTTTGTCATATAATGTATACGAGTGGCGAATAATAGAACAGAACTGTTTTAGACGAGTATCAACAATTTTCCCGGACAAGTCGTGATCTTATATGTATCTAAATTGCACAAATAAATCAGATTAAATCTTTAAGTGCTTCGGGCGTTTTGATGGAAGTAAACTATTGCAAAGTTACGAGTTTGTGTTTATGCTCACACTCGTGGCCGACCACTTCCAGATTTTGGAGTTAGACTTCCAGTTTCCTCATATTTTTTCCACCACCTGAACGGTGTTGCACGATGCACGCCTAATCGAGCGCCTGCTTCAGGAACACTCAATAGCGCATGTTCAATAGGAGCGATAACACTCTCACGTACAGAATGATCATATTGCGCCATTCTTACACATCAAAGTAAAAGTGCTGGAACGTCTTTGAATATAGAATAATTCACAATATTGCTATACATGACGTCGTATTATGAAAGGCATGCGCAGAACAAGTAGATGTGCCTGTAATCAACTGTTGTTGCGCGAAAAAATACTCACTCACTATTAGTAAGAAAATATTTTCAAATGTCTTAAATCCAATACATTAGAATATAGTAGCAGTTACTATATTTCAAGAATATAACTTCCATCGAGTGGTGAGCATAAACACAAACTCGTAACTTTGCAATAGTTTACTTCCATCAAAACGCCCGAAGGACTTTACAGATTATTGTTGTTTTTTTTTTGTTCTTTCTTGTGCTTTCACAACGAACGTTTTTTCTATAATTCCTATAAGCTATGACTTGAAAAACCCTAAACAAAATACACATGTTTATTGTAATATTCTAATCCGGATTTTTATGTTATTCTCTTCTTTTAACTAGTTAAATTTCGTATACTTTGACAATTTCGATTAATGCATATTTCCAACAAGTTAATCGAAGTGAGAACGCTGAAATCTAGAGGTAAAACCGAACCTATACGACATTGAATTCAAATAGGTAAAACGATGTGATCGACAGTTTAATATCAAGTTCTCTAATCACTTTGCGACTATATACCGCCACATGGATGTATTGATTTTACAATAAATTCTTTTTAAGTAATAGTTTGCATGACTATCGTTTCATGTATTTTGCTGATCAGTTTCATATTTTGCTTAGAAATTTCTTACCAACACTACATATTTGCTTCGATTCCCGACAGCAGCTCATATGATTCGGATTCCACGTTAATAAGTAGGTCCACGTCCCATATAGCCTCGCTGCTGAACGAACGTTAAACTCAAAATCATCAACAACTACTACATGGTTGTTGTGGTAAAATTAGTAATTTATTGTGTTGCATGAACCACATTTTTCACTATTACTGAAACAGTAAGAAATCAATACAACGTGGGCATTTGCTACGTTTTTACAAATTAATATTTGTCACCTAGCAAGCAATTTAGAAGGAACAGAGCATTCAATACATTAAATGTATAGCACAGTTGTGAACCTTCTTTCGGGTATATATTAAATCATTTGTCCGTTCCCTCTATTTTTTTTCTCTCTCTCTCTCCCCTTGATATTCAGTTTCCTGCAACTTTTATTTTTGCTTGTTCTTCCTGTGTTCTCATCTCTATATTTTTTCTTCTTCCTCGATTTGTATAGTCAGAGATAGAGTGAGACAGACCAATTGATGTGTATTAACTACTCATTTGATTTTACTTTTCTATGCACGTGTATAGCTATCGTTTTAAAATACCAATTAGACTTAGGTTATAGGCGGTCTGTCATGGACTTGTTAGACGTAGTTTTCTGCAGACTACATTTCGTCCTTCATAGGTAATGATGGAGGAACAGGGTTTTAATGTCAGAATAGCTACATCGGTAGAGTGTGAGATTTCTAATGCTATGGTTCTGCGTTCGAATCCCATCCGAAGACAGTAATTTTTTCCATTTAGCAGTTTCCGATGTTGTATACGTGCGAATCTCTTAAGATGTTCTCTCATTCTCATTTCTCCATGTAGATGGATGCTATGAAGGAAAACAACAGAGAAGTAATCTCTTCTTTCAGTTATGGTTGAGATTTTAACGAAATTTTCAGCTTTCTGCGAGCATTTTTATTTATTTAAATAAATATGTGTTATAAAACACTTACTATATGTAATTATGTATTTGTGTTTTGCTGATTCTCGCAGTTATTATATATGGTTCATAACAAAATTTGTGATGGTCCCCTTTGAAGTGCATGTGTCATTTGTCAATATTTCTCATATTCCTCTTTATTTAGTTTTTATCACGTTGACCTTTTTCTCTTTCTCTCTCTTTAAAACTGAGGATGTAAAATGAGAAGAGAAATGAGAAGAACCTCAATCTATTACTCCATCTTGTGAGAAATTTGTGGTTTGTAGTCACGTGGTCTATACATTTCTTGCTCCAAATGAAGTGTGCAGGGGGACGAAGCCGAAAGTTATCCTGGCGTGATGAGTGCCACAAAGACGTTATGTTGGTTGCCTATGTTGTTAGGCGTAGTTTCACAATGAACTTAAACTTTCATGTTGCAGGTTTTTTGCCTCGTATTGTACAATAATACACTAATAAGAAAGTGAAACAAAAAAAAAAAAAAAAGAGAACCCGGCCTCCCCTCTCTTCCTGGTAAAATCAAAATGAGCTGGTGTTAGCAACAAATCTACATAGTAACGATAGCACATTGCTAGAACGCTTACGTTTGGTTTCAAGAGTCGAAGGTTTGATCCCAAGTCATATGAGTTCATGGACAACATTGAGAAAGAGAGAGAGAGAGATTCAAATGTGAAGGGAAAAAGAGAGATGGTTTTCATATAGAAATTTGGAATTGGAGAAAAAAATTGTCAGACAGCATCCGTATTATGACGAAAATTGTGATTTTGTGAAACAGATGAACGAGAAGTTCCGAACTGACAAGGGAACCTTCCGAAAATGATAGTTGCAGGAAAAGATGTGACCTATGCCAATTGAAAGAGCTGTAACAGAGATGTTCATTCCCAAAAAATTAGCTGCCCATAGCAATAGGTTCAAGAAATATAAGGGGTGGAAGTTCGAGAAACAGCAAGCTTGGATAAGGGGGGAAAAGTGCGAATTCCGAAAAAAAAAAAAGGTCACGGCAAAATACAATGCTAACAAGTGATGTATAGAAAGAGACTTGCCACAATACGGAACAAAACAAATGAAGGCCACCAGTGGGGTTAACAGTGTTGCCAACTGCAATGAAAAGTACATGTTTTGCAAAGAGCACTATATGAAGTGAGTGCAATATTCAGTGTCAACCTGTAATGTAGAACATAAGATATGACGTGTATAATCAGTGGTACAATCTAACAAAAGAAAGTAGAAAAAACAAGTACGAAAAATACGGAAAAGACGGAGCTGGCCACAATGCGCCACATTTTATCACGAGCTGTGCATATTAGAATGAACAAAACAAGAAGCACCAACTATGCAGGAAATCGACGTACCTAGAGTCGAAAAGAAAAACTAGTTCCAAAGTTGGCAACACTGGCCATGAAAATCCAGACAAGTCTAATATAGTTAGGCCACTCGCTTCACAAAAAAAAAAAAAATCCGGCTACAGGCATTAGCCTTCGCATCACTTGTACATGCTCGTCAACATTGTACGTGTAATTGTGCGATGAGACAATGGTCCAAACAGAAGATACATTTGCAGTGAGCACAGCGGAATACTGCCAATCCGTCACACATGGTACAATGATCGCCTGTGAATGTCTCGAAATAGTACTCTAGAGGTGTCGGAAACTTTGGTGGTCTTTCTATCACATATCCACACCTGTAGAAAGCAAACATAATCAAAGGTTTGATCTGCTGTCTGCAGTACTATCACCGCCTATAATATATATCCAGTGTCCCACCTAACTCTGCGACTGAAATAGTTTCAAAGCGAAAAAAATGTGCCACATCCAGTTGTGCAGGAATGTACCCATGTCAGCGAGCGACAAACTTCTCTGAGACGCAAATGCCCCCAAGTACCCCATCATAGGGTCCCAGGGGCCAACTTCAAAATTTCAAATAGCACCATCGGTCGAGTTATATTTCTTTCGATAAATCTTGGAATATGCAACAACGCATATCAGAAATATTTACTATAAGGGATTTTAAAATGGCCGCCAAAAATACCTGCTCGGTGACAAGAACAACGTGCATTTTCGGCGGCTATTTTGAAACCCGTGCTTCATATAGCAAATATTTCTTATAGGCGGTGTTGCATCTATCCAGAGAAATATTATCCGCCCCCTGTTCCCATTTGAAATGTTGCGATTGACCCCTCGAGCCTTATGATGGGGCCCTGGGGGACTTGTTTCTTGCAAAGTTTTCTTGGCGCTCGACATGAGTACATTCCTGTGCAATTGGATTTGCAACATCTTTTTTCGCTTTGCAGCAATTTGAGACCACAATGTTCAATGCCATGTTAAGACACAACATATATTTGTGGCGGCCATTTTGAAAACCATGCTTCATATAGCAAATGTTTCCTATAGGTGCTATTGCACATTCCATGATCTATCAAAAGAGGTATCACTCGGTCTCTGTTGCCATTTGAAAGTTTGAAGTTGGCTCCTGGGGGGCTATGATAGGGGATCCTGGGGGCACTTTCTTCTCACAGACTTTTATCACCTCCTGACATTGGTACATTCATGCACAACTGGATCCGTCACATTTTTGTTCGTTTCGCAAATCTTTCAGGTCACAAAGTTTGGTGGGACACCCTGTATATTGCCACATAGGACCCAACCATGACATAATGTTCACTACTTCTATTATCGGTTGTTGGCTCAACCCAACCATTTCATGTTCCCCGACTTGATATTGCCTCAATCACTCCAGCATTGATGCATTTCGAGTATGCATGTTGCCGGATTTTTTTTTTGTGTGTGAAGCGAGTGGCATAACTATATTAGACTTGTCTGGATTTTCATGGCCAGTGTTGCCAACTTTGGAACTAGTTTTTCTTTTCGACTCTAGGTACGTCGATTTCCTGCATAGTTGGTGCATCTTGTTTTGTTCATTCTAATATGCACAGCTCGTGATAAAATGTGGCGCATAGTGGCCAACTCCGTCTTTTCCGTATTTTTCGTACTTCTGTTTTTCTATTTTCTTTTGTTAGATTGTACCACTGATTATACACGTCATATCTTATGTTCTACATTACAGGTTGACACTGAATATTGCACTCACTTCATATAGTGCTCTTTGCAAAACATGTACTTTTCATTGCAGTTGGCAACACTGTTAACCCCACTGGTGGCCTTCATTTGTTTTGTTCCGTATTGTGGCAAGTCTCTTTCTATACATCACTTGTTAGCGTTGTATTTTGCCGTGACCTTTTTTTTTTTTTTTCGGAATTCGCACTTTTTCCCCCTTGTCCAACCTTGCTGTTTTCCGAACTTCCACCCCTTATATTTCTTGAACCTATTGCTATGGGCAGCTAATTTTTTGGGAATGAACATCTCTGTTACAGCTCTTTCAATTGGCATAGGCCACATTTTTCCCTGCAACTATCATTTTCGGAAGGTTCCCTTGTGAGAGGATCACATTAGGCAATTGTCGACTTAAGATGGAGAATGCTTTTTAGAGTATCAGATGATCGGGAAGAGAAAGATCTTAAGATCTGGGAAATTAAGAATTTTAAAAAATCTTCAGGTTCCGAGACGGTTTCAAACCACGAACCTTTTAGCTAATGAACCGTGACTTTATCCATTCAGCCACGGAGAACTCTATGCAGTCAGTCACATACTTTTCCTTTAGCTACTAGAATGGAATATACCAAAATTTGACTTGGTGGATGTTTCGTTCAGATGGGACGCATATCTCTTGTAGCTTTGTTACAGGGTATATATTAGACTTCCTCTTGTTCAGGAACACTCTTTAAGACAGTAAAGTTTGTTACTATTGAGTTAATTAAGTTATATTTGATAGAATCATATGATAAAGAATGTCAAATATTTTGCGTCATTATCTGTTAGATGAATATTTAATGAAAGGGATTCCTATTTGGATGGTCTTAGGTTCGAATCCCAATTGATCTTTTTAATTTTTTTTAGCTACGATCATACTGTGCACTCCAGAAGTTCAACTATGACGTAAATGTGTAGCAGCTAGTTTAAGCTGAAATTATTTTCAAATATTTCTTATTAAATGTTTTTTTTTTTTTTTTTTTTTTTTTTTTTTAACTTGCGATGTTTCAAATTGAATATTAAATCTTACAACCTTAATGTAATTTATTGCCCAGCGTCATATCATGATGAATGTTTGGACAACGACGACAGTCGAACGTTAATTTTAAAAAGTCCATTGTTACTGTAATATATGAAAACAATTTTTTCAAAACTTGATAGAGCAAGTTTTGAGAAAAGGTGGTATGCTTTTCATGCTACCAATCGAGCTGTGAAATCAGAATTGACAAATCTCGAAATGTGCCAGGTGTATACAATACTAAATCATGAACATTTTGTCAGAACTCGATAGAGGTTATGTACAATAAAAACAAGAATGCAATTCTTGTATTAAAAAAAAAAAAAAAAAAAAAGATGTTTTGTGTTCTATCGAGTTTTGAAAAAACGCTTTTCATATATATTTAGAAAGTTTCATGTATATTTAGAAAGTAGAAAAAACGTACAGTGCACCGTACGATGGAATTTGAACTACTAGAGTAATTTCAAATGAATTTAATATTAAGTATACATTACCATCTGAACAATCTACTGTGGGGGGGGGGGGGTAAGACACTGAAACCATTCCTAGGAGAGGAACGGGTGACATGTAGAAAGTAATAGAATACGAAAGATATCGGTGTCGTATTCATAGTTTTTTGATTCGAAGAGATGAATAGTGGCATCCAGATGAACACTCCTCACTTGCTTTTAGCCCTGCATAAATTGAAAATGGTTTTAAAGGTATATTTTTCAAGTATGGTTGTTTAAAAAACTTGTCCAATTTTAGTTTGTAATGGTATGTCTTATACATTTGAAGAGACGCTTACGCTTAAAACTATTCAGAACAGCAGGGACATACACAGGATGTAGACCGTGGCGGTCCAGAGCCCCCCGCGCCCCCGATATCACTACCTTTTTGTGAACTTTACCTAATTTTAGATATACAGTGAAACCTCTACTAACGGACACCTCTGTAAAGCGGACACCTCTCATAACGGACATATTTTGTAATCCCCAAACACTGTAATAGGAAAAACCATGTTGAGAAACCTCTCTAAATCGGACACTCTCTAGTACGGACACGGGCAGTCTTTTCTGTCTTTTATAGGTATTATTTACCTCCATATTACGGACACTGTCTCCAGAAACAAGTTGAAAAGTACAGAAAAAGCATATTTTCAGTAATGCATATATGTATCACCAAGGAAGCATTGTAATAACATTTTTCCTCGTCAACTGGCTGTTCAGAAACTCAGATGAAGCGTCTTCGTTTAACAATATCCTCATATCCTTTGCTTGCATTCCACTCCCATCCAACCTGTTTTAGAATCAAAAGTGATTGACAGTTGCCTGCCATTTGGGATGACACGTCATTCTACTGTTCCGCTGGAATCAAGCAGAAGACATGTTTGGTATTTTTTGTCCGCGTATTCGCATATTGTCTTAGTGCCTCTATTTGTAGACGGAAATCTTTTTAAGTCATTCTGCATCGAATAAGCAATAAGGTGTAAGTTGTTGTGAGCTTTCGAAATGCCACGAGAAGCGCTAATGTTAAAATCGAATTGATTGAATTTTCGGAGAATACTGAGGTGTGCGAAGGATAGCTGAAAATTTTGTATCGATAAACACAAGCACCTGAGATAATATAAAACCAAGACAAGTTAATAAAGTTTGTGGTGTGAAAATGACAATGAAAATAGTCTCATTGCTTTGAATAAAGTTGGTGTGCAAGTGAATGGTTTTGTAGAGTGCGGAATGAAAAAAAATCCTGTGTTAGGGTCGATGCTAAAAGTTAGGAATTTGGAGGTAGCAACAGAAATGTATGTTTCAGATTTCAAGGTCTCGAACGAGTGGTTAGAGAAGTTTCGGATTAGACACAAAATTTCTTTCAAAGCGATTTGTGGAGAACCCGCAGATGTCGACATGTCCATTGCCCATAGTATTAGAACGGTTTGATAAATACCTTCGATAGTTCGTAATTGCGTATTACCTTGTTTACTAATTTACGTAAGAAAATATCGAAACCTCTAAGACGGACACCTCTCTATAGCGGACAATTTTTGATTCCCCACGGTTGTCCGCTTTAGAGAGGTTTCACTGTATTAGACATTTTAGTACAGTATGTCCTCATATTGAATTTGAACCCCTCAACAAGCTTCCGATCCCTGAAATAAATTACTGACTACACCTCTGCAAAATAATGACGATTTTAGGGAGTGATCAGGTATAATGCCTCCCTGGAGCAACGATAATTCCCCAGAGGTCATATCTATTGTAGGTCCGGATTTGATACCAGTATCTGTTCATGACTACTTTTCACTCTCAGGTATTGAAACTCATGCCATAGAACGGTTCGGAAATCTCCATTGGTTCTCCCCTCTGACCCTGAATGGGGCCGACCTTGGACATATAATACTACATCTGGAATGTCACTATTTGTGTCAGTGATCCCGAAAACTATGCATTCGACACAAATATAAGATGTTTTCGATTCTTTTTGCCTGTCTCCTCTCACTCTGACTTCCATGCCAGCCAAGGCTTAACTTCGACTTAAGCAGCATCAATTGTGTCACTATTCATCTTGGCGACCCTGAAAACTATGAATTCGACAATAATATCATTCGTATTTGAAAACTTTCAGATGTCACCTTCCCCCCTTATTAGGGATATTTTCAGTGTCTCACCTGCAATTATGGAGGAATTTCAACCAACTTAAGTATACATATAAATTATCTGAAAAACAACTGTGCGGGTGATCTTTTTCGGAGAGGAATTCGTTAACTATTTTCAATATCAATGTGGTGGCTTTTTTCACTTTGCATGCTGAAGATTGCCAAAGAATTCAATTTCATCTGCACCATTATGTTATGAATATAGGTTTTAAAATGGCGTTTAGTTCACTGAATTCTCGCTTAGGTGTTGCTCTTGTCACAAGGAATGTGATATACAGTTATAAAAAAGTAGGGGACTAAACATATACGGAACACTACTAGCAATGACAGTTACCTAAAATTAAAACTTTAGTTACTTCATTCTAAGTTGAAATTTCACTCATTTTTTTTCTTCATTGCTGTCCGTTAAAGTTGTTGCAGCAAAGAGGTGATAAATCTTTTGAGTAAACTTCATAGTCTGTAGCTCCTTCAGAACTTCTTTTTAATCTAAAGATTAAAGTAGTGTGTATTTTAGACATTGCATAGAAACCTGTAAAGTGGAATTACGGATTGAAACCTGTAAAGTGGAATTACGAAACTGAAATGGACTCCCTTTTGCCATTGGCCTCCCGCACCGCGCTCCTGTTAGTTACGCCCCCGTTCAGGGTGCATGATGCCGTTTCCTTTTTTTAGGAACATTTTCTAAGGAAGAAAGAGTTCTTTACTGCTGTGTGAATTAAGTTGTGTTTGGTAGAACTGTTTGATAAAGAAGACAATATACTCAGACACAAATTATCTTGTTCGATGCTCTAACGGAAAATTAAAAATCGTCGTAAATATGTTACATTTTTAAAGAGAAAAAGAGGAAAAAACAGGAAAAATTATTGCACATACGCAAATGGTGTCATTTGGATGCGAATTTATAATTTACAGATAGTCATATTTACGTCATGGATTGTTAGAGTAGGGGTTAGTAAACGAGATTCCTACCCTGGTGATCCTAGCTTTGAATCTTGTCCATTCTTGTTTTTTTTCTTTTAGCTACACTTAGTTCGTGCATTCCAGATCTTCAAGCTTGAATCAAATGTAATAGCAGCTAGTGAATTAAATGCAGCTGACATTTTTAAAGTTGAATAGTGTAAGCTAATGACAAGCATGTAATTACGTGTCATATTTGAAAATTATGTCAGCTACATTTAATATACTGACTGCTATTACATTTGATTCAAGCTTGAAGATCTAGAATACATGGCGTAAGTGTAGCAAAAAGAAACAATAGTCATGGATCGATAAAAAAAAAGAGATTCGTGGTTCGAAACCTGTCTCGGAACCTTCGGAACCTGAAGATCTTTTAAATTCTTTCTTCCTTAGATCTTAAAACCTCTCTCTTCCCAATCATCTGATGCTCTAATGTGACAACTACCTGATGTGATTCTCGCAGTTCGGAACCTTTCCTTCTTCTGTTTCACAAAATCACAAATTTCGTCATAATACAAATGCTGTCCGATAATTTTTTCTCCAATTCTAAACTTGAATATATAAATAATTTCTTTCTGTCTCCATATTTGAATATCTCTCTCTCTCTCTCTCTCTCTCTCTCTCACACACACACACACACACACACACACATATATATATATATACACATTGTTGTCCATGAACTTATATGACTTGGGATCAAGCCTTCGACTCGAAACCAAATGTAAGCGTTCTAGCAATGTGCTATCCTTACTATACAGATTTGTTATTAAAAGCAGTGTGATTTTAGATTTTTCTCCGGGAGTAGAGGAGTAGAGGGAGGCGGAGATTCTCTTTTTCAGTTTCACTTTTTTTATTAATGTATTACTATACATGTGATCAAACAAATATTTATCAAGCTCAAGGGAGGGGGAATTACACCCTCCTGTCCTGGCTAAATGACGCCCCTGGAACATTTGTTTGCAATTACTGCGAAGAATGAATAACACTCATTTCTGTTAGTAGTTTTTAGAGCTCTACGCCCACATTACAGACTTTGGAAATAGCAAAACCTACTGCTGTGATTGAAAGTAGATTTCACAAGGAGCATCTTCCTAGCTTGCAGTCTTCGAGTAAAGAAAAGAATGCAAGTAAAGGCGTTATGAAGCTATGAGGACATTTTCTGATTTTCTTTTATTCAGTCTCTTTCTACGTTCTTGCTCTTTGTGCGGATTTAGTACTTTTGAACACGGTTCGAATCCCACTCGATGCTCTTATTTTTTCATTTTGTAATTTTTCATTTATTTTTGCCGTACTTTTATGCTCTATGTATTACACGGAGGTGATGGAAAACTTTCTAATTTATCCAAAAATAAGAAGGTGTACAGGCATAAAACCTTTTCTATGTATTCCAGGATGATTTCTCCTTAGTGCAAATCACTTCTTGTATCGATCCGTAAGATTTTAGTAAACCTGAAAATAAATTCGGAGATCTACTGTCCAGGAAATCACTATTAGCTCTAATACCTCCTTCAGGACTACCAGAATGCAGTTCATATTATTATTATTATTATTATTATTATTATTATTATTATTATTATTATTATTATTATTATTATTATTATTATACGCGTCTTTAGCGTGGGAGACCCGGGTTCGATTCCCGGCGGGAGCTCATGTGGTTCGGGGTCTACGTTAAGCTGTAGGTTTACTTCTCATATAGCCTGCTGAGAGGGGCGCTAAATTCAAAATCAAGTATATTCAGTAGGAAATAGAAAAAAGTTTTGAGGGTACTAAATTTGGTGACACATTTTATTTCCTCACAGTTTGTTACATCCAGAGCCGTAATTTGCGGGGGGTAGGGGCAACTGCCTCCCAGGGAAGCTACCCGCCGTTCGAGGGGGCTCATTTTAAGACAAAACTTTTTTACTCCATATAGGTTACGAACATGACATAACTGAAGCATCAAATAGGTTCACCACATTACATAAATAAAAGAGCACACACAAAAGGTAAATAAAACAAAAATGAGTCATAACACATTTCAGTAAAAAGTATCTACTATTAGGAGCCCTAGAAATAATATTTATTCATATGGCTTTGGGATTTGTCAATATTGTCTCCTTAATTAATTTGTCATATATGAAACGGGCCCAGGGGCGCAACCAACGGTCCCGCAGACCTTGCCATGCGGGAGGGTCTACAGGCTCCGCGGGCCCATAACGAGTAACAGAAAGATGGAAAGAGGGGACCTAAGAATTAGAAAAACAACTTTTCTAGGGGGCCCAAATACTCCTATTAATGCTTGCCCCCCAGAAAAAATTACATTACGGCGCTGATTACACCTATGGACTGTATGTTATCTTGGTATATGGGAACTATTTTAAATAGGTTTTCACGACGATCTCACATTTTTTCACTGAAACGTCTTAATAGCTCTCAATAGTATCACCGTTTGCTAGAGTACGGTATATCTCGCAAGAATGCCCTCAGTTTCATGAAACATTGGCCATCATCTTACACCGAACAATGGCCATCATCATGAGTATTTTGCGAGTGGAGATGTGTGTTTTCTGCTGCTTTCAAATCGGTGTCTCAGGTTGAAAATAGTAGTGTTGTCAACGACTACAGCAGCTCGGCTCCCGACTGTCACCACCGAGCCGAACCGAGAAGTGAGCCGAGCCAACAGATCATCCAACCGTGCCGGCTCGAGCCGATGGTTCATTCCAACCGAGCCGGCTCGAGCCAATGGCTTACCTGAGGTGAGTCGAATTGAGCCTATGGCTCACATCAGCCTAGCTGAGAAGAGCCGAACAGAGCTGGTGGCTCATCGCAACCGACCCAATTCGAGCCAATGGTATTCGCTACTTAAGCTCTTGTCACAAATGGGACATTCCATGTCAAATCAACAAGTCATCAGACTTGACCATCTCATTTTTTGTAAAAATTGGTGTACAGCTTTATTACAGTTGGAGATGAAAAAATCCCAGGCAATCTCTCTCCTCCTGAAAGTGTCTCCGTACAGAGTGTTCAAAAATGCCAAAAAAATTGCATTTTTTCAATTACAGTGATTATTAAAAACTGTCATAAAATGGTTAATATGTGCACTAGAGACGTGAAACAAACACCATTGGAAAGGCTAAAGATTGGTCTACAAGTTGTACTATATTGAGAAAACCTGTAAAATAAAATATAACATTTCAAAAATTCAAATAAAGATTTGAAGTTTGAATTTCGCATAGAAATGTCCCTTTGAATTTGTTCAAGATTGTTCAGATTGTAGTCTCATATGTGTACTAAAACACCACAAAGTTGCACTTTGGGCACTCAATAGGATCCAATTCAAAATTCAACATAACCAAGCATTGCACGATATTGACCATGGGAATATCTGGGTTCAGATCGATAACCATTTGCCTGGAGTTATTTACCTGCAGCATCAAAGGAATTTATATTCAATTTCATTTGTTTCTTGATGTATTCATTTGAATTTACACAATTATCCACCTTTCGAGTTATTTAGAGAGGTACTACGTTTTCGAACAGTACTCAATACAAGTCATTCTTGTTAGTCAGTACGGATGTTTCTAAATTTATATTGGCTACATTGATACAGGTTATTTTCATTCCTTTGTTTTAGGATTGCTGTCACAGATATGTGGAAGTGGATAATTGAAATAGGAAAAATAATTTATTGACTAATTGTTTGTGCTGAAAGTGTGTGAAGTGATTGTGAGCAGTGTCACTGTGTTTCATAACACATTTGATACAAATATTGTGAAAGGAAGGAAAATATATCCCTCCCTTTCATAATATGTTCTGTAATAGCAATCCTGAAGCAAAGGAATGAAAAGGCATGTATCAATGTAGCCAACATAAATTTAGAAATATCCATACTGACTAAAAAGAATAATAACCTGTATTAAGTACTGTTTGGAAACGTAATAACTCTCTAAATAACTCAAAAGGTGAATAATTGTGTAAATTCAAATGAATACATCAAGAAAAAAAATGAAATTGAATATAAATTCCTTTGATGCTGCAGGTAAATAGCTCCAGGCAAATGGTTATCGATCTGAACCCATATATTCACATGGTCAATATCGTGCAATGCTTGGTTATGTTGAATTTTGAATCGGATCTCATTGAGTGCCCAAAATGCCACTTTGTGGTGTTTTAGTACATAGACAATTTTGAACAAATTCAGAGGGACATTTCTATGCGAAATTCTAACTTCAAATCTTTATTTGAATTTTTGAAGGGTTATTGTTTATTTTACAGGTTTTTAAACATAGTACAACTTATAGATCGATCTTTAAGCTGTCCAATGGTGTTTGTTTCACGTCTCTAGTGCACATATTAACCATTTTATGACAGTTTTTAATAATCACTGTAACTGAAAAAATGCCTTTTTTTTCGCATTTTGAACACCCTGTAAGGGGACACTTTCAGGAAGAGAGAGGTAATATTTGGGATTTTTCATCTCCCACTGTAATAAAGCTGTGCACCAATTTTTACAAAAATCTAAGATCGTCAGGTCAGATTTTGCCATTTCATTGGTTGGTTTCACATGGAATGTCCCAAATACAGTTTACATGGCATCATGCATTATAATATATATCGTGGTATCTACATGCGTAACTGAACTTAAAGTTTGGTTAAAATATTACATAAAAGTTTTGTTAATTTGCATTTCAGAGTAAAGTATGCATTTTGTCTGTTCTTTTTAAAGTATATATATTATCCCCCCTCCCCAAAAAATGTATATGCTTTCGCTGCTAGAATGGCATGTAGGTCTATTTTAAGAGTCATTACTATCCTTTTGACCGATCGTCAATACGCAATTTATTTCAGAAAATTTTCTTGTAATATTGTTGCAAAACAATTAGAGATAGAAATCAGAAAACGATCATATTTTCTCCCTATCATATAAAAATTTACTAAAAATTGAGAGGAAATGTTGGAGTTACAAAATATTTTGCGTCCTGGAAAAGATGTATTTGTAGCTTTAGTTGAAAATTCGCTAAATATGTATCTCAGCTACACCTACAAGCTCAGGTTTAGACTTTTAGTGCCGCTACAGCTAGAGCTACAAAATTTGTAGCTAGCTATTATAGCTTCGCTACAAATAGCGCGCTACTTCCTAACCGACTACGAGTTATATTAGTAACAACTATCACCTAGTATAACTTGTGTCATATACTCTATATAAGTAGAAGTTGATGACAAAGTAACGCGTTACATTTTAAAACTAACGTAACCAACAGATTGAACTCTAGACAAGATATTTCACGGTTCTGTCAAATTATAGTTCTATATCAACGACATATATTATAATTTCGCTTTTAATGTGCCTATATTAGCCTATTCAATATTACCCTATATATATTCAAAAGTTTGGACTACCTTTTAGAAAATTAATTTCCGATAATTCATGAATCTTCACGCTTACACTGAAGCATGAGAGAACATCAGCGTGTCGTTGTTGCCCAAATTAATACTCATTAAACACTTTTACTGATATCTCCAACAGAATAGCAAAGTGCATTAACAGTAAAGAAAATGTGGGTTAATTGTCACTATTTTTCTCCAATGAAAATCCTGCGGTGATGTATGGATGCGAAACATGGTGCTATAAACAAAACCTGTGAAGTTTTATTTTCAATAATAAAAAAAAAACATCGTTCTTTTTAGTGTTTGTTTTTCAAATATCGAATGAAAACCATGGCTCTACTCACCTGAACCGATGAAAACTACTGAACACTGCGTAAATCCAGTAATTCTTCAAGATAGCGATACAAGAAATTTATCGAGTGGGAAATTTACACCTGTCTTTACAAGAATTTTGTTTCGCAACAGTCCTCTTCACAGCCGAACCAAGAATTTCTTTACGGAGAGACCAGATACAAGAAGACTCACTAAGCCGTACATAGAGTCACTTCCATAAAAGCGACCTCCAATCTAACCTTTAGCGACCAAACTCGATCCATTTGAATGCCTTGAATGAAACGTGCCTACTCTAATTGTGCAATTGGTTTAAATTGGTCGGCTCACGGCTTGTTCACCACAGAGCAGAGTTCAGAAAGACCGCTCATATATCACGTCTACCGAGCTGATGGCGCACCTCAACCGAGCCGACTCGAGAGGGTGATTCATCTGAGCAGAGTCGAACCGAGCGGATAGCTCATCGCAGCCTAACTGGTTCTGTGGTGCGCATTACCGAGCTGTTATTGTGTACCTCTACTAGAGGGATATCACCTCAAAAATCCATCTTGATATGTGTCAATTGTTGAGGAACCGTGCAACTTCTAATGCTACTGTCAGAATTTGAGTTGCAGAGTTCTAAAGGAGTCAGACGTTCATTGTTAATGAACTTCGCTGCGGTCACCTTCAATAATACTGACCCAAAAAACATTGATGTTATCTATGACAGTTTTGCAAAATCAAAACCTTTGGTGCTATAGAAATTTTAGGCATTTTGTATCAGAATTTATAATATTCTCTGATGAAATCTTGAAGATACAAATATGTGGCAAAGCATGAGGAAAATATTGACGAAACAGCTTCCCAAATCTGAATGCTGAACACGGTCGGCAGTGAGTTCAGTGTTTTTTTTTTTTTTTTTCTAGGTGTAATTTTCCCCTCGAAGTTGAGACATCGCCCTGCGCAGGATCTAAGATATACTATGCCCTCAACTCATTTTGATTTCTCTCCAGACAAACTTTTCTAAAGGAAAACGTGAAAGAGATTTCACTTTTGAGCACATCATTTATCTTTATAAAGAGGATAAAACCAGGTTTTACAAAAAAAAAAAAAAAAAAAAAAAGAAAAAAGAAAGAAAATCGTAATTCAATATATAGTTTATATCCATTACTTTAAACCTGAGACAAAACCAATTCGAAAACAGTAGGGAACACACCTCATCTCCAATCGTAAAATACTCATGAGAGGTTATTCGGGGTAAGTTGATGGCCAATGGTGATACTATTGAAAGCTATTAAGACTTTTAAGTCAAAAAATGCGAGATAGTCGTGAAAGCCTATCTAAAATGGTTTCAATACACCAAGACAACAATATAGTCCATAGGTGTAGCAAAATACTTCGAAGAAAAACTGTTTCACCAAATTTAGTACCCTCAAATCTTTTTATATTCCCTACTACTACTACTACTACTACTACTAAATAATAATAATAATAATAATAATAATAATAATAATAATAATAATAATAATAATAATAATAATAATAATAATAATATGAACAGCATTCTGGTAGTGATGAAGGAGGTATTAGGTCTGATACTGATGTAGTGGCGAAGCATCCTACAGGCCAATGTAAGCAATCATGAATGTGATAATGGTCCTGGTTTTCTGTTTGCTAGATCGGTAGTACACATTCCTGTAGCAACAGCCTTACAAATTTCAAAGAGATAATTCTGGTCGCTGCTTAAACCATCTGGTTTTTCCATTTGAGACACCCATTCAATGGGAATGGGTGTAAAGGAGACGATCGGTGAACGTTCACAATCCTTTAATTTCTTTCCGATGGGGCTGGAAATTGCGTTGGGTCCGGTCGTCCCACCATCCAATTCGGTAACCAAGTGTCAAAATGGCAACTCGTTGGTATGAAGAAGGCAAATGAGATGCTGCAGTTCCTTTCCTAGGAATCTTTGTATCTGACTTATCACACAGTTATCCCATCTTGTGTTCGTGGCTTCACCATCGCTACCGACTGCCTCAAGACTTGACACGTCGCACTGTTCTTCTCTAAAAGCTCCAATATAAAGTCGGCAATATCCTTGCCAGTGCCTGACTTAGGTGTGGCATGATCCAAGTATTCTGAGCCGGGCTCCGATAGAACTGTGATATGCTTTTCTGTAACCTCTCGTCTTCGTAGTTTGCCTTTAATTTATTCTTGCACAAGAGTTGCATCATTTTTTCCGTCGAAGTAGATACTTATAATCGCCCGGCCTAGGTGAGCCATTTCTTTCTGGATCTTCTCACCCAGTTTATATTTTTCTCTTCGTACCTTAGATCTGTCAACAAGATTTTTGTCCTCTGGCGTTATGATTCTCTCGTTCTGAAGTACGGCAGAAGCGATCAAAGCAACCTGTCTGTCTGAAACTCCAGTTCTAAACGCTGCCTCCGCTGTGTTTTGAAGAAAGATACGCTTTAGGCTATGTTTCCTTCTTGGTCGCACCTCGAAGTCAGATCCCGATGTGCTTCCCGATTCCACAGCTTTGCTGGGTTCCCGTGACGACGCCAGTATCTTTGATCTGTGCCTATGCCTAATCCCACTAGTTGATGGACTTGCTTCAACACTTCCAGCGTCTTTCTTGGTTGTCTGCCCCTTAATCTGCTCACTTTACGGGAAAACCTCTTTGACAGAGATTTGCTTGTTCGGACGTCAATGTTGCCAATGCTCATTTTCCATGATGTTCTCTGATCCAAAAGAACTTTCTCTCTTTTTGGAATCAGGTAAGTCTAAAAAAGACTACAAGTAGCTTTTCTGCCATTGGTGTTGTGCGTGTTGCCTAACCAAACACTTAAAAAAACTAAGTCCGTTGGGGCAGGGTAAGGGGTTGTCCAAAAAAAAAAAAATAATTAAAAAATCAGTAAGGTCGGTGCCACTAATTGCACCTTTTCCGCCATTACAACATGTAATGTGTAATAATATGTAATACATGTTATACATATGGTGAATTTCCATATTATACTACGTTTACAAGTAACTTCCTCCATGTTCACTCTGGAATTATTATTTAAATAATTAATGTTTTTCTGACCAGAGTTTGACCAGAATAATAAGCAAGAATGAATATCAACAATTTAATATGATGTCTCTATTACCTACATTACTATGAACATCCATATTAACGTCTGAGGAAGATAACGTGACGTTATGGAAATTGTTACGAAATAGTTTATTTCTAATAAAGAAATGCATACTCTGGTTAGAAAAATATTAATTACGTTTACAAATATAGCACTTTCTACATTAAAAAGCTCTTAATTTTCTACCATTTACTCCATATATCAGCGGTTGGTTACCATACACCACTGCTAAAACTATTCTTACTGTTATAAGAATCGTATAGCGTCTTTACTATTTTAATGTGGTTCTATAAGGGAAATGCTTTCGTGGTCACCGCTGTGTTTTGGAGTTGAAGAAAGCAATACATAGCAAACAGGCAGACCGATGGTTAGACTACCGAAGTAGCATAATGAACAAAAGCAGTGTTCGAAAATTTTTCTTCTGACGTAGGCTGCAGTTGTCAAAATTAAGCAGCATAATATTACAAATACAATTTGATACATGGGTTTTGGTTTAGGCGCCAGACTCGTATTTCCAGTCGTTATAGCTACCTGGCGCTCGGGATCTTTCGAGCATAAACAAGAGAGAAATATTAACAGATAACTCATTATGTATTCGACGATTTCAATATTACATATGTAATTATTCTGAAACTTGAACTTTTTCTTTTAAACAACCTTACATGAAAATAATGTGAGCATACGAACATGCTTTTAATTTTTCTCTCGTGGGTAATGTTTGGTGTATGGTAGTAAATCTGCAAAGATTAGATCATAAAATTATTGAATTCTGTATGTTTTCTGAGGTCCACAAGGAAAAACACAATAAAAGCAAACATTTAAAGAGTTCAGACCTTTGTTAAGTTTCGGTGGCGTAGATTGGTTTCTTATATTACATTCCTCCTTCACTGAGACAGAATTTTCTTGTTATGACATATCAAAACATTCATTATCAGGGGGCCAGAGTTGGCGTGGGTCAATGAAAACTTGACCCACGACCCACTGACCCACCACCCACGACCCACTGACCCACCACCCACCATGACCCACTCTGACCCACCACCCACCATGAACCACTCTCATCCACTTTGACCTACTCTGACTCACCAAAATTCATCGTCATCAACTCTGAACACGATCCACGGCCTCTTCTGAACTGAGTAAAGAGTTTATAGTTGTAATAAAACAGGACTGTGAAATTGTCACTAATCGGAGTTTGAATTTCTAGTGAATCGCTCAAGCACCACTCTGTTACAAGAACGGTGGATCTGACCTTTACGATATAAAATGGTAAAGTGTTTGTCAGTGAGGAAATTGAAACAGTTCGAAGTGGGGGGAAATTAGTGTGTGCCTAAAATATACTTGTACTAAGAGAGTATTCTTGCAAGTGTTAATTTCTGAACGCATTCCACAAGAAACTTCTATTCGCAGGAAAATACTCCTGTACAATATGGAAAAGGTTATGGTTTCTCAGTTCACAGTATTTTTCTCACAAAAGACTTGAAAAATCAGTTGTTCATAGGGTAGAAAGGTGCTCGGGTACCCTATGTGAGAGCATCTCCATAAAGTATGCTCATAATTGTAATTTGTGTAATCACTAAAACACCACGTTAAATTTAAGTTACAAATATGCATAATTGCAATTATTATGAATATTTATTCAAAAGTAGTTTACCTAAAGCAAAGAAGAGAGTTACTAAAAAGTAGGTACAAAGTTGAATAACACAAATAAGCCATTAGTAATACAAGTATACATTTTCTGTAACTCGTAATTTTCCACCTTAAAACAAATCTGAAATCGGATTTATTTCCTGTTGGTAACTTTTTGGCGGTAAATCATTCGCAGTGGAATGATGTCCATCCTTCAGCCAAGAAATAACTAGCTCGTCTACTTTGAGCTTGTCTAGCGGTGGGCCATTAACATTGATGAGCAACAAGTTAGATAATTTTTGAGCACTTAATCTATTTCTAATATCAGTCATCTGTAAATTCATAAGGGGAAATCCCCGTTAGCACTCTGTCGTGGAAATTGATAATACTTCTACCAGATTTCTGCAACTCCTCATCGACAATCTACTTGTTAGACTTAAGTCTGATAACGATTTTACTCAGTCAGTTTTGAAATACTCAGCAAGAAGTATCATTTCTTTATCACCATACAACATCTTTTCCATATCGACCCTGTCAGTTGGCAATGTCGACCCATGTGGAACAGAAACTTCATCTACCACGCCTTCGATAGGGAATCTTGTGAATAAATTATCAATTAAACCCTGATAAACTGATGATTTCTTATTTGTTTATAAATTTAATTTTTGTAATTACACATGAAGGTTTGATACCATTACCAAGTTCCCTCCCCCGTCTAGAAAGCGAAAGGGAACGAGGTTTCTGGAAAGTATTCAGAGGTGAATGGGAATTTTCCTCCTTCTTCCCCTTCAATTACCACACTGCTGTTTGTGCCAAATTACGATGAATTTCAATTAAATTATCATAGTATAATTATTTCCTTGTTGAATTATCGATACTTTTCAGTAGAAAAAAAAATGAAATTTCAAAGTTCCAAATCAAAGTAAGTAGACCAACGTAAAGGAAAAAAAGTGTAAAATTTTCCATACAATTATGCGTACAATCCAAACTTCAAATTTCCGTGTAATTAAGCTTACAGTACAAATTTTATGCCTATTTTTCTCACAACTTTATGGGTTGATTGCCCTGTGCTGTGAGCGCTCCATATAATAAACATAAGCTTCAGCAATTATTATAACAGAAAGCAATGGATATGTGAAGCCAAGCACTGTATTTTTTGTTTGATTTTTTTTCTGAAATAACATCGATCGTTTTCGATCATTTTTACAAACCAATTCACTACCAATTTTTCCATATATAGAAACTGAACCCCCCCCCCCACACACACACACATAAAGCAGAATTTTAAAAAATGCTAGGACACATTCTGTTTATTTTCAATAAAGAGTTAATACACTGAATTTCAGCTCCGTAAGTTTAACGGTTTGCGAGATACTCATTATTTTTTTTTCGCAAAAAATCGGATCCCCACTACCTCCTTAGGATATTATGCATTATAATAAAAGCAATATAACATCCCAATTTGGATTGAGGCCTAACTATATACCAAAAGTAATTTCATTTGACTTTGCAATTTGACCGTGATGATCAGGCACACATAGTTACATTCAATTTTTTATAAATAATTTATATATTACAGTGATTCAAAAATGTATTTTTTTCAGTAGTTAGCTCCAAAAACTCACAGGTCTCGAAAGCCAAATTGTAGTGTAAGTCCTATTGCTATTATTACTATTAAAACTATCAATATCCGAAAGTGCCTGAAGTTCTTTTTTCACTTGGTTAGATATACTCATCTCAGGTAAGTAGAGAGAAACAAGTGGAAAAGAACGGGAAATTAAGGTCTTGAAAGTAAAACGGAGACAAATTTACCAGTCTTCAGAAGATACAGTCTACAATGCAGTGAGCAGAGAGGGTCGGTAGATCATACTGAGTCGGTGGGTCGCAGTGGGTCATGGTGGGTGGTGGGTCGCAGTGGGTCACGGTGGGTGGTGGGTCAGAGTGGGTCATATGCTGTTGACCCACGACCCACTCAGAAAACTTGACCCACTTGACCCACCGACCCACTGACGCACTCCATCTCTGCAGGGGGCACGGTGGATCAGTGAAGGAGCGCTCACCTCTGGTACGCGTGGTCCCTGGTTCGATCCCAGGCCATATGAGTTTTTAGAGAATAACATCGTGTTCATGGGTGTTCTCGCGATTACTGTGCGTTCATATAATTGACTTATTCTTAAGGATGAATAAAATTCGCTTCGTAAGGTCAGTATAATCCAAACATTAGGACTATAATTAGTGTATAAACTCAAGCTGCAACCAATGTTTCTTCCAGACAGATTTGGGGGAGCACTTCCTCCCGGAGCTCTGAGAGTGCCCCCGGAGGAGACCAAAATACTACGTCTGTAATAAAATAAATAGTACCAGGAGTGCCTCCCCCCCATCCGGAACATTTTTTCTGAAAGAACGACTGCTGCAAACAGTGTTCATTTACATAAAGGTATTAAATAAACTTAGTATGCATTGCTTTCGTGTGTTAATACGTGTAGCATACATTACAGCTTTTAGGAGAACTGGAAAACTTGGATGATTATGTAGTTATATTCATAGACAGTGATTGTGTTGTAGCTACTGCTAATGAATGTAACATGTATTTAAGTGGTTTAATGAATACAATGCATTAACATTATTAGTAACATTTCTGAAATATACATTAGATGCTTTGTTTGTAATCTTGCAAATTAATGCAATATAATCTTGTGTTTAAATATTCGAATTTATTCAATTAATTGATTATAAACAAATACACAACTTTTCAAAGAAATATTAAGTTCTGTTACTTTTCTATTCTTCATTTTACGTATTCGTAACGTTGTAAACATTTGAAAAACATAGATCGTGTCTTTCTCTAAGCTGTTTTTCTACTCAATAGCGCAGATAATTTCCCCTGAACCGATAGACGACGTACAAACATCGCGGACATTGTTTTAAGCGCACGAGTAACAGATCGAAGTTCAATCACAAATTTCGTCCACTTAAAATCAACGCATGAGCGAAAGGAAGTGTTTTCCTCTGAAGTATTTTATAGATTTTTTTTAAAGAAAAAAAGTGAAAATATCCATTCTGAGTTCTTAATGTGAAATTTTAAATTATTCTCCGGGGAAAGTTTTAAATTGTCAATACCCAGAAGCTAATTAGAAGGTTTATTTCTTATTGAATTATATGTATATACCGGTATTCTCCATGCAAGCAAAGCAACAAACGTCTACAAATTCTATTTTACAGTATGGAGCATTAAGTCAAAGTTTTACAACACATTTCTTTTTTTCTTTTTCATTTCCAAGACTTACTTCATTTCTATGGTAGCTGAAAAGTGAAAAAAAATGATAATGAAAACTTGTTTGAACACAATGTATTTTATTTAATATTCTGAAAAATGTCAAGGTTACAAGCGAAATAGTTTTGCTGATAAGGCACGTGTTTGCTTATTTCACCAAAATGACCTAGGGCACAACATATCGTTTGCTAGTCCTGTTATCGGTTTCTGCTCAAAGCATTTTCATGAGGACTCGTGCTTTTCCACTTGAGGTTAAAGGTGGAGAGATAATACAATCGTGCCGATAAGGTAATCTTTTCAAATTGTTAGAAATCAAATTGCAATATGGAAATTGGTCTTAAAGGAGACCTACTATAGGGTGGGCCAGACTCAATTGGGCAGTTTTGAATATGTTATTTTTACTGATAAATGTGTAGTATAACATGGTGCAATGATAATAGAAATGGTTACAAAATGGTGAGGTTAGGTTACAGAAACAGAATCTCACAGTCATAAGTCATTGGTTTTCAACAAAGTGACCGACCTGAGCACCACTTAAGTCAATATAGGGTTGCAGACTTATAAGGACATTTTCACATGCCCTCATACACATACTCACCTGAACATTAAGGAGGACTGCTCAACTATCACTCATGCAACTATTGCTGACTATCAACAGGATTAAAGTACACTTTGTTTCTTAGGTGTCAACAAATGAAAAAGTCAGGTGCGGTTATGTCGGGTCATCTGGCAGGTCCTCCACGCCCAATCCAGTGTTGACAAGAAACTTCTTGCATATCTTGTATAAATTTGTATATCATTATCAAATCATATTTAATAGCTTTCTTTAAATAATAAGTAAAAATTTGTTGTGACTCTTATTGAAACGTTTGAATTGCAAGCAGAGCAAGCAAGAAAATTTTTTAGCAAATCGACTTCTTTGCAAACTGACAATATTGATTTAATAGGGCGCCAATACTTTTAGAGGCGTCGCGTCGTTTACTCTTTTCCAACACTTTTCCTTTCTTCTTGCACGTTCGGCGCCCACTTGGTATCAGCGCCCGAGGCGACCTCTCCGCTCGTTCCCCTAGCTACGGTTCTGATTTTATACATGTTTTTCTGCTACACTCATTTTACTACAGATGTCGTTTTTCTGAGTTCTATTTCAATTTCCATTTCTATTTAATGTTCACTCAGTGCACGTAGCACTTTAAATTATGGATTAAATAATTTAATTATTCAGATTCATTAGTGTACGGTAGTTCTCGAACGTATTGTGGGAAAGGAATTTGAGTGATATTTGAAAGTATTCCTCAAAATATACTATTTTGGTTCTGATAACCTTCGTATTACGGAAATTTTCACAAGTACCTCAAAGTCTTTTTTAAAGTTTATCGCAAGGTAATGTAGCTGAATTTCAGCATAGAAGGGAATTTGAACCTTCTTTTGTTAAACATAACACTACTTTATTACTGAATGAATGTGGACATGTACGTACTGACGTAGCAAATCTTTCAAGACATTTTAATTTTTTTTTTTTTTCAGTGGTCAGATATGTGGTGTATATCATGTTTATGCAGGAACTGCAGTCACCCTTGAGATAGAAAATGAGGAATAGAGGAACTTTGAATGGATTTTCATTTACAATATGTAGAATAATTTTTATTTAAATATTATTTTGAATACTGAGAAAGTGGGAGAAACTTCTAATTTCGAAAAAAAAAAAAAAGTTATTGTTAAATTCTTGCGTGTAAAGAACTACTAATTTTGCACATACATATCTCTCTTTTTAAAATTAAACCTACTGCTAATACTTACTGGTTATGAACCTACATTTCATTCTTAATAGAGATTGTAGCTATTACTTGAAAGTAGAGTCAAATATCCACTAAAACCAGGATCTGTTAGTATAATAATTAAACTTAATAAATGAAAATGTAATCTTACAGTTTAAAATTATGCATTCTATTTAAAAGAACAACAAATTTGAAACTATGCAACTAACGGAAAAGTTTCTACCGCATTTGCCATACACGAAACAAACGAACAGAATTGATACAGGTGGGAATTATTAAACAAGCTCTTTGTACTTACCAACTGGCTCGTCAATCTCAAGGTCCCTGTTAAGACGGATATTGGCAGGAATTGCTTTATCTGTCATTTCATCCAGGCTCTATAAAAACAAGAGGTGTGTTTTAACTTTCTAATAGTTCACCGGGAAATAAATAAGGGCAGGTATTAATGATTACCTTTAATTTTAAATAATAGTTCATTATTTCAAGTTTTAATTTTCAAACATGTTAGACAAAGAATACTAGACATTCATTCTGACGGCAATAATTTAAACACTGACAAGTAAACCTTACGTTTGGGTGAATCGAGTTGCTGACTGAGACACATATGAGAAAGTAGTACTAAATGTGGTCATTATTTCAATGAAGTTGTAGGTGCGAAGCTCCAGGGGTTTATGAGATACAGCTACCAGAACATCACATGGAAGTACAGAATAGTCTGCATACAGTTGGAGGTAAAAGCCCTGTAAGACCTCTTGTAAAGACAAAAGGTGAATAACAAATATATGGGTACATATTAGGACTAAGGGGAAGTCATGTAGTAAGGGTATACCTGACGGCGGCCATCTTGAAATCCGCCATTTTGAATTAAGGTTAAGTTTTTAAAATAGGAATAGGGTCATGTGATACATGATTTAAGGCGCAAATTTAATCAGAAGAACAATGGTGACGTTAATTTTGATTCACGCGCAATTGGTAAAAAGTTACAGGGAAATTAAATATTGTTGCAGCATATGTATTAGTCCTTTACCCCACCTTGTAAATTTTGTGTTAATGATAATAATTAAATAAAAAGCAGGTGGATAAATATTAGGTCTATGGTAAGAGTTGCCTTTATGGCGGCCATATTCAAATCCGCCATTTTGAATCAGACAAAAGTTTTAAACAAAACACATAACATTGACACCTTATTAATAGCAAATTTTACCATAAATCCAACGGTATAACCATTTTTGCTTTATCATTAACCAGCACAAAATTAAAGGGGAATAGAGTAATGCAATAGATGACTTCGGGCTTGAAGTTAATCAGAAATACAATGGTGGCGTTATACCGTTGGATTTATGGTAAAATTTGCTATTAATAAGGTGTCAATGTTATGTGTTTTGTTTAAAACTTTTGTCTGATTCAAAATGGCGGATTTGAATATGGCCGCCATAAAGGCAACTCTTACCATAGACCTAATATTTATCCACCTGCTTTTTATTTAATTATTATCATTAACACAAAATTTACAAGGTGGGGTAAAGGACTAATACATATGCTGCAACAATATTTAATTTCCCTGTAACTTTTTACCAATTGCGCGTGAATCAAAATTAACGTCACCATTGTTCTTCTGATTAAATTTGCGCCTTAAATCATGTATCACATGACCCTATTCCTATTTTAAAAACTTAACCTTAATTCAAAATGGCGGATTTCAAGATGGCCGCCGTCAGGTATACCCTTACTACATGACTTCCCCCTAGTCCTAATATGTACCCATATATTTGTTATTCACCTTTAGTCTTTACAAGAGGTCTTACAGGGGTTTTACCTCCAACTGTATGCAGACTATTCTATACTTCCATATGATGTTCTGGTAGCTGTATCTCCTAAACCCTTGGAGCTTCGCACCTACAACTTCACTGAAATACTGACCACATTTAGTACTACTTTCTCATATGTGTCTCAGTCAGCAACTCGATTCACCCAAACGTAAGGTTTACTTGTGAGTAACCTAAGTTGAAAGTCTTGTTTAAAGTTACTAATTGTTTTTAAAAGTAAATATATTATATTAAATAATAAGAATAACAATGTTTATCTTTAGTGGAAGGTGAGGGAAATGTTCCTTTAAAAATTGGTGCTTAAAATATGGAGGGGATCATGACGTTCAATGCTAGCATGAATAATTTTGAGTGTAACAAATATTAAAAATAAGATTTTTCTATAAATTAAGTTGTTGAACGAGTAAATTAACTACTTAACATGTTTTGGTAGGGAACAACAGCATAAGGCAGTGATCCATTCCTAATGCAGGATAAAATTTTTGAAAATCTTATTGAGGATTATTTCCCTTTTCCTTCTGTCTCGAGGAGATGATTCGTTGAATCTTTGCTCTGAATCTGCTAATCCTCTTCTTGGATCATGTGTTTAGACCTATAAGAGCAGGGATGCAAATTTGCAACAAAATTTTACTAGCCCAAGAAAGCTACTAGCCCACATCCCACTTATCTTCGATATGATAAATACTCGCACGAACCGATGAAACACTCGCCCCGGGCGAGTGGGCCGGTGGTTATTTATATTCCTGAATTAGTGCGTTTGCACACGACAATGATAATATGGGTGGAAGCGCCGATAATGTCGGCGGTGAAATCAACTTCAATGTACTCAAATCTTAGCTTGCACACGCCACCGATATTATCGGCCAGTCCTCCGACACGCAGATGCTGTCGGCCAAGCCCCCGATATTGTCGGTGGTACCACCGACACCGATTTTGTCGGGGACAATGTTTTCTTATGATTGGATGCACATGCGGCCGATAATGTCGGCTGGCCAGTGGGTTAGATGAAGAGAATGAGTGACAAGGCGCTGTGTTTTTTTGTTTCGTTTCTTGTCTTTGGAATTTTGTTGTTTCCATTTTTTCTATTACAATTGTATAATAATATTATTATTATCTTGTCCTATAAACAACTTCGGAACAGCTTATTACTTTTTTTACAGTCTCCGTTTTGGAGTAGCTAATTCCCTCTGTTAAATAAGTATAAAATGTGGGAAGTCTGAAGAGTACTGGTTTCCCTCTAAATAGCTATTACCAAATAAAATATAGGAAATATTGATAACCAATTTATTGCTTATTTTCCACTCCTTTTTATATTTTTGTTCTTTCTTTCTCTCACATACACACACTCTTTGATGGTATATTTTTTAATCTATTAATGCATTTAAATTTTAATACATTCTGGAAATTAATTTAAGCGTAATTTTCAAAGTTTGATACACTGTGAACATAGGCATATGGAAAAAATCCTGATTATTATTACTTCCTTTTACTTTTATCGGAATTGTGTGCAGATCACTTTTCCCGGTCTCACTTAATAAGCAATGATTGAATAGAATATTTGTTGACAAGTAGAATTATTATTATTATTATTATTATTATTATTATTATTATTATTTTGAAACGAAACCAGCACAATCAAACACTCTTTCCAAAGCTCCAAGGACAAGTTACTAATTTGTCATTTTCTTGATTGTGATCCCAACAACAGGGATGTGACTTCATGCTTCACTTGTTGCAGATTTTTTCTCTCACTTCCAAAACTATCCCAAATCCCACTTTTTAAAAAATAATTTGTGGAATGGCAATTGAAAACAAAGACCAAAGCTATATATCCAAGTTTTCCCTCTCCCCTTTGTACCTGGATCGACCCTCTGATAGAGTTCTGCAGTTTAGCTACAGTGACTGGATAAAAAGGTTGTGTATTATTGCATTCTTATCTTTCTAGTTTTGCTTAGAATTTTAGAGATGGCAAGAATTTTTCCATACGATATTTTAACATTTATTGAACTTATGAAATGTAGACCTTGCATATGGGTAAGATAACAGACTCTTTCAAGGACAGAACTGAAACTAAGAAGCTTGTATGCACCACGATAGCCTTTATGCCTTCAGGTACAATTTTTCTGTTTTCATGCCAACTATTAACTATACCCTCTTTCGCTCCTCCCGTTTTTCATCATACCCTCTAGCACGTTTCTCATGACAGTTCCTTCTCAGCTAATGTTCCAACCAGTTTCTATATATATATATATATATATATATATATATATATATATATATATATATATATATATACACTGGATTGCTTGGACATAAAGAATTCACATATTGAATGTCCATTATTAATAATCTGTGTGCAATTAGGGATACCACTAGTTCGCCCTTTAATTACATATGATATTACATGCGGATTACTGTAATTAATTTGGAAACTTCCGTCAATGGTGTCACTTTATTCACATCTAGTAACTTCCTGATAGGGAAATTTTATTCCAAAACCATTATGAGGGAATTCTTCCCATTTCTCTTCCCAGAATTTCGCATTCTGCACTGGACTAAGATTTACATATTTTTACTTTCAAAGTCCGAAATTTTAACGTTATAAATACGTTTACAAAGTTTGGTTTGTTGCAGTTAATAACCAGGGCCGTTATTTAGAGCTCCAGGAGGTCAATTGGCCTCCCCCTGAAGTTGATGTTTGTTTACGTTTTAATCCATAATATGATACTCGTAATATACCAATGAAAAACGTAAAAACCTACTCACATCTAGGGTTTTACCCCCTCTCATCCCCCAAGCAAAATCTGAAATGATGCTGGTGTTACGGACGTTTAAAATACGACGTTGTATGTTTACACACAAGAAGAACGACTATAAAACTAATATTTCACTATGAACTAGGCGCATTTACATGACTTATTAACGGATAGCTTGCTAGTTCTGTAATAACTAATCTTTCTAACATTCAGGCTTTCTTTCTTAGTCACCTTCCGTTGTCAATGTTTGAGAAGCAATTTCAAGAGTGTCAACGTAATTCGGCGATTTACTTTTGACAAATGCGTATTTTACTATATGTTTGCATGCAATGAGTATATTATTATTATTATTATTATTATTATTATTATTATTATTATTATTATTATTATTCGAATCGATTCTTCGGAACTGTTCAGATATCAATTCTCAAAAATGATTCCATCAATCGAAGCAATCCAAAAATAAATTCTGGACAAGTTTTGCAGACCATCTAATAAGCAATGGTAATCTAATTTCGCACCAGCAAAATAATATTATATATATATATAGTACAGTCAATTTAGCTCTGAAAAGCAGTGTTGAGGGACAAAATTGCAACAGAATTGTTATTAATGATTTTTAATCAATTGAAGTATGCTGAAAACTAGTACATAAAGTCTACCATTGAATTCCATCTGATAAGGTCTGAAATTGAACATTTAACATGATATCTAACAAAATACTATATACAGTGTATTAGATTATAAAAAATAGAATTTGGGGCCCTGGCAACCCTTGCAGTCATCATACGCTGACAAAATTATGCGAATGTGTAGCAAACACACTTATGACAATAATATAAAGAAGCAGCCATTACTGAATACAAAGCGAGATAAGAATTCACAATGAAATTCCAATAAAAGGCCCTATTTATCTATCATTTTCGAAGAGCTGTTGCAGACCTTCGCGTTGGCGGCCCTGGTGACCCTCCTAATTATCAGAGAAATTGATACATCGTCGGAAGGTTTATAGAATACAGATTGCACCGATATAACAGTTTGCAGTTCCCGCCGTATTTGTAGTAGCAGAAGAAGCCGCCTTCCTAAAATAATCTTAATTTGCGTAAAAAAAAAAAAAAAAAAAAAGACTAAAAAAGGCCAATTTTGCCTTCCCTCCTCCCCCATATAAGCAACAAGTACATATACAGCGTATTACCATGTAGTGGTCTACTTCATTGATTCACATACCAATGTTTATGAGCGTACCCCAAAGGGGGAAGGGCCCCAAAACATGCAAAAAAAAAAAAAATCAAAATTTTACCTTTCCTCTCTCAAGCGTGATATTCCGATATACATAACTTCGAAAAGCTTCATCCTTCAGGTATACATTGATACCAAAATTTTCTTAGCTTAATTAGGGGCTGAACTATTGAGGTTTAAATCATTTAACGCAGCAGTTGCGTCAATAGGCGTTTAAAGGTTATGACTTAGCTATTGCTACAATTGATGGTAGATAGGCAGACTGTGACGCGAGCAGGCATCTTCAGTGCGTGGCAGTACCTCATGTTTCACGTGGAAATCATTGGTAGCCACTTTTCTGCTGAACATCCGCATAAGAATTTGCTGAAATGTTTTATCTCAGCCGTCTGCGCTTTGACTATCGATGTATGGTTTCGAAATTCTTCACATTTCCCAAATAATTTAAAAGCTTCTGGTTTTCCTATTGTTTATAATCTTGATATTGTGTCACATTCCAGAATAGTATTGTTGTCGCAAACAGTATCATTTTTGCAAGTTTTAATATCATACACTAATACATCTTTCGTATTATTTTGTTAAAAGCATATGTTCACATTGTGAGAAATGTCTTGTATGTAATAAGTAAGACAAGAAGATAATGTGTCGTCGTCAACATCAACTGTTGGTCATTTTGAGCAGCATTGAGCGTCTCACCAATAATCTGCAAATCGGTATTATTTATTTAATAAATAACAGAGCACCCAGAACATTGCAAAAAGCGACCTAGAAGTGTAACAAACTAGCTTGTCTTTGTATTGGAACCAAAAGTAACGGTTGGAACGGATTGACTGTGTTTGATTCTGACGATGATGATCGGCTCGAACTTTTGTAGAATATTCTTCATTATATCCATCAAACATGGATACAACTGATTTGAATATTTTTATTGTTGTATGCATTATAAACATTTGGTGAATTAATATTTTACTTGTAGTTACAAATGGCTACTTTGTTGGCAACAACAACAAAAAATGACTCGAGTGGGACCTTTTGTGCGTCAGGTATAGATACTCCTCACTCTTCCACTTGATAACGCGTTTTGTCATATATGCGGAGAGTCAGAAATTTTAAGACGGGTTTTCTGGCTGTTGCAGTTTGTAATATTGACACTTTAAATGTGCACTCGTACCTCGCCAAAAGTGGCTCCCAAGTTAATTTACCAAAGTATGATTTCCCCTTGTCAGTCAGTATTTCCTACTCGGTTATACATGTTTCACAGTTTTTTCCAGTAACCTTTAACGACAGGGACACGAACACAGATACACTGAGAACATTTAAAATTCCAAACGTTCTCACACCGGGAATCGAATCCGGGACGCCGTTTACCAGAGACGCACGTGCTAGCCACTAGACCACACAGGCAAGTTATAAACCAGCGCGTTTTATTAGTTCTACTAGAAATGCTCGAGATATGCACTTGCAATATATTGAGTGATTTATTCGAGAGAGGCAAAGCACGTTACACTGAATCCTTTTCCTTGTTTCGTTTTTATTGTTTATTCTTTGTATTTTTCTCACAGTGCATGAAATAGCAATTACATTTTTCGCTACAGTGTCCAGAAATACTATTTTAACTGATCATAAAACAGAAATCTGTTAGTGAAGTAATATGGGATAATGTGTGGTATTTATTTTCATACCGAGTTCCTTTGTGGCTAAGCGGTCAGCGCACGCACCTTTGACGTAAGAGACCCGGGTCAATTCCCGATGTGAGCTCATGTGGTTTGGATTCCACGCTAATCAATAGGTAAACGTTTCATATAGCCTCGCTGCCGGAAGGGACGTTAAACTCAAAATCAACTCAACATTACTTTTCTATCATCAATAGAAGCAAGGGGTAGACGATACTATCCTGCTAAAAATATTTATTTATTACTCTGGCACATATTAGAAGGCATCGGGCTATTTTCGACATCAATTACAAAAGCTTCAAGAAAAAGAAGCTTTATGAACATTAAGTCACTTCAAGCGTTCTAGTCTCTTTATAACAATTCAGGTTATGAATTACAACAATAACTTTTTACGTTGTAATTAAAAGTACAAGCATATTATATATATATATATATATATATATATATATATATATATATATATATATATATATATATATATATATATATATATATATATATATATATATATATATATACCTGTATATTGCAATAGGTATCAGGAACATGAATAATTTTCATTCTGGACCTGTGGTTTAAGGTTGGTATTCAAATCTGAAATCTGTTCCCATTATAACAACGTTAACGTTCCTCATTTTAGTGTCTTCGTATATAAATGATGAAAGGGTGGATAAATGTGAATAAGCTTTGAAAGGTGATAGTTCATCTGATTTTGTTTTTCAAGCACTTCAAAACAGAACTTTATATTCAAAGAAATGTTCCCATATATTGAAAAGAAAAACATCCTGGCGGCAGATTCAAACTATCGCCCTTCGATGCTAGAATTTCAAGAACACTACTAAACACGCTTGGCCACAGAGACAACTCACGAAAGAATACGTTGTAATTTTGCTAATACATACCGGTAGCTCCAAGCGCAGGTTCAACTTGAAGTTTTAAATAGTCGTTTTCTACCTATTTCAGTAATTTCAACTGAAGATATCGATTGATTTTGCATATTGGAACTTTGCGTGAAGTGTGAAATGTATGTTCATCTCAAAAACACATTATTTACAGTTATTTCAATTTTACGTCTTTGTGAGTGTTTCTAATACCTGTGCACTGTATCGAGTCACTTTCCCTCTAATTTTCCTCGGGATATTCTTCGCGTAATTATTTGACAGACTAACGTTTCATAAGAATAAAGGTTTTTTTTTTGTTATAATTTTTTCATTTTGCTTTATTTTCTCTCCAAAAATATAAATAATTATTCATTACTACACTTCTTTGTCAAGAAAAGCACAAAAAGCGATAACATATTAAGAAAACTGAGTTACAGTATATGCGAACTTTTCATTGCGGAGCGCAGTTAGGGATGGTAACGAGACCGAGACGGACTTTTATATACCGAGACGAGACCTTGGTCAGTCTCGAAAGTCTCGGTCTCGTCTCGAATATTTACAGCTATTTTGCCTTTACTCAAAATTTGTTTCGTTGCTATGTGAGATAATATGGGAATGGTTGACTGATGTACAGTGGCGTATTTAGGAGGTAGATGTCGGGCTCAAGCCCCTCCCGAAATAAATTTCTGATCATTTTTTCGCATTGCACGTACAACACAAATGTTTCTTACGTTCCTCAAGCCTCTCCCGAAACAAAATCCACTGCTGTTGTATATAATCTTCTCTCTCTCTCACTATATATATACCACAATCATAGAATTTGACACTAAGATACAAATGATGCGCATTGCACCATCTATGCCATATATATATACAGTCGCGGATCCAGGATATGATCAAGGGAGGGGCTAAATCATACTTTGCCTCTTTATCCAGTGTAAAGCAGTATTGAAGCTCATCTTATTCAGTGTATACCTGAGCGTTAAGGGGGGATATAGCCCCTATAGCTCTTCCCTAGTTCCCTTGGATCCGCGCCTATATATATAGGTCTATATAATTAAAAATGATGAAAATGTGTACCATGTTGTGTGAAATATTGAAGGAAAAATTCTTCCAGATACTCTGCAATACCACTAGATAAACAAGCAGTGTTGCCAACGCAAAATAAAGTTGTATGTTTTCAAATTGCACTAGGTAACGTATTACGTATTTCTAATTTAGATATTAAATAAAACCACAATACCACATACATTATTCAGTGTAACAAAGGGCAATACAGTATCACCAACATCAACATTTTGGAGATCTCTGATAACTCAAATGGCATAGACGGTGCAATGCGCATCATTTGTATCTTAGAGTCAAATACTATGATCGTGGTATAATGTATTTCGAATGAATGAAGGAACAAAGTTACCAGAAATGGAAAATTTAACTTTTTCTAAAGACTTTACTTCGAAAACGCGCTGACATATCACGTCTCATCATGTAGATGCTTCCAAAAGACTTAAGTGATCATAATGTCATTTACAACAATTGTTATTTCAAACCGTTTCAGAGATAGCAAACACATGGATAGTGATTGTCATACTGCTTAAAATAACGTATTTGTGTTAAATTTTTATGATTGTTGCTTTAGTTTGCTTCTATAATATTACTACAATAGTTTTTGGTGGTTTTAATTACAAGTCGCAGTTCCATTATTTTAAGTAGTGTTGCCAACTTAAATAAATTGCCAAATAATATTCTAAATATAGTGCAAATAACATGGCTAAACTGTAAAATATTTTAAAATTACTCGTAATTTGTTTTATGGTGCAAGAATGTTTTCAAAAGACGATTTTTTTCGTAGTCTTTATAATGTTAATGTCAATATCAAAGTTTTGGTTCCAGCAATAACATTATGTGTAAATGCAAATTGTAACTAAAATTAAACGTGACTGATAAGTTTTCAGTTACCCTAGTTGTTCCCTTAAGCCTTAATCCTGATGTACACAAAACCATGGTTAATTAAAAGTTCTAATTACACCCTAGTTAGATTTCACTTGTTTTAGTTTGACCACCTCAAACTCGATCCATACCATATAGCTACAGTATATGCAATTATTCAAGGACTTACAGTTAGTAATACACATTGTGTTGACTTTTGGTTTGGTTTGGTTTAGTTTAATGTCCCACGATTATGCTAGGGTGTCTAAAGGAGACGTGGAGCTAATGATTATAATGGAATCCGAACCACTTCGGTCGTTTAACTGTACCCCCACCGAAAATCGAATTCGGGACCACGTGAACCGAAGTCAAGCGTGCTAACCACTAGACCAAATGGAGGTCCTCACATTGTGTTGATTTAAATCATTGAGTCAGTGTTGTCAGATTCGAAGATCAAAAACTAGCGTGTCTGTGCTCCAAAAGAAGCGGATTTGAACTATTTGTAGGCCAAATATATACAGTAGAAATTAATTATTTAGCAACTAATGACTGGTACTATTGAAATGACTTTTAACATGGACTGGAAAATGTGCTGGACATATTGCAAGAAATTATGATCAATGAACAAAAACAATTCTAGACAGGACACCACGAGATAAAAACAGCCTAGAAAACGTCCTTGTAGAAAAAGGTTTGACGAAATCAAGGACAACTGGGGAGTAACCTGAAAAAGAATTGCTCAAGATAGATAGTTGTAGTGAAGACTTGGAAGGATCTTCATCCAGCAGTGGGTTGATAATGGTTGATTATGATTATGGTCATGATTATGGTTCGGCGTGATTAAATACATTCGTGCTGCTATTGTTGCGTTATCCGTTAGGAGGTATTGAACATAGTACTGGTGTTAATTTAATATAGAGTTTAATTTGTATAGGCAGTACTGAGGCTATTAGAGACAAAGTGTATTGCTGAAATTGAAATATGTATTACTATTATTGCTTTATCCCAGGTATGCTATACCCACTGATGATTGAAGCTGGAACACACATATGGAAAGCATTAGCGCTAGAAAATTAACTACGAAGAGGTACATCACATCATAATTCTGTCAAGAATGAAGGCAAAAAATAAGAAGCGGAAACGACTGACTGTATGATAATAATACTTTCACAATTTTAATTTCACACTATTTATTTCGAGACTTTCGAGGTGAGACCGAGACTCGGCCTTCGAGACCGAGATCGAGACAAGCATCTGTCGACCGAGACGGCGATTTTTGACTCGAGACGAGATAGAGACCGCTACTTATCAACCGAGACGAGACCGAGACTGTATAGTCTCATCTCGTCTCGTCTCGATACCATCCCTAAGCGCAATACATCGCCATAGGTATGTTACAAGTAAATATGCGATACTGATGCGAACATGAGGGAAAACAGGAACGTTTTTGCACTCGAATATTAAAAGTCGTCCTACAAGAATTTAGACTAGGAATAACAGCACTAAGGAAACACATCTAAATTGTTTTTAATTTCTAGCTTTACAGTCTTGCTTCAGCAACATATTGAAGTCGTTCGCCTACATAGAGACGCGAACAAACAGTTCCCTGCTCACATCCCAGTCAATAGAGACAAAATTATTGACGAAATTCGCACCTCAAGTAGGCCTACATGCTAGTCTGATTTCCATATCTGAACTTCAAGAACAAATAAGTATATAATCCATCTTTTTGAATATTATTCAGAGTCTTTCAAAATGCTGACTAAACTGGTTAGGATCATGGATATACATTATTATTATTATTATTACAAATAATAATAATATACTCATTGCATGCAAACATACAATAAAATACGCATTTGTCAAAAGTAAATCGCCGAATTACGTTGACACTCTTGAAATTGCTTCTCAAACATTGACAACGGAAGGTGACTAAGAAAGAAAGCCTGAATGTTAGAAAGATTAGTTATTACAGAACTAGCAAGCTATCCGTTAATAAGTCATGTAAATGCGCCTAGTTCATAGTGAAATATTAGTTTTATAGTCGTTCTTCTTGTGTGTAAACATACAACGTCGTATTTTAAACGTCCGTAACACCAGCATCATTTCAGATTTTGCTTGGGGGATGAGAGGGGGTAAAACCCTAGATGTGAGTAGGTTTTTACGTTTTTCATTGGTATATTACGAGTATCATATTATGGATTAAAACGTAAACAAACATCAACTTCAGGGGGAGGCCAATTGACCTCCTGGAGCTCTAAATAACGGCCCTGGTTATTAACTGCAACAAACCAAACTTTGTAAACGTATTTATAACGTTAAAATTTCGGACTTTGAAAGTAAAAATATGTAAATCTTAGTCCAGTGTAGAATGCGAAATTCTGGGAAGAGAAATGGGAAGAATTCCCTCATAATGGTTTTGGAATAAAATTTCCCTATCAGGAAGTTACTAGATGTGAATAAAGTGACACCATTGACGGAAGTTTCCAAATTAATTACAGTAATCCGCATGTAATATCATATGTAATTAAAAGGCGAACTAGTGGTATCCCTAATTGCACACAGATTATTAATAATGGACATTCAATATGTGAATTCTTTATGTCCAAGCAATCCAGTGTGAATATATATATTTTATGCTACTGTTTTGCCCCTACTTGGATTATGATGATTTCCCACTCTGGTCTAGTGTTTGTTTGTGTGTGTGTGTGTACATACAATTATTCCGTAGCAGGGGTTCTCAGCCCTTTCCATTGGCGTACCATCAACTAGGTTCGCATGTCACAGGTTGAGAAATCCTGGGCCACAATCCAGAGAAAGAATTCATCGCAGCAGACTCATTCAAATTATTTTGTCAAAAACTGATGAAAATAAACTGTACAATTACTTTGTTATTTTAAGACTAAATTAAAATAACTGAAAGGAACAAAATTTACAGTAACCTGAAAGGAACTGGCACTTGATCTTTATAATGAATTATCTAAGTCGTAATCTAACCTATTCAAAATACAGAGGCTTCAGAAGTGATCGAAAGTGTTTAAATATTGAATCTGGAAATGTTTATGCTTATGGACATTTATGTAATACCACGGAAAAGCACTGTTCCGTATGGGAGCAATGGCATAGCGAATATTTATGTTAAAGGGTGGTTAGGAAGTACAAACTTAACCATATTGTTTCTTAGACTTGAAAGGAGCTCGAGGGCCTGAGGCCCTCTGGCTACGCCACTGTATACATCACAGTACTCACAGGTATCATTATGAGAAGAGCTGCGTTGAATGATTCAAAAATATCACCGAAAATCCTATTGTGCCCGCACAAAATAATTACGTAAGTCCTGCTCTTATTTTATAATGCTAGTGGATTATTGCGAATTAACTATTAACTCACCTTAAAGCCAATTAGATCTAACATTTCTATCATGTCATGTTCTCGTGGTCCTATGTGACGAGATTCGAACTCGTCTTTTCGTTGAAGAAGTTTGCTGATAGCAGAGGTACTGCTTTTAAACCGTTGAGCTTGAACTGTTAACCTGCAGCCTTGTAGCGCAGGAAACAGGGCCGGAAAGCGCTGCATTTCCCCTTAGAACGCTGTTCCAACCGCACACTATCACAGTAGACACTACAGAACTAACTGCTCAGTGAAAGGGCACAAGCACATTGACTGAACTTTGACTCAAGAAAGCAGTGTTGCCACTTCTGAGTTCGTCTCGGAAGATGAAAGTTATTATTTGTGGGTTATTTGTTGGCGAGATGTGCATCCACGGATCTCGCAATTGTGGGGCAGGAGGGGGCATCAAAACTAGGGAGAGCCAAAGTGTCATAAAGACACATGTACTTTACCAATCTCGTATTGGTAATCTTAGTCTTTTCATAGAAATGAAGTAGGCCTATGTTTTATACTGACTTTAATAGTTTTTCATTGAATATTTAGGGAACGTAGAGTGTTTAATGTAGGGAATTGTGTATGCAAGGAACATATTTCTCTATCACTTACCTGTTGTTGAAGATGATGATGACTTGTGTTACATCAGGGCTGGATTAACCCATGTGGAGGCCCGGTGCTAGAAAAAATATGTGGCCCCTGCTGACTTCACCTAATACATTTCTGTAAAAATACAGTAGGAAAGTTAAGAGAATATGTTTTATATTTCTGATTATATTTGATTTTTTGATGATGATTGTATCTTTATGATTCTTTTTAGATAGCCAGTTGAGACTTTGATCAGAGTGGAGACCCAGGGCTATAGCCCCCCTAAGACTCCCATCATAACCCTTTAACGCGCAATTTTTTCGATCAGACTTGATTTTTCTTTAATTTGGAGTAGGAAACACGGGATTTAAAAAAAAAAAAAAAAACATTAATACAAATAACACTGGTTAACAGTGAAAATGCTTCGGAGATAAAAGTAACCAATTCTTACTAACTTTAGGGTGCTGATAACTAATATGAAATTAGATTTTGAAGATTGGTTCGTATTTCGAAGAAATACGTTATCACCGGATGTGCTCCGGTGGGCAAATTAAGAGTTCATTGCAACAAGAGCTGTCTACTTATTTCAATAAACTTCCATTGTTTGACGGTTAGTTTCATTGCTATCCTCAGGGACGTACGCAGGGGGTGGGTCCTGCGGGTTTTGAGCCACCAAAATTTGAGATGTTTCAGAAACAAGAGACAGGCAAAGAGGCATCATTTGTAATATTCATATAAGTTATATTTTATCACTTTCGTTTTATATAGTTTTAATTTCTTATTGAAGCTTTTATATTCTTTTGAACAAACGCTGTACCAAGCACACACAGAATCAATTATCATGCCCTATAACATATAGGTCAAGTATTTTTTCGTGTCATATGCAGAGAGTCTAACGTCATAATAAAGCGCATTTTCCTCTCTTTACGTACGAACATCACTTTATACATTTTTATTTTAAATCTTACTTTTCACTATGTAAAATTTAGTGTTGTCAAGCATGATTGAAAATACTTATCTCTCATAATTATTGTAAATATTGCAATGAAACTTGACACATGCATTGAATATGAATCACAGTAATTTCAAGGTATTTTGCATTTTGGTATCTATAGCTGGGGCCACACACACACATAATCTCATGGTACCACTTCGAAGACAGTTTTACTCTGAAGAGAATGATGTACAAGTCGTGATATTCGAATAAGTAATATTGTTTGGGTTCTTTTTATTTTGTATCTTATATTTTCCTATATGAAATTTGGTATTGCCAAGCAGAAAGGAGATATATTTTTCCCTCATAACTATTGTAGAAACTATTGTAGAAATGAAACTTGGCACATGAATTACGTACAAACTACAGTAGTGTCAAAGTTACATTATATTTGGACATCTTTAGCCCTGGCCGTACTAGGGGATGCTACATTAAAAAAAAAGGACTTTTGGACGGGAAATTCCCAATTTTACCTCAAATTTCCCTCCTCTTATACATCATGTACACATGCACATAGTACCATTTGCAAGCTTGGTTTATTCTGAAGCGAATGATATATGAATCACGATACTCGGATGAACAAAATTGAAGCAATAACTACTTAAGTGAAAGGTCGAATAGAAAATTCACGAATCTAAAAGCGTCAACACTACATAACACATATTTCTGTCTATTACACTTAAACTCGAACCAATTCAGCATTTTTATTGTCATTTTCATATTCAGCATCCTCATTTGCATAAGAAAATGTACTTTACTTTTCCGAAGCATGAAAAAAGTTAAAATTTGTTGTCCAGTGTAATATGCGGTCTATGGGATATTTTATGGCGTTTCCATATAGGGTCTATGCAATGTTGCGCGTTGACATCTGCGAAGTCCACTGAAACCAGATAGAATCAACAAAACGCGACGAATGTCAGCGTACTTGCACTTTTGCTCTCATTACACTTCTGTCTACCACAGAAAAAGTCAACAGTTTAAAGCTGTAAACCTAAACAAGCAAAGAAAGCTCAAAAATGGCAATATGGCGTAACTCCGCGTGCAACAAGTGAAACAGAGTCCAACGCAAGGATGTTATAAAATAGAGGATCTGCCCATACGTATCTTCATCCTATGATCTCTGTGAAGCCGAAAAACAACTAAGCATCGTCTGAGCTGGTACGTCTGATTCGCTACTCTCGTTTCAGCCATGTTTGTTGGCTCGAAATATTGCGATCTTAATGGCGCGGAGCGGGCAGAGTAGGTGTGGCGGAAGTGTGACGTATGGCTTCACGATTTTGTTGTAGGGGCAGATCCTCTATTTTATAACATCCTTGGTCCAACGCTGGCTTACTATGACATCTAGCGGGAAATTCAGAACTTCATTAGTGAAAGGGCATCTTAGCTGATACGCAAAACTGCTTCTCTGTGGCCGAACTAGAAACTACATGGTGCAATACAATTTCAAAGTAAACTTTGCATATATATAAAGCTGCGCGCTTTAATCCGGCCCTGGGTTACATGCATAGGACCGAAACGACATAGGATCGAAAACAGTTACCTGCATACGATCGAAATAATGATAAAAACATTATTTTATAATCACGTAATATTAAGTAATAATTATTTTTTAAAGATATATAGGGAGAAATCGTCATACGATCGAAACGGCGTACAACCGACACTCTGTACAGTCAATACTGTTATATCCATATCCCATGATCTTAATTTTGGGAATATAAAAAAAAAATTGTGAAAATAAGTAATGTTAGTAGACCCTAATAATTAACTAAAGCTTTTCGATACCGACGAAATAGTAGACCTAATATTTGTATGATACTGTTAGTTTTATAAATTATTATACAACAAGTTGGATCACAAAAGTACATGTAACTGCAATTTAAAAACGGTCGGCATAGAATTAATATCTGGAAATTTTGAATTTTTGAGGTGAATTATAAACAGTGTTTTATCCTCGCATCTTAAGAGAAAATTCTCCTTTAAAAAGTCAATTGACATGCACAGTATGTCGGAAAATAACGGAACTATTTAAATTAAACGAAAGGAATTAAGTATTTCACCAACTGTAATTATTTTTATTCAAAATACATCCCTTTCGCATCAATACACCGCTGGGCACGTTCAGCCAATGCTGGCATAGAGTTTTTAATGTCGTTTTTTGGAATCGCCTCAATGACCCTCGTCACGGCAGACTGTACATGTGTAACATTATCCTAAAATGTTTCTTTTATGGCCAATTTTAAATTTGGGAATAGGAAATAGTCACACGGCGATAAATCAGGTGAATACGTTTGAAACACCCAGATACAAATCAAATTTGAAGCACACAGATTTGTTTTTAGTCAAAAAGTCACGAAATGCGGCGCTTCTCTGACACGGTGCATTGTCGTCCAATAAAGATTAACTGCCTGGCTCTCGATACTCGAGCCTTATGCGAACGACTCGCTTCCACAAACCTTCATAACGCCCAGATAATATTAACCCTGTGGAACAGTTTCACCCTGTGGAACGAATTCCCGAAGCATAATTTTGGAGTCGTAAAAACAAATCAACATTGTCTTTTCACGTGACTTTAGAAAACGCAATTTTTTCTCTTTCGAAGAACTTACGAACTTCCACATAGCACTTTGGTCCCTAGTAGCAAGAAAGCTTACGGCCAGCTAGCGCGTGCTTAGCTTTTGGCTTTCTACACTTGCACTTAAAACGTATGCTTTCATACAATCTGCTTTTTGTTGTACTTGCAAGCGATGCTTTAGACCCTTCGCAGAGTGTTATAGCATCATTGACCGTTCATTGGCTATTGACTTGCTTTGACTTGTATAACGCTTGCGTCAAACTTGAATGAAACACCGAATGCAAGGTTGCCCCCATGTAACTTCGTTACTGGAATCCAGCTTGCGGCATGCTTGCACGTTTTCCAATCAAGCTGGATGCAAGCTTGGCTGACTTGCAATACAAGCTTATAGCAAGAGGTTTGCAAGTTGTCTCTACTACTAGGGGTGTTTTGTTTGTGAGTCTACTTAGAGCACCAAGTCTCATCACTGTTCCAATCAATTTCACCGCAGTTACAATCGATTCCAGGAATGTTCTGTTCTGTCTGGCTGTTTTAATCAGGTAGGGGAGACAGAGGGACGTTTTCTATAGGGGCACGTTTTCCAACTGGCTTTAGTTCTGAAAGGATCCGGTAGATCGCTCCTGCGGGTGGACTGGCTGAAGCAGCAATGCTTGGCACGCCATCTACGCAAGTTTTAGTTGAGTAGCTGTGTTGACGTAGACAGGAGATCTTGTGAAATCATTTTTTCGAAAATGAGTAAAGTAGCCGGTGTGCATTAAAACTTAATATAAATGTACTAGTTTTAAAAGTACTGCTTTGACATTGCATGTACTAAAGATGGTGTTCTTCCTTTACGTAATGATGTGTTTGTTTTGCAAATAATATACACCATTACTCCTCAAGGTTATATTGAAGTTCAAAAATGGCGATGGGGCAGGTTTACCAACAACATACGGGGCACGTATTCCAATATTTTCTCGGTCTCAGTCAGTTTCTCTAATTTTAGTAGGACTATAACAAATGCATATAGGGCCTACTGTGTAAAGAAATTCCGAAATAACAATGTATGGTACAAAATACATAGCCCGTGACCAGGCACGCAGCCAGGGGGAACGTAAAAAAAGTTAATGCTATTCTATGTTTTTTTTAATGCAAAAATGACGTCCGAACAACAACTTCGAAATATCGAAGCGGCTGTGGCCCTATCCCTCCCCCCAAAAACAATATTGAATACGTGCTTGCCATTGACCATATAGTTTATTGTGTAAAAAACTTTAATTCGAGTGATGAAGATGATGAAGATAGTTTATGCATTTATTGCTTTGAACCTTTCCTCAGTTCTCAGGCAAAGGAGAAGTGAGTGAGGTACCCAAAATCCAACAACTGGGCACACTAAAACTGTACAAAGGGAAATGTTGTATTTTTTGTTCGCGTTCATTGTGATTCAGACAATGATGACTTTTGTTAACTTGTTTATTAAGCCTACCATAATCTCACTTCTCTATACTGTCCAAGCAATAAACAAAAGGTACATTTTCAGTAAAAGCAACGATTTTTTTTACCTGTGTTTTAGCATGTGAAGTAGTTGGAAAACTTGCCACTGTATAGTTTTAGTTGGTTGGCCAACTTGCCCCGCATTTTCCAACGTCACATGATCACATTTATCCATTGGTACTGAAACTCAATATTCATTTTGTGATAAAATACCTGTTCCACTTCGTTCAAAAAGGTACCGTAGATGCGGGCTACTTGGACCCAATTTTGCAACAAATTCGTTATTTCGGCCTATTTTCATCCACGAAAACTCGAACGTTATTGTCATAATCCATATTAAGTGGAACTACAGGCTTTATTGCACATATCGAGGACAGTTTTAGTTACATATATTAAAAACAAAGCACAGGCGATTATTATAAAAAATGGGTCCAAGTAAGACTCGCGATCGGGCTACTTAAACCCACCCACATATTTTCCTACAGAAAACCATTGAAATCTGCTCTGAGACTAAGTAGGACGTAGGTGTTCCAAGAACAACACTTTTTATTTACTGCAAACCAAAAAGAGAACATGTTAAGAGGTACTATCAAATATAATGATTGTAATAGCTGATTACGTTTTCTTCTGCAGCTGCACGAGTCCTATCTATATTAGCAGCGAATCTAGTCGTTGACTGGAGGTGCATTTTCTAAAATAACTTCACTCAATCTCGACTGGGAAGATTGTCTTAGAAAGCAATGACAGTTCTCCCATGCATGGCTAAATAGGACTTCACAATAAATCTGAAATCAAGTTAATTAACGAGGAATCCGAAATCACAAACTTTATCAAGATGACTAGCGAAGGCTAATTCTTCTTCTTCAGTGAACACTTTCAGATGGCCCGGATTCTGCCTTGACCTGTTCTTTAATCTTCTTTCTATGGTGGAACGCCTTATCTTGAAGTGAGTTTCTGTTTCTTTTCGCGACATTTCCCCCGACTGAATTGCTGGTAAACATTCTTCAAGCTGTTATGAAAAATCAGCATATTTTCGACCTGCAAGCAATCTTTTATATTGATGTACCATTTTGTACCGGTATCCTTAAGGAAACAATGAAAAGTCCTTACTTGTGTGACACATGACAACAGACCCTTATTTTTCATTGATAAAGACAACAAAGGATGGGGTGGGATAAAGATAACAAAAGATATGGGACAAAATATCCATGTTTTCCAGGTCATATGTACACACTTCATATACTGTATAATGCAATTACGCACACATCTTATTGTATATGAGAAAGTTTACCATGTCAGTTTCATTAACCTATATGTAACTACTTATGCGTTTACTTAGCATTGGTTCCACTTCCTTGCAAATAGTGTCCGCACATAAAAGTTTGGCGCTCAATAAATACACTCTTTTCGTCAACGACCTTTTTCACCAATGCTGCTCAATCGTAGCCTACCACAGAACTAGTTTCAATGTGTGTACGCCTGCATTATGATCCCATCTAACGGATCTAACTCTGAACTCACTCATTATTGTATTGCACATAGGACTTTAAACGAGTTTTTGGTATGGGTCCAAGTAGCCCCTTAAGGGTCCAAGTAGCCCGCAATTACGGTATAAGGAAGAAAATGATATCCTGTTTACCTCTAAATAGGTTTCAGATAAAATACCAGACATGCAATTAAAAAAAAAGTTGGCAAATGTGCCCCGATCTGCCCCACTTGCAATGTTCAGCGCAAGCAAGATTTTGGTCTTCAGTTAAGGTGTGCGGAACAAATCGAGCACAGACTTTCCATTTCTTTAAACCTTTTCTCAAAATTTCGTGAAACGTGTCTTCAGTCCTATTTAATTCCTCCGTCATCCATCTCACAGTGGAATTCGCATCGTGGGCAATCATTTCACGCATTTGTTCCATCAACTCATCCCGATTTTAGTTTTTCAGTCTGTCTGGCTTTGGGTAGTCTTCCAAGGACTCACGACCGTTCCGGAATCTGGTATACCACTCGAACACACATGTACGAGATCAGCACTCATCACCATATATTTGTTTCATCATTTCCAATGTTTGTGTAAATGTTTTACCTAGTTTGAAACAAAATTAATTATTGGCTCTTTTCTCCATCGTGTTTTGTGACGAGGTGACACCAGATACACTCACTTTGCTTGCTATAACTTGACAATCCGTAAATTGGTTCTCATGATTGCGATCTGTTTTGTTGAGCAGATATCCAGCTTTCCGATGATTTATTGGTTCAATGGATGGAGCTAGTGCTTATCTGTAAAGAAAAAGTTCCATTACTTTTCCGACATAATGTGTATATAAAATACGCTTATAAATTGCAAGAGATGTAATTTCCAATTATTCGCCGCAAATTCAGTCCTATCTGACTTTGGACTAGAAAACCACTTCACACACACACACACGCACAAACATACACACAAGGAAAAAAAAACTAAAGTAGCTTACGAAATAGTCTAGCGGTTTGACTGAATATTTTGTTAATCATGTATTCGTGTGTTCAAGTCCTGGAAAAGGTTATACATTTTTCTTAGCTCTAACCTATCCGGAGACTGAGAACATTTCTTTGAACAACCTTTTCTTTCAAATTCAATTAGGAAACCGGGATATAAGAACTATAATTGTAAAATACCATAGCTGAAAACAGGATATTAAGTATTTTCACCATTCTATTATTATCTATACTCTCTTGCGCAAGGTACCAGATTTCTATTCTCGATAGAGGTTTATGAAGTTCGGATCTCACGTTGAGCTGTGTGTCCACTTCTCAATTAGACGCACTGCTGAAAGGGACACCAAACTCTAATTAACCAACTATTATCTTCTGAATTGTAATACAAAATCATTCCTCAGTGTTTTCTTAACAAATAGAATAGTTAATTGCTTTCTTGATATACGTTTTGAATTGGCAAAATCATTACTTTTGTGTAACTGATTGAAGAAGTATTAAGGTTGTTCCTACTATAATTACTATATATAATACCCATTTCAGCTGGAGGAAGATGCTTTACTCGAATTAAAACTCGAGTACTGTTTCGTACATGCACGCCAACTACGCGGGTACTCCGGGGCACCCGCACCCACACAAATAATCTTGTGAGTGCGGCACACCCACAGGATTTTTAGTTTGACAGAAACAAAATAATATAAATATTTCTCACTTGCCATTATCAAAACGTAAACAATTAAAACATTAAGATGGAAGTTAAAATTTCTAACTTCTAAAATATAATTGCCTACTTTTTAATAGTTTTTGTATATACAATCTAATGTTGAAATAAAGTTTAAATCCTCCCAATATATTTATGATCATGTATAATATAATGTTGAAATAAAGTTTAATAAATCTAACAGTACCCATCCACACTTACCCAATAACCAACATTCCTTCACTCCACTTCCCGATATAAAGGGCGGTATCCTTTGGGCGGAAGCTAGTCGTCCGTGACTAGCAAAAAAAAAAAAAAAAAAAAAAAGAAAAAGAAAGCTTGATGCTGAATTAACACACAAGTAACACGCTAAAGTGGTAGTCATTTTGTGTTGTTTCAACACCTCATTTTTTTACAGTGTAAAGTAGGCAATCATCATTTTGTTATAGAATTACATGGCGAACAAATTTTATCTGATCCCAAACGGTTATCGTCGAATATACGCAGTTAAAGGAGCACTCCGATTAGCAAAATTCAAAAGACCTCAATAATTTATCCCTCTACAGGGGATGTTCTCTTCATCGCCTCCGTGGCCAATTCGGGAGAGCACGCGGCGAGTAATCCAAAGGTTGGTGGTTCGCGCCGCGCCCACCCTGGGGTACATATTTTTTTTTTTTTTACTTGTTTAAAGTGTTTTTTAGACATACCTTAATGTAAACACATTACGCATATAAGCGATTTAACATATTTTGGGGGAGTAATTTTGTGGTTCATCAATGCTTACGGCATGGGGAACATACCTAGAACATACTAGCCACATTCCCTAGGTACATGTCAGACATGTGCCTAGGGGGCGGACATAGACTGTGACTATCACTTGCCATCTATGTGATTTCTATCTCAGAGGTACATAAGGCACATTCCCATGTACCTGACGAAACATGATAGGCATATGCCTGCTATGTATACCCTAATTGTGCTGTTAGGGTAGCAAGAACAATTAACGCCCTATTCGTTTTCCGCAAAGCTTATTTGTAAAAAGTAGCGATTTTGGCTTGTTCATAAATTTCCATACGTACTAGCACTAACGGTGTGCTTGTAACACTATCCGTTAATATAGTATTAACGATTGGTGTAGGCTTCGTTATGGTTTTTACATGTGACGATTTTGATTTGATGAACGTTCTTCAGTCCACAAGATGAGAAGTTAACATGAGGCTGTAAATAGCTTCATTTCTTTTTCTTGTATATTGACGGAAACAGGTACGAATAAGTCATCATTAGCAGTCGTCTCTATGATACACTGTAAAAAATGAGGCGTTGATACAACACAAAACGACTACCACTTTAACGTGTTACTTGTGTGTTAATTCAGCACCAAGCACGTCGCCTTCCGAGCATATCAGAAATAACTCATTACTACCTGAGAGAATTTGCTTTCGTATTTATCGTTTAATATGAGCAAAGCATTGCGAAGTACATTTGACACTTATGCCAAGTAACGAATAGTGTTCTATGCTTTCTGTAATAGGTCACAATAATATTGTTGTAAACATGTGAATCGTCTGACAACAGATACACAGGCAACAGCTCTGCCATCTTCTGTTCATACGTGCTAAGACACAAGAACAGTGGCGGCGGTTGGGCGTTAAAAGTGGGGGGGGGGGGCAAGACATGATCTCAATATTTGTATATCAATGTTAGTTTTCCTGGTTTCTTCTAACATTTTGTTTGACGAAAGGTTGTATAACTATTAGGATACTCTCTTTTCCAGTTAAAATGCCGTATATCGTGTTTCATATTTTTTAAAGTAAATTGGCAAGAGCAACGCAAGTAGATACTAGCCCTTTTTACTCTTAAACAACGAAGGTGTAAGAAGAGATTTGTTTGCTTGCTCCAGAACACTTTAAAATTCTGTCTGGAAAATTGTGTGATCAGATTAGGGGCCTATTTAATAACTAATAATTAATCTGTTGTCAGATGATTCACAGGTTTACAATAATATTATTGTGACCGATTACAGAAAACATGGAATGTTATTAGTCACTTCTTATAAATGGGAAATATGTTTCGCAAAGCTTTACTCATACCAAACAATAAAAAACGATGCAAATACTCACAGCCAGTAATAAGGTATTTCTGATATGCTCTGAAGGCGAAGTCTTGGTGTTGAATTGACCGACAAGTAACACGCTAAAGTGGTAGTCATTTTGTGTTGTTTCAACACCTCATTTTTTCCTGTGTATTTACAGGATCATTCGTGGAATTAAATGAACAGACCTAGATGTACTAATATTGTAAAGGGTTCGGAAAATCCCCCCCCCCCCAAGAGAAAGCCTATAAGATACCTAGTAACTTCAAGCAGGACTAAGAGATAATTTTTCTGTCTTTGAAAGAGGAACAGTCGAGACGACACTACGCAAATTTTTTGGCTACGTAGTGATGGAGGTTTTTGTTCCTCGTGACATTTGGCATGTTTTCAGGATTACTCATCTATAATTAAGAAATGTAGTATATTGTATGGTTGTGGTTGATTCTATGCAATGGGGAGACTAAATAAAACATTTGAAGAGAAAAGGCAACACTTATCGAAATGTAATAATAGATGGATCGAAATGTATGTAATAATGGAAACTTCTCATAAAAAGTCATTATTTCTAGATTATTTTTTTAAAGTTTTTATTGAGAAATTTTACAGATAATGTAAAGGAAACGCTTCGTTCCGAATTTAAAACTTATTAGAAAATAAAACCGCTGCTAAGAGAAAAGGTTTACTTGGATATTTTGATTTTGATCTGTTTGGTGTTGTTATTGGGGTTTCCATTTTATCCCCCCGACGTCTAATCATTTTTAACAAATTCACTGGTAAACCCAGCGTTATAAACATAGAGCAGAGGAGCATTGACAAGTTTGCAGACTAATACTAGAGTAGAAAACTCATAAGAAATTGACCCATTCTTTCTGTTGGTTACAATTAGTTACTTGTCAAACAGGTCCTTTTTGAGATAGAATAATACTTGAGATCAAAGAAGAACAAATAACTAGAATTTCTGTAGGTAATCTTTCATTCAAATTAATTTTTCTCCACCTGTTGTAAAATAGCTAGGGATGGTATCGAGACGAGACGAGACGAGACTTTGTACAGTCTCGGTCTCGTCTCGGTTTAAAAATAGCTGTCTCGGTCTCGGTCTCGTCTCGAGTCAAAAATCGCCGTCTCGGTCTCGGTCTCGTCTCGGTCAACAAATGCTTGTCTCGATCTCGGTCTCGGTCTCGAGGGCCAAATCTCGGTCTCGTCTCGGTCTCGTCTCGAAAGTCTCGAAATAAATAGGTGAAATTAAAATTGTAAAAGTATTATTATTGTAAAGTCTGTTGTTTCTGCTTCTTATTTTTGGCCTTATTCTTGACTTAGAATTATAGAATGGCGTACTTCTTCAGAGCTAATTTGCTAGCGCTGATGCCTTCCATGCGTGTGTTCCAGTTTCAATCATCAGTGGGTATATCAAATCTGGGATAAAATTCTAATAGTAACCCATATTTCACTTTCAGCAAAAGACTTTCTCATATGGCCTCAGTACTGCCTATACAATTAAACTCTATTAAATTAATTTCTGTACTATACAGTAGTTGCTTCCTTCCTTAGAATAAGAATTGTTCAATATATTCTAACGGATAACGCAACACACAGCAGCATGAATGTATTTAATCGTACCGAAATTGAAATTTTACAATTTCTCATTTATTATCCAATACATTCTGTTTTGAGTATCATTTTAAAAACATAATATAACGTTCATTATCTTAACAAACAGGGTAAATTATTACTACAATATATTTTGTTTAAAATTGATCAAATGCTTTATTACCGTTTCACATCTACGTGTTTAATTGACACCTTATAACACGAAATTCCTGAACTGAACATTATCTGATATATATATCTAATATATATCTGATACCTGATATATATCTGAACATTAGTGGTAGACTATGTTAAGTCACTTTTTGGTCAAATTGAGTTGGAACACTTTTTTTTAATAGACTATGTTCTTTCTAGTGGTGTAATAATGTAAGTCTAAAGCCATCTTACTACTTTGTAACTACTTAGTATAGTTTGAAAAATAGTATTATAGATCTTAGTTAAGGAACCGGTTTTTCGCTTCTCCTGTAAAATTACGAAATTATGACTTGGTTTAGTTTACCTCTGAAGTCTCGATATAAAATCATCACCATCATCATAATCAAGCATTATCAATCCACTGCTGGATGAAGTCTTCCCAAGTTTTCTCTACAACTATCTATCTTGGGTAATTCTTTTCCAGGTTACTCCCCAGTGGTTCCTGATTTTGTCACAATTTCTTGTATGCGGACATTTCCTAGGCTGTTTTGTCACGTGGTATCCAATCTAAAATTATTTTCGTCTATCGATCATAATTTCGTCTTGCAATATGTCCATCACATTTTCCGGTCTATTTTAAACATTATTTCATTAGTACCAGTCATTAGTTGCCAAATAATTCATTTCTATATATTTGGGCTACAAATAGTTCATATCCTCTACTTTTGGAGCACAGACACGCTACTTTTTGATCTTCGGATCTGGCAACACTGGCTCAATTATTTAAATTAACACAATGTAGGAACCCCCATTTTCTGTAATGGCTAGTACGCTTGATTTTGGTTCGCATGGTCCCGATTTTGATTCCCGGTGGCGGTAATGTTCAACGACCGAAATTTTTCGGATTCCACTATGATCAGCAACTCCACGTCTCCTTTAGCCGCCCTAGCATAATCGTGAGACGTTAAACTAAAACAAAACAAACTAAAAATCAACACAATGTGTATTACTAACTGTAATTCTTTGAAGAATTGCATATAGCTATATGGTATGGAGTTCGAGGTGGTCGGTGGTCAAACTATAACAAATGAAATGCAGTTAGGATGAAATTAAAGCTTTAAAAAAGCAGTGTTTTAATCTTAAAAAAAATATACCAGGCCTAAGGCTTAGGGAGAACAACTAGTGCTACTGAAAAGTTGTCAGTTACGTTTAATTTCAGTTACAATTTGCTTTTACATGTATTCTGGAACGAAAACTTTGACATTAACATTATAAGTAGCCCAAAGACTATGAAAAACATTGTGTTTTGAAAACATTCTTGCACCATAAAACAAATTACGAGTAATTTTAAAATATTTTGCACTTTAGCTACGTTATTTGCACTATATTTGTAATAATATTTAGCAATTTATTTAAGTTCGCAACACTGCTTAAAATAATGTAACTGCGACTTGCTGTAATTTAAACTACTGAACACTAATGTTATAATGTTCCTGCCATTTGAGTTATTAGAGATCTCCAAAATGTTGATGTTAGTGATATGCCTATGTATTGTTCTTTGTTACACTGAAAATATATGTGCTTTTGTGGTTTTATTTAATATCTAAATTAGAAATATGTAGAGCTCTTTCGTGGTTAAGCAGTTAGCCTATGGCGTGAGAGACCCGGGTTAGATTCCCGGCGGGAGCTCATGTGGTTTAGATTCAACCTTAATCAGTAGGTTCAGTCACATATAATCTCGCTGCTGAAAGAGGCGTTAAACTCAATTAAAAAATGAAATGAAATTTTTGAGTTTTACGTCCCACGCTTATGCCGGTTAGGCTAAAGGAGACTGTGATGATGAGAGATTAATGAAATGGTGGAATGAAGAAAGTGGGAGGAAACCGGAGAACCCCGAGAAAACCCACGCACTAAACTAAATTAACTGAACTGAATTAAACTGAATATGTAATATCAAACGTAGTGCAAGTTGAGAAATTACAACTTTATGTTGCGTTGGCAACATTGCTTGTTTATCTAGTGGTATTGCAGAGTATCTAGAAGAATTTCCCCTTCCATATTTTACACAGCATGTTAAAAAAAATTCAGCATTTTAAATATATATGACTATTATATATAACTAGATGAAATACCCATTTTTCGCATGGGACCAATATTTGGAAGTCAAGGCCTGTGGGAGTATCACTATCTCAGCAACTGCGAAAACTATGTATTTGACACTAATATCGGTAATTTTGTATTATTTTTACATGTCTCGGTACCCCCTCCCCAGCAGGTGAACCCCGGCCCGTATGCACTGGTAGCTGAATTTGAAAGTCATCGCTAATGGAAGTGACACCATTGATCTCAGCGACCGCAAAAAACTATACATTTGACACTAATATTGGCCATTTTGGATTACTTTTACATGTCTCGGTATCCCTCCTATGAACTCCGGGCCGCAGCTGGATGGGGTGAATTTTGAAGTTAATGCGATCGGAGTTTCACCATTGATCTCAGAAAACGCAAAAACTATTTGGCACAAATATCGGTCATTTTGTATTATTTTTACGGTACTCGTACTGTATTGTCTCGGTACTCCCCTCCCCGCAAGTGAACCGCGGCCCGCATGCACTGGTAGCTGACTTTGAAAGTCATCGCTAATGGAAGTATCATCATTGATCTCAGCGATTGCGAAAACTATATATTCGACACTAATATTGGTCATTTTCTATTGCTTTTACATGTCCCGGTATACGCCCCTCCTGATTCAAAAAAAAAAAAAAAAAAAAAAAAAACTTCTTCTTGGTCTGAGGCCTGGGACATGATACTTGTCACCCAAATTTCGTAACTCTTGGACTCTCGTCTGGTCCCCAGGCCGCACACAGGCAATCAGAAAGACAGGCACGCAGACACACAGACAAACAAACTCTTCCTTTTACTTATATTAGATATGATATAGGCGAGGATCCAAGGGAAGTGTTAGTCTCGGTTCAGACGTGCAGAAAAGTCTGTTGCGGGCCCGCAACAGAAAACTCTGTTGCGGACCCGCGCGAGCCGGAAATACATTGGTTCTTATCATTCATGCCACACGTGCAGACTTTCCCGCACGACTCTGCTGCGGGCCCGCAGCGGGCGAAAATTGAGTTGCGGGGACTGCTGGCTCGCAGCGAGTCCGCACAGGTGTTGCGGGTCGGAAAACCATTGCTGGCAATGAGGCAAGCCACACGTGCAGACTTTCCCGCGCCCGCAGAAATGGAAAGCGAAGAACTGAATGAAGAACTATTCATTAACGAAATACAAAAGTATCACGAGATATGGAATTTAAAGTGCGAAATGTATAGAGATAGAAATAATAATAATAATAATAATAATAATAATAATAATAATAATAATAATAATAATAATAATAATAATAATAATAATAATAAAACGAGATGCATGGAATAAGGTGTGTGAAACCTTATGTGAGAAATTTAATGTAAAAACAGAAGAAGAAAAAAACAGCATTGGTATGTATGTATTATTATTACTTTTCAATGTAAAAATCTAATATTCAAGTAGTATTTACACTTGATTTTCGTCGAGCGTCCCTTTCCAGCAGCGAGGCTATGAATACTTTTTTGTGATAGCAATAAACAAATACGCTTGGAGAACAAGCCTTTTTTGTTAATACAGTTTCTTTGATAAGATTTCTTGTCACTCACTCCGGAATGAACCGACTGTTTATAACGTACGTTGCATTATGCTTTAGGTCAAGGTCACGTATTATATAGCCTCTGTGCTCAAAAAGGACGCTGAAGTCCAAAACAACCATCAACATAATAGCAGAACAGAAAAGAAAGAAAAAACATCGTTTTTCGGCTGACGATTGTTGTCTTTATTTGTTAATGTTAAAAAAATAGAGTTAACACGAAAATTGTTGAACATCAGGGCACTCATGTGGTTAAAAAATAAAAAGCATGCTCGATATGTAACAGAAATATTTGTGTTTCTCGTACAATTCATAATATTGTGCACGTCGTTGCTATTCTAGAGATAACAACTGAATGTTTTCTTACATAAAGAACAACCTAAACAAAGTTATCTTGCCATAGAACTCTACCTCTGTCGCTTACAAAATAATCAACCCATCTGTTTCTGCTTCCGTTTGCTGCATTGCCTCCTTGTGGTGTGCTACACGTATTGGGGATTTCCTCAAAACCTTCTATCGTTAAATGTCACAATTATAAAAATGTTTCCTTTTTCTCACCTTAGAAATGGATTATTCGGAAACACTAAATCCATTATTTTTATTTAAGAGTTTACATTAAGAATTTCACATCTCCAATCTAAGCGAGTCCTCATTGAACGCTTTCTCAATATATAACGGGAAATGTCACTACTATAGGAATGAAATGAAATCCTTGAGTTTTACGTCGCACGCTTATACCGGGTAGGCTAAAGGAAATGATGATGATAAATGAATGAAATGGTGCAATGAATAAAGTGGAAGGAAACGGGAGAACCCCGAGAAAACTCAAGTACAATGGTGCTTCTCGCACCACAAAGCCCACTTGACGCAAGCTGGGATCGAACCAGAGGTGGACACTCTATCACTGAGCCACCGGACCCCACTACTATAGAAATCCCCCATCTTCCCTTCAAGAGAAAATTTTCAAAGACGCTGAAACCTGTGCTCCATTATTTTTATTATGAGTTTACATGGCGAATTTTATATCTCTAATTGAAACGAATTCTCACATTCGGTAATTTTTGAATAAATAAAGGGAAATTTTACTATTATTGAAACGCCCCCTCTTGAGCGGGATATTCGGGAAGTCTAAAAAATGTCTAATTTTTAATTTAAAGCCACCAACTATGTCAAAAAATCGAAATTAGTCACGCAATTGTTAAACTATGCCAGTGGCCGCTAATAACATTTGAAAATGTCAATGAATAGGTCTCCGAATGTTTAACTTTCTGTGCTCTTACAAATGATAATTAGTTAACATAATTAACTTACCTTAATGTAACAGCCAGAGCTCCTCCGTGGCCAAGCGGTTAGCGTACACGCCTTTGGCGTGGGAGGCGCGAGTTCAATCCCCTCCGGGACTTCATATGGTTCGGATTCCACGTTAATCACTAGGACCACGTCTCATATAGCCTCGCTGCTGAACGGAACGTTAAACTCAAAATCAACTCATTAATGTAACAGCCAACATTTCAATTGGAGGTATCGCTAGTCTCATGAAAGTATATTCTGCTTTAATTTTATCATTTATTTTCGATAAGAGTTCATCACATGAAGTGATGCTCATGCGAAAATAATTAAAGAACTTTTCTTCGTCATTGCGCAAGTCGATAAACATGGAAGAAAATTCATCTTTAAGCAGTCGTGAGCTTACGTACGGACGAACCCAGTATCGTCTCTGTTTCTTCCTTAGGATTTTACTGGCTAAGTGTACAAAAACAGCACGTTTTCTTCTTTCAATTTCTATCTTTATTTAACTGCAGCTGAAAATAAAATGAGCTCTTTTCTATGTCTATGTGAAGTGGTTGGGCTGAGACGCCCGCACGAGTCTGCTGCGGGCCCGCAGCAGACTTTTCTGCACGTCTGAACTGGTTGATCTTTGACGCCCGCACGAGTCTGCTGCGAGTCTGTTGCGGGCCCGCAACAGACTTTTCTGCACGTCTGAACCGAGCCTTACTCTGTGACGCCCGCAAGAGTCTGCTGCGAGTCTGTTGCGGGCCCGCAACAGACTTTTCTGCACGTCTGAACCGAGCCTTAAAGGGGTTATATATCTTCCCTTGACGCTCAGCTGTACTCTGTATAAAATGGGCTTCAATCCTACTTCTTTCTTTACACTGGATAAAATGTCAAATTATGGTTTAGCCCCTCCCACGATCATATCCTCGATCCGCTGGTGTATATATATATATATATATATATATATATATATATATATATATATATATATATATATATATATATATATATATATATATATATATATATATATATATATATATATATATTGTGTGTGTGTGTGTGTGTTGAGAGAGGGAGAGACAGACAGAGATGACTATACACATCAGCAGTGGATTTTGTTTCGGGAGAGGTTTGAGAACGAGTAAGAAATATTTGTGTTGTACGTGCAATGCGAAAAAATGATCACAAATCTATTTCGGGAGGGGCTTCAGTCCGATAGCCATCCCTTAAATACGCCACTGAACATCAGTCAACTGTTCCCATATTACCTAATACACCAACGAAAGAAATTTTGAGTAAAGGTCAATCTTAATAGTTGTCTATATCAATATTCGAGACGAGACCGAGACTTTCGAGACTGACCTAAGTCTCGTCTCGGTCTCGTCTCGATTTATAGAGCTCCGTCTCGGTCTCGGTCTCGTCTCGGTATATAAAAGGCCGTCTCGGTCTCGGTCTCGTCTCGGTATATAAAAGGCCGTCTCGGTCTCGGTCTCGTCTCGATAATTCGAGACGATACCGAGACGAGACCGAGACTAGTCTCGGTCTCGGTACCATCCCTAAAAATAGCCTAATTGTGTCACTTTTTAGAACAAAGTTCGGATTAAAAGAATTAAAAGATGACCATTCACCTTTTCTCAGGAGTTTAGCGACATGGCATGCTATTTGTGATATATATATATATATATATATATATATATATATATATATATATATATATATATATATATATATATATATATATATATACTGCTCGCGACTGATAGTTTGCAGTATATACGAATATATACGTGCATTTCAAATATTGATTTAGTCTCCCTGTGAATCATATTTCCACACTTGTTTTGCCATGTGATTTTCACGCGCTGTAACATATGTCTTTCAATGACAGGAAATATACTGTTGTCAATTTCTTCATTGAAATACATATTTACAGGAAGTCGCAGTTCTGTAAATGTATTCTTCCTTTGATATCTTAATTTGATGTTAAAGTGTTACAAATGTAATATTTGTCACTTTGAATGAAAATAATATTCGACTTATATTTCAACATTTCTGTCCCAAGCTATTAAATTTATGTAAAGAAGAAATGATCGTTGGAATGAATTAATCATGAAAGTTCAACAGTAGCAGAAGGTCAACGATTATCAGAACTAAGAGCGAGTTACACAATCATGCGTTTCTTCTCACGATTTTGTCTCGAGGAGATCACGACCAAAACAATTGACTCCAAATAAGTTATCTTGAATAGTGTTTACAAGGTCAGCTTGCGAAGATGAATTCGCAGCAGTTGCTAAATAGACCGTGTGAAGATGAGAAGTCTAATTTTTGTGTCGCTGTTGGTAGTTGTGATTGGAGCCGATTTAGAGGCTGATTGTTCATTAGAGACAATGTGTGATAAGTTTCGGGAATACGATAGCAAAATATCACAGTTACTTCAACAACAGAAACAATCCGAAGAGAAGTGCGAATGGGTTCTAAATTACAAGGAAGAATTATCGCGACTCCTGGAAACTGAAAATGCTGTAGAAGAATCGCAAACCTATTTGGAGAAGAAGGATAATCTTTTGAACGCAGTGAGGCTTCGAATTTTTAATCAGCAGAAAGAAATGGATCGACTTCGAAAGGAAGTTAGACGATTGAAAAATCAAGTGAAAAGAGCAATACGGATTGCATCTGTGCCAGGAGCAACAAACGATTATGAAAAGTCGAGTGCAAAGGTGTCGTCAGAAGATTCAGAAGTAGATCAAGTTGTGTTAATGTCAAATTTTAGAAAAGGTTCTGGTATTGTAACCTTCCCTACAGTGAAAGTGGCGCCAACTAACAAACCAATTGAAATTCCTAAACCCAAGACAACTACGACTCAGAAAATTCAGTGGGCTCGACCCTACATTATACCTGGTTGATACCATGAAAGTCTTTGTTGAATTTATCAGTTTGTGTAAGTGGATGAGCGTTGTGTGCTTGCGTTCGAACCTGGTGAATGTGTAATGATTGCAGAATGAATCAAGTTAAGCAAGTATTTTATCTGTTTGTATTATCTACTTCATAATCATATACTGATTGACACTGATTTGTGAATACACACAAATGCACAATGTAAATAGTGTTTGCAGGAAGAACAGTTTCAATGCCACGGCTTATTTCCTGTGTGATTTTTATTCCTGTTGAACAAAGTGACTCCAAAGTGTAGTAGTGAAATACTGACAAGTTCTGAAAATAACTTCTTATATTTAATGACGTTCGACATCTTTGATGTGAAACTAACCACTCTACTACTAAATATCCTTTTATTGGATCATTATTCAGTTCGGGACTTATTTTATCTCAATATAAAAGACATATCGAACATAAGATATCTTTACTTCTGTTGAAGGCCATCTAAACGGAAGAACATTTGATCTCCTTCCTGACCTAGAAAAAAGAAACCAAATCTCGTTGCATTATGTACAAAGTTCAAGTATCATGTCCTTGTAAACCCATGGGTAGAATTTATAAATCCAAAATCCCGTGGTAAAACTTTACCTTTCGGCGAATAAAGATTTCAGGTGAATTGAAACAAATTTTAACACCTAAATGTTAATATAGAAAATATACTTAAGAGACATTATAAATGGAAAATTTATAAGTGTTAAAATAAATTATTTTTCTACATTAGGTGCATATAAATTATTCCATAAATATTATATTCAATAAGATCTTTGTTCTATAAACGTCCAAAATGCTTGGCTGTAATTTCATCTGTTGAGGTAAGAAAATAGTAATAAGTGATGCAAAATATTTTAGAACATTTCGATTATTTTCCATAACAGCATGATTCAAATGATGTAGGAGCATTTCACACTAAGTAACTTGTCTTTCTAAGTTTCGAAAAGAAAACAATATTTGGTAATTTTCAATTACTATTTACGTTCTCGTACAACACTGAGGCTATGAAGGAAAACTCATATCTAGTAAGTAAAAGAATTATTAGATATTTGTTGGTGGTTGCACTGTCACTGCGTGAATTTGTTTTTTTACAATTAAATAACTTTATTTAATTTATAGTTACTTCTGACTATTGCTGTTGTTACTTTGTGCTCAGAGATATGTGGTGCAATCAGTGCACAAGGGAATCAAGGCCACTTTTGGTCATTTTTACATATTACATCTTTCTGTCTGAAGCTCCCTTCAGAACTGAAAAGATCCATATCCAGATATTCTAAATACGAGTGACTCTTGTAATGTAAAAAGCAATGCAAACTTTTTCACATACTTAAGCATACCGCACGAACTTTCTGTTTTTCTCAGAACTTTGGCAATTGGACTTTACGTCCTTGTGTTCTAAACGCCCCACATGTTAACAACATGTTTTATAGTAACAATGTTTCTTGCAAGTGTCATTGCTGTAAAATATCTACTGGAGGTTTAATATGATCCCTGAAGAAGTTCTCTAGTAGCGTAACTAGAAACGAAATCTTTAAGTGTTACGTCCCGCGGTTATGCCGGCTAGGCTAAAGGGGAGGTAAGAATGAGGAATGAATGAAATGGTGGAATGAAGAAAGTGGGAGGAAACGGGAGAATCTCGAGAAAACCCATGCACACGGTGTTTGTCCACCACAAATCTCACTTGGTGCGAGCTGGGATTGAACGAAGAACCCCATGCACCAGAAGTGAACGCTCTACCACTGAACCACAGCGGCCCCGTAGAGTAACTAGAGAATAGTCCCGTAGGCAGAAAGAGTTGGGCTAGCGCAAGTCTCTCTTCTTCACGACAATCCAAAATGGATCCCGCTTACGAGTACGAGTACAAGTACGTTATTTTTCATCTTTTCAAACTTTTTCTAGTTAGTATATGCGTCAAAATTTATCTATGCGGATGCGAAAGGGAGCATTAAAAATTAAACTGGATTTTCAAGTTTTAGAAAAATATGAGTGTGTTGCTGCTTTGCTGAATTATAGTGTGGCTCCAGAGGTATACAAAAGGGAAGTTATATAAACAATGGCAACAAAACTGACTTTTCACCCCTCCCTGCAAAATCAACCCCGTCTTCGGGCTCTACAATCATTTTTAATTTTGAAGCCATTCTGTAAGCCATAAGTATTACGTAAAAGTAACAGCAAATTTGACATTGCATAATCATGTATCTAGTGTGTGTGTAAAATTTTTGAACTTAATTTGAATACTTTACTCAACGCAAAGAATTCGAGCTGTTCAAGAAGTGAGAAAAGGATATTGCCAACACTACTTAAATTATTTATTAAATTTATATTTCTCAATCGATTCTCTATAACAGTATTTCCAGATATACTCTGATTTTAAGATGGGTCCAAACTAGGCTAAAGGTAAGCCTTGACAACAGTGGATACGGAATACTTTGGCAGGAAGTCATAAGTGTCGGAAGTGTAGCAACGCGTGCTGCTATGTGTTTTTTCACGGTAAATTTCACTCTTTTTAATGTATAAGACTGAAACAAAACATCGCAACACCCGTTATTTCGAACACGAGAAACCGTGATGGTGGCGGTCCCTAATACTTTCGACTTTCGCCGAAGCATTCCGTGTTGACTGTTGCCAACGCTTACCTTCTACCTACTTTGGACCTACCGGTACCTTAAAATCAGAGCATTTCTGAAAATTCTACTGAGAGTATGTCCGGGAATTATTCCTTGTAGAGAATCCCTTGCACCCATCGCTCATTGACGAAATGTTCATTTTTGGATTGCATATGTATGGCTTCCTTTTCGGTGATATGAACCGCCACTCTATGTTTCTCAAATTCGAAATAGCATGTGTTGAAAGTCTGCTTTTGCACGATTTTGGACAGCCCTATATCTGAAACTATGCACTTTTCCCCGCAGGTTTATATCATCTTTTTCTCTTATTTTGGTGTGAGGAATCACGTCTTATAGACCCTATACAGTTTGTCGATATAGTTATTAAAACCCTATATATATTTGTTTCAACATCCGTTAAGCCACCAGAGCAAATTAGTCAAATCTCTTCATTGCAGATCGCATATCCTCCATACTATAAGACAGACTCGAGTGTTCAATTGTTGTGGAGTAGTACGAGTGAAACTATATAGACTCAGAGTGCAATCAAAGCGACCGCCAAGTATGAACGTAATTCGATTTCCCAATGCAGCTGCTCGTTTACCAGAATATATCTTTTGGTGTGGAGGATGTGCGATCCCCAACTTGCGTTTTCCATCTCAAGTGGTTCTGCTATGGTGACTGAACAGAGGTGTAAAAAAAAGGCCCTTGTATTTACTTTCCAGTCTTTTTTTCAACATCTTGCAAACCATCATTTACTCCTAATATTTTTAATTTTAAAATGCAATATAATTTCAACATGTGAGCTTATATATTTTATTTTCTAAGAAAATTTTACAAGACTTGCAACACTTCATATATAGGGTGTTTCAAAACAACATCGACAACGTTTTGAAGATAATTCCTAATACCAAGATAAGTCGAAAAGTATAGACCAACCTGGGTGCGCAAATGCTTCCTTTCGGAAATATAGGCTGCCGAAAACATGAAAAAATGAAAATATCCAAATATCCATATTTGAGAATCATGTGGTACTTCCGCAACAATTTTATATAGATAGTTTGTGAATACTTCAAATTATATACCCGTAGCCAAACTGCTTCTATAAAAATTGTTGTATGAATACCTTACGAACTTGAAACATGCAATTTTGGATAGCGCACATATTAGTTCCTAAGTGAAGCCTTGACCCGACTACTTTAGGTCCCATAATTTTGGAGCTATAGACCTTTAAAGTTCATTTTATCATATTTTCGGAAGCCTGTAACTCCGAAAGGAAACATTTGTACACCCAGTTAGTCTATACTTTTCGTCTTATCTTGGTGTCAGGAATCATCTCGCAAACGCTCTCGGTGTTGTTTTCAAACACCCTATATATTTACTCACCCCATATTATCCAGACATAACACGAACAATGGCTTCGAATGACTAAAAGAGTACCTTGGAAGGGTATAGTTCCCGACTTCTCCATTAAAACACTACGTAAAGCTCGCAAACCAGCACTGAATCGCTCTGCCATCTTCTGAAGTAAGCTTAATTTAACTGACGTTGCCTACACACGAAGCCTAAATATATTATAATAATTTAACTTATTTTACAGTAAAACGATAAAACACATGACTGAACATTGTGACTCATTTGTTCAAAATTTCAGAGCTCTAGTTGGTACGGAAGTTCGAAATACTTGTAATATTTGACTTTGACAAACAAATAAACAAATGAAAAACTAAACGTTAACGATGGTAATGTGATAGACTCTAACTCCACCTGAACGAAAGATATTATGAAAGCAATCAGCAGAGCTTGGTAGGAATAAAAACTACTATTTATCTCTCCTTATCACATTATAAAGTTAATAAAAAAAGAAAAAAAGAAAAAGAAGAAAAAGAAAGAAATCTTGTCTCTTTTGTTGGAATCAAAATATACCGATGTGATGATGCACTGAGAAATGCGACCTTATTGAGTTTTGTGTACATATTTCACTAAGACAATCAGCAGAAAAATTTCTCAATCCAATACAATGCCAAATATGAGGAATTTGATGGCATGAAAGTCGTTTTCGTCCATCTTGTGATTTCTATGCAGGGGTGGACTGGCCATAATCAAGTACTGGCCCGATGGCCGCTGCGCCCTCCTCACAAATGTGACTTTGCGCCCTCCTCGGGAGGGGCTAAGACCCGTCTTAGCCTCGGGAAGGCGCACAGTTTCCTCCCTGAACACAATTAAAAAAAAAAAAAACAAAGCTACATAATTATTTTATAAATTCGCTAGCCTTTGGCCAGCTAGGGCTCCACCCCAGACCCCAGTATTTGCTCGGCCTGCGGCCTCGCTCTTTCTGGTTTTGGCCTTGGGAATGTCATTATAATGATCCTAGAGACCCTGAAATTTATAGATTTGACTCTAATATCGGTCATTTTGGATGATTTTTATGTATCAACCCTCCCAACTCCACTGCTTCGCCCCCCAGATCCCGTCTTTACTCGGCCTAAGGCCTTGCCCTTTCTGTTTTAGGCTTTGGTGGTACCATTAATGATCTCAGCGACTTCGAAATATATTGATTTGACCCTAATCTCCGTCATTTTGGATCATTTTTACATGTCTCTCCCTCCCATTCCCGCTGTTAGAGGCGCTAGTGGCGTTACATAAAAACAAGACTCCGTTCAAGACTTACAGATGAACATCTGGAATCATTGTTCTTGATGAACTCAGAAAGAGACGTTCTGACCAAAATAGACACCAATCTTATTATTGACAAAATGTGTGAAAAAGGCAAGGAGATGCGAAGGCTCCTTCAAGCATAAAGCAGTGACTTAACTTTCATTTTCCAGTTGTGTTTTTGAATTTCTTTTTTCACTAGGTAGGTATATAATTCTAAATTTACTTTTGATAAATTGTAGTAAATGTTTCAAGTATACTTTTTATTAACGGTTTTAAAAATAGATGAAAAATAAGTTAATGTTATGATGAACATAGCTTTATAAGGACAGAAGTATGAAAAATAGCATAAGCCCCAAACTTAACTCAAATATTCAGTTATAATTAGGCTGTTAACAAATGTAGCCGAAGAGTTTAAACAACTGGTGTGATTTTTGTAGTCTCAGTTAAAGTGTGCAGATTTATATAGGCCTAATATACGAGGCGTGTTTTTTAAGTAGGGCGTTTGAACATAAGTACACAACGAAAGGTTATTTCAAAAAAGTAAATGTATTTTCAGAAAGTACATACTTTACTCTATTTTTCGACATAGTTGCCTAGTTTGTTCAAACACTTATCATACCTCTCAATCAATTTCAAAATACCCTCTTCATAAAAACTTGCCGCCTGCTCCGATAATCAAGAGTTCACTGCCGTTTTCACATCGTCGTCATCATTGTAACGGTTGCCACTGAGGTGTTGTTTAAGGTGGAGGAACAGATGGTAATCGCTCGGCGCAAGATCAGGACTGTAGGGTGGGTGGTCTAAAACTTCCGAGCCAAAACTGTCCAACAAATCGCGGGTCTGACCTGCAGTGTGAGGTCTTGCATTGTCATGGAGAAGAACAATGCACTTTGTCAGCATGCCGCGTCGTTTGTTTTGAATCGCTCTGCGTAGCTTTCACAGGGTTTGGCAGTATGCTTCTGCATTGATAGTGGTTCCTCGTTGCATGAAGTCGACCAACAAAACACCATGCATATCCCAAAACACCAACGCCATGATTTTGCGCTGGGACAGAGTCTGTTTGGCCTTCACCTTTACAGGCGAGTGTGTGTGTCTCCATTCCATGCTCTGTTGCTTCGATTCGGGCGTGATATGCGAAACCCATGTTTCGTCTCCAGTTACGACCTGACTCAATAAGCCGTCAGGTGATAACGAGTCAAGAACTTCATGGCACACTCAAATCTTTGGTTTTTGTGGTCATCTTTAGGAGTTTCGGGACCCAACGCGAGCACAGTTTCCTAAACTTTAGGTGTTCAGAATCAATTTTGTAAAGCACTGATCTCGACACGTCAGGAAATTCATTTGAGAGACCTGTTATTGTGAAGCGCCTGTTCTCACGAATCCTCGCTTCAACTGAAGCCACCAAATCGTCTGTAATCGAAGAAGGGCAACCGGAGCGGTCCTCATCATGGACGTTGTCACGGCCCTTTTTAATTCTCGTACCCACTTACGCACTTTGCTTGCACTCATAACACTATCACCGTACACTTCGCAAATCTGTCGATGAATTTCTGCAGCAGACAGGTTACTTGCTGACAAAAAACATATCACTGAGCGAACCTCACACGCGGGGGGCGCGACTTGATAGTCTTAAACATTGTGAAAGCACAGAACACAACCGTACAGGTCAGCTACAGAGTTGAAACTGAGCACAGTTGTTCCTGAGGCATGCCGGTACACGGCGCACACGCTAGTTGCGGTATGCGCGCGAACTACTAGTGTCTACAACAAAACGGACTTTACTTAAAAAAACACGACTCGTATTTAGTACTCAAAGTCTCTTTGTTTGTTTATGAAAATATTGAATTTGTATAATTCTATCGTGATCTACTTAATCTTTTGTTGCTTTTGTGTACTAATTTTCCGGGGGAAGCCCCCCGGCACTTTCTTTTATTAGGAGGGGGTATTCCATACAAGCGAAAGCCTCAGATGGACGGCGCCCTCCCAGAGTATGTGACCGCGCCCTTTTTACATAGCCAGCCCACCCCTGTTTCTATGTACAAAATGTTGAATATATAGTTTTATCCCGATTCGTGGCTTATCCACTGGTTTAAGGTGAAAGCAGAATCTCAAGTTTGCGTCTAAGCGGCTAATTAATGAATTTCCAATTATTATTTTCCTAACCTTTTCTATGTACAGGATGCAGCAGGTATTTAAGATCAACATTACGTCCGCAGTCAATAAGAATGGACACCGGGAAGAGAGCATGCATTATCTTTTAGCGTACTGCATATCCAAAAGGGACTACATTATTCAAAAAATTGTCATCTGCCAGAATAACAGACTCTACACTAGGGTTGGCAACTTTTCTTAAGAAGAAATCGGGACGAGACAATCAGTGTTGGATCCCCCCCTTCCTTTTCCCGGAGACAACTACACGTATGGCGAGTTGTTGAAAACAATGTAAATAATCAGCTGAATAACAAGAACCTGAATGAATGCGGCACATTTTTTTAAATTTTCCCAGCCACTGCTCTTCACTAGATATAGTACAGCAGATTGAAGCAAAGCTTAAATCGTGAGTGGGAAAGATGAGTCGCTATATTTTAATTCTTCAATTTGATCATTTATTAAATATAATTGAAAATGAATGAATTTCGGGATTTTATTTCGGTTATATTTATATTTCGTTATTGGTTAATTAATATCGGACTTCCGAACAGAAACATTAAAATAATGTAATGACCGTGTCTATAGCGACAGCTCTCAGTCACGACCCCTCTTCAGTTTTATTAGAAGTAGGAAAAGGAAAAGCGAGGAAGAAGTAGAAGATAGAAGAAAAAAAGGAAAGGAGAAAGGAAGAAGGAACTTGAGGTGAAGAATTACTGGATAATGATGGGAATATGGTAAAGGAATTTGAATGGTTTTAAAAGGGTGAGTTATACCTGAATTTTATTATTTGAGAATTAATTCTGAATTGATTCTGAAGAGACATATGTTCCCTCATACTGCCCAGACCTGGGTCCAGACAACTGCACATGTGGAAGTTGCCCTGACCCAGCCCAGGTGACGAGAAGTTTTAATTTAATAGTTTGCCAGTTACTTCCAAATGTTAAATAAGCTTTACCCAGTATCTGAATTTCCACAATGGAGATCGAACACACATCTGAATTAGCCAAGGAAAGAAAAAATCAAAGTGATTTACATATCTTCCACCAATAGAAGTTTCGAGATTCTTTGAACAGACTGTCGTTCTCCAAGCTCGTCCTTTTGTTTTGGCTTTCCTTCCAGAGCCGCTTTAGAATAATTTAGAATTAGTCATCTTTCATGACCTCGGTCATGCACCAATACACCTATAATATAGAATTACACACATCTTGTAAACACTACTGTTGTAAATCAAGATTAAAGACTACCACTTAACACTACATTCGCCATTCATTCACGCACACACACATACATACAGGACAATGTTTTGATATAGGTGATTCAGCTTAAAAAGAAACTATCATCTAACTACAGTTAGTGAACATTTATTACATATATTGAGAAATTAAGCACAAAATGTTAAGAACATGCAAATAAGTAGACATATAAATGTATAATTCCACATATAATATTGGATTACATCGATGTATATATATATCGGAGATGTATATATATATCTTTTTTATCTTTCTGTGTATATATATACAGAAAGATAAAAAAGAATAATTTAAATTTTGATAAGATGAGATGTAAATCTGAAAATCTAGTGACATTCTATGATATTACGTATGAAAGAAAAAAAACTGAAAATTATGGTTAAAATGAGTCTGTATCTCATATGACAAAAAAAAAAACTAAAAGAAAAGATGATTCAACGAATCCTTACTCGTACTTTCAGACGACCTTTTATATCGCACGTTCGTAAAGCACTCTTTTGGTGTCCATGTACCAAAATTCACTTTATTTAGATATATGCATGTGAATTAGTCCTTATAATTTGTGAACAACACATATTAAGTTTGTAAAGTTACTTATTCATACATTCTTTTTTAATTCTCCGAAATTAAGGAAAGTTTTGTCACTAATTTCACAGTGACTACGTCACTTGGTTATGCCATTTATTATTCCGTCCATTTACTAGCACTTTGAATCACTATCACATTATATCACATTAGGTGTACGCAGTTATAGTTATATTCGCACACTATAAAGGAAGCGAGAATTTTCTTGAGCTCAAGGAGATTTTGCTTTTGTATCCAAACCACAATTAATGAAGCGAAAACACCATTTAGGTTCGAGGATTGGTATATGATGAATGAAATTGGAATGTAATTGCACAGGAGGATGTCAGGTTTATAAACTTGAGGGTAGATTTAATAATACGTTAGGGTTACGATGACTTGCCTCAATTTCATGTTACATGCAGTTAGTATAACAACCGACGATGTTAGTATTCACATATATTAGTTAACCACATTACAAAGATTAAAGATAATATCTAACATGTGGCGGTATATTTAAATTCACATTTTATATTCCTCGAATTTTTCGAAACTATGGCAACCAATAACCATTCAGGGTAGGTACCAAGACCCTTTACACATATTTATCCACTCAATTCAACATTATACATTTTAGTTTAATATCACATTTATATTCAGCACATATTTATATCTCAATATACATATACTCAATCATCATTTAATCTTTCATATCAATGACCCCAATTAACAACATTCTCAGGTTGCAACACTTCACTTAAAAGAAATTCGACTATATAACAAAATTCGACTAATTAACCGCGCATAATGATAAACATTTCTAAAACAATTTTTTAAAAAGTGGACATTTAATGTACAAGGCAGGCACTGAAATTATATATATAGTACAACGGAGAACTTCAACTGGATAATTATAAAAAGACGAATCAAAAATTGAATCGTATACTGAATTATCGCTCGCTATCGCGGTGGGTCAAACTGTGATGGAAAACAGTCCCTTAATATTTGACATCAATAAATATTTCCACGAATCGTGTCTCGCAAAATCTCAGCTGGAAATTCAGGTTCGAATGATATATGTTAAATGGTTGATATTTGTCACGTTTAAACTCGGGGGAGGGGGAAGGTTGAAAAATAAAAAAATCTTGAAGAAGAGAATAGCGAGATAGATAGAAAAGAGAAAAGAAAAAGCGTCGCGCCAAAACAAAATACACTAGTACACTAAATGCTACAAAGATATGTGGTCGAATTTAGACATATGACAATCCACAGCCAAATATATTTTCATATGGCGAAACAGGTGGCCTACTAAAATGCGAGGCCCAACGGGGTTTCTGAATACCTACTGTAAGTACGAGTCCGTGCCTTCTAGGCAACCATCTTACAATGAATAAGCCCTGTGGAACGATTGACTATTAACTGTTTCCGGTACCAATTCACTCAGATTACGGACGGTCTAGCCGGAAGGTTGGTGTAGTCTCTAATTTAGAATTTCTAAATAAAAAAAATATCTGACCCCTCAGAAACTGAGAAGAGTTACATGTAAAGTATGGAAAACTAGAATAAAATCAATAAATAGAAAAATTCCAACAGGGATTTGCAAAAAATTAAAAAAAAAAAAAATGAATTTTGTACTAGTAAGTTATCTGCCAAATCTTACTAGTAGCTCCTAAATCCGCAAGGGCGCCAATCTTGAGGTGTCTTTAATTTCAATCACTACTTAGTTTAAAAACTAAGGAAGATGAAAATATTTAGAGGGGGAGAATCGACACCTTGGTACGGAATTAATGAGGTTCTACTGTAATAAATTTACTAGGTTATTCAATCCTATCCACTTCGTAGTCTATGCTAACAGTGATGAACTTGGCTTAATCAGGTGACGTGGAAAGAAAAAAAGTTTTCAAAGTTGCAGAGTAGTATCGGAAATGTAAGCTGAAAGCATATATTTAAACTGTACCAATTCTGCAAACGGCTAATCTGTTGTGTGATTACTTGGAAACTATCCGGAATCGTTTGCTACATGACCACTATTCGCATCGTCAGACCAGATGAGAAGTTATTGTGTACGGTTATTAAATGTCGAGCCACGAAATGAAAATATAATCCATCATTTTCACACAATACACTTCTTCACACGTAATTCTGGCGTAGTGGTCAGTGCATGAAACATTTATTATTATGTATAAATAAGCAATATCTCGTGGCAAAGAATACTACTGGGCACTAATATTTACATGTGTCCTATTATTTACTCACACTTACTATAATATATATATATATATATTATCACTATTATTATTTATTTATTTATTCACATTCTATTACATAAACTCCTTTATAGACACCCTATTCCATCAATCTGCCCTAGACTGTTCAAAGCTCTAGTCCCATTATATATATATATTAAAATCAACAAGCCACTACAATACACTGATCAATACGTGAGAATTTGTATGGACTGATACTAGATTCTTTCAGTACAAATCACAGTACATTTACGCTTCACGACTTTATATTATTTTTATATGCAATGAGAATGCAATATCAGTGACTATCCTCTTAACTAAATGCGATTATATTTTGAAAACGACAACAATGCGATCGTTCACAGAACGCAACGAATTTGGAACTGCAGTCTGACGACAGAACAGTGCTATATAGACAAACTTCGGTTTAAAAATTAACGTGAAGTTTAATTTTATTCGTCATTTAACTATGAAACTACATAACTTATTGTGCTTTTCAGAGGAGCTAATTAATAATGTAATTCGTCTACGTATCTATTCATATGGACCAGAACTGATATATATTCATCAATAATTACAAAAGAAGGGTAATTTTCAAGTTGACTACATTCTTAAGTCTCGGAGGAACAAAACACTAGCGGCAAGTAGTTATTCTCCTAACGCTAGATGGCATGGGAGTATGAAAACCAACTCTGCATTACTAAACACTCTACTGAATTATCGGTTAGCTATAAGTAGTATACTATCAATAACGGTACGGAATTACTATAAGTTTTCATTATGAATCAATGTACTTATTGCGACGGACCAAAAGAGATGAATAATCAATGAGCAACAATATACTGTCCTGAGATAGAGTAATTGTACATGCACTCACACGCACGTAAACACATAAAATACTCATATGCATGCTAACACATATCACAATACTATTAATTACTAAGTATAATCTGCAGAAATCACTAATATTACTCCATTCTAAACCAGCTCAGGAACTGAAAAGAAAGATAATAACCAGAGCCGAATGGCCCTTCTATCAAACTAATTCATTTTTTCCAATTACAAGATTATTTTAATGCCCCAGGAGGGACATATTGAAACTATTAACAAAGAAAGGTCCCTTTCCTAAGGAGAAAATGAAAATCACTTAACCCATTTCCGTTGGAAGCTGTGATCAATTCAGGAAAAATGGGAGTCCCTGTTAGAGTTTACTCGGACATAGTAAGACTTACGCTAACTACCAAATAACCTAAATATACCGCCATGTTAAGAAAAAAATCACTTATACTACATACAAAACTCTATATATGAACAGGCTACCAAACCCTAATTGACTTCGGGAGGGTGATGGGAATTCTTAGGTGAAAACACAACTCTCCAAAACTTAGTTTGAAATATCGCACAACCACAAAACCAATTCACTGTGATGCTACCCCTTTCCATAACTATCAATGTTCACCAACATGGCGTCTGCTGAGCTGAATTTCATATTTCACCGATTTTCTGACTGATTTCACTGCTTAATTTAACTGTTCAGGGCTCCCTTCTGCTTTCAACAAGTTTATTTCTTATCTGAAACTAATTTTACCTGATTTCAGTTTAGTTCTCCTGTCGAATTCCTCTGTGTTCATGAATATTCGATGGAGCGATGATGAGTGCTCCTATCTACACCAAGATCACGTCACAAAGTACAAGGTGAAGGCGCGCAAGAATACTAAGGCGGAAATATAGTTCCCAATCAAAGCAACGGAATTTTGGCGGCAGAAAATACAAAGCGAATGAAAAGTAGTAAAAAACTGGATGGAACCGGATTTTGGGAAGATATGGGCATCTCAGAGGGACGAAGGTTATCTAAATTATTCTGTCAAGTATCAGATTGGTGGACAATCTGAAAAATTTCTGTCCAATTGCTGACCTATGGTTTTGTATCGCATTAAGATGATAATTTCAATAATCATCCATTTGAAATGCCCATACACAGAGTTTATTATGAAATAATATATTAATAAAGAAATATAATTCTTCCTAGATTATTCCGAAGCTCCCACATTAATTTTGGTTTGAATAAAGTACAAATGAATTTAATACATAGACCGAAAATTATGTGTTGAAAAATTTACAGTATGCGGTACGTTCGGAAAGTATGGGTCCCCCCAAACAAAGATTTCATTACCTTGACCGTAAGGGTACATTACAAGATTTCGGTAAATAAATGCAAAAATTGTGCTTTTAGTGATGAAAGCATGAAATTTGGTGCAAAAGTAGCTTACATAAAACTAAGTACTAAAATGATAGGGAGCCAAAAATATGTGTCTAGTAAAACCTCTCGCGGCTATCTTAAAATGGCCGCTCTGTGCCATGCATGTAAATTTAGAAAACCGACAGTAACTTTCTTGTTTTTGGTTTTAGCATGATGGCTTCTATTATAAAAATGTACCAGGATATTCTGATTATTACAAGGATGTGCATTTTGTTGTTCCTCGATTATTAGTTTCCGAGATATTGTCCGAAAACTTTGAAACAATATGGGAATAAACCTGAAAGACGATACAAATTCAACAATAGCTTTTCTCCTGGTGGTTTTAGCGTGATGACTTTCATTATATATATATAAAAAAACAAGAACATTGTAATGGTACGGGGGGATTGTATTTTATTCCTGTACGATGAGTGGTTCTCGAGATATTGTCAGAAAATTATAAACCTACTTGAAAAATAAGTAACTAAGAAGAAACATCATTCACGTATTATTTTCGTTCTTGTTAACCGTGTTGATGCTAGAATGTGTATTACGAAGTAAAAATTAATAATATAATAATGAACTGCTTTTGTTATTTTTCTGTATTGTAATGGATACTTTTTTTAAAAGATCGCATATCAAGAGAATTAACTTCCTTTATTTCAGTGAGCACTGTTGATAAATTTTATTGTTTTTGTTAGCAAAGTTACTGTTAAATTAAATCTTAATTTTCACAATTTCCTTCACTTTTACATAATGCAGTGCACTGAATTTCATATGACTCGCACTTACAGTGATTGGAACATTTCTTATTTGAGCATCAACAAGATAAACTTTCAATTGAAGCTGCTGATGCTTCAGGCAAAGTTATCCACATATTTTCCCATCCACTTTCCCCTTTCATCCATCCTCAATTTACTGGTGAGCGTAGATTTTGCATTTTAACACACGCTTGTCTCCAAATATGTCCTGATTGATAAGCAGCTTTCTTAACATGCTGTAGCAGAGCATCCTTTTTTCGGTGAAAAACTCTCCAGAGTTTTCACATTCTCAGTGAAGAGACGACGTCTGGTGACATCTACATCTGTATCTGAGGATGCACTGTCATACGTAACTATCACGAAACGCTGGATATGCTTCACTTCAGTACAGGGACGTGATAGAGAAAGGAAGGCTGCTGTCACATCTGAGTATTTTAGCCATGTTTTCCACGCTGATTTCTTCCCTCGAGTGCCAAATCCAGGAACAGTATCGCATCCTGTTATGGAATGGAATGTTGTTAATGCTCATACTGTAAAGCAGCAGCCACATCACGCACTGAGATGATCCAGTGGCTTTTTTCCATTCCTAGCTCAACCCAAATTTGTACTCCCGGATGCTGTGCTGCAACACTACCACATCAGAATATACGGTTTTTATAATCATTTTGGATAATCCACACTGAAAAGCAGAATGGGCATGCACTATGAGTCTAGTGTCAGCCTCTTCATGATTACATGGACAGAGAGATGCAACGGAGATAGCGGCGTTGCTAACAACACTATCTCCCATTGTTATTACTATTCCATTGTCATGTGATATATTTGCTATACATGAGCTGAGGAGAGATAATAACTCTTCCTTGTTGTGAGATGACCGTAGAAACTCGTCCCACTTTCTAGGTAAAGGAGTACTTGGCGTAACTCTTGTACGAATTCCAACACCCTTTCGTTGTCTTACAACTTTCTTTAATGAATCCATTCGGCAGCTCTCCCAAATATCTACCCTGCCAGCTGTATGAAAATGCCTTGACATATGAAATTAAACGTCATATGTAAGAAAGAAGATGCAGTGTTGTGTACTAGTACTGAAATTATGGACTTGGTTTTCTGTGGATGTTGCACCACTCAGATATAGTAATTTCCGTGCCACTGATTTCAGTAGCTTCAGTGTATGCTTCATGCAGCAGTGCATTCAAAGCACAAGCAGTGAATAGATGAACCCTTCTTGTTTTCGTAACATGAGATGCATCTAGGAACGTTTTGGCAGTTCCAGATGTTGCCAACTGAACACTAATTATCAGCTGCGTCCATCCACTTCCTTCAAGCTATCGTCCAATAAGTTTCATGAATGATTATTCAATGTGTAGGCCTCCAACCATTATCACAAATTTTACCTAGAAAATAATACCACTTTTTCTTTTACATTGTGAATCCGAATTCAGAATGGCCGTTTTCAATAATGGCGGCCATGTTGTTCATATTCCCCAACATAGAGCAGATATTATCATGCATCTACTACTAAGCCTTTCACCTTCATTTCTGTGGCCATTCAGTAATTCCTTAGTTTTCTGTATTGTTGAGCCCTACGGTCGGCCATATTTCTTCCAGTTCTCATACTTCCCCATGTTGCCCTCAGCTGCTATAAATTTGCACATGTACGTACTTTCGCACCGAATTTCATATCTGATACATGTCGTTCGGCAACTCGGGTACCCCATTCGGATCCTTCCCTGGTTAGTCTCAAATCAAACATCATATCGACTATTTGACGCTTCATTTCTCATAATCATCGTCTCCTTTAGCCTAACCGGCATAAGCGTGGGACGTAAAACTTAAAAATTAAAAAATATATTATTTAACGCTTACGTACATGACTGTGTACATACAGTCCAAGCCCTACTGGCAAAGGAGGTTCACGAGAACGCTTGTGATAAATAGTCTCAGATTTACTACGTGCCATATTGCAGTTAAAAACCAGTATCAGAGAACTTGTTAAAGGGTTAGTATTAGGTTTTATATTTCTGGGCTTTCGACATCTATGACCATTTTAGCCCGCCACGTTTGAGGAATAACGTCCTTCGACGAGCACACTACCTGGGGAAAGGGAAGGAAGGAAGCAGCCTTCAACCTATATGTTTGGTCCCACCTCGGCATTTTACAGGTATGAATGAGGAAAACCAAGGAAAAACTCATTCACGATGACTGGCGTGAAAAAGATTTCTACATTTTTACGACCAAGTGTCCCTACCGGGAATCGAACCTGGGACCGCTCTTACCGAAGGCGAGAGCGTTAGTGACTACGCTACGCGGGAAGAAATTGTTAAAATCGACTGTGCTGGTGGGCACAAAAACCGGTTTTTCGGTTTTCGGTTTTTAGAAAAACCGAAACCGGTTTTTGAAAATTTTCAAAAAACTCTTTCGGTTTTTCACCGAAGCCGGTTTCGGATTTCTTCAAAACCGGTTATCGGTTTTCTCCAAAACCGGTTCGGTTTTTTACCTGGTCCGGTTTTCTTCAAAACGGATTCCGTTTTTTTTTCAAAATTTGTTCTATTTCTGACCAGAATGGTGTTTCGTTGTTCTCCGGAAACCGAATCCATTTCCACAGAAATAGATTTATGTGTTTTCGAAAAGTTTTCACCGAACCGCTTTTGGAGAAAACCGAAATGTCGGTTTTTCGGGTTTCGGTTTTATAGAAACCGGTTTTCGGTTTTTACAAAAACCGGGTTTGCCCATCCGTAGTAACTGCGATCGTTAATGAGCATCCCATATAGAAATATTCCAAACTATGTCACTTACAACACCTGCCATATATGGATTTTCTTTTTTCTCATTTGCTTATTTTTAAGTAGGTTTCTAATTTTTTAACAATATCTTGAGAACCACTCATCGTACAGGAATTAAATACACACCCCTGTAATCATTACAATGTTCTTGTTTTTTTTCTTATACAATGAAAGTCCTTACGCTAAAACCACCAGGAAAAAAGCTATTGTTGAATTTGTATCTTCTTTCAGGTTTATTCCCATATTGTTTCAAAATTTTCGGACAATATCTCGGAAACTAATAATCGAGGAACAACAAAATTCACATCCGTGTAATCATCAGAATATATTGGTACATTTCTATAATGGAAGCCATCATGCTAAAACCAAAAACAAGAAAGTTACTGTCGGTTTTCTAAATTTATATGAATGGCACAGGGCGGCCATTTTAAGATGGCTTCCAGAGGTCATTATTTTGTACACATTTTTTGCTCCCTATCATATTAGTACTTAGTTTTATGTAAGCTACGTTTCTGCTAATGTCGCACCAATATAAACAATATATGCAACAAATTCAAACCAAAATAACAGCATTTTATTTAACATAAACAAAGTTTAGAAAGAAAATTATATAGAATTTTTTAAATCAGATATGAGTGCATAACATTGTTAACTGATTACTGGCAAACAGTATTACTATAACACAGGGCTGCAAATTGAAAAAAAGTTCATGTTGTTTTTTGATTAATAGGTGACCTTAATTCTTTGTTCCTAGCTGATTACGAATAATGAATTCGTTTTTCCCTGTCACGTAAGGTTTTCTTACAAATCAATGTCAAAATTTGGGCCCTTTTCCGTATTCAACACTGCTTTATTATACCTTATTTCTTATCTTTTAGCAGACTAAAGAGCTTATTATGCTAAATAACTGAACATGCTTTGTTTAATGTGAATGCAGACAGACAAAGAAAAGAATATAAGATTCTCTACACATACAGATTACTACATATATACATATAATATGGAAATACATGCATAAATATATACGTTGTAAAATGGAAATCAACACATAACATACTTATTTTTCACATCCTTTTAGCACTCTTTCTCTTATAAGCTTTCCTAATTTTCTTCTGAAGTTTCTCTGTGCAATGTGCAACACTAGTCAGCCATCATGCTAACACTCCAAAGTGCCTGATACCTTTTCTCCATATCCCTCATGTCTTGGTGGAACCGTTCGCCTTGTTCCTCACTTAATTCTCCTAGATTTGGTGGAAAGTAATCAAGATAAGAATGCAAAAAATGCAACTTGAGATTCATGTTGCAACCCAGTTCTTGAAATTTAACTAACATATTCTCAACAACTCTGTAATCAGCACTTTTGTGGTTTCCCAGGAAGTTCACCACCACGCTTTTAAATGCTATCCATGCATCCCTTTCAGCATTAGTCATTGTTGCCTCGAAGTTTTTATTTTTCATTAACTTCTTACTGTCTGGGCCAACGAAGACACCTTCTTTCATTTTGGCACATGAAAGTGAAGGAAATTTGTTGCGTATGAACTTGAATCATTCGCCTTCCTTATCGAGTGCCTTAACAAATTGTTTCATCAATCCTAATTTTATGTGAAGGGGAGAAAGTATAATTTTCTCAGGACTGACTAAATTTTGTTGAATGATGTTTTTCGATCCCGCGTTCAGTGTTTTCCGTAATGTCCACTGTTTCCTTCCCCAGTAGTCATTTCGTGCCCTAGTATCCCACTCGCAGATGTAACATGGCATTTTTGTATACCCACCTTTTTGCCCAAGTACAATGCTCAAAATCTTCAAATCTCCACACACCACCCAACCATGCACCTCGTATTTAATTTTATTAAGAATAAATTACACATTGTCATATATTTCTTTCAGTGACACAGAATGAGCAATAGGAACTGAGGGGAACTTATTTCCATTATATAACAGAACAAATTTTAAACTTGTTTTATTCGAGTGAATGAATAATCCCCAATCACTAGAAAGGCAAGGGAAATTTAACTTGATCAACAAACCTGACACATCACAACAAAACACGACAGTACCTTCTTTCGAGAAATACTGCACAAATTCTTTCTCCCCATATCTGTACAGGAAAATGTTCCACAGGCCAACAAGTTATTTTCATTAAGTTTGGAACCAAGAAGTTCAGCAGATTCTTTAGACAGATTTATGTCTCTAACTAGATCATTTGCTGGCGTTGAGTGAGTGGTATAGGATCACGAGATCCACTAGGGGGGTTGTAAATTTCATCTTCTATTTCATTATTTTTCACTGAATCACTGTACGAACTAGGATCACTTACAAACTCAATACTTGATGGAGGTGTCGGAACAGGCAAGTCTAGCCCGTGCAGCACATTTCTCGTTGCAGAGGGAATATTGGGATACACTATCTTTGTCTTGTTTCGAGTATTGTCCTACAATTTCACAGGAACAGAAGTAGCAATCGTCGCTGTGCTTTTTGGGTTCTCTCCACACCATTGGTAATGCGAATGGCATAGATGACCGCTTTCCAGTGCTCCACTTCCGTAACGATTCCACACAAGATCTACACAGATTGTGTGGAGTCCACGATTTATCTTGATTTCCAAGTTCCATACGGAAGTATGCGAAATATGAACTTCTTACAAAATATGTAATTTTCTGTCTCTATTTGTGTGGAACAAATTCACCACAGATGTAACAAAATAAATCTTGTATACTCTTACAATCACGAGATGCCATGGCAACACAGGATTCAACGAACTACAAAAGAGAATAGCTAAAGATATTAACATTCCATACTATTGAAGCACAACTGAGATTTGCGATAATTAAATATGAAATTTATTTGAAATGGGATAACAGGGTTTCATATAGAAAAATTTTAAATATTGATGCAGGCAAAAGTTTAGTTAATTTAATTAAATTAAACTTCCTTACATTTAAAACACATTCATTATTATTACTGCCTAGATAATTTCACCACGTACTGATGACATCTAACGTCAATCAGTTGAATTATGCTTAAACATGCATACCGCAATCAACATATATAAATCGTGCATTGTAAGAAATTCTTACGTGATATGACAAAACTAGTGCCAGTTTCGGTTTCAGCATGTTCAAATACATATAAAACACCCAAAATTATAAAAACAACAGAACCAACGCGGCCAGTAGGAAAATCATGATCGATCTGGCTCAACATAGGCCAACCTAGGCCATACTAGAACAACTCACAAGCCACTGGGAAAATGACCACCGTGCACCGTGAGCCCACGGTCTTTTACGACCTCCATTTTAGGGGTGAATTTATTCCCTTTTATAACCACTTTTAGGGGGTGTACTCGTTCTCTTTTACGAGCACATTTTTAGGGGTGTACTCGTTCCCTTTTATGAGCATATTTTCCAACCCCTACGAACACAGAGAAGAGAAGATAACACATAACACTACGTAACACACAGCAGAACAGATAACAGATAAGAATATGAAACATAGAAGGGGTGTATTCGTTCTCCAACCCTTATTTTAACATAGCAGAAAGTACACTGAGACTATGAACAGATAATACATAAGAATACGTAACATAGCAAGGGTGTATTCATTCTCTGTTATGAGCATATTTTCCAACCCCTATGTTAATTACGAACAGATAGAAGAGCACATAAAACTACAACCTCCATTTTAAGGGGTGTATTCATTCTCCAACCCTTACGAACACATAGCAGAAATTACGAACACACAGAAGATCAGATAATACATAAGACTACGTAACATTTCAAGGGTGAACTCGTTCCCTTTTCCAATCCCTATTTTAACATAGCACATCAGACAGAGACTACGAAACATAGCAGAGGTGAACACACAGCAGATACATAAGACTTGTTCCACCCTTATTTAGAGTATGGTATATTTTCCAACCCACGGTCCTTTACGACCTCCATTTTAGGGGTGTATTCGTTCTCTTTTATGAGCATATTTTTTAACCCCTATTTTAACATAACAGAAATGACATAAGAATACGTAACATAGCAGGGTATACTCGTTCTCTTTTATGAGCACTTTTTCAACATAGCAGACAAAGAACATAGCAAAGGGGTACGAACACATAACATCCTCCATTTTAGGGGTGGACTCGTTTTCAACCCCTATTTTAATGTAACATTATTTTCTTTTACGGGGGTAGCAACACCCCCAACCCTCCTCCTTTCTCATCCAGGGCTTGGGACCGGCAATGGCGGAGTTTAAAAAAATAACATCATCATACTCTCATAAATGAATAAAGCATAATATCATTAGCATCAATAGTAGTGAGTGAGAATTTGTTTAAAAAATCCTGCATCGAATACCCAGATGCACGACATGCTAGATATAGGAAACAGTAATGTCCACAAAAATGAGATAAATCACCTTGAATACGTCTATTATTCCATGTATAATACAGACAGTTTCGTTTTAAAAACCTTATATGATGTTGTATATAGGGAGGTATACCATAGCTATCGAAATACTCTCCCACACACATATTAGATATATAAACAGCAACCCAATGTTCACCAGGCTTATCACTAGAATCAGTGTTTATAATTATGGCGGCTGGAAATGTATGAATAAACAAAGGTAACTCATCAGCAGCATACACACCAATAAAATGATCTTTAGGCAAATTTTGTTGTAATGCTTCATAAAGCTCAATTGTATTTAACATTTTCTTTCTTTAATTAATATATATTTTTCTCTGGAAATCAATTTCTAATTCTTAAGAGAATTCACCATAAATAATTGTTGTTACAGGAGATGGCAGTGCTTCTTTAAAATGAACCTCTAAACGTACACTTCCTTGCCGTTGCGGACTAGTATGAAATGCAGCACTTGCGCTAGAATCAGGAGTTAAATCAAACACCAGTAGAGTATAACCATTAGGATATTCAGCGAGTGAAATATTATTACCTTGATTAGAATAATAAATACCTGAACCTGTAAATAACGTAGAATATGCTTGTACATATAGCTTATTATCAAAATCTGGTTGTAAAGGTTTGAAGGGCAGTGGATTTCCATCAACATACAATGTAAAAAATGACATACTAAAATGTTGAAAATTGAATGGATTTGTTTGATAAGTACCATTGAAAGCAGTATTAGTAACAAAACCAATAATAATACGTTTAGGCACTATGCCTGAAAACAGATCTGGAAGTGTACTATCCATAATTCCTTGTGGCAGAGTTTCTGTCTTCACCTGCACTTTTGTTATAGGATATTCTATTCTAAATTTAGGATTTTGTAATACTTTATTTTGTGCTATTTTAACTGCTGGTGATACATCAACCTTTTTCACAAGCAATGTTGCACCTGTAATTACAACTTTTCCATCAGCATCTGCGTCACCCATTAGACAAAATGTAGGTTTAGCTGGAATTAGTTTAATGCGCAGTTGTACACCATTCAGTAAAAATTTCTCCTGATTGAAAATATCAGCATGAATATAACCCAATAGTTCAAATGACTGACTTAAAGCAGTGAGAAGAAAACGTTGTTTAAATCCTACATTAGCATCGGTCACACTGTACATATGCCCTGCAGTATCTTTAAACCACATTGATGTTTGAAGATGCGTTGTTTTAGCTTCAGCATTATAATTTAGTAGTTTTTCAATATACGATCGATATGGATATGTATGTGAAGAGTAGGAAATAATTTGATTATTTAAATATAATTGCACTTCACTGAACATTGCATTGAGAAAATCATTTACAGGACCGATTTTCTTATCGGCAGAAGTTAAATTAGAACCATCTGATTTAGTAATTTTACCTTTAACATATAACATTGTGTGCGGTAAGTCAATATAGTCATCCCCATGACCGGGGACTACAAATTCTATTGGTGCATTATCAGCTATTGAAGCCACAGGCTTATATGGAACTATTTTATTACCTATAATACTGGTTTGAGTGGGTAAACCAGCAAATAAATCTAATTCTGATTTCATACACTCACACTGCATTTTTCTCTCTTTTCTTACTATTAATATTCACACATGGTAAAATTTACAATACCATATTACGTCTACGAAAATGTAATTTTACACATACACTGCCATATTGGAAAGGAAGTGGATTACCTGTACTATCTCTTAAATCAATAATAATTTGATCAAATTTTTTACGTTGCACGGTGACATAATGAGGATTATCAAAAATATGTACATTATTAATACCATGCTCTGTAATATTTGTATTTATAATACGTAACAACGGAGCTACGGTGTCACCCACCATTTGTGGTTCTACAATATCACTGTAAATATACATAAGTGTAGGTAGCGCTTTTTGTAAATCAGGTGGATAACGAGCATGATGAACAAGTGCAATATCTTCTTGTTGAATATGATCAAAGCCTAGTATTCGGGCTAGTTCAGGAGATAGGCGTACTTCTATATGCTTCTCTTGATCTTTTATTACTCTATTAACCTCAATTCGTTTCACTGATGCTTTCACTTTTAATTGTAAATTTAATATATCACTTTTATGATTAATTTGAGATAGAATATCATCAACATGATAATAGTGGCCTGGTAAGATTTGAGTTATGTTCCAGTTTTTTGTATTCATGAGACGATAATAAATATTATTTGTATATTTGGAAACATTCTGAAATGAACTTGTATAATGCACTTCAACAACAGCTGTTTCCCACACTCCCTTCTCCAGTACAATAAGTTGATATAATTTAGTAGTATAACAAGCAAGAGTATTTTGAGGAAAATATTCCATAGAACTATTGCTAGGAAGTGTGAGATAAAAACTCCATCACTTTGCTCCATAATTAATTAATCAAAAATATCTTTGGATCTTTTTATCCGTTTCACACCAGCACCACTAAAATGAACTTTCTTTCTTTTTCTTCTTCTTCCAGATCCTTCCAACACCTGATTTAATTTATTTTGAGCTTTATTTTTTAAATTTGTTTTAGCTTCTTGCCATCGATCATGCAAAGACTCTTCAATAGGTCTATTATTATCTAGTACATCTCCTGCTACATTAATTCCTGTACGTATCAATTCTTTACCAACAGTTTTTGCACCTTGTTTTAATACAGGAAATACAGTACGAAATAAACCTCCTAGAAAACTACCAATGCCATAACCTTCTTGATATGCTGTACCTCTATACACGTTATAATTACCTCCTGCTTGATGTATGTAATAATTAAGGTATGGTTCATTCATCTTTCTATATACTTAAAAATATCAATAGATTACAATAGAATATTATTATTATTGCTTATAAGTACACCATTTGCGTTTACGGGGTGGAGGACCATCCTCTTCGTCTTCTTCGTCTTCTGTTAGTTTTCTAATATAATCTATTCGTTGAGGATTACCAATGTACTCTAAGGGTATATTGGCTTTTGCTAATAATGTAGCAAAAGGTTTCCAGCCGGCAACTGAAATATTTTTCTTACGACATTTAACAAAATCGGATATCAAATCCACTATATTTGCACCTGGAATTAATTTATTATTAATATTCACATTTCCATTATCGTCCCATTGAATATTTGGATTTTGTTTCAATTTACGTAATAAAGGTCTTGCTTTACGTTTACAAATTTCAGGGAGAGTAGATATTATTTCATCCTCCTCCTCCTCCTCCTCCTCGTCCTCTTGTTCTTCTTCCTCCGTAGTAGTTGTTGCTGTTGTTGTAACTGCTGCCGGTTTTTGAATTATATTTAAATATTTTTGTAAGACTTCTCTATATTTTGTCCATTTTTCTTCTACATTTAAACTTTTATTATTTAAAATTTCTTTCATTTCATCATCAAGATTAGATATCGTTTGATAATGATGTAATTTTTCTGGTGAGATTAAAATAAGTTTTTGTGCGTTTTGCATAATTATTTAATTAAACTAGATAGTATACCTCCAATAATAGGTGCAAGCAAAGCAGTAAGAAAACCACCTTTTTGTATAATTATTCGTTTTTTCTTTTGTTTTAATGACGGACCTTTTTTCACCAAATATCTCAGTTCCTTTTTATATTTTTTTAGCTTATTTATCTCTGTTTTATTTAATGGAACATTTCCCTGTAATACGTTATAGGAACATTCACAAATAGAGCGAATTAAATCAAGATCTGCATTTTCTAAAATTGCCTTACGTGCTTTCGGTTTTGACTTTGCTAAAAGTTTTAACATATGTGCATTTTCCTTACTAATCATTTTTTACGGCTATTAAAGCACAAATAGTTGTTAGAATATAAACCATATTACAATTATTATTTTTTTACAGGTACATAAACATAATTAAAAGAATCTGTTGGAAAGATATTTGTTCGAACTCGCTGCTCATCAGGAGTATTTTGTTTTAAATCAAAGAGTAAATAACCATGTGCAATTCGAGTTGCATCTTGATATGCTTCTTGAATAAATTTTGTATTACCTGGATACAATTGTCGTGCGAGATAATTAATTTGAGCTTGGTCTCTAGGATTTTTAAAACAAACAATATAATGACAATTTAACGAAATATCCCGCATTCCTTTTTGTTGATGAAAAATATTCTGTGTGATAAATATTACACTTATATTTCTATGATGGCTACCCTTAGTAAATATATCTACAATCCGATGGTCACACTCACGCATTAAATCATCTATAATGACAAGATTTGGACCCTCATGTGCTTGAAATTCATTATTTTGAGGTAAACCTTCTTTAAACGTACAGTTTGAAAGAGTATGATACAACGGTTGCCATTCACCATAACTCCATACAATATTTTTAAATAACTTACTATAATGGTCAAGAAATGTTTTAACAAAATATGATTTTCCACAACCTGTAGGACCTGCTACCATACATGTAAAAGGAATTTTATATTCCATCTCTATTGCTAGAATTTAAAATACTTGTGACTACATGCTTCACCTATAAATTCTTGATTTCTCTTTTTTTTACAATACAGTATGTTTTAAATCAATCCTAGAATTTTCACTTTTTGGCAGACCTAACCATTTCACATAGGCCTTATTATTTTTCTTTCGCAACACTTTTTCAATTAAATATGTTTTTGGAAATTTCGTTAATTGTAATTCGTGTCCGTAAAATCTTCCCTCAATAGGTTTATTATTTGAGTCTACTAAGTGATATGTCGGAGGATTAGTGAAGAAAACTTTAGCAATTCGAAAAATTTCTGTACTCCAATTGCGTGTAAAACCTCTATCAAAACCAGGACGCTTAAGTTTACTAATTCTTACATATTCACCTATCTTAAATTTACTTTTTCTTTTTATCACAGAAAACTTTTTGCAATAGATGTTTGTCAATAGATGTTTTTCATTTTCTTTTTTAATAGCGTCGATAGGTTTCATTTTAATAGTGGAATGAATAGTATTATTATAATTATGTAGTAATTCCGGTAGAATGCCAATCCATTTATAATTTCCCTGCAGTGTAAATTTTCTCCACATTAAATTACGTAATGATCTATTAAATCTTTCAATAATACTTGCTTTCACATCACTGTACGTGGAATAATGTTTAATGTTATTTTGGTTCATCGCCTTCTGAAACTCTGAGTTATAAAATTCTCGACCCCTGTCAGTTTGTATAAATTTAGGGTTTTTGTTTGCTTTTCTCAGTACTGTTATAAATGCTTGTGTAATTTCTTTGCCAGTTTTATTTTTCACAGGAATAGCCCAAGCATATTTAGAGAATGTATCTATCACAGTTAATAAATATTTGAAATTTCGATTAATTTTTGCTAGACCTTTCAATTTTCCACTATTCATTTCAACTAAATCAGCTTGCCATAAATCATGAATCCCTTTCGTTATAACGGGTATTCGAGGATAGTTTCGTCTTGCACTTTTATGTAATTCTGCAACTATTTGTTCTTGAACTGATTGTGACATTTTTTTTAATACTAATATATCCAAAAAAATATATCGTATTTACAATATACAAATCGTACATTTTACATTTTTATTATAATACCCCCAAGGAACAGTGTGTATATTACAATTTAAAATTTTTCTTTTGTCATCATACGGATCTAACGCTAATTTTGTCACCTGATTTGTTGTTAAATTATGGTATTTACTTTTAATTTCAAATTGTGTTTTATAGATCGTTTCGTTTTTAAATATACATGATTTATAATCGTCTAACGTAATTTGTTCTTTAACTATATTTTTCTTGATCCCTTTACATTTTTTCAATTCTTTATTTTCACCAGTTTTTATAGCATAATTTTTTGCTCGTAACCCAACATATTCAATCATAGGAACTCCACCTAATTCGTCTTTCATTTTACCCAAAACGTGTTTATTTTGTGTGCTATATAAAGAATTATTTTCAGGATAATTTGAGGTGTCAAAATACTCAATCATATCTTTTATATCGTTATAAATATTGTTAGTTTTAATTTGGTAAATGAAAGAGTCAGTATCCATATATGCAATTCTAATTTTATCTCCATATCGCGGTTTCATTATATTATAATGGAAGTTATATATAGCTAATTTTGATAATTCTAAAACTGTCGCTCCTACGTAAATTGGTTTATTAAGGGTTACCGATTTTTTTACCATATGAAACAATGCCAAATTATCAGCCAATTTTACCCAATTTTGAAACTGATTTTGCGCTACTAATTTTTTACACTTTTTTCATTGTTAATTAATTTTATATCAATTCGTTTTCGTACATTCTCCATTGTCTTTCCGTATACAGAATTATTTAATAACTTATAGAAATCTTTTTCAAATTCAATTGTAGCATGTGCACGGCGTTGAGTATTTTCTTGAATATAAGATGCAAGCCATTTAGATTGACGAAACCATAATATTTTATGTACTTTTACCAATATTAAACCTTGTTTTAGATAAAAAATTGTAATACTCTATAATGCAAGATATAATTCGATTTAGATTTAAGTGTCAATAGTAATTTTGAATATTTACCATTCGGTGGAACTTCATTAGTTGGAGCACACGGAAAATCAGAATGGTATTCGTGTAAATAATTTGGATACTCTAAGTCCACTTCTAGAAAAAATCCCCATTCACTATCCGTGGGCCAATTGATAATTTTATGTTTGTCTTGCCAATTGTCAATTTTATCCTCCCACCGAAAACCACCATATGGTAAATAGTCAATCATTGATAGTCCGTACAGATTGTTCATGTCAATATACAGTAAATAAGATTTTTCTTTTTTCATCAAAATCATCCGCATCAAAATCATGTACGTAAGGATTATTAGCTTTGGCATATCTTAACACAGCTTGAGTAATACCTCCGCGAATCGATTTTTCTACAAACATATACATATTGATATCTGATAAAAGTTGAAGTTCAATTTTTGTTCTATATAACATGGCTTGCCATGCCAACCCAGGTGCAGTAAAACAATTAATCGGATCAATACAAAAAGCATTTAAACATGTCTTTCTAAAATTCTCCAATACATCTGCTGTGAGAAGTACATCACATTTTAAATATAGATCGTGGTAGTCCCCTAAATTTTCACATTTAAACACACGCCAAATCAGTTTTGCATATTGATAATCAGTCTCGGAAATTTGTGTTCCATTCAATTTGCTACTAAACGCCTCTCTTCCAGGAAATTCAGTTTCTTTAAATGTATCTAAATTTGTTATGTATTCATAAAAATAAATTCCCTTACGGAGAACTAAAGGAAACTTTTCATCAGAAAAATATTGCTTTGTATAGACAAATTGCTCAGGTTTTAATTTTGACACCAAATTTTCGAGACTATACGGTAGGAATTTAAATAAGTCTACAAAACGTAACTCGATAGGTCTACCATTAAAATTAAAGTGCTTAGAGAATGTTATGTATTTCTCAGTGCTTTCAGCAATTACAAAAATATTTCCAGGGGTGCAACCTAATTCTTTCACAAATAAATGTGCATCATACCCAGACAAATTATGGAAGAAGACAGGGATAAAATTACTTTGACGTTTAATTTGTAAATTACACTTGTTGCACACCGTGGCAATAAATTGACCAGTTAAATGGTTATGATGTTTAACTTTTCTATTGTTACTCGTATATTTACTATCACAAACTGAGCATTCAGTGGATAGGTTAAACTCCTGTAACTGAGAAATATTTAATGGTATTAATGGTTTTTGTTGATCTAATATGTTTATGATTTTTCTTAATTCATTCTCCATAGCAGACATAAACTTCATCGTTACATTTTCTCCCCGATAAAAAACTAAATCTGATTTCATATAGTTGTTACTCCAACATACAATATAACCAAAACTGCATGGTATATGTTGGTGAATTTGTATTGTATGAGATCCACTTTGTTTATTTATAGGTTTTAATAAACTTTCCATATCTGCAATTATTATTACATCATTCTGTAATAACAATTTCAATTTTCGAAATTTTAAAACTTCTCCTTGTTTCGGCATGTTAATTTTGGTTGGAGTGTGTTCTTTACATAATTTGTCATGTTCATCTAATTTTGATTTGTTATAAAAAGATATTAAACATCGTCTACAAATAAATGTTTGATGACTACCTAACTGATGTCTGACTAAACCATTTAAATTTGTAATTAAACAATAATGAGAGTTTAAATATAAAAAATCAATATGTTTACCTACAGCTGTGTTTTCGCTTATACGTAACGGGAGAATAGTTTCATGATCATAGTTAATGCCATATATATTAATGGAAATTTGTTCCTTAGGAAATACGGAATTATACATATGTTCAAATTTGCTTATGTGTTCTATTTCAACGGGAAATTGTATATTGGTTTTTTCAAATAATGGTAATAAAGTATTAATATATTGTATGTAATTATTCACACGATATGGATTATCTTTTGTGGGATGCAACGCAGCTAGAATGCAGTACATGAAACATCTATTATCGTTATTTTGAATATTTAAAACACATTTTGTGGATAAAATCCATTGAGGCAATTTTACATAAGTTTTCTCTTTATGACTCTTCAATAACGCATTGAGATTTTTTATTAAACAATAACGAGAGTTTAAATATAATAAATCAATATGTTTACCTACAGCTGTGTTTTCGCTTATACGTAACGGGAAAATAGTTTCATGATCATAATTAATGCCATATATATTAATGGAAATTTGTTCCTTAGGAAATACGGAATTATACATATGTTCAAATTTGCTTATGTGTTCTATTTCAACGGGAAATTCTATATGCGTTTTTTCAAATAACGGTAATAAAGTATTAATGTATTGTATGTAATTATTCACACGATGTGGATGTTCTTTTGTGGGATGCAACGCAGCTAGAATGCAGTACATAAAACATCTATTATCGTTATTTTCAATATTTATAACACAATTCTTTTTGGATAAAATCCATAGAGGCAATTTTACATAAGTTTTCTCTTTATGACTCTTCAATAACGCATTGAGATTTTTTATAAGACAATAATGACTGTTGCAATTTTCTTCACAATACAGTAAATCTATACGTTTATCTACAGCTGTGTTTTCGCTTATACGTAACGGGAAAATAGTTTCATGATCATAGTTAATGCCATATATATTAATGGAAATTTGTTCCTTAGGAAATACGGAATTATACATATGTTCAAATTTGCTTATGTGTTCTATTTCAACGGGAAATTTTATATTGTTTTTTTCAAATAATGGTAATAAAGTATTAATATATTGTATGTAATTATTTACACGATGTGGATTATCTTTTGCGGGATGCAACGCAGCTAGAATACTATACATAAACATCTATTATCATTATTTTGAATATTTAAAACACATTTTGTAGATAAAATCCATTGAGGTAATTTTATAAAAGAAGAAGCGGAAAGAGGATCATATTTACTGATTTTAATTTCTAAGTGATGGTTTGGTTCAGAACATAAAGACCACCCTGATTTCTTAATTGCTCTATTTTCTTGTTCAACTAAAATTTTATTAAATAGTTTTTCTATTATAGAATTCACATCTGTACTCGGTAAAATAATTTCGTTACCACTATTTACAAAGAATCGACATGTTTCTAAATCTACTGGTTTTACAAAAGTTGTAGCCAAAGAAAAATTTACTTTAAATGCTGAATTATCTTGTTCCTGTTTTAATGTATCTAAACAGTCTTTTCTTTTATTCTTTAAAAAACATCCACTATCCTCATTTAAATCAGTATCACATTTTAAAATATATTTTTTTAAATTATTATTAAATAGAGTATCAGAATTGATAGCATTTGATTTAACCTTTTTTGTTGCCATTTTTTAAAAAAAACTAACTCTTCAAAGTTACTATAATAATTCTGAACTGAGTTTTTATAATATATTATTATTATTATTATTATAAAATGTCTTACTTACAAAAGAAAACAAAACCACACTATTAATAAACCACACTAATAATATAAACGCACACACACAAAAAATATCTGAACTTTACGCTTCACACGGTAAACATGAAGTGATTACAAAAAACATGTCGGTCAGTCTTTTATACCTGTCTGACCGCATTGCGTAATATTGCGCAATAGTATGAGTCATCCTCGGGGATTCCCCTCTTTTTTTTATACCTTTGTGATTGATTACATTACGTTCAGGAATTCCTATCGTTGAATGACAAGTTATTGTCTGTTAAAGAGAAAACTAGGTCAATGTTTTTTAAAATCCGGATGAATGACGTAATGAGAATTATCTACATATGGCGGAAGTTATTATGTAACTGATAACAAAACACGGAAGTTTCGCATTCTTAAAATCATCTCTGCTATGTTCAAATATAGGTTAAAACAAGTTCACTCCTTAAAAGAATCTTTGCTATAGGGTTCGAATGTATTATCTGTTATGTTCAAATAAGGGTTGAAAAATGAGAACGAGTACACCCCCCCGTAGTCCTATGTCTGCTATGTGTTGTTGGAAAATAAGCCATGTTCTTTTATTAGCTGTGTTATGTATTATCTGTTCTGCTGTATGTTCATAGTCTCAGTGTATTCTATGCTATGTTAAAATAAGGGTTGGAAAACGAGTCCACCCCTAAAATGGAGGATGTTATGTGTTCGTACCCCTTTGCTATGTTCTTTGTCTGCTATGTTGAAAAAGTGCTCATAAAAGAGAACGAGTATACCCTGCTATGTTACGTATTCTTATGTCATTTCTGTTATGTTAAAATAGGGGTTAAAAAATATGCTCATAAAAGAGAACGAATACACCCCTAAAATGGAGGTCGTAAAAGACCGTGGGTTGGAAAATATACCATACTCTAAATAAGGGTGGAACAAGTCTTATGTATCTGCTGTGTGTTCACCTCTGCTATGTTTCGTAGTCTCTGTCTGATGTGCTATGTTAAAATAGGGATTGGAAAAGGGAACGAGTTCACCCTTGAAATGTTACGTAGTCTTATGTATTATCTGATCTTCTGTGTGTTCGTAATTTCTGCTATGTGTTCGTAAGGGTTGGAGAATGAATACACCCCTTAAAATGGAGGTTGTAGTTTTATGTGCTCTTCTATTTGTTCGTAATTAACATAGGGGTTGGAAAATATGCTCATAACAGAGAATGAATACACCCTTGCTATGTTACGTATTCTTATGTATTATCTGTTCATAGTCTCAGTGTACTTTCTGCTATGTTAAAATAAGGGTTGGAGAACGAATACACCCCTTCTATGTTTCATATTCTTATCTGTTATCTGTTCTGCTGTGTGTTACGTAGTGTTATGTGTTATCTTCTCTTCTCTGTGTTCGTAGGGGTTGGAAAATATGCTCATAAGAGGGAACGAGTACACCCCTAAAAATGTGCTCGTAAAAGAGAACGAGTACACCCCCTAAAAGTGGTTATAAAAGGGAATAAATTCACCCCTAAAATGGAGGTCGTAAAAGACCGTGGGCTCACGGTGCACGGTGGTCATTTTCCCAGTGGCTTGTGAGTTGTTCTAGTATGGCCTAGGTTGGCCTATGTTGAGCCAGATCGATCATGATTTTCCTACCTACTGCGGCCCTGTGTAATCAAGTCTTATTCTTTGGCTATCATCATACAGATGCAAACCAAAACAATTGTAATTTGTTTAACATAAACAAAATACAGATGTATAAATTGATTTTTATACATAAAACTGTGGGTATAAAATAATGGGTTATTCCTTTGTAAAAATGTACCAGTAAAGCATTACCTAACTTCGAAAATCGAGAAATTGGGACAATATGCGTCTCGACGAGTGTCCGGTCGGGACGCGGGACAAATAAGTAAGAAATCAGTTCAGTCCTGACAGAATCAGGATGGTTGGCAATCCTGCTCTACGTTCACGAAACTGCATGCAGGTAGTAATGAGATTGGCTCGGAAATATTCGCCCTTTCATCCACAAGAGCTGTCCTGAAAGCAGCAGTTCTGTTTTTTGATGCTTATTGGTGTCCCTCTCAATTACATCACATATGTGATAGTTGATTGGGTTAACATCTGGCGACCTGGGGGACACATGTTGGGAGTTATATGGTTACGGAAATTGTCGGCTAGTCATTCTTGGATGCAGGACCTTACTGGCCCAGGTGGCTAGGCGGTGATTGTCGCCCAGACCGGGGCAAATTCAAAAAGGAGGACAAATGAAAATTTAGTAGAGAGGAGATCAGGAGGAAGAGGGAAAATGTGGAAAACGTGTGCGACAACGAAATTCTTGTGTACAGTCGCGGCGGCAATCTGCATACATCAAACACTTTGAGTGATTCACTAAAATTTTGTTGCGACTCACGTCCTCTATAAAGTAGGAATCGACCATGCTAGTTTTAAAGACATGTCAGTCTCGCAATATAAAAGGAAGTCGAAAGTACGTATATAGTGACCTGACAATAAAATTCTTGAGAGTTTAGTTTTTAGGCCCAGGAAAAATAACAATTTGAAACCCCATACAAAGAGATCTGAGATCACTTTTGTGATTTATATCACGGTGTTGGCTGTTGCCTCCGTAACAGGATCCCGTGGTTTTGCTATTGTTGACTCACTCATGAGTATTTGCTTTTGTCTTTTAGTACTTGCCAATTTTATCAGCTAAGAAGTCGAGCCGTAGTCAGTTATTCAAATTCTGTGTTACTGTGAGGTCAGTCCTATGTATGTCCTTGTTGTGTCGTTTCGAAAATTACCATGGGAACGGAGATTAGTGCTATTGTAATGAGTGGATTATAAATTCGGACTTCTTGAGTCTACAGCATTGCTAAGTGAAAAATTACGAGTAAAACTGTGGCTGCTGTTGAATCCGGCTTCATGGTTGTCGTTGTGTATTCATTACAGTAACAACTGGATATAGCCTACACATAAAGAGTGCGGCCAACAAAGCATTAGCCTGGAGCCCAATTTCATCTCCCCATGAATTTGCTCGAACGTGAGTGCAAGCTATTGCTTCCGACGCGTAGAATACGCCTGTGAAAAACCAGAGTGGTCAGATGCAGCGTTCCTGCGATATCGCGTTCCAAAGATCTAGGATGCCACGAGATGGCGCCAGTATCGAGGCACAGCTGCGAGATCGCCTCTTCACGTCCCGAGGGTATTTGTATAAAGTGTGAAGCTAGCACGTTATAGTGGTCACAGACATAACTCTGTATCGTATTAAACTCGTTGACCAAGCTCTTGTTTCTTGGCGTTCAGATTGATTCATCTACCGTTTGACATTGTCGAACCCATTCTGGTTAAGGCAAACATGAAGTCCAGATATCGGAATCGAACCGAGCACTACATATTTGTGGTGACGGACAAGGTGAAGGCAGATACAATCATTGCGAGTTTGGAGCACGTACAGTAGGATATTGTTCATACGTAGCTACCATTATTTGGTACATCTCTTATGGCCACAATCATGAGTTTGTTGTGCCCGGTCATCGATTATCCAACGTTTCTCTTCGCATTGAAAACGCTTTCGATGATGAGGATGTTTCTGATTTGAGTTTCATAAACTAAACTGGTAGCAATATTAATATTTACTATTGATAATTTCTTTCCTGATCTTTTATCATGTCGCAACCATAGTAAGTAATTCCATTATGACTACCTTGTATATAGGGCGCTGTTTTAAAGCATATCGTACCCTTTGTTCACGAATACTGATTACTTTAAATTAATTTGTCCAGTTTTTTTTATCAACAAATTACAAATTTCAGCCATCGAAAGGCGAGATGAAAAAATGCTGACGATTACTGTCTGTGTTATTCTCATAAATATTATTACGTAACATGTACCCTAATTTTATATTATGATTTTTATGGTATAATGTACGGCGTGGCTACTAAAGAATAGTGTGCTATTATTGTGAGAAAATAGTGCTCAGTTGGGATGATGGTGGTTGAGAGTATTGAGAATTCGATGCCAACACATGTCAGCTGCCGGAGCCAACTAGTAGCCAGTCCGCTCCTGCTTAGATGGTATGAGTTTTATGGGGTATCCTGCTGAAAAATTACCGTATCACACACACCCTACAGAAGAAATCCAGGGTTTTACAACCATGCTGAACACCATGGTGAAAGCAACACGTTGACTCAACACCTTCATAAAAGAAACGTTTAGGAATCACGCCGCCCTCACTGCTTATAGCCCCCAACAATCAGTGAGGTATTTGGTATTTCTGACGGTCGGAATCTCATTGCGACTTTTACACAGAAAGTAACCATTTTTGCTGTTGATCTTCTAGTCCCAAACAAAGCTTTCTTCATCGAAGAAAAACTAGAGTATTTCGTTTTCCTCCGAATATTTCAGTTTGTTCAGGAGGCACTGTTAGTTCACCCTGGTTCTCTCAAAGAAGAACTGTTCTCATCGTATCACGCACGAATTGCAAAGAAGGTTCCTGTCAGGGGTGGATGCAGGGGGGCGATTGGGGCATTTATATATATTATATATAAATAAAACCCATCTCAGAGTTTGAAGCTCTTAAATGTAGCTCTAAGTAGTAGTATTACAACTCATCGCCCCCCAGAGGCTCGTCCTGGATCCGCCCCTAGTTCTTGTAAGTAACATGTCGGATGAGGGCCTAGTCATCTTATGTCCTCTGACGTGTCCATGCGGGTACACGGACTTTTCAGAGCCGTCATCAATTGCAGTTTGGACAGAACGGTTGAATTTTGGCGTCCTAATTCAAGCACTAACAATTTCGTTCCTTGCGGGAAAGGTGGCTACATCACCCTCGAGATCCCCAAGTTCTTTCCGAAATTTGAAAATGAATGAGCGGGCAAAATACAAAAAAAAAAAAAAAGCGATCGCTGATACTGGCGGAAATTCCGGGAGAATGAGGGGGACATGTCCCTCCAATCTTGGAACTGGGGGGGCTGTCCCCCCAAATTAGTGTTGCCACGAGACGAGACGAGACGAGACTTCAGGCTGTCTCGTCTCTTCTCGTGCAAAGCATGTCTCGTCCCTTGTCTCGTCTCGAAAAAAATGTGCTCGTCTCGTCTCGTGTCTCGTCTCGAGAGGTTCTGTCCCGTCTCGTCTCGTTTGTCTCGTTTTGTCTCGTCTTGTCTCGTAAAAATATAGCAGCATACCATGGGAACGTAAGTAAAATGTAGCAGGCTGCGCCATGCTAATCAAGATACAACTAACAAGGGAAGAGAGGGAGATTATATATCGAAGTGGAAGATGGTTTATATACCAATCGAAAGCACTAATGACGCCTATTACAAAACTGTAATAAAAATTTTCCGAGTGCATATACTGTGCGAGTTATATGAATATACAGGGTGTCCAGAAAATCCATTTCCACCCCTTGAAATCGCAAACGATGAGACAGATGCCAAAACTGGAAAACACGTTTTTGATCATTATAAAAGTACAATGTATCAAAGCAAACATTGTTGTCCCAGGGCCACCCGCAGAGTCCCAGGCGGTATCCCACTCAAAAATTACAAAAGGTAAGGGGGTCAAGTAGTATATCGTTCGAAACTTCTTGGGAAATGAAAGAAGACGAACAAGTCCCAACTCTCTAAAATTACTTTGTGCAAAATGGCGGCCGGTCAAACTGTCAGCAAAAACGTCATTGTAGAGTCTATGGCCACCCTCCAAAGAAAGAAAAAAAAAACTGAAACGGTAAGACAGATGTCAAAAAAGAAAAAGATGTGTGTCATCTTTTCAAAAGTACAATGATTGAAAGTAAAAATGTTTGTCCCAGGGTCCTCCACAAGATTCCAGACGGGGTCCTACTCAAAATTTTCAAATGGCAAATATGGTCAAGTAAAGCTGTTGAGAAATAGAAGAACAAGGAACAAGTCTCGATCCTCTAAAATTACCCTGTGTAAAATGGCGGCCTGTCAAAATGTACATCTTCATTTCGATTTTCTGAGCTCGTTCACTTTCCATTTTGCAATCGGCACTTGTTTTCATTCTGAGACATTTGTACGTATTTACTCTTCCTGGTGCAAGGAATTCTTTCGTTTGAATCATTTTATAATTGATAAACCAGATAACGAGCATAAGTACCACTGTTGTGCAGTCATAAACATAAATAAGTAGAGGTAAGAGTCTTTACTTCTGATGGCTCCAACCTCTACTTATTTATGTTCGTGGAAGTACATTATATGTTAGCTAGTCAGTTCTATACTCAAAGATGTCAAATGTTGTCGTTTCTTTTCTTTGTCTTAATTTGCTTTTATTTTATTATTTTTTTTCTTTATTTAGATATTATTGGGCTCAAAGAGCAGAATCTCACAGTAGGGGCATTTCCTTTCTTTCCGTTGAGTACAAGAATTAAAGTGAAAATAAACTAAAACCCGGTTACAGAAAGAACAACTAAAATGCAAGATGTTTGCACAGTATTATCGTAGAGCGTCCATACTTGTTCTTTCTGCCTTCATTTAATAACAGCTTTAAACGATGTGCTACTTGACCTCCCTTGCCATTTGAACAATTTGAACATGACCCCCCCCCCTGGGACATTGTGGAGGACCCTGAGACAAATATTTTACTTCCAATCATTGTACTTTTGAAATGATGACACACATGTTTTCCTGTTTTGACATCTGCCTCACCGTTTCAGGATTTTTTTTGGGGGGGGGGGTGGCCATCGACTTTACAATGACGTTTTTGCTGACAGTTTGACCGGCCGCCATTTTGCACAAGGTAATTTTAGAGTATTGAGACTTGTTCCGTCTTCTTTCACTTCCCAAGAAGTTTCGAATGATATGCTATTTGACCCCCTTACCTTTTGTAATTTTTGAGTTGGACCCCGCCCAGTACACTGCGGGTGGCCTTGTGACAAGAATTTTTGCTTTGATACGTTGTACTTTTAAAATGATCAAACACATGTTTTCGAGTTTTGGCATCTGTCTTATCGTTTGCGATTTCAAGGGGTGGTAACGGATTATCTGGACACTCTATATATCCATATAACTCGCATAGTATATGCATTCGGAAAATTTTTATTACAGTTTAGTAATAGGCGTCATTAGTGCTTTCGATTGGTATATAAACCATCTTCCACTTCGATATATAATCTCCCTCTCTTCCCTTGTAAGTTACAAGTATTACCCAGAACACACAAGACAAGAAATGTCACGATATCTACACCGTGAAGCCTTCACCTCTGGTGTATGTGGTAGTCGGTTCGATCTCGGTTAGTGCCATGTGAGCTTTGTGGTGGACAAACATTGAATGTGTGTGGGGACCGCGGTGGCTCAGTGGTAGAGCGTTCACCTCTGGTGCTTGGGGTCTCGGGTTCGATCCCAGCCCCGCCAAGTGAACTTTGTGGTGGACAAAAACCGTGTGCGTGGGTTTTCTCGGGGTTCTCCCGTTTCCTCCCACTTTCTTCATTCCACCATTTCATTCATTACTCATCATCACTGTCTCCTTTAGCCTAACCGGCATAACCGTGGGACGTAAAACTCAAAGATTTCATTTCATTTTTCAAATGTGTGTGTTTTCTCGAAGTTGTCTAGTATCCTACCACTTTCTTCATTCCACTAATTTTCCCATCATCATCCATTCGGCCAAAGTTGCCTAAAGGTCTTAAAAATAAATTGAAATAAGCTCACAAGGCAAGGACAAATAGTTTGCAAGATAATATATCTCTGCTGTTAGTTGTCTGAGGCTTCTCGACCCTGGCAAAACATTGAAATTTGTTTCACCAGTTTCAATACACGAATATACAGTAAATTGCTCATAGGTACGTCGAAGATGAAGACACTAATGTTAAATAATGTTTACACGACAAGCAAAGTTCGATGTAAAGGTGTCATCATCCCCGACACTATCGTATACTATCAGCCCACTTGCTTTATAGTGACTGTATATATATATATATATATAGAGAGAGAGAGAGATGGAAAGATATATAGATAAATAGAGAGATAGATATGTGTGTACACTTTGATTTCATATATTCCAGCCTTTAGGTTTCACAGTGTTAACCCATAACAATCCAAAAACTACTTTCTATTTTAGCATATATAGATTTGTTGCAATTATTTTTTTTTAAAAAAAAGCTCGGAACCAAATAATTTTATTGAGTAATGGAAAGTATTTGATTGAAATTTTATATGTTACTGCACACTAAGCTCTACTTAAAGTGCCATAGTAATGGGAGCTGAACGACACATCGGACGAAAGAATGCTTGGGGCCAGTCTTCATCTCCATGCTTCAAATCTGTTCCCATAACCGCGGGGTGTGTGCTACTATGTGGTGCTTGCCCCGTTTGTGTAACAAACTCATGACAGTACACCCAGATTAGCTAATGGCTAAAAAAAAGTTGATTTTTGGGTGGCCATTTTGGATTAAAGTTCCTTATATTGTCGGGATCTATTCGCAATCATACAACGTACATCTTCATACCAAGCCGAGCGGTCTGCGGCGATAGACCATCGGCTTGAAGGCTTCGGGTTGAGTCCCGGAAGGGCTATGTGTATGGATTTTAACAACATTTGTTTTTTCGTACTGTGTCGGGGGGGGGGAATCGTACGGGATAAAAGGATTTCAGTCTGAAAAAAATGGAGAGAATATCCTCCCCAGGATACTTTCATAGAGTAAGGAATTAGTAAAAATATAGGATATACATTTTATAGCAGGTTTAAAAACATGATTTGGGTATCCTATTTCTTTTCTGTTAATTATATTCTTCAATGTTCGAATTTTGATCATTCTCATGATATTTTCTGCTTTCAACGGAGTTCCATGAATATTATACCAAATGTTCTTTACATTTATCAAGTTCGAGAGGTTTAGTGCGCCTGTAAGAAACAATTTCTGAAGATAATTCAGGTCCTAATGAATATTATTCACTAGGAAAGGGAAGTATTCCCCTCCTCTCGAAGCAGAGGGCAATTTCGCACTCTGGTCAGATCAAACATTTCCGCGTAACAAAACGAAGGTCCCCCTGTAAAATTTCTTTACCTAAAGTGTTATTATTAGTATCATAAATTTGCTGAAAGCAAACAATTTGAAGGGTTCGTCGATAATATCTTTGCTTCTTTTGTCGTCCGCCCGCCTTCCAAACAAAGAGGTGAATTTTACAACATGACTGCTGTATAATAAGCGAGCGATTGGTAAAATGGTAAAAGTGTGTTTTTATGTGTGTGTATGTGTGTGTGTGAGAGAGAGAAAGGGGGGGAGGGAGAAGACAAAATTTTAGTTGCAAGATGACATACTTCAATTGCCGTTTTCGGTTCATATAGCAAAAAGAATACCACCACCAGAGAATAAAGACAAGTGTAGACCTTACCCAGTTTTCAAATTGAATAGATGGTGGTGGTAGTTCGGTTTCTTGACCTTGTAAAAATCTTCCTGTCTTTGATTTTGTTTGTCATCATTCCAGCCAGAAATAAAAAGAAATGAGAATTCCTCAGTTTACAGCAAGGGGAATTGGGGACAAGACATTAAGGATGATATTCCTGGAAGCTCATGTATCACGACAGAGGACACTTTTCTATGAAGGCTTTTCAACATGTTTTCTCACAAAGGGGATTTTCCTTTTGCAATCTATATGACCACTGGTAATTTCAATCTTGGCCATTCCCGCCAGCGTTTTCATTTTCGAGACACGAGACGAGACGAGACATTTCACGAGACGTCCCTTCTCGTCTCGTGTCTCGTCTCGGTTTCGAGACGGGACAAGTAGTCTGTCTCGTCTCGTGTCTCGTCTAAGAGGGTTTTGTCCCGTCTCGTGTCTCGTCTCGTCTCGTGGCAACACTACCCCAAATATTCAATTTGAAATGTTTTTTGAGGAGATATGTGATGATTTGTGTCCGACTAAAATTTCATGTACATCGCCTGTATCGCCTGAAAATCAGATTCATCTACCGTAATATGAGTCTCATTAGGGATGCGCACGAGTAGAGCCGAGACAGAATTTTCCTGAGAAAATTCGAGTCGAGACACAGCTCTCCCAATAGAAAAATATACGTTTTTCGAGTCGAGACAACTTTTACAGCACATCTTCGAGACGAGACAGCCTCAAATCTTGTCTCGTGCGCATACCTAAGTCTCATCTCCCTTGCCCCCAGAATAAGTCTAAAACAGCCCGACTCCAAATGTTGAAGAACAATTCTGATCCCCTGATCATCAACAGCATTGTTTTCTCAACTTCATGAATATTTTCAACATCGCTTTAAAAAAATTGGAACGGTCGTACCCGTGTCCCCCAACGTTGAAGACAGATTTGCGCCGCTGATCGCTGAATCGAAGCGAGCTGCACCTAAGGAGATTATGAAAACATAATTCTTCATTTCCTGGATTAGCATAGGTTCTTCCATGTTTACCAGGAAGAAAAGGATTTATAACTGTGACGAACAGAATACTCTCATAATATGTGATCTCAATTATCTGCCACAACCTGTATGCAAGACTATACTAACTTCCGGAAAATTGTTCCAAGTGCATGTATGACTAACAAATTTACAATTATAAATATATATGATGTTTCTAAACAATATTTAAGAACGTTTGGGAGACGGGTTCCAACACTAACGTACACAGCAAAAAATGAGGCGTTGAAATAACTCAAAATGACCACCATTTAAGCGTGTTACTTGTGTGTCAATTCAACACCATCCACATCGCCTTTAGAGCATATCAGAAATATTTCTATACTGGCTGCAAGTACATACAGTATTTGCATTGTTTTTTATTTTTTGGTATGAGCAAAGCTTTGCGAAACATATTTCGCATTTATGGCAAGTAACTAATAATATTCTATGTTTTCTGTAATTGTAATATTGTTGTAAACCTGTGAATCATCTGACAAGTTACACAGATAGCTGTGCTTCCATCTGTTTTCTTTACCTGTTATTCTTGTCTTAGCATATATGAACACAAGATGGTAGAACTGTTGCCCGTGTAACTGTTGTCAGACGATTTACAGGTTTACTGCAATATTATTGTGACCGATTACAGAAAACATAGAACATTATTCGTTACTTGGCATAAGTGCCAAAGGTATTTCGCAAAACTTTGCTCGTATTAAACGATAAACACCAATGCAAATTATCTCAAATAGGAACTGGTTATTTCTGATATGCTCGGAAGACGATGTCTTGGTGCTGATGTAGAATCTTATCGTCCAATACAACTTACGTCTACACTGGGAAAGATCCTCAAACGTATTTTAGTTCGGCGTCTACATACTCACTTCTTCTACAATCAAATTCCTCTACACCAAACTGGATTTCGTCCTAACTAGAGTCTCAATGATAATCTACTCAAACTTATCATTATTCTTACCAACCACTTCAATATCATCCAACCTTCCTGTTTATTATTATTTGATTTGGAAAAGGCTTTCGATTCAGTTTGGCACGATGGGTTACTTTACAAACTTCATCTTCTACGACTACCATTTGCATATATCAGATTAATTTATCACTACCTCACCAATCGCATAGCATATGTCTGCATTAATTCATCTTTATCTTTTCCTATTTTCCCACTAAATGGTGTACCCCAAGGGTCAGCGTTATCGCCACTCCTATCTATCTATCTATCTATCTATCTATCTATCTATCTATCTATCTATCTATCTATATATATATATATATATATATATATAATCATCATCATAGGTATTCTGCCTTTATTGGTAGGTCACTTGCCACAGCTGAGAAGCTTCCATGCTCCACGGTCCTCCGCTAACCTCTTCGTCTTCGCGTATGATCTTTCTGTTTTAATATCATCCATTAATTGTAGTCTCCTTCGCCCCCTACCTCTCTTTCCCGCCACCATACCCTCGAGGTCCCTCATGATACAATCTCTTCTTAGGCAATGTCCCAACCAGTTTCTCTTCCTCTTCCTAATACAATATATATATATTGTATGTTCGAGATTTGCTTGTTCCTCCTGACCCTATCCACACCTTTACCTTTGCAGACGATACTGCTTACCTCGCCTGTGGAAAATCTATTCAGCATATCAATACTATACTTTAAGAGGCAATAAATAAGTTGTGTGACTGGTGTAATACTTGGCGACTCCGAATCAACTCCACTAAAACACAGGCACTTGTCATCATACCATCTGGTCACACCAGTCGGGTTCGACGAAATAGATCTCTTTTACATCTTACTATAGCAGGCACACACATTTCCGTCACACGTACAGCGAGATATTTGGGTGTTATCTTGATGACCATCTTTCATGGCGTGGACACCTTCAGCATCTCATACCTGTAGCGCAAAATAAACTAAATTTTCTGAAGAGATTAGTCGGCACTTCATGGGGCCTTCATCAAGAGACGGTGTTAAACACTTACAAATCTTCTTACGACCATCTATACTCCATGCACACATCGCATGGCTTGCTTAATGCCAGTAACAAATTCACCCATTTGCAGTTTCAATGATATGGAGAGAACCGACAGATCATACTTCAAACTGCCATTTTTGCATAGTTCTTCCAATTAAAGGTCTATCCAAAAAAGAAAAAAGTGGACTGCTACTTATTCAAATATTCCTGGGAACGTTTGTCACTATGCCACACTCTGAAGAACTAAAGGTTCCACAACTTCCTGTACCTTACTCCGGTGTTTCACCCGATGAAGAGCAAAAGGCGAACAATGTCAACCCACATTGTCAAATTCTGCTGCAGATTCATCGTCTTCCACCAATCCTAACATCACAAAACCAAAATATCATTATCTATTCACCATATGATACTCAACTTCAATTAAATTGCCTCGGGTTGTCAAAAAGTGGCGCAGAACTGCTGGCATCCAAACTCAAGAAATGGGGAGCGTATTCTGAAGATGTAAAAGTGTTCGTATTTTGAACACGTCAGAATCCCTAAACAGTATTTTCAGTGGAAAGTGACATATTACGTTGTAACAATGTAGGCCTAACTGGTCTTATGAGTAAACTTAACATAGACGCATCAAAAAATTCTTCAAATATATTCTGCGTAAACTTCAACAAATTGCTGAAACTAAAATCAGGTAAGAATCCTTATTGGCACTCAAATTCGCTTACTCCTCAATGATCCTGAATTTGATGCAGTGTTACAAAATGAGGAGAGGATTGAATGAGATTCTTTTCAAAAAATGATGACGAATGTTTTGGAAAACGAGCGGTCTCAGAACAATAAGGAACTAGAGGTGCATCTAATACCTTCCACCAAGCAATAAGGTGTAATGTATCACTAAAAATACATATATTGCAATCTCACATAGATTTCTTCTCAGACTGCGGAGCAGTCATTCATGAACATGAGAAACATTTCTACCAAGTTATATCTATGATGGAGAAACGATATCAGGGCTACTAGAGCAACTCTATTCTTGGATTGTTGTTGGACGGAAAATTCCCAATTTTACCCCAATTTCCCCTTTTCTCGTACAACACCCACCCACACAAACACATATTATCATGACACCATTTGAAAGCCTGTTTTATTCTGAAGAGAATGACGTATAAGTCATTATACTCGAATAAATAATAGAGGCCGCGGTGGCTCAGTGGTAGAGCGTTCACCTCTGGTGCTTGGGGTCCCGGGTTCGTTCCATCCCCGCCAAGTGAACTGTGGTGGACAAACAACGTGTGCGTGGGTTTCCTCGGGGTTCTCCCGTTTCCTCCCACTTTCATTCCACAATTTCATTCATTATTCATCATCACCGTCTCTTTTAGCCTTACCGACATAATCGTGGGACGTAAAACTCAAAGATTTCATTTCATTTCAAATAAATAATACTCTTCGGATTCATTTGATTTTATAGTTATCTCACTTTCTTCCTATATGAAATTTGGTATTGTCTAACAGAACTGAGAAACATTTTTTTCCGTCACAACTATTGTAGATATTACAATGAAACTTGGCACATGTATTACTTATAAACTACAGTAGTTTTTAAAGGTATATTATATTTGGGTGCCTTTAGTCGGGGTCGTACCAGGGAGTGCTATTTTGAAAAAAGGGACTTTTGGACGGTGAATTCCCAATTTTACCTTGAATTTCCTTCTTCTTATACATCATGTACGCATGTACATAGTAACATTTGCTAGCTTGGTTTATTCTGAAGTGAATGGCATATGAGTCAAGATAATCGGATGAACAGAATTGAAGCAATAGCTAGTTAAGTGAAAGACCAAATAGAAAATTCAAGAATCTAAGTGTCAACACTACATAACACACGTTTCTATCGATTACACTTAAACTCGAACCAATTCATCATTTTAATTTTTATTTTCGTATTCAGCATCCTCATTTGCATAAGAAAATGTACTTTTCTTTTCCGAAGCATTAAAAAAGTTAAAATTTGTTGTCCCGTGAAATTATTTGTTGGCTATCCAATAATTGCAACAAACATTAGTCTTTTCGAGTTCGATTCCCAGTGAGAGGGCATTAAAATTCAAACGCGTTACGTCACGTCTCATATAACCTAAGTACACCATTGGGATACTAAACTCCAACAACCAACATCAGTAAACATTCATTTTGAAACATAATTGCGAATTTATAAAAGTAACACACATTAAAATTAAAATACCCTTTTCCGCTTTCTTTCATAAATAATTCTTCTTTTTTGTAATACTGTGGGATGATGATTGAAGAATACATCTAAAATAAAATGATTGTTCGGTGACTTATCCATTGGCAGATTTCGTAATTGGCGGATTTGTCAATTGGCAGATTTGTCCATTCTCACGATTGGCGCATTTGGTCATTTTCGCGTTTGGCATTTGGTAATTGGCAGATTTAGTAATTGGCAGATTTGGTAATTGGCAGATTTGTCAATTGGCTGATTTGTCCATTTTTGCAATTGGCGCATTTGGTCATTTTCGCGTTTGGCGCATTTGGCAATTGGCAGATTTGGTAATTGGCAGATTTGTCCATTTTCACAATTGGCTCATTTGGTCATTTTCGCGTTTGGCGCATTTGGTAATTGGCAGATTTGTCCATTGGCAGATTTGTCCATTTTCACGATTGGCGCATTTGGTCATTGGCAATTTGTCCTAGACCCGCAGCATGTACGTAGCTTATAGTAGTTTCACTAAGAGCATGATGCTTTGGTCGCACACTACGGAAATATAGTCTCTTGTGTTCCAATTGCAAGTGGCTCGCAGAAGGCTGTCTTGCAGTCTTGTTGTGGAATGGCGTCAATTAGCGTGGCTGTGTTGTAGTAGGCATCTACGGAACTTGTGAGTCGTATACCTAGTCCGATGCTCTGGTGTTACGTGTGGAATTGCTGTATAACAGAATAGGATGTGTTGCTTTCAACGGTAGAGGATTGTGTTCAGTTATTCTAGGTCGTGTAAAAATCTACGTTGGTGTTTAAGTAAAATTGATTGTGCTAATCTGTAGTTGCCTACGCAATGGCAGACTACCCTGTCCACGAGCTAGCAGATTTGCACCTCGTTTATGGAGAGGCAAGGAGAAATAGCCCAGAGGCGAGGTGTTTATATCGTGAGCGTCGCCCTCAAGGGAGAGTAATTTTCCCTGATTTTTTTAACGCCTCCATATTCGCTTTCGAGAGATACGGTCTCTTCAATTTCCCCTACGTGAAATCGGTGAAATCGCACCATGTGGACAGTTGAATTTGAAGACAGCATACTGGGAATGATAGAGATCGTCCTGAAACTAGCAGTAGCCATTTGTAGGACGCAGGCTCGTATCCAGGGGGGTCTAGGGGGTCGCCCCCCTCAATTTTTGCTGCTCCCTAAAATTTTCACGGTAGGCTTCCAAATGAACTATAATATAGTTGGATCGGGCCCCACCTAACTTCGGCTCCCCTACATTTTTGGCTGGATACGGGCCTGGTAGGCCGTAAAAGCCCACATGCAACTCTAGTGAACGGTCAGCAGCAGAGATTTAGTGTGAGCGTGCGGTGCAGTATGCTGGATAATTTTGTGGTAGGACCTTATTTATTACCAGCCCGCCTGTGTGGGAATACGTATCTTTTATTTTTACATAATGTTCTCCCAAAGTTGTTGGAACATATGCCCTTGAACGTAAGACAGCAGATGTGATCCCAGCATGACTGTGCACCTGCACGTCTTGACAGGAATATGCAGACCTATTAAATGAAACATTTGCAGATCATTGGATTGGAAGAGAAGGACCTAAGTTATGATCACCTCGTTTACCCTACCTCACGCCCCTTGATTTCTTTTTTTTCGGGGAGGGGGTATGTAACGCCTTTTGTATGCAATACCAGTCACGATAGCTGAAGAACTTCATGCTCAAATTAATATAGTTGCGGTGGCTCCGAATTTTCAGGTGTATTTGACCGCACGCGGAAAGATTTGCTTCGCCGATGTCATATTTGCAATGCGGTCAACGGTTTATCAGACTGTGAGGTGTTATTCTTGACAACTGTCTCGTGTACATATACTGCGTTGCATAAATACTATACAAGGCACACTCATGTCCCAAATGATTGTCGCATATCTACAACTGTCTTGTTGTGCGAATATAATTGGATAATGATATCGTAGTGTACTTTTGATATTGTTACTATGTGTATAATCGAGAAATGTATATTTGTGGCAATTTTCATAGGAAAAAAAATATAACTACAAAAATTAGAATGAGTACATCAAAATGTTGCTAAATATACAAGACAATTTTTTTTCGTTATATTGTTCTTATTTACAGCTCTTTTGACATGAAATTTACCACATAGGCCTACATGTCTCTACCGATTATACACATAGAAACATTATAAGAAATACCGGGCGAAATTGTTATCAAATTATATTCCTACAACAACATATTTATGGACATGCGACAATCATTTTGGACATGACTGTACCTCTGAGTGTTTCACACTTATCCTACTTCGTACGAAACAGAATAAATCGGTAGTTTGAAACTGTTGCTCCCTGACTGTCTTATGCACGGTCGTTATAAACCTAACCTGGATCAAATATATTTTTCCATTTTCACACACTCTTAACTTGGATACGAACCTATTCATTTATCATTCTCTTACCATTAGCCTAGAAGAAGATATAACTGTGATACGTTAAAGACGTCTTTTCATTTAAATTCTTCTTCCGAGAGTTTATTCTGTGCTGAGACGAAATAAATCAATCAAACATATGTATTTCCCTTTCGAATTCTAAGTGTTCTAATTTGAACGATGTACTATTACTTTTGATTGTTGAAATCTTATACTTGACTGTTCATTTTCCACATTCAACGTTTGATGAAATACTCGAACTAATACTCCAGTTTCTTAGGGAGTAACCCTTGCACCGTCACTGCACTACATCCATTTGTACACTAATGGAATTTACGACTAAAAATAATGGACATTCCCTTTTGCATATATATATATATATATATATATATATGTGTGTGTGTGTGTGTGTGTGTGTGTTTAGATAGATAGGTAGATATTAACGTTTGTATGAGCGCCCTTTTGGTAGACTTGTCTACCCCTCTCGTTAGTATCCCAGCCGGGCCTGGGGTGACCCACAATGAAATTTGAGTATTCATGGGATGTTTTAACAAAAGTTAAATGAGGAAAATAAACAACAATCAAATACAATATTTCGGCGTGCAAAAATCATAGAACATAGTGTTATATAATAAATTGGCACATAATAATGCTTCGCACATGGAAAGTAAAAAATAGTAAATAAAAAGCAATAATATATGGTCAAAGTTAGTTGTGTGAATAAAAAAGCAAACTTTCCCATCAAAAACAACAGCCAGTTAACCTCTACGTAAGATTCTCGGCCCGTTGCTTTTCAAAATATAAACACATCAAATGACGTAATATAAAAAAAACAAATGCATAAACATTCCAAAAAAAATAGCAGCAACAAAAATACGTATTAAAAAACAATTTTTAAAATTTTTCTGCATGTTACATCAAAAGGTTAACCAATATAAAAAGCACGGACAAGAGGCATGAAGCATCACAATTAACCTCTCCATCAAATTATATGTATGAAGTCAAATCTTCAATAACCGCCATGGAGTTTAAAACGTTTGCTTTGTAAGTACCTTTTCTTTTCCTATAATATCCCTTCTCCACGTTTGGGAGAAGTTTCAGTAAAACTCTGCCATCTGACATATGTGAGTAAAAAAGTCATTCATTATTGTAAATACAAGTCTCCTGGTAACACGCAACCCACTATACAAGTCAATTTTCAGGGAAAAAAATATTCTCATTTTTGTGCAATTCAGCTTAACAATACCAAAAAATTTAAGTTAATTTAAATTACACTTTAAAACATTCAGTTTTATTTACAATATCATGCTTTTGCATTTTTTAATATTTTAATAGTTTGAACGGGAAGGACACTATTAGACAGCGTTGCCAATTTAGTGGTTTTCCCACCAAATCTGGTGGTTTCGAGCACCTGTTTAGTGGGCAAATTTTCCATCTGGTGGCTAGTGGTAAAACCTAGTGGTTCGTGAAAATTTTGTGGTGGTAAATCTGGTTGATTTTCTGTATTTTTGGTCCTCATCATGTTAAAAAAAAAAAAAAAAGAAAATTTGATAGAAAGTCAGCAAGGGTGGTGTGTTTGATAATACGTCTGTACCAAAACAAAACGAGTTCAACAATTTTATACTCGTATACTTGGCAACTCTGCTGACGAAGCTGACTATTCCGATAAGAAGAGAGTAAAACACCTCGCAACCCCTAACGCCTTGCAACTTTCAAGGTCATTGTTGGTCTGCACTTCTGCAGTGTTGATTTTGAACTGTTTTGTAAATACTAAGTATATAATGGGAAAAGTTAAGTGTCAATATACTCAGAAATTTCGAGAGGAGTGGCTTACCGATTCGAAGTTTGTTGGGTGGCTTGTTCGTGATGAAAGTGATACTTCAAGGGCGTTTTGTAAATACTGTCGAAGCAGTTTACGAGCACATTATGCCGATCTCGTAAGTCATTGTGAAACCAAAAAACACAAATCTGCAACTTGTACTTCGCCTCGTGAAGTTCAAACCAAATTAAATTTTAAGCCAGTGCTGCCAAATTTAGATGTTAATAATGCAGAAGGATCTCTTGCTTTGTTCGTTTCAGCACATTGTGCAATACTTGCGTGTGATCATCTAACTGATTTGTGTAAATCGAAGTTCAAAGATAGCAGTGCTGCGAAAGACTTACATATGCATCGTACTAAATGTAGTGCTATTATAAAAAACGTACTAAGGTCTCATTTTGTAAATGATTTGAAACAGGACATAGGTGAAGGTATGTTCAGTCTTCTTATTGATGAATCTACGGATATTAGCATTACGAAACTTCTTGGTATAGCTATTATTTATTACAGTAAAGAGTGTAACAACGTAGTTTCTACATTTCTGAAATTAGCTGAACTCTCGCGTTTTGATGCCCACGGGATTGTGACAACTTTAAAACAAACACTTAGTGAATTCACTTTAGATTTAAACAAACTACAGGGTATTGGCACAGATAATGCAAGTGTAATGGTAGGAATCAACAATGGGGTATACCAAATTTTAAAAGAGAGCGTTCCACACCTAATTCATGTTAAATGTGTTTGTCACTCCATTCAACTAGCGGCATCTACCGCAACAAGAGAGTGTCTACCAAGAAATTTAGATTTTCTAATCAGTGAAACGTATATTTGGTTTTCTCGATCTGCATCACGTCAACAGATGTATCGTGATGTTTACAGAACATTGAACGACGGTGATGATCCCTTAAAAATTCCTCGTGCTTGTGATACGAGATGGTTGTCAATAGAAACCGCAGTTACAAGAATAACTAGTCAGTGGTATGAACTTAAATCTCATTTCGATATCACCAGACTGAAAGAAAAATGTTACACAGCCGAAATGCTGTACGCTATGTACTCCGATGAGACCAATTTAGCGTATCTACTTTTTCTTAAACCTATCCTTATGGAACTGCAAAGAGTAAACCAGAATTTCCAGTCTAACAGTGCAGATCCCTGTAAGCTTCTTAACGATCTTGTGACACTTATTCAGTCCTTGATAAGAAAAGTTGTTCTTCCAACATACTGTGTAGAGAGTAACTTCATAAGCGTAGACTTCGAGAAACATTTAGATCCCTCACCGTATTTAGGGTATGCATTTGAGAAAAAGATAAATGATCTTCAAAAATCACACTTAAAAGAGGAACACGAAAAGAAATTGCGGGAAAGGTGCATTCATTTTTTGTGTGTTGTAATAAAGCAACTACAACAAAGGCTTCCGGACAACATTGAAGTCCTCAAGAAAGTTTCTCTTCTGTCAGTTTCAAATGCACTTCGTGTGAACAAGGAATCTTTGGTGCCTCTTCTTGAAATGTCTGGCTTAAATTCAGATACGATTACGAATATCGTTTTCCAGTGGCAAAATCTAACTCTTGTTAAATGGCAACACACTAATGATACTGTAGGTTTCTGGTGTGAGGTACTCAGCTATTCAGATGCTAATTCTGATAATCCATTTAAGGAATTGGCGGAGTTTGCAATGTCTCGATTAGTGCTTCCTTGGTCAAATGCAGAAGTAGAACGAATTTTTAGCCAAATGAATCTCGTAAAAACGAAAACTAGAAACAGAATGGGCCAGGAAATGGTAAACTCAATTTTAACTATTCGTGCTGGACTCCGTAGAAAAAATAAATGCTGCCACGACTACGAACTTCCCAAAGATGTTCTTCAGAGAATTGGTACATCTACAGCATATTTGTCTGAGAGAAATACTCCTTCCACTTCAACCGCCTCTTCTAACACAATGGAGGAATTCAAAGAAGACGAAGATGACTCAGCATCGTTCGATCTACTTCTGAACTTTTAGGTAAGTAAACTCCTTGTCTACATCTTTTATAATTAGATAATGGAAACCGAAAGGAGCAAAATATTTCATTTAGTGCTATTTCTGGTGGTTTTATAACTTTACTAGTGGTATTCTAGTGGTTTTGAATCTGTGCACTGGTGGGGAAAGGTTCTACACTGTTGGCAACACTGCTATTAGAATTCGGAAGTTGGAGTGATAAATATGCTTGATTGATCTGCTTCATCTCAGTATAGAATAAACTGTCGAACTATCTGTCATTTTGATGTACACATATTTTATTGAAAACCTTGTACGTTTACGAAAAACACTCAAATATTTAGGTAGTTGCTCTCAGCTTTTACGAATTATGTACTATTTTTTCCTAATGTTGCCGTTTTCATCCATTTTTTTTTATTGTAGTCTTGTTGTGTTTACATTCCTGAGTTAATGCGATGCTGAACTTTGCGAAAAATGAAATGAAATGTTTCGTTTTACGCCCCACGAATATGTACCGAGGCTAAAGGAAACGATGATGTTGAGAAATGACTGGAATGGTGGAATGGAGAGTGGGAGGAAACGGGAGAACCCCGAGAAACCCCACGCACACGCTGTTCGTCTATCACAAAGCTCACTTGGCGGAAGCTGGTAATGAACCTAGGGTTCCAAGCACCAGAGATGAATACTCTACCACTGAGCCCCCACGACCCTTGAACTTTCCATTAAACGACATTTTTGCTTTCTGTATTGCACTTGTTTCCTACTTCTAAAGTTCTTTAACTTACGTTTCATAACTGCTTTTCCTTTGCGGTATCCTTCTACTTTTATGCCCTAATATGTTTGCGATGCTCTGAATTATGTAAAGGTTAAGAATCTTTCAGTGAGTTCTTGTATCACTTTTTTCGAATTTCAAATACTCTCCACAAAAGGTTTTATAGGTTAAGAAATAGTTATTGCGACTCAATGAAACAGTCAATAGAACTTTGTATACTATTGTTAAAGATGTAGTTATTGACCTTAAGATGACTGCTAAATGCAGTACATTGTAATGTGAAATACGCTAATACGAAGGTCATTCAGTAAATATTCTTCGCAGATCTACGTCAAGACCTTATTAGGTATGAATTTAGGTTACCTTTACTATTTTCTCTGTGCCTATACCTGTGACAGTCCTGTACCTCGAGACAGTCACTGCAATGTATTTTTTTCCATCTGGCTATAAGCTTCTTTATTTCGGCATCGAAAAACTCAATTTGTCCGTCTCTGCACCACTAAAGAACTAACTGAATCACTTCTTTATCTGTGATGCGCGATGCTCAATAATCGAAGATACATGATGTCTTTATACAAGTTCTCAGACTTTTGAACACTATGACCCCTTTTGCTGGACCCGTACGACTCGGTACTCTTCTTCACAAATAAAGTGAACTTTGTGGTGGACAAAACACCGTGTGCGTGGGTTTCCTCGGGGTTCTTCTGTTTCCTCCCACTTTCTTCATTCCACCATTTCATTCATTACTCATCATCACCGTCTCCTTTAGCCTCACCGGCATAACCGTGGGACGTAAAGCTCAAAGATTTCATTTCATTTTTCTTCACAAATAATAGCAGCAATAATACAATGCATTAATAACCACTTTAATGGCTACTAGCAACTTGAGAACAACTGACCTAGAAATACTCATTTACTGCTTTCGAACTAAGAAAAAAACAAACACGAATTCCACATTTTGAAAGTCCCGTCAGTACTTTTTGTACATTGCTTTATCAAACATACTATATTTACTCAACCGATATATCTATAGAAATCATAGTTTTCTTCCGATCTGGAGACACGGTGGATCACTGGTGGAGTGCTCACTTCTGTAATCGCATCCTAGACCACGGAAGGCGAGATTTGTAAACAATATAATTATTCGTGAGTTTTGTCGAGTTTTCTGTTTCTTCTCACACTTTCATTCCACGAACTCTTCGATAATAATTAGCATTCATTAAAAATTTATTTCCATTAGCCTGAAACCCATAACCGAGAAATACTAACTTCATCCCATTTCAGTTCTTCATCTATACTGAGACAAAGTAGATTTATCCTCTCCTTATTTCGAGTTCTTTTATCCGATTTCCATGCAACGTTTTGTTCTCGAGAGATGACTGATATCCATATCTCCTTATTTCGAGTTCTAAGTGCTTTTCTAACTTCAACAATATAGGCTAATATGATTTTTAGTCATAGAAATATTGTACTTCGTTGTTGTTTATCTTCCTCATTCAACTTTCGAGAAAATACTTCAGAAATTCTCCATTTCCTACACTGTAAAAAATGAGGTGTTGAAACAACACAAAAGGACTACCACTTTAGCGTGTTACTTGTGTGTTAATTCAGCACCAAGCACATCGACTTCCGAGCATATTAGAAATAACCTGTTACTACCTGAGAGAATTTGCATTGGTATTTAACGTTTAATATGAGCAAAACATTGCAAAATATATTTGGCACTTATGCGAAGTGACGAATAATGTTCTATGTTTTCTGTAAGAGATCACAATAATATTGTTCTAAACATGTGAAGCGTCTGACAACAGTTCTACCATCTTCTGTTCACACGTGCTAAGGCACAAGAATAACAGCTAAAGAAAACAGATGGAAACACTGCTATCTGTGAAACTGTTGTCAGATGATTCACAGGTTTACAACAATATTATTGTGACCGATTACAGAAAACATAGAATATTATTAGTTACTTGCTGTAAATGCGAAATATATTTCGCAAATCTTTGCTCAGACCAAACAATAAAAAAACAATGCAACGAGGTATTTCTGATATGCTCTGCAGGCGATGTGGTTGGTGCTGAATTGACACACAAGTAACACTCTAAAGTGGTAGTCATTTTGTGTTGTTTCAACACCTCATTTTTTGCTGCGTAGGGAGTCATCTTTATGCTGTCCGTGCCTCACATCCAGTTAAGTATTAATTGAACCAAAGGTAATGAATATTTTTTTATCCGACTTCCTTGCAACGTTTTGTTTTCGTGAGATTGCTTATTTTTTTCTAATTTTCCGAAAAAATTTCCGCTGGTTATAGTACCGAAAGGAAGCATTTCTATACCGAGGTTCCGACTTCCTTGCAACGTTTTGTTTTCGTGAGATTGCTGATTTTTTTCTAATTTTCCGAAAAAATTTCCGCTGGTTATAGTACCGAAAGGAAGCATTTCTATACCGAGGTTAATCTACACAGTAAAAAATGGTTGTGTTAATTCAGCTCTATTTTAACACAGGGCAGTGGTTCCAGCGTGACTGCCACTACGCGCTGTTAATTTAATATAGACCCTGCAGTGTTGGCGTTTAACACAGGGAGTGTGTTACATTTTTAACACACAACCGGTGTTGAGCGGTGTTAAATTCGGATCTGTGTTAGTATTTTCGGTGTTGATTCGACCCATGTCAGTGTCGGTAGTGTGGGGAAAAGTGTTGAGTGTTACTTGTGGCGGGGTTGCATCAACACAAAGAAAGTAACACAGTGTATAGTGTGTTAATATTACACCATGTATCAATATAACACAGTCCCTGTGTTATTTAAACATCATTTTCTTATTTCAACACACAATCTCTGTCATAATTCAAGGTCAAAACCGTATAAGTAACATCGTTTTAGTGTTAATTCAACACTCCCTGTGTTAAAATTCAAGGTCAGACCACCAGATTAACACCGTTTTTTGTGTTAGTTCGACTCCACTTCTGTGTTACTACGTCATCTATTTCGGTGTTGATATACCTCTGTGTGCGGTGTTGATGTAACCATGTGTTGGATAAACTTATGGTGTGCATGCTTACGCTTACTGAAGATTCTAATTTTAAAATAAGAATAGTAAACTACGGAACACTTCATTTAGAAAATCTTCATTAAATGTTTTGTCATCCTCCCCAACATTTATTGTGAAGTATTTCTTGATGGTACGAAACACAACCTTCACCTATCACCATCTTGAATGATAGCAAACTCTTACCTATATCCTTATATGTTTGTCTCTTAATCATATTTCTGTTTGTTTTCCGACATTTTTGAACAATAGTCCCCGATATTGACTGATGAGCTCTAGTACAGAGTAGAAGTGACACAGTAATGTTGTTTCTCGCTGTTGACATATTTCTTCAGAAACATTATGTAAAACAATTGAGAACACATCGCGCGGTTTGCATGTTGAAATTTTGCGAATACCTGGATTTGTTTAAGTATTTCTCTCTACTGTGTTTGTCTGTAGATTCAGTACATAAGCCTTTATAATTAGATGCACAACATATTTGGCAATCATGCAGAAAACAACACCGAAGATTCTACACTTGTGTTACTTTAACACATAGGCTGTGTGTCATTTCAACCATCGGCATTTGACACAACTCCAAATGGAGAGCGAGTTGTTCTAACCACCTGTTTGTGTTATATTTTAACACAACCGTGTTAACACGTAGACATGTCGTTGAAATAACACAACGATTTTTTTACAATTTACTTTTCTGTCTTGACTTGATGCTACGAATCACCCTTCAAACATTATCGGTGTTAATTAGAGATACCCTGTATACAGTGATGCAATGCTAATTTCTTAGGTGGGTATACGCTCTATTCCTTGTTACACACACACACAAACATATACATATATGGGGTGGAAAATAGACAGGAAAACATGCTGCAAAAGCAAGTTTATTACACCGAAGTCGAAAGGGGCGTCCTTTCCGAGTTATGAGAGCGGGGAAGTGCTGAAAATTAAACTTTGAGTATTAATAGCGCAAAGACTAATAGAGTTAGCAGAAGCAATGTGGTGAATTTCAGAGGAAACCTTACTTGTATTTTTGAAAAATGCCACATTTAAAATGTTCGGGAAATTAGGCAAGATTTCAATAAACCTTGCCCCATTCAATCCACAGTAATCAATAAGACCTTCACTTAATTTGTGAAGTTCTGTATCTACTGGCGCCGTTCACACAAATGTAATTCCAATAATAATAATAATAATAATAATAATAATAATAATAATAATAATAATAATAATAATAATAATAATAATAAATGGTTAAGAAGGTGTGAAAAAGCCTTTGCAGATCACCTATCCTAAGAGAGGTTTTTCTTCATTTGCACCAGGCAAATGTCGGAATGGTACCTAACTTGTAGGCCCAGAGTAGTCTCCTATCTAATGCCTGTAGCGAAGGAAGTTATTCCTCTGATATCTTTGTCATCAACAACCTTTGTAACAAGCATAACAACCTTTATAATTCTAGCAAGTCTTCTCAGGCTATCAGTCAGATGAAAGTATTGGCATCCGACAATTCGAATGTAATTATTCCATTCATCTTCGTTTTCTCTCCCAAAGGAGGAAGGGACGTCTAGCCTTTAAACGGCTACTTTGTCCAATGAGTATATTTTCTGTTAATGTGTTTATTGCGGACAGAATGTTCTGGGAGTTAAGGTAAAGGGGTCTGGGGTCTATTATATTTTGTGTAGGTAGGATTTTATACTGAAGGCAGGCTTAATCATCTTAGGTAGTTTTGAATCATATCCTCCAAGATAATCTAGATCGAACGCCCATACACGCGAAGAACAAGCAAAGCGCACAACATGGAATTCAATTGAAAAACTTATTATTATTTTCATGTTTTCCGAGATTGGTTATAGTTTCGATTATTGTTTCCGAGTTTTCTGTGATCTTTGCTTAATCGAAATTTTGCTTGTAGAAATTTGATTCTACTTATCTGTTTGCGAACCTTTTGTTAAGGTGTCTTATGAAATCTTCTAGTTTTGTAACGTTGCATATACGATACGCTTCCTTCATTTCTGTATATTCTCTGGTCATTCTGACCCAGAATCTTTCTGTGCATTGTAGTTGCTGTACATCGTGAAGTTTAAAGATTCGGGAGCCATATGTTAAGTTTGCTCCTATTACTGTTTATATATCCTGTTATTTATGTTGGCTGAAGCATTTTTGTTGATATTGATATATCAACAACATAATATTGATTATTTTATTGAAGATGCCCTCCGTGGTTCTTTTAAAATATTTATTAGATCCTGTGTTTCGTCTTCGTGCAGTAGCGTGAGAGTACTACCCATGTTAGGATGTTGTCCTGTAATATTTTTAATTCAGTTTTAATCTGTTCGAATATGTCATTCAGTAGACTGGGTTTGAGTAATTCATCATCCTTAGGCTTCTCACTACTGTGGTTCCTATTGTTCATGTTTTATATATTGCAGTGTTGAGATTTTGGTGTTAAGTAATGTGATTACCTTTTTAATCTGATTGTCAGCGTTCTGGAATGGTCTGTCTGGACATCGGTTACTTTTGGTTCTCTGATTATTAACTTTACAGGTGATCAGTGAGGTCTCTTTTAATTCCAGCAATCTCTCCATATGCTGGGATGTTCCTAACAATGCACGTGAAGGTTGCTTGTTGTGGCCGTTTGTCAGAGTTGTTGATTTTCACATAGTCGTTTGTGTTCCATTGTGCATGTTTTCCCAAATCTGTTGCTTGGAATCCGTTTAGAAACCTTCTCTTGTCCGTCTTACTTTCAAAGATTATATTCACCCATTTATTGCGGTTTAGGTTATATACAGTCACTCTTGTATTGGGAAGTCGTTGTGTAATCGCTCTTTTCAGGGCCAATGGGCCTGTCTTCTGTGGGTCTGCAGTAAAAGTGGCCACTGTATTTTTCTTTGTGACTGTCTGTTGATTGTTGAGTTTCTTTCTAATTACGATGTGTAGTTGTTTACCTGGATAACACTATAGCATGGTTTTCTCTCTATAGCATTGTTTTCTTCTTGTTCATCTTTACATCTACCCTTTTCTTGGATCTTGTCTTGGTTATACGATCATTAGTGAGTGTGGTTTTATGGGCATATCTGTGCAGCAACAGTTGTTCTCAGCCAATTTTTGAGTATTTCTTTTTTCTTTTTGAGTATTTTTTGAGTATTTATCTAGTAAGTGAGCAGTTGTTTCGATCGCGCGGTGTAGGTGATTTCGCGGCATTAGAATAGCTATAGACGGAGTTAGGTGATCCCGTAGCTGGAGAGAAGATAGCTTCTGGGCACATGTCTTCTTTAGAAGGTGGCTCCCTCTCAGGAGTGTTTTGCGTCGACTTCTCTGACGCTAGATGAACTCTATTTTTTGGTTGGTCTTCTACGTGTAACATCTCTTGACTATTTCTGCTTAGAAGGCTTCTACTCCTTGCGTTCCGTCGCGTTTTCATATTTCCTTTGTCTAATCCTGAGTGGGTCTGAAAAGAGCCTTAACATTTTGTCGCTCTTCTTCCAGAAATTTCCAAGGTGGATAGGTGTTTGTGTGTTTTCTTAGTGTAAGCAGTTGGTTAGGTATAACACCGCAAGGTATCTAAAGCTACGATGTTTAGGTGTGAGTGCATATAGTGTTTTTGAGCGTAATTAGAGCGTCGTCCAATTCGGATATAGCTTAATCTAGTTGCTCCCCGACTGTCGGCAAGGCTGTACATGCAAAAGTGTATACTCTAAGCTCGGTCTCTCAAGAGGAACAGAGGAGCAAATATTTAAACATCTCTCTTCTGTTTGTTTAACGTCAATACTGTCGGGAAGGGAAAGGTGGCTCTAATAAGAGGCGGATCGTACTATTCTCATAAGACGGCCATCTCTTAGTCAATCGCAACAGTCAATTTTCTTTCCGATATAAGTCGACATAGTGCGGTCACTTATCCTGCTGCTGCTTGCTTCCATACACTTGCACTGCTCCTGTACGCTGTAGACGATAATACTTCTGCGGTCGCGTGGACTGCACCTTGCCTCCCTCTGTCCTTAGACCACTTCATTATGATGAGACCGGAGATGTAGGCATGTATATTTGATATTTGGTATTTGGTAGGTATGTACATTTGGACTAGGGCGGAGCTATGATTGGGTGCTTGCGATTGGCCGACAGAAATGCTGACTTCCGGTTGGCAGAGGGATGCTGACTCCTCATTGGCAATTTTGTGGCTACGAGAAATGACTTCGTTGAATATCTTTTTTTTGTTCCTAAAAATGACCAACCACATAGGACTGAGTTGAAACCCATTGTCTCTATTGAGACTGTTCCTTTCACGTGAAATAGCTATGGCTTTCTTTATTATTCTGTCTCAAAAATTACTGCACACGACTACTATGGTGGTATGTGTAAAATCAATTCCGTTCTTTGCATCGTTGTTCTATTGTACCTCCAGTTTTTCCTAAGTATGATCTGCCACATCCACATGATATACGATATACATCAGTAGTGCGAAAGTGAAGGTTGTCTTTCACCTATTTGATTAATGATCTGATCTTGGCTGGAGGTTTATGAGTAACTCTTATACCATGTCTGGCAAGGCAAGTATTCTGCTGAGTTTACCAGAGATGCAGTCAATGAAAGACAATACTGTAGTAGAGAAATAAACCTCTCTCTTACTTTTTGATCGCTTTGTGTTGGGAGAACGGCCCTTTTTGTAGTCATGTTGATATCTGTAAGAATGTAGTCATTCTTTTGTAGCGTCGAGCGAAGATGATTGAATTCCTCTTGTCAGTTTCCTGGTCATTTACGGAGACTGTTCTCTATGACAAGGTGTTTAGCACTGTAAGATGTTGAGAATTGTGATGAAAGCTGATTGCGTTGAGGTGAAGATCAGTATGTGTCGGGTTCCTATGTACGTTATAGGAAATATATAAATAAATATACTTATGACTTTCTCTGAAGTAGTAGCTGGCAAATTAACATATTCTTTGGATTTTTCTACGCTATTTCTCGATATCTTTGCTTTAATATTTTCATCAACGGAATTTATAAAGGTGTTGTCTCTTTTCCATTTTAACCACTTTTCTAGCACCTTCTTGGGTATCTTGCACATCGCGAAGCAACTCTTAATTCGTCAACCCAGAAAGAAAGTTCAAACACTTGGAATCGAATATATTCTTTACTGAAATAATCAAAGATTGCTGTGACATGCACATAGGGAACAAGTCTTTCCTGACTTGTTGTTTTCTAACCTCCCTTCCTTTTAACAAATTTTCTTCAAATACTTTTTTGTCTCAATGAAACCGAAACAACAAGAAAATGTTTATTTTTACCTCCTCCTATTTTGCTCAGTAGGTTGTGGGAAAACTACTGCTACAGTACTAGCTACTGAGTATTTATAGAACTCAATTGCCGCTTTCTTTGATGCCAATTGCGGGTACAAATGAACACTATTAATCCAAAGTTCGCTGTTGTAGTTGATGGTATTGGGAACAACGGTGAATGCTTCAAACTAGACTACCGATAGGCCAGATGTTTTGTTATTTTTTGTGGAGGCCGACGATTTCTTGGCGCAAATGTATTCATTTAATTTTCTTTTAACCCTTGGATTAAAGTAAAGTCCACATTTTTCCAGAACCTCCTTCGGCGATTAGGAAGGAGCTGGTTCCATCCCATATTGCCTCGCTCAAATTGTATCCCATTTGCAGACTTTGAATTTGGATTAAAGACGGCATGAAAACTGTGGTAATTCCTATGTCAAAACAGAAAAATTTCAATGTCACTACATGAATATAGGCTTTATTCCTCACCCTCAACTCTATCTCCCACTGATCTTTGAAAACAAAAGTTTTAAGAGTTTCGAAGGAAAACATTTGGAAACAGCTTGGATTTATATAATAATACCAGAGGTCAGCTTTCAGAAGGTAGCGACAGCGCATCTGACATGTTGAGGAGAACACACTTCAATTTCAGAATGGTTTTTTCTATTATAGAAGGAATTCTGGGAAAACTCGACTCCCAAACCCCGTAAACACAAACATTTTAAAAGAATTTATACATCATTCATGGCAACAGCCTGACGACCAGCCGTTTAGTGCAATTTTTGTTTTGAAATGCAGTACATGAAAAGCAGTTGTTTGTTCCAATGAAGTGAATACACTATGGATCGATTGTAGCGTATACTCGTGTACTTCCTAAATTTTGGGTGGCTATACGATAGTTTCCAAAAATTAGAGGTGAGTATACGCCGTATACCGTCGTATACCCTCCATTACATCCCTGCCTGTATAAGATGTGAGATGCAACGTTATATTTGTGGGTTTTGAAGGATGAGTTCTGAGTAATGTACAGGGTTAGCCTAAAAGAAATAGACAATTTTAGTGGCCCCCAAAATGAAGAGTTTTAATGACATGGTAACATAACTTACATGAGTTGTAAGGTACATCTGGAAGTTTTTGTGGTACAACTATAGATGTTCTAAGTGTGATCCTTTGGCTACACGGGAAACATATCTAGTGTGTAGCCTAATTCTTCCCAAACACACATCAAAGTCTGACTGTTCAGCAATGCAACAGCATCTCTGATTCGTTCTTTCAGTTGCGTCAGACTCTGAGGCAGGGACAACATACGCTTTATCTTTTAGGAAACCCAACAGAAAGTAATCACACGGTGTGACGTTTGGACTTCGTGGTGGCCATTGAGTCATAGCCATGTTCTCATCACTTGAACGGCCAATTCACCGCCTAGGAAGAAGTTCATCACGGTAACCCCTTACATCGGTATGCCAGTGTGGTAGGGATCCATCCTGCATAAATATGAAATTGTCACTATCTTCTTCAAGTTATGGCATCAACTAAAGTTGCAACATGTGCGAGTCGTTCTTCAGGTAATTGTTTCTTCTTGGAAAAAGAACGGTCCATACACCTTTTTGGGCGATACAGCACAAAACATGTTAACCTTTGGTGAGTCCCTAATCTGCTCCACGATCTCGTGAGGGTTTTCATTTTCCCATATACGCACGTTATGTTTGTTTTCGACACCACTAATGTGAAAGGTTGATTCGTCCCCAAATGTAAGCAGCTGAAGGAAGTCATATTTTTCTTCACATAGTTTGAAAGAACACACTGTAATCAGCACATTAACAGTGTTTTTATATTTAAGTTGCATACTAAATTTTTGCAATATTATGGGAATAATTAATCTTTTAATTAGGACGATTTTCATATTCATTTTATATGATTTGCATATGTAGCAGAGGGAGCAGACTTAATACTAGTATTTTGTGTTTATATATGGTTTGTGTAGCAGATTTAATCAGATGTATTGGACATCAGGACAGGATATGATAATAGGGACAGCGATATTTCGATACGATTTGCATATAATAATATAGAAAGATATAACATTTGAGTTTGAAATACGCTAGTGTTTGCTTTTCGTCGAGGTAGAGAAGCCCTCAGAAAAAAAACTTCAAGAAAGCTTGCTTCTCTGCTGGGGCTTTGTCTGACTAAAGCTTGGGTGTTTACAGTTATCCATTGTAGCCACCTTATTTTGGTATAATAACCCAAGAGATTCAAACTTTGACTATAAGCAGAGATAGATACAGTTCCTGGTGTGTTATTTGTGAGGAACATACACTGCTTCTATATAGACGGCAACTCGATGATCACAATGAGTTCGAAGCAAACGAAATTTTAGCGTGTCCGTGGCAAATCGACGACACAATAGTGTGTGAATTTGGTTAGCCACACCTTATTTTAGCGTCCCAGATTCAAGATGTGTCGCTTTGCCAACGAACTTCTGACTGGCTGGAGAAGTTGAAAATTTTGAAATTCTGGAAGAGTCCACTTTGGTCCTAGATGTAATAATTCAGAAACACCCGTTAGATGTCTCCGGTGTGTAATAATTTTCGTCTGCCTTCCCCAGCATGTTCTGCTACAAGAGTATGTTTTAGTATAGCGTAAATAAACTTTCTGGATGAATCCGTACTATTTAGATATATTTTAAATCGTTATTATGTTTGTTATGAAAGTAATGGCTTGTACTAATAACAATCAGAAGCCTGGTAGATGGTTTTGGGAGGTGACATATGGGAAAAACACAAACCTTAGTTTATTTTTTTTAAAAAAAAACACCTCCACCCATATACAAATGCTGGAAGCTAAGAAAGGAACCCTCGTCTTAAGAAACAATCCTCGTTTACAGGTGTCAGTTAATGACAGCCCTTGAGAGGCTGTCCACACATTAAGTAATATGTATATTTTGCTTATGTTAGTTCATCTAAGCTGATAAACAATTTTAAAACTAAAAAACACTAAAAGTAAACAGTGTAGGTTCATGCTACCCCAAACGTCACTTGGACAAGAGTTTGGGTGATTCATCACCAGGTGGCAGCAGATGTCACGACAGGTCGGAGTGCATGGCCGGTGACGAGATTGCTAATTTTTTTTAGTTTATTTAAACATTGTGAATTAATTCAATACAGTGCTAGTGAGTGACGTATCTCAAAGTAAAGCTTATTAAACAAGCTACCAAATGAATATAGTGGCGTTAAACACTTTAATTGGGGTGAGCTACAAAGTGATGAAAATTAAGCAAACTTGTTGAGTTTTAAAACTAAGTAGGTCACAGGTAGGCTTCCTGTGAGGGTGGAACCTTCCCCACCTATGTTGTTTGAAATTGCTGGAAGTGGTTTGACCCGATGAGGAGTTCTGAACGAACAATGAACTTCCGTTTGGATAAAACCAAAGAGGTGAGGCAACTCAAGGCAGTTGTTTGATAGATTTGGTGGTACACACATCGTGTGCCACAAGTTCGGTTTTGAGTGGCAGTTTTACTTGACCGTTGAAGTGAGTCTAAAACTTGAAACATGGTGAGCGTGTGCTAAGCTCAGGAGAGCATGCTATGTTATTCTTAGTGAATTTTATAGAGCAAGTACTGATCCATTGATACTCACAAACTTAGTGCGTTAGTTATTTTCCTGCACTGTGACCAATGTTTCGATACAGTAAATTCTCAGATCGAATCTACAGCATCGTACCCGCGTACAAGAGACTGAGTACAAAATAGCCTTGTACACGTAGGGACTAAGTTAAAGTCTACGACATATTAAATTGTATATAGTTATTTCTTTCGTCACCATGTATATATATATTCATTTATTAGTGCTTCGTGTATATAGTTATATTATTCATGTGATTTATTGTTGCTGCGATCGAGCAAGACTTTCCAGTGCAAGTCTAATTAATAGCACTATGCTCAAAAGTACAACCGCCACTCTCGCCACTGGTGTAGTGAGACACAGAGGATATTAATGACAGACCCCTGAGGAAGCGAGGAAGGCAGAGATCCAGGGATCCAGAGGAAGAGGTAATCCGGCAACCCAATCCTGCGTTTTCCATCAACTATAGGGAGCTGAAGGAATCAGCGGTGAGGTGGAGAAGAATCGGAACACAAATAGATGTACACTGCAAGAAAGAAGACTTCAGTGAAAGTGTTAAAATAGCGTGCACGAACGGTATCATAAGCGAGAACTCCGCTTCACTATCAGTGTAAATCAAAATTTAAAATTATATTTTTTCTCTCTCTCTTCTCGTTTTCGTGTCTGCGCGCGAGTGCGTTGTCAAAATGTATTCTCACACTTGAAATGCTCAATAAGATTAAAAGGATTGAAGCAAAATTTTTGGAAAGTGTTCCCTTGTCATCACCCAACTTTGCCGTCAGGTATGTGTTAAAATTTTCTGTTCTTATGTTTTCTTTTCAGGCCAGATGCCAGGATTGTATATAAACCGTGAATCTGCTGGGCATGTTTCATGTTAAAGTGAATAATTTTCAAACTCAGGTTGGATGTTAAAACTGCGCGTACCCTGTAATCTAGAGTTTAATGTTGCATATCTTCTAAATTATCTTTCAAAATTTTGTTTTCTATACTTTAGACTCTACCGACTGACATAACTTCATTTGTTTAAACTTTGTGAGTGGAAGGGTACGCATAATTAACGTAATTATTAGCTTGTGTGTGATGTCTCCTCCCACATTATCATTTTACTAAATTAATTAATTATCTAATTTTCACATCACATACATTAAAATCTTTCCCCCCGTTCACAAAGAACTTGCCTGCCGTTCGCGTGGGGCACGGCACACACCAACCTGAGTGTTACATTTGTATTAATGCCCCTTGTAAAGTTTGTTTTGGTTAATTAACGTTGTGGCAGTAAAGTAAAGTTTTAAGTTTTTCATTTGTTTGTTTATTTTGAGTATCATGCCACAACGAGAGAAGAAAATTACTCACGGGATTCACGGATATTAGGACAAGCCAGACGCGAGTCAGTTATTTGTTTTTCTTTCAGGTTGTCGCGTGAAGCCATCCAGAAAGTTTAAGATTTGTTTGTGTATTTACTTATTGTCGCGTTAGGTGTATTATTGCTTTTGTGTTTTTTTATGTGCAGTTTGAAAGTGTTTCGAATCTTTAGAACCTTTTGGAGGGGAATAAAATTTAGAGAAGTGCTAGGCACTTTAGAGAATATTTTTTTTTATCATTATTGGTGTAATACATCTATGGTACTAACGCGAAGTAAAACTAGAGCAATGGAGGGACCCGCAGACAACAGTTTTGTACAACAAGATGAATTTGCGCAGGTTATAGAGTTCCCGTCGGAGTCTCAGGACACCGTAGGAGATAGGACTAGTGTTGTAAATACTTCTCTCCAGGAAGTAGTTCCGCCTGGAGAAAGTACCGTACACACGGAAAGAGTTAATGAATCGGAGCAGATCAGGGAACCGATTCCGTCCACCTCCGCGCAAGTCACTAATATAGTAACTGACCCGTGTCTCGCGTCATTGTTTACGATGCTTAAGGAGATTTCTGGTAAATTAGAGACCCAAGAGAAGAAACAAGAGAAAACATTGTTAGAAATTTCGGAGAAAGAGGAGAAATCCCTTTTAGAAATTTCAGATAAATTAGAAAATCAGGAAAAGGCACAGGAACGGTTACTGTTAGAAATTTCCGAGAAGTTAGAAAAACACGAACAGAAGCTTGAGAAGCAGGAAAGGGCACAAGAGAGGACGTTAGAAGAGATTGCTCACAGGCAGGAGAACGCTAGTAGAGTTATGCTAGATAGGTTGGAAGCTGTGGAGAAGCAAATTACTGCCAGTTTCAGGCAGGAAATGCTTCAGAATGTCTCAGAGCTGGAGGCCAGGATTGATTCCTCAGAGGAAGCTCTTGATTCGAGGATCACAGCATCCTGCCAAGAGCTGAAAACTTCTGTTGAGGCCACAGAAGAAAGAGTGAACCAATTAGAAATCACGACCGAGAATAGGATAGGTGAAATCTCAGAGGTCCTTGGTTCTTATCTCGCACAGGTCTCTCGAGATGTCAACCATTTACATGGTGACGTGGAGAGAGTAGGCGAGAACGTAACCGCTATGTCGAGCGAAGTAGACCGTGTAAAGGCCAATATGGAGAGTTCTGTAGGGCACTTACAATCAAAGCTAAGACGTGCAGAAATGAAATGGGAGGAACAGTTGGAACTATTAAGGGAGTCGGTGCGTGAGAATAGTTCCAACTGTCAAAACACAGCCTCTGTCTCACATGATGGAGTTGACACGCCGGTCGCTGGGCCGAGCCACGCGAGACAGTCCCCTGAGCTCTCGAGACGAGAGAGTTCAGATGAGCAAGCTGCCCCTCCCACCAACAACAATAACAACAACAATAACAACGGTACTGTGTCTACATGTCAGGTTGTGTCTGCCCTGGGGTTGCTTCATAGAGATTTGTCTCTCACCACTTTTTCTGGGACCGAATCAGAGGTGCAAGCTCATAACTTCCTAGTAGAACTCGAAAACTACTTTGATCTAACTGGGGTTCCGGAAGAGAGGCGTCTCGCATTTTCCTCCCACTGTTTTCGAGGGATATCAAGACAATGGGTACAGGTCACGATAGGGAAGTGCCGGAACTATCAGGACCTTGTAAAGCATTTCAGGGAAGCATACTTGAGCCAAAAGAAGCTAGCCAACCTCCGTGCCTGTATTTTAACGTCGAGATTCGAGACACGGGGCAGTAAGAAACCTACAGAGTACCTGTTGGAGTTACTCCACGCGAACAGTATTCTCGACCCCCCTTTGCCACCCCAAGTATTGTTAAGGGTATTGCCGAGACAATTGCCGTTCTCCATCTATAGATGCATAGTTTCCTCGAAACCACGCTCTATAGATGAGTTGCTAAGCATAGTAGGTGAGCTGCAGTCCACCTACCAGCCACCGAATTCAAATAGCAGGAGGGGAATCAATTCCCTTACGATCGAAGAAGAAGAAGAAGCAGGGCGCTCTTCCCCTCCACCAAGGAACAGTAGGCCGAGTAACCCCACGAGAAACAGGAGGTTCCATAGGGACACTGGACCTTATCAGGCTAGGGGTAAGAGGAGAGGCTATAACAATCGAGACGGCAATCAAAACGGTAATTGGCGTTCGAGAAACTCCAATGGTCGATCTCGTAACGATGGAGGGTCTCGAACTGGGAACAGTAACAACAGAGGCCAAAGGCGAGGTAGGAACCGGGGTCATGGTAATACGCAGCAGCGAGACAATAATCGAAACAGTGACTATGCTGCAGAGGTAAACGAGCTCCGTGTTCACGAACAGAGGGCTACTCAGTCCACAAGACAAGTCTCGTCTCGTGGCAATTCCCGTTCGAATAGCCCAGGGAATAATACGAGAAACTGAGGACTGTCCGCATGTTCTCAGGACGGTCACATGAATACTAGCGTGCTGGATATTCTAGGAGAACCGGCGAACTTAAATACTGGGAATATGCGTATTAGTAACGTTGAACATATTCATGTATTAGAAGAAGAAGAAGAAGAAGAAAGTTGTGAGACAAATGTAAAAATCGTTGACACCCGAGAATGATGACTGTGAGACATGTAAGAGAATTATTGGCACCACACATTTCAATCGTGTAGGAAGCGACGACATTCGTCATACAGAAATTATGTTTTTGAAAAGAAATGGGGACAAAATTAAAATTGATAGAAATTTGTTCGATGAGACGAATGCGATTTTTAGAGATTTATTAGAGACGTCTACTGAGAAATTACCTACGAATAATTTAGTAACCCTACCGGAAGTAGAAGTAGGCTTGTTTGACAAAAAAGTTCTGGCATTGTTGGACAGCGGGGCGAGCATCTCGGCGATATCGCTCCAGTGTTGGGAAATGATACGACAGCGTGACCCCCCACCAGCGTTTATAAAATCCTCCAATATACGTGTCAGTTCTGCATTCGGTCGTTCCCTTGCATCGATCATTGGTCAGGTGTTATTAGAAATAATTATTGCGGGAAAGGAGTTCTATACTTCAGCAATAATTGTGAAAGGGCTGAACCGTGAACTCATTATAGGTTCAAAGTTTTTCGTAGAAAGTAGGGCAATATTAGACTATGAGAGGAACGTCCTTTTGTTAAATCACCCCCTCCATATAGAAGTTTCTTTTCGAGAAATAGAGGTCGAAGAAGAAGAGCTCGTTATAAGAAAATTATCCTGGGAGTTCGAAGATGATGTGGTTGATTTGTGTAATCCCACTGTAAGTAGTATGTGCGCGTCGAGGATAGGACCGCTGACTACGCCGCAGTTCGCGCGAGAGTCTGCAGAAGGATGCCACCAGCGTGAGTTGGCTACTCTGCGCAGCCGGTTGGATGATGGGAAATTCCCAACCACAGCCGAACTTGCAAATGTTGTATACTCGCCACAGGAGTGGGCGAAGGTTCGAACCCAGGCTACACCAAATGACATTAGAGACCATGTCGAAAAGTTCACTGATTTCAGTGGGGATGAAAAACAGAAGTTGTACGCGGTGCTCTACAAACATAGGGAAATCTTTGACGAGAAGCCCGGTACAGTGAAGAACTACCACCACACGATAGAAGTGACAGATGACCGACCAATGAAGACCCGAATGTACCCGTACGCGTTACGTCACAGAACTGCTGTTACGAACACTATAAATCGATGGATGGAGTGGGGAATCATAAAGAAGCATCCCACTTCTTATTTGAGTCCGCTTGTCATAGTACCAAAGAAGAATGGGTCACTACGTATATGTCTAGATGCCCGTAGGCTCGGGTCCATTACGCGTTGCGAATTCGACCAGCCGATCCCTGCACTTAGCACTCTTCAAGACCTTTGTGAAAGACGTTGGTTCAGTAGCATTGATGCAGTGGATTCTTTTCAACAAATCCTCGTAGAAGAAAATAGCCAGAAATATTTGGGTTTCCTGCACGATGGAATAACATATATTTTCAAGAAATTGCCATTTGGCACGAAGCAGAGCTTAGCTTCATGTGTGCGTGCGATCAATACCATTCTCGGAGATGAGTGTCGCGATTTCTGCGGCCATTATGTGGACGACATTACGTTATCGTCATTTTCTTTTGAGGAGCACATGCGCCATCTAGATGTAGTCTTAGGAAAGTTAAAGTCAGGAGGTCTCACACTAAGACTTAAAAAGTGTCAGTTTGCGCGACGTAGGATTTCGATATTAGGTTATGATCTCTCGCCTGCTGGAATTGAGAAGTCACAGGAGAAACTAGAGAAGGTTATGGAGTTCAGAAAGCCCAGAAATGTCAAAGAGTTACGAAGTTTTATTGGGTACTGCCAATTTTATAAAATATTCAGTACGCAGTATTGAGAAATTTTGTATCCCTTATTCCAGTTGCTAAAGAAGGGAGTGAAATTTAAATGGCTTCCATGTCATGACGAAGCGTTTCAAAGGATACGTGAAGTCTTTAGAGAAAAAGTAGTGCTAAAGAAGCCACTCCCTGACAAACAGCTAATCTTGGAATGCGATGCATCCGACGTCAGCTGTTCGTCACATCTTTATCAATTGGATGATGACGGTGAGGTCCGTGTAATTGGGATGACGTCACGCATCTTCAATGCTGCAGAAAGGAATTATGGTATTTCTGAGAAGGAAATGGCAGGAGTGATAGATGGGGTCAACAAGTTTAAGCACTATTTAGTTGGAAATCATTTTAAAATTCGCAGCGACCACCAATCTATTCGTTTCTTGCTATTATGTAGGTTAACTTCACAGCGTCTTATGCGTTGGGTCCTTACTTTGAGTATGTTGTCATTCGAGTTCCAATATGTGAAGTCAAAAGACAACCTTAGTGATTACCATTCTAGGTACCCACCAAATACAGGTGTGCAGTTCGATAAGGCAAAGAAGCTTGTTCTGCATGAGTCTCTCATGACCATTCTGACTCACATTCCTAGTCAGATGAGAGAATTGATTGCAGTGTTGCCAGAGCTGCAAACATCTGACCCTGTATTTGGCGACGTCAAGAGAAAACTGCAGTCAGGAAAACTCTGGGAAAACCGCCAGTGAACATCACCAGTACTTACTGTGAAATGGACGGCTATGTAAACGTGACCGGTCTGGTTTACGGATTTGCATACCGGAAGTGCTTGTGCAGCCATTGTTGGAATACTACCACAATGAGCGAGGACATCTGTCTGCTAGTAAACTCGTGCCGATGGTAACAGAGTACTTCGTATGGCCAAAGATGAGAAGTGCCATCAAGAAATTCTCAGCTTCATGTGGTTTGTGCCAGAAAGCATCCCCCCACACGTACCGTTCGGGACCACTGAATCCAGTTTTAGTGCCCCGTCCGGGGTATATGATATGCTTGGATTGGCTCGGGCCTCTCTCCTCGGGGGTAGGCAACGTGAGCTACATTCTGGTATGTGTGGATGTTTTCTCGAAGTTGATTGGATTATACGCTTGCAGAAGAGCCACCACAGATACAGCGTTGAAGAAGCTAAAGGAGTTCCTGAAACTGTGCCCGTCCCCCGAGATCATCTTGACTGACAACGGGACAGTTCTCAAGCTCAAAGTGGAAGAAGGAACTCTCGGACTTAAACCTTAAGCCCATCTATAGTACACCGTACTATCCTCAAGGAAACATGGCCGAGGTGGGTGTGAAATCGACAGTGAGAATGTTAAGAAAACTGTGCCACGACAAGCAGAAAGAATGGCCCAAACATCTAGAGAAGATAGAAAAGTGTCTCAACTCAAGCATACATCTGTCGACTGGTTTGAGTCCAAATCAAATGCACCTGGGAGAATCACCTTCAAGAGAATTGGCCAAATTATTTGAGATCCCAGAAATAGAGAGACACAAATCATTACAGTACTACGCAGAGTTAGCAGCACGAAATTTGAAGAAGTCTGCACAGCGGAGAAAGAAGGCCTTTGATAAACGTCGCGAGCCAGCGCGTTTCGAGGTTGGAGAACTGGTACTGGTCAGAGCTTTTCCCAAGTCTGACGCTTTCTCGGGCATAACCAAGAAGATGCTCCTCCTTTACACGGGACCTTACGCGGTCCTTTCCACATCCAGCAACAATGTGTGTATTCTCGGTGATCCTGAGACGAAAGAGATAAAAATGAAAAGAAACGTGTTCCACTTGAAGAGGTATGGTCAGCGCGAAGCAGTGCCTCAGCAGGATACAGCTGATCCGATGACGTTGTGAAAGAAGAAAGGTAAACAAACCGCGTCATCCAGGAAGGAAAACTGAACGATCCCTCACTCATGGTCGCACCTCTCCAAAGCTGGCAAGAGAGAGTAGTTGCGCTGAGTGTTGTTTTGTATATAGATAGGTTGTGTATTGTTTATGTTGTTTTGATAACTAGTTTTTTCTTTCTTTTTCATTGTTGTGTGAACATATCTACATAGGTTAGGAATATTTTGTTTAGCTTTAGGAATATACGGTTCATGTATGGTGTTTACGTAAAATGTATTGTCTCCACTTCTGAGAAAATACAACGATTAAGTAATTAACGCTTGCATTTCCTTAGGAGGGGAATAATGTAATCAGCACATTAACAGTGTTTTTATATTTAAGTTGCATACTAAATTTTTGCAATATTATGGGAATAATTAATCTTTTAATTAGGACGATTTTCATATTCATTTTATATGATTTGCATATGTAGCAGAGGGAGCAGACTTAATACTAGTATTTTGTGTTTATATATGGTTTGTGTAGCAGATTTAATCAGATGTATTGGACATCAGGACAGGACATGATAATAGGGACAGCGATATTTCGATACGATTTGCATATAATAATATAGAAAGATATAACATTTGAGTTTGAAATACGCTAGTGTTTGCTTTTCGTCGAGGTAGAGAAGCCCTCAGAAAAAAAAACTTCAAGAAAGCTTGCTTCTCTGCTGGGGCTTTGTCTGACTAAAGCTTGGGTGTGTACAGTTATACACTGTAGCCCCCTTATTTTGGTATAGTAACCCAAGAGATTCAAACTTTGACTATAAGCAGAGATAGATACAGTTCCTGGTGTGTTATTTGTGAGGAACATACACTGCTTCTATGTAGACGGCAAGTCGATGATCACAATGGGTTCGAAGCAAACGAAATTTTAGCATGTCCGTGGCAAATCGACGACACAATAGTGTGTGAATTTGGTTAGCCACACCTTATTTTAGCGTCCCAGATTCAAGATGTGTCGCTTTGCCAACGAACTTCTGCCTGGCTGGAGAAGTTGGAAATTTTGAAATTCTGGAAGAGTCCACTTTGGTCCTAGATGTAATAATTCAGAAACACCCGTTAGATGTCTCCGGTGTGTAATAATTGTCGTCTGCCTTCCCCAGCATGTTCTGCTACAAGAGTATGTTTTAGTATAGCGTAAATAAACTTTCTGGATGAATCCGTACTATTTAGATATATTTTAAATCGTTATTATGTTTGTTATGAAAGTAATGGCTTGTACTAATAACAATCAGAAGCCTGGTAGATGGTTTTGGGAGGTGACATATGGGAAAAACACAAACCTTAGTTTATTTTTTTAAAAAAAAAACACCTCCACCCATATACAAATGCTGGAAGCTAAGAAAGGAACCCTCGTCTTAAGAAACAATCCTCGTTTACAGGTGTCAGTTAATGACAGCCCTTGAGAGGCTGTCCACACATTAAGTAATATGTATATTTTGCTTATGTTAGTTCATCTAAGCTGATAAACAATTTTATAACTAAAAAACACTAAAAGTAAACAGTGTAGGTTCATGCTACCCCAAACGTCACTTGGACAAGAGTTTGGGTGATTCATCACCAGGTGGCAGCAGATGTCACGACAGATCGGAGTGCATGGCCGGTGACGAGATTGCTAATTTTTTTAGTTTATTTAAACATTGTGAATTAATTCAATACAGTGCTAGTGAGTGACGTATCTCAAAGTAAAGCTTATTAAACAAGCTACCAAATGAATATAGTGGCGTTAAACATTTTAATTGGGGTGAGCTACAAAGTGATGAAAATTAAGCAAACTTGTTGAGTTTTAAAAATAAGTAGGTCACAGGTAGGCTTCCTGTGAGGGTGGAACCTTCCCCACCTATGTTGTTTGAAGTTGCTGGAAGTGGTTTGACCCGATGCGGAGTTCTGAACGAACAATGAACTTCCGTTTGGATAAAACCAAAGAGGTGAGGCAACTCAAGGCAGTTGTTTGATAGATTTGGTGGTACACACATCGTGTGCCACAGTTCGGTTTTGAGTGGCAGTTTTACTTGACCGTTGAAGTGAGTCTAAAACTTGAAACATGGTGAGCGTGTGCTAAGCTCAGGAGAGCATGCTATGTTATTCTTAGTGAATTTTATAGAGCAATTACTGATCCAGTGATACTCACAAACTTAGTGCGTTAGTTATTTTCCTGCACTGTGACCAATGTTTCGATACAGTAAATTCTCAGATCGAGTCTACAGCATCGTACCCGCGTACAAGAGACTGAGTACAAAATAGCCTTGTACACGTAGGGACTAAGTTAAAGTCTACGACATATTAAATTGTATATAGTTATTTCTTTCGTCACCATGTATATATATTCATTCATTAGTGCTTCGTGTATATAGTTATATTATTCATGTGATTTATTGTTGCTGCGATCGAGCAAGACTTTCCAGTGCAAGTCTAATTAATAGCACTATGCTCAAAAGTACAACCGCCACTCTCGCCACTGGTGTAGTGAGACACAGAGGATATTAATGACAGACCCCTGAGGAAGCGAAGAAGGCAGAGATCCAGGGATCCAGAGGAAGAGGTGATCTGGCAACCCACTCCTGCGTTTTCCATCAACTATAGGGAGCTGAAGGAATCAGCGGCGAGGTGGAGAAAAATCGGAACACAAATAGATGTACACTGCAAGAAAGAAGACTTCAGTGAAAGTGTTAAAATAGCGTGCACGAACGGTATCATAAGCGAGAACTCCGCTTCACTATCAGTGTAAATCAAAATTTAAAATTATATTTTTTTATCTCTCTCTTCTCGTTTTCGTGTCTGCGCGCGAGTGCGTTGTCAAAATGTATTCTCACACTTGAAATGCTCAATAAGATCATTAAAAGGATTGAAGCAAAATTTTTGGAAAGTGTTCCCTTGTTATCACCCAGCTTTGCCGTCAGGTATGTGTTAAAATTTTCTGTCCTTATGTTTTCTTTTCAGGCCAGATGCGAGGATTGTATACAAACCGTGAATCAACTGGGCATGTTTCATGTTAAAGTGAATAATTTTCAAACTCAGGTTGGATGTTAAAACTGCGCGTACCCTGTAATCTAGAGTTTCATGTTGCATATCTTCTAAATTATCTTTTCAAAATTTTGTTTTCTATACTTTAGACTCTACCGACTGACATAACTTCATTTGTTTAAACTTTGTGAGTGGAAGGGTACGCATAATTAACGTAATTATTAGCTTGTGTGTGATGTCTCCTCCCACATTATCATTTTACTAAATTAATTAATTATCTAATTTTCACATCACATACATTAAAATCTTTCCCCCCTTTCACAACACTAAACTCTAAGCGTTACTGTTTGCTACTTTCACTGAGAAATTTTCAGTTATTGCAATCGATATGGTTAGAACTTGAGACTTGCATAGAATGTTCTAGACAGTCTTTTGAGGGATATCAAGCAGTGTGGAAATTGAAGCACTTCGAGGTGTGGGGGAGTTAGTGTAGGCCTAAAATATACTTGTACTAAGAATGTAGTCTTCCAGCAGTGGCGTATACTGGTTTGATGGCTTGGGCTACCACTAACCTTTATAACAGCTGTACATTATTATTATTATTATTATTATTATTATTATTATTATTATTATTATTATTATTATTATTAATAATAATAATAATAATAATATTATTATTATTGGACTTTAGTTTCCACGTTATTATACAATCTTCGAAATAAGAAAAACCTCACACTATCCTTTTATCAAGTAAATAAATATCATTTTCTCTCCACTAGCAAGTCCTATATTATCTTATTAGTATTACGGAAAAAAGATCGTACATTTCTATCTTTATTTGTTTCATGAAGTATCACTACATTTCGCAGTGGATAGATAGAAACCCTACTCACCAGAGCAAATCCCTAATAGCATGTTGGTTTGCAGCAAGTCTTTCACTATATTTGATTTTAACTTGGTAGACTTTCCGTGCACTGTACACCTGCTGCAGGCGTTTTGAAAGAGTTACCCGCAAATGTCGAATTTGATTTTCACTTGCTAGATTTTACTTGCCTCGAGGCTTGCTGCAACTTTGTAGCAAGTGTGTCAGTTCTAGTTTCTACCAACTAACTAACTAACTAACTCTATGGCCTATGGAACCCGGAGGTTCAGTGCCGCGTTCACAAAAGCTCTCCACTGACTTCTATCCTTAGCTAATTGGATCCAGTTTCTACTTTGTATTCCTATCTCTGCGAGATCCATCTTAATATTATCCTCCCATCTGCGCCTAGGTCTTCCTAATGGTCGTTTTCCTATGGGTCTACCAGTCAAGACTTTGAAAGCGTTTCTTCTTTCTTCCATTCTAGCTACATGACCTGCCCACCTAAGCCTCCTAGACTTGACGACCCTAACAATGTTGGGTAAATCGTATAAACTATGTAGTTCCTCGTTATGAAGCTTCCGCCATTCCCCATTCTCGTTCCTCTTGGGTCCGAATATTCTTCTCAGGATCTTGTTTTCAAATACTTTCAGTCTATGTTCTTCCCTCAGAGTAACCGACCATGTTTCGGAACCATACAGAACAACAGGCATGATTATCGTTTTATATATTTTAAGCTTCAAATTCCTCGACAGAATTCGCGACGACAAGAGATTTTGAACCGAATAGTAACACGAATTCCCTGCTTTTAGTCGACATTTAATTTCTTCGTGAATATGATTTTCGTCTGTTAATATTGATCCTAAATATTTGAAAGTATCCACTTTATCAAAAGTATTATTTAATATTTTAACGCCTCCACAATTTGCCGTATTACGGTCCCGACCAACAGGTGGCAAAAAAGTCTAATCTTAGAAATCTCCCCGCCAGGTCGCCATTTGTAGTAGGTGCGAAGTGTGTGAAGCATTAAAACAAGTGGATAATTAAGATAATTACGTAAGTATCCAGTATGCAGAAATAATTTATATTTTAAACGTGTATTGTTTGACAAAGTTGTTGAGGAAAATATACTGTGTGATTGTTCGTATACAGTAAATGTTCGGTTTGTAAAAGGCATGCAATGCAATGCAAGTATATATCTGTAGAAGACTTACTACACTCACTTGCGAAAGACCTGCTGTAGACTTGCAATACAAGTATATACTTGCAGAAGACTTATTACAAACTTGCTGCAGACTTGCAGTGCAAGTGGTATCCTTGCAGAGACTTGCGTCAAACCTGCACTAACTTGCTGCTGACTTGCTGTGCACTTACAGTAGTCTTGCTGTGCAAGTAAACCCCTTGCAGAAACTTGCTTTGCAATCTTACCATGCATTTGCACTGCAGGCATGCTACAAGTTCGAAGAGCGTTAACTAGCAACTTTGCATTAAACTTGAAGACTTGCATCACATGTCTGCCGCAAGTTTGCCAGACTTGAATTGCAAATCTGCTGCAAGTTTGTTGCAAGTCATTTTTGCTATTTGGGATGGAAGCTGTCCGAGTAATAATGAACGCTGAAATAGGCGATTAGGAAAGAAGGAGCCTCAGTCTGTAAGAGCTAGGCAAACTACTGTAAAACACAAAATTTTGGTTGCGTTAACGTAAATCGCTACGGAACGAGACTCATGATGTCCAAAACAATTTCCAGAGATCTCCAAAGCGCACTGTCATTATTCGTATAATTTCCTTTTACTCTTGACTCACGCCCAAGAAACCGATTTCTTTAGAAACAACTGCTTTTACCTCGCGGCCCGTTCATACGCTGTGGTCGGAGTGGAGCGAAGGGGAATGCTCTGATATGATTCTTACTGTAGTAGCTAGAGATTGGTTTCTGCTGCGTTGTCATATTGAAGACCTCTTAAGTTCGCGAGACAGGCTGCATGCAAAGTATTAAGTGGATCCTTCTAAATACATTCTCAGAAATTTTTATCATTGAAAGAAGATACTAAAGTATAAAATTATTAATATAATTTAGTTCATATTATAACTTTATTTTTTAATATTCTAGGGCTGCTGCCGGTAGGACCCGTAGTCCACAAAATACAACACTGTCTTGCAGACTGTTAATTTCTTAACACTTTCCAAAAAAAAAACTTGTTCTGGCAGGAAAATACCCCTATACAATGTGAAAAAGGTTATAATTTCTCAGTTCACAGTATTTTCTCACAAAAGACTTGAAAAATGAGTTTTTCTAATGTACACCTTGTCTCAAAAAGGTTAAGCGCATTCTTTATTGCTGTTTCGAGGCAAAAATTTTCTAAGTCCAACTTCGGGTATCTTCGGGAAAAAGTAAACCAGGTTCGAACCTCGAAGCCAACCTTTGCAATCGGGAAAAATCTTGCAGATGTTTTTTTCTTCTTTTAAATATAATAAGACTTGTTACCAATTATATATAAAAAAGCAACATTGATTGAAATACTTAATGATACAATATTTCGAAACTGTATTAATGCCAGCACATGCTTGTTTGTCATTTTACTCTCCATACTTAATGGAATATTTAGATACGTAAACGAATCTTTCCATATGTAAAAGAATGGTGAAAGTTAAGACATAGAACATTATTCTCTCCTGAGTACTAAAATAAAAGTCAAAGTAGAACAAAAACAGCGTTTGCAGTGGATATGAATGTAATTATTATCTTAAATACCGCTATATATCGCTAGAAGTATTATTCGAGGAGCGCTTGTGTTAGATCAATGGTACGCCGTTGGATTTCAAATCGTAAGGTCGAGGGATCGATTCCCATCTGAGTCAATGTTTTTTATGAAATTCTATTTTCCGCAATGCATGAAAAATTATATAAAATAATTACATTAAAATACGTCAGTTGTATATATATAACATACAATCATTGCAGAACATAGTGATTATTATGTTTAAAATATAACAGGTGTTCAGAGTACGTTGGTATTCTATGATATATGTGAATGTTAAATACAAATTAAGAAAATAATATCATCGCAATAAATAAATTATGTAGTGTATTTATTTGGAGCTATTTGTCATCGGAAGTTACTTCTGAATTTTCTCATTACAGCAAGTGATTTACGCTTTCTGAAAGGTAAAGAGACTATTTGGGTATAAACAGAAATTATTATACAAACTCCAATCTTCGTTACAGACACAAAACTCCCGATCCCCAAAACTATGTAAACAGGAAATTTACGAACACGAAGTCATGTCTAAGAGACTTATTTATACTCGAGAAAGAAGGCAGAATAGGATTTCTTTCCAAAGGATTTCAGTTCAATAATCTGCAAGGCTTTTGTATATGGATGTGGTCCCTTCCTCTCCGCCAATATATATAAAGTAAAAGCGATCGATATTAGTGTCGAATCCATAGTCCTCGTTGTTGCAGAAATTAATAATTACAACTCCGAAAGCGTTAAAGTCCAAATTTAACTCTCATCGTAAAGCTCCTTTGTGGTTAAGCGTATAGCGTACACGCTTTCGGCGTGGTAGACCCAGATTCGGCCCCCAGAGAGAGCTCATGTAGTTCGCGTTAATTAGTAGGTCTACGTCTCATATAGCCTCACTGCTGACGGGACGTTAAACTCAAAATCAATTCAATTGATTCAAAACTCATTATTATGGCGGGCGATAAAGGATGAAAAATAAAATGTCTCAAGTGACTGAGATTAGTGTCAAATCCATAGTTTGAGTTCGTGACACTGTTACAAACACAATGTCATTTAAGGCCACGTTTTGGTATGAGCGACTATGCCTCCTGGATTTTGAATTTACAGGAGCAACATCAAAAACATTGCTCACACAGCTCTAAATGTTTTGATGTATGTATACGTGTATATTCCAACGAAACTCCGGAATGTCTGGAGCAACTTTTACCTAACATGGGAGACATATTACTTTCAATCTAAGGGAAAAAATATTGTGGAATTCAGATACCTCAAGGGATTGAAGTTGGGAAGAGTGGCATGTAAAAATAGTGTAAAATGACTGATTGTAGAGTGTTATTCATTGTTTTCTCGGTCGTTGAGATGGGTAGTGAGGCACTCAATGGCGTTATATCCAAATTCATCCCCATCTTTACAGGATGAGGGGCTTGGAGATATGATTAATAAAATGTAAAAACTTACTTAAATATTTGTCGAAGTAATAGTTTTCTGGGGTCGCGAAAGCGTTTCTAATAACTTTGGAATGTAGTTTGTAACCACTTCAAGATGGGCTCTTTAATCATATCAATTTCTCACCTTAAGAAGAAATTACCATCTCAACTAGTATATGTATCAAGCTAGCCTTCGCAATCGAGAAAAAAATGTGTAGATGTATGTTTCGTCTTTTAAATGATATACTAAATGTAAAATCAGAGATTGAGTTGGTCGGTGGGTCAAATGGGTCAAGATTTATGAGTGGGTCAGTGGATCGTAGGTCAGCAAGGCGTGACCCACTGCGAAACACCATCACTGTGACTCACACTGACCCATTGACCCACCAACCCATTCTGCTCAGTGCCTTCTAGATAACATTTTCTGAACACTGGCAACTTTGTCTACGTTTTACTTTCAAGACCTCCATTTTTCTTCTTTTTTTCATTTGGTTGTAATGAAGAAAGAAGTTCAGGCTCTTTTGGATTTTGATATTTCCAGTTGTAACAATGGCAATAGGACTTACTGCTTGGCTTTTGAGATGCAGGCTATGAGTTTTTAGAGGAGCTAACTACTGGAAAAAAATGGTTTATTACAAATATAACCTCTTAAGTCAGTAGAGAGGATGGCGTGGATAATGGATCAAACTTAATGACGATGTAGTTTAGTGGGTCGGAGTTGGTCACAATGGTTCAGAGTTGTTTATAGTTGGTGGTGGGTCAGAGTGGGTCATGGTGGGTGAATGGGTCACGTTTGGTGTTGAGTCATTGTGGGTCACGATGTGTAGTGGGTCAGTATTTTGTGGATCAAGGTTTCATTGACCCACACCATCTCTTGTCAACATTGCACTAAAGAGGAGAGTTTCCGAAGGTGCGCGTCGGCGTTTTTCTCAAATTTTGCACATAGATAGTACCCCACCAGAAAGCAATAAATCTCGAAACGGTTCACAGTACCATCTCACAGAACTCGAGATAGAGGGATTTGTTTGATTGGCTAAATTAAGACCTCAATAATTTATCCTTCTACAAGCGAGATTTTCTTAATCGTTTCCGTGGCGAAGTCAGAAGAATATGCGGCAAGTAAACTTAAGGTTGAAGGTTCGCGCCCACCTTGGAATACTTGCTTTTTTCCCCTAGTGTTTTTTACACTCACCTGAATATAAACAAATCAAGCATATGGGCGATTTAACATATTTTGGGGGAGAAATTTTGTGGTTCGTTGGCGTTTCGTTGAGTCTCTGCCGCTGGTGGTATAATTTTCAAAACCGAAGTGGGGCCACCACGGATCGTAGCTGCGGGATCACCAACTTTTGGCGAAATGTCGCCAGTTGCGCATCGGTGGTCCACTGACGCTTACGACGTGCTTTTGCTTAATATGAAAGCAAAAGTATATACTATATTTGCATAAGGAGTAACACTGAATTAAAAATACAAGACAAGTTAACAATTCTGGTTTGTCATACAACTCACTAATTATGTAGAAACTTCTGCCGAAGTTACACACTATCAATAGTCTACAAATAGAAACCAGACTTGTGGTTAACCTGAAAAGATACGTATATTCTACACGAAATGTTCCAACTTTCATCTTATATTTGTCAATCACTTTTCATAATGTTGCAGCCAAGAATGTGACTGTTTAAGAGTATTATCTTTGGACACTAAGAATATATTTCACACATGTGTATTTTTCTATTCTCAGTATTTCTTCAAAGATACTTGACACATAATTTTTCACTTTTCTAACACAAGGGTTTGAATACCTAATATTTAACTTACTCAAATTTAAACTCCATTAATTTTAGTTACCGGTACTTATTTTAGAACTATTTCATTCACAACATGAAAATTTTAGATGTCATGTTAGCAGTTATTACAGCAACATACTTCACACTACAACCTTTCCCTCACTCCTGTTGTTCGGCCATGTTGTTTTCAGGCGTTTACGTTTTTCTGAATATCTCAGCATTATTTGTTCTATCAAAATGAAAATTGCGGAATAAATCTCTATTTCAAATTTCCTTTAAAAATAAGAAGCTACTGAGTCATAATGTTATATGAATCACTTTTACTCTTCTAATAGAAACAAACCCTTGACCCCCAAGCGTTACCGGACCAAATGTTCTTTGGACGAAATGTGCTTTGAACTAAACATCCCTGGACGAAATGTCCTTTGGACCAATTCTCCTTTGGACGAAATGTCCTTTGGACCAATTGTATTTTGGGCGAAATGTCATTTGGACGAATTGTCCTTTGGACCAAATGTCTTTGGATTAAATGTCTCTGGACGAAATGTTCTTTGGACGAAATATCTTTGGACTAAAAGGGTGGCCACCGGGTGGGCCAGTGTGAGTCACGGTGAGTGGTGTTTCGCAGTAGGTCACGTCCTTTTGACCCACGATCCACTGATCCACTCACAAATCTTGACCCATTTCACCCACTTACCAACCGACCCACTGACCCACTCCATCTTTGATTTTAACATGTCTTGTTTCATTTAAAAGACGAAACATACATCCACATAATTTTTTCATCGATTGCGAAGGTTGGCTTAATATCATAATTGTAATGGTAATTTCTTCTTAAGGTGAGAAATTGATATGATTAAAAAGCCCATCTTGACGTGGGTACAAATTACCTTCCAAAGTTATTAGAAACGCTTTCTCACCCCGAAAACTATGAATTCGACAAATATTTAAGTAAATTTTGAGATTTTATTTTTAGCTCTCCTAGGCCATCCTGTGAAGATGGGGATGAATTTGGATGTAATCTCCATTGGGAGCATCACTATCCATCTCAACGACCGAGAAAATTATGGATAAAACACTAAGATCAGTCGTTTTACATTATTTTTTACATGTCACACCTCCCAACTTCTATAACTTCATACTACTACAATATTTTCTTCTTAGATTGAAAGTAATATGTCCCCCAAGTTTGGTAAAGGTTGTCCCAGATATTCCAGAACTACGCTCTCCTTATTAGATGTGCTGGGGGATCTTACTCTTACTGGAAGTTGAACTTAAACTTAAAGGTCATCAGAACTGCTCCCAATGAACTTGGCGACCACGAAAGATATGAGTTGTATACTAACATTGGTTATTTTCAATTATTTCTACATGTCACAAATTTCACAAACTCCTTCATTGTGTTAATGAGGGCTTAACTTACATGGCATCTGAAGTTCCAATCTTTACCTAAGAGACCCCAAAAATTAAAGAATTCGACACTAATGTAGGTCTTTTTTTATAATTTTGATGTCAGTCCCTTTCATTCCTCCTAGGACAGCAAACGGATACTGCCACTGCTAGGACTAAATTTGGTCTTAAATGACATTAAAATTTCTACCAATTAATTTAGCGAACAGTGCTGCATTTAGAAGCTCGGCGTCCCTACGCACTTTTGCTCTCGGCGCCCCCAATAACTACACATTTTTCCGTCCCTTGATCCCTAACTTACAAATAAAACTTAATTCGAATATGCTTAATTAGTGAAATTATTGCAGTTAAATACCACTCACTAGATGTTACAGCTACAATTACGTAACAAAAAATAAATGGGAAACATGTTCTGAATTATTTTCAGAGTTCTTACGCTATCATTAAATATATTAGAATAGTGAAAGAGGATTGCTCATGAAATAGTATATTTGCTCTCGATTTTTTTAACTTTTTCATATGAAAAAAATTAAAATTTTAAACTTTGCGCTCTTCAAATATGTTGCCCTCTAGGCACGGGCCTAGTTGGACTAATGGGAAATGCGGCACTGAAAACTTACGCTTCGACTCTAATATTGGTTGATTTCGATATTTTTTTGTCGCTACGTAACCACCCTGGGTGCTAATGGGAGCTTAATTGGACTTGAATTGAAAGTAGAACTGTTTACCTAAGCGACCACGAAACTATGGATTCGATACTAATATCGATCCTTTTCTAGCATTTTTGATATATATCCGGACAGTACTCTTTTCCAGATTGTAAGAAATATGGTTAAAATTGCTCTAGACATATCAGAATTATGTCGAAACACACACATACATCCACTTTCATATATATAAATACAGAGTGAGCGAGCGAGACAGTGAGAGAGAGCGACCAAAGGCATCACCACTTCCACATTGCAAAAGCATATATCAGGTATTGAATTGAAAACCTATGTAAAGACCTTCTGCTGTGGCATGCTTCATAAGAACAATTCCAGTCTGCTCACGTGACCTTTGGGGTTCATGAATTTCTTGCGAGCGTTCCGACTTCGGATTCTCTGTTTATACCCTCTTTTTATGCCTCGGATAATTTTTCAAGAATATCAATGACATGCTGTAATACGAATGTTCAGAAGTAAACCCTATATGACAAATAGCTGCAAATAAATACACTACATAATTTATTTATTGCGATGATATTATTTTCTTAATTTGTATTTAACATTCACATGTATCATAGAATACCAACGTACTCTGAACACCTGTTATATTTTAAACATAATAATCACTATGTTCTGCAATGATTATATGTTATATATATACAACTGACGTATTTTAATGTAATTATTTTATATAATTTTTCATGCATTGCGGAAAATAGAATTCCATAAAAAAATTGACTCAGATAGGAATCGAACCCTCGATCTTACGATTTGAAATCCAACGGCGTACCACTGAGCTAACACAAGCGCTCCTCAAATAATACTTCTAGTGATATATAGCGGTATTTAAGATAATAATTACATTCATATCCACTGCAAACGCTGTTTTTGTTCTACTTTGACTTTTATTTTAGTGCTCAGGAGAGAATAATGTTCTATGTCTTAACTTTCACCGTTCTTTTACATATGGAAAGATTCGTTTACGTTTCTAAATATTCCATTAAGTATGGAGAGCAAAATGACAAACAAGCATGTGCTGGCATTAATACAGTTTCGAAATATTGTATCATTAAGTATTTCAATGTTGCTTTTTTATATATAATTGGTAACAAGTCTTATTATATTTAAAAGAAGAAAAACACATCTGCAAGATTTTTCCCGATTGCAAAGGTTGGCTTCGAGGTTCGAACCTGGTTTACTTTTTCCCGAAGATACCCGAAGTTGGACTTAGAAAATTTTTGCCTCGAAACAGCAATAAAGAATGCTCTCAACCTTTTTGAGACAAGGTGTACATAGTGTATAAAGGATCTTTTGTATCCTCTGTGAGAGCGTCTTCATAAAGTGTGCTCATAATTGTAATTTATGTAATCACTAGAACACCACGTTAAATTAAGTTACAAATACGCATATTCGCAATTATTCTTAATATTCATTCAAAGTAGTTAACCTTCTAGTTTAAAAGAGGTGTATTGTGAAGATATGTGTATTTGGACATATGGAAAAGTTTCTTATTTTGAACAATGGGACATTTTATTTTAAAAGAACATTTCAGTCAAAAGAATTATCATTCGTTTCAAATTAAATCACCTTTCGATTTTTTTTTCTAAGTTCATTTGCCTTTGCTGTCTGTCATTTACTTCTTACGTTTGTAATTTCTTAATTAATAAAATAACAGATTGCTTCCCCGTCAGCATTCCTATCATCACCTTACCTTGGTTAATCTACGAGCATGCACTTTTTTCATCGAGACGCAAATCAGAGTGAATAACCCAGGACATGAACCCGGAAAGAACGCCATACAAAATCGATTGAGAGACTATTGGAAAGGACAGTCGACATGGAGCGAGGGACGAGTTAGAATGTAAACCGCGAGCTTCATTTTGAAATTTACGATTGATAGCCTTGCTCTGTCTAAGAGAGCACCTTTGATACAGCAACGATGTATTACTTTTTAAGAAGAAATTCTAAGTTTATCTAGAATTACGGTCTTCGCAAAGTTGGTTTCTCAGTTCGGGTTTCGCCGACCCTTAACCTTGGTTACTTGGATGAACGGCCAGTCAAGCAGAGAGATGGATGGACATCAGCCTATTGGAGGATTCGTCGAGAGGACAACGATCAGACCTGCAAGTAAGTGCGAGTAGATTAACCTATCCCGAAAGTTACTCCCTTCTTACCCCTTTTCATCCCCTCTAACATCACAGTCTGTTTCTTTTGTACGCGTTGGATTTCATTTAAATGCAACCCAGGTTGGATCCCGTACCTCATGTTTTGTTAAGTTTTATATTTACGAAATCCTGGGCGCAACTTGTCGGATCTGACATCCCCAAACACGTCAATTATTAACACATCATCTGAGCTCTCAGACCGACAAGGGGCGACTGCACATGGCGGAGATGTGGTTTTAACTTGTGTGGATGCACACATATCTGCGACCCTCGATTTATTTTGCATTAGTTTGTTTGCCGCCCACCGTTAGAATTTGATGAAATTCTATTTGTTTTGCCACCCTCCCTCCACCCTCTCAATTTGTTGTGTTATTTTGTTTTGTGTGCTTTTAGTTATATTATTTAGAGATATTTAGAGAAAATGGTGAATACTAGCATTATGGCACAAGCTCGACTTACGTCTCTAGATTCTATTGTGCGCCCCACATTTTTTCACGGCAAGTATGGGGAAGACGTCATTCGTTTTTTTGAGTATTTCGAATCTTACTGCGTCATTTATGAGTTCAATGCAGTAAAGAAGCGTCATTTGCTTCCATATCTATTAAGGGACGGAGCCTTAGCGTGGTTTCTAGCTTTAACTAGGACAGACGAATTTGTGAACTTGTCGTATGTAGACATAAAGAGACGAATGATCACATTATTTGGTGGTTTTGTAGTTAAGAAGGTGACGGAACACACCATTCGTTCTAGAGATCAAAAAGAGGGGGAACCTATTATGACATATATTTATGAGAAGCTAGATCTCATGCTTAGTTTTGATAAAGCCATGCCGATTCAACAACAAATTAATTTCCTTATTGAAGGGTTATTGCCTCAGTATTTTAAGCTTACATGCAACAAATCGTTTCCATCTGTTGATGCGTTATGTGAGTTTTTATTACAAGAACAGTCAGCTGAGTTAATAGTAAATTACAAGACGCTCATTAAATCTAATTCGAAAGAACAAATCTTGCAGTTTAGTACACCGGAATTTATCGCTAAGATAGCTGATGTTTCATTGCGCGATAATTCTCATGTTTCATTTCCTCTCGAAGAACAACAGAAAAAAAAAGAAATGCTTGCACGTTTGCATTATGATATCTTATCCGCTGAGAAAGAATGCGGTGATCAACAGTCAGTAGATTCTATTCCGTCTTATCAACAGAAATGTAACTCTTTTTCTTCTTTTTGTTCCTCTGAATGTAAGAGTGCCAAGAATAATAATAATATGCATGATAGAATGGGCTCTGCGACGAATACCTCTGTTATGGTTAAGAACGAACAGAACAAGCGCAAACAGAATCATAGTACGTCTCACGTCAATAACAAAATACACTGTCCGGCCAAAGCATTAGAGTGCAACATGGCGCAAGTCAGGAGAAGTAATAATTGTAATGTTTTACATAGTGGAAATAGTTCAGGGAATAGTGAAAGACCTGTTTTTAAGACCCACACGATTACTACGCCTATTGTTAGGGATAGGATTCTGCCTTGCATCAAAATTACTATTGGAAATAAAGATTATAAAGCGTTGTTGGACTCTGGGAGTCAAATTTCAATTTGTACTAGAGAGCTCCTTCCTCCGAACAGTAGACTTGTTAAAAGACGTACTATTATCCGTGGCATCTCGGGTAAAGGACTTGAAACTAACACGTTAGCTGTACTGAAGTTCAAAATTGACGGCTATTCATTTACGCATACTTTTAGAGTTGTTGACAAATTTGCATCTTCTGTTTTGTTGGGAAATGATTGGTTACTTCCTCAACATGTCACTATTAACCAGGATATTCACGTAGTTCACATAGTTAGGTTTGGGAAGCCTACTGATCACGCTTTACCTGAAAGTCATGCTATAGGCACAGTTTCTGAACAAACAGCGAACCTTATGCAAGCGTATTTCATAACGGCGAAATCTGTTACTTTGCCACCAAATTCCAGTGTTTCAGTACCTGTTCGAAAAATTAATGATTTAGTGGGAATTAAAAATGTTTTGCAACCCAATGAAAAAATCTGTTCTAAAGCCGAAATTTTTGTTAATGAATCTAGAGTGGATCCTGTTAATCCTGTCATTAGAGTAGTCAACCCAACCAACAAAAAGTTGTGTTTAGAGAAAAATCTTCATTTAGGTGAAGCTATTGACATTAGGCCGGGTGCTCATTATCCAAATGATACAGATAGTGTTCAAAATCATGGTTTAGCCAGTAAACAAGACAACAATAACTTTCCTGCTGGTTTTGATGTCAAGCGTGTGGACATTAACCCTCAACTTTCGGACGATCAGAAGCAAATGTTTTATTCTGTTATAGAGGAGTATAAGGATTGTTTTTCTTGGTCAGAGGATGATTTTGGAGTGGCCAAGGGCTACGTACATGAAATTAAAATGCTAGATAACGTCCCAGTTCACACCAATCAGTTTCCTATCCCCTTCCATTTAAGAGAAGAAGTTAAAAAACAGATTGATACTTTGCTTAAACAAAAGGTTATTAGGAGGTGCATCTCGAGTTATAACTCGCCTATTCTTCTCGTGAAAAAGAAGTCTGGATCTTATAGATTTTGTTTGGATTGTAGAGCGATCAATTTACACATTGCACCAGACAGTTTTCCTGTACCTTCGATAGAGGACATTCTTTCGCGTCTTAGTAAGTGTCGCTACCTGTGCTGCTCGGACTTGCTCAGTGGTTTTTTTCAAGTGAAAATCGCGGAAGAATACCAACACGTCACTGCCTTTTCAATCCCAGGAGCTGGTTCTTTTTGTTTTACAGCACTTCCCCAAGGCCTTATCACTAGTTCCGCTGGTTTAAACAGATTAGTGAAAATGACATTGGAAGGATTAGAATCTGAACAAATTTTCGGGTACCTTGATGATTTTTTCTGGGGTGGGAATACTTTTGAGGATGTTATCAACCTCACCAAGAAGTTATTTCAACGAATTAGAGAACGTGGTCTTAAACTTGCACCAGAAAAAACGAAATTGGCTTATTTTTCATTAACAGTTTTGGGACACGATATTTCGTACGATGGCTTGCGAATTTCCAAGAAAATAACTGACTCCATTAGTAATTATGAACGTCCGAAGACGAAAAAACATGTGAAAAGTTTTCTAGGATTAGCTAGCTTTGTAAGACGATTCTTACCTAATTTTTCTGAAATTGCGGAACCTTTGAATTCACTTCTCAGAAAGGATGTACCGTTTAAGTGGACACAAAAACAACAAGATGCTTTTGAGAAAATTAAAGATCTTATCATAAAATCGCCATATTTGATGCATTATAATCCTAAACACCCTGTATACTTGTTCTGTGATGCATCAACTCGCGGTCTGGCTGCCGTGCTCAAACAACCTATATCCTCTCCAGATGACCCAGAGTTAGCACCCATTGCTTATTGTAGCCGTAGCTTAAGTAAAAGTGAGAAGTCTAGACACCCTTATGAACTTGAACTTTTGAGTATCATATATGCCTTTAGATCCTTTCGTTACTTTTTACTAGGACGTCACTTTTTTTTGAAAACCGATTGTAAGAGTCTTTTGTTCTTAAAGCAGACGAAAAATGTAGGCAAATTTGCTAGGTGGCTTAGTTTTATTGAACAGTATAACTTTACTGTGACACACATATCTGGGGTATCTAACATAGAAGCCGATGCACTTTCACGTTTTTCTCGTGCCCCCAGGGACATTTCTGATGAGCAACAAAATGAGGAAGACCCTCGAGTATTTTCTTCCACTGTTACTGAGTGTAACAATATGCTAAGTGACGAGCCTTCTCTCAGAGATGAACAAATGAAGGACCCGTTTTATAAGGATATTTTTGATTGGTTAGAAAACAAGGAAAAGAAAAATCCCAAAATTGAAAGACAGGCATTTTATTTCACGGTTAAAGAAGGAATCTTGTATAGAAAACAAAAAACATCTAGTGGTATGAAATTTTTAGTTGCTGTACCTGTTTCATTACGCTACAAAGTTTTTGATGCGGCTCATACTTCTGCCATTGGTTCAAGTCACGGAGGTTTTTCCAAGACATATGATCTTTTAGTGAAAACTGTGTATTTCCCTAATATGAAACAATATATCTATCAGAAATGCAAAGAATGTTTAATTTGCCAGTCCAGCAAGAATAAACCTGGTTCTGCTTATGGTACATTGCAAACGTATCCTCAAGTGCCGCCCTTCTATCGCATTTTCGTAGACATTGGAGGGGTGTACTCCTCGAGTAATATTTTGAGACACAAGTATTTGATTGTCGTAGTCGATGCAGCTACTCGGTATAGTATCTGTGGTTCATTAGCAGATATAACAGCGTCTTCTGTAAGTAGTTTTCTTTATGAAAATGTAATTTTGAAATACGGTATTTTCAAAGAATTAGTTACAGACAAAGGTCCATGTTTTACAAGTAACCTATTCAAGGAGTTGTGTGCAATGATTGGAGCTAAGATTCGATTTGTAAATGTTCAAGCTCATTACGCTAACGGGACTGCTGAGATAGCTATCCGAAACATTGAACAGAGACTGAAATCTGCGTTGTGTAATAAAGATCAAGGAAAATGGGTCGAACTGCTGCCATCTATTATGTTAGCCCACAATTTAACTGTTAACTTATCATCTGGATACAGCCCCTTTGAACTTTTGCATGGATTCAGATGTAGAATGCTACACGAAGCAATTTTGGACACCCCTTGTCAATTTCAGGACAATGCTGAACGTTTACAGCAACTTGGAGAAATACGAGACAAAGCTCATGATAAATGGTTCCAGAGACATAAGACGGCAACGAAATTTTATGACAAACGTCATTCGAAACCCAATTTCAAAGTCGGAGACAAGGTATGGATTTTGGACAGCACCATGAAGAAAGGATCCACCAGAGCTTTCAGTGGACGTTATTTTGGTCCAGGAATCATTCAGGATATTGACCACCCAAATTCCTATTTTGTTAAGTTCAAGACTGCACGAGGAAGATTCAAGGTTGATTCGATTGCAGTACAAAGATTGAAGAAGTACTACGAGAGACAGGAGAAGGAAAACGAGGGAGAGGAAGAAGATGATGATGTTGATTTGGATATACAAGATGTTGAGGATGCTACTGCGAATGCCTGCTGTGCCGAAGAACAGGAAGGAAAAAATAAGAGAGAGAAAGAAAAAGAACACTATGAGATTATTTTTAATCCTGCGGTGAACATGATAGAAAAAGAAGAAGATATTCCATCTGTGAATCTTCGTGAGGTTGTGATTGCCAACCAATTACCCACTTGGGCTGAAACAGGGAAGAATTGTTCTGGCTTGAAACCGAAGTTTGGTGCCAATTCTGCAATCAACAAGAAAATCAGTATTTTTCGAGGAGACATCGCTATGATTAAAGCTGACGCCGTTGTCAATCCCACGAATGAATTACTTATTCCATTAGGAGGAGCAGATAGAAGTATCCAAGAAGCTGCAGGAGAAGAATTTCGTAAAGATTGTGAGAAAATACGTTCTTTAAAACCAGGACAAGTGAAGATTGCTCCAGGCTATAATCTCCCCGCTGATCATGTATTATTGACGTGTGGTCCCAGAGATGCGAACAAGAAGACTTTGGAGAATTGTTATAACAATTGTTTTGATTTTGTGTTGAAAAATCAGTTTTCAACTGTGGCTTTTCCTTGCATCGCTGCTGGTGCATTTCATTTCCCTAAGGAACCTGCTGTGAGAATTGCATTGTTGAGTACACGAAAATTTTTAGAGGATCATGTGGACAACGTAGACCGTATTGTATTGTGTATTTTCGACAAGGAGAATTGGGATCTCTATCAGCGTCTTTTACCTGTGTATTTTCCCTTGGAAGAAGGAAAAGAAGCGGAAGCTGTTTCTCTGCAATGAAGTTTTTTTTTAAAAAAAAAAAGAAGGAAAAAAAGACGGTTCTCAAAGGAAGATTTGATGGATTAGGAACATCTGTGAAGTTGGTGACGAATTTTGTTTTGACACTGGCCATGTCATTATGGAATTTGTTTTGGTTTGTTTGTATTTCTAAGTTTTGCCGGCAATAACAATTACAACGAAGATAAGGAGAAAAAGGAGTACTCATATAGACATCATTTTTTTTCAGTCACTTAGAACTGTTGGTTAACTTTGTAGAACACGTTCTTTTTCTTGGTCATCTAATCAACATCTTATTGATACATTATGTTTTGCAGAAGAAAACTAGGGAGATAGACGCAACTATGAATTGATATTTGTATACTATCTATGTTATGATAGTGATGAAGAAGGAATCCTTACGTTTTTTGCATTTTTCAAGATGCATTTTATAACCCAAATGTGGATGTAAAGAAGAATGCAGTTTTTCTTTCCCTGGATTTTTGATTTGATCCTACGATTTGTTATTAGTTATTGGGAATATACTCAGTCAATGTATTCTTTTCAAAGGAATATACACTGTTATAACCTCTTGTGTGATTTTAGTGATCTTTTGGAATGATCAATTTTTCATCGCCTGCAGTGTATATAATAAATTTGTGTATTTCATCATGAAGATGACTTGGGATTTATGTATGACGAAGATTTGTACTTATTTGATATATACTTTTGTATATTTGAAGATTTGACTTGATTCCACATTTTCCTGTGGGCATACGTACTTTTACTTTTGTATATAAAAAAAAAGAAGTTTTTTTCTTCTTTTTTTTCTTTTATCGCATATTTAGTTAGGGATTTAGGAATATGTTTGGTGATAGTCTGTCATGTTGATTTCTTTTGAGGTTTTTAATAGCCAGTGCAGAGGGCTATAACTCTGCCAACACGTCGGTCATTGTGGAACTAAATTCTCCACAATTCGTTTTTCTAAAACCTGAAATCAACATTCTTTTGTGTTGTTTTATCTGTTCTTTCTATGGGTAGCTAGATTAATTTTTCTTCTACCGCGCAATGATTATTTTGATTATAGAGTTACAATTTTATTGGAATTGGAGTTTTTATTTACTATATATAGATATATACGTATGAATTATGGTTTAGTTATTACTTTTGCATTTTTCCCCCTGATTTTTCGTCAATTTTATTCATTCAATTATTTTATCCAATTATTGTCCCTATTCTCATATCTTACGTGTTTTGGGCAGTCATTGACTGTATTCCCTAAATCTTGTGATGTTACTACTACATACCTGTCTACCCTACTCCTATAATCTACTTGTACTGTATGAACTTTCCAGTTATGTGATGTGTAAGGACATTGTACCTGTGATTTCCAGATCTACATTTTATGCTTAGTGATGCTGTGTTTACAACATCGACGTTGCTGTGCTTACGTCATTTGGCATTGACTGTTCTGCTATCAACTGTGTTAGTGTGTGAACATTTTTGCTGTACTCATCATTTCTTATCATATGATTCTTTCCAGACTATATTTGCTGCTGTGTTTTTATCATGAAGACTGAATGAAACTACAAAGATGCTTAAGTTTTTTTTTTTTAAACAGAAATTCTAAAAAGTGATTTTTTTTTGTTTGTCTCCGAAATGTTTTCATTCGGGACTTTGATTTCAGGGGGGGGATGTGAAGATATGTGTATTTGGACATATGGAAAAGTTTCTTATTTTGAACAATGGGACATTTTATTTTAAAAGAACATTTCAGTCAAAAGAATTATCATTCGTTTCAAATTAAATCACCTTTCGATTTTTTTTTCTAAGTTCATTTGCCTTTGCTGTCTGTCATTTACTTCTTACGTTTGTAATTTCTTAATTAATAAAATAACAGATTGCTTCCCCGTCAGCATTCCTATCATCACCTTACCTTGGTTAATCTACGAGCATGCACTTTTTTCATCGAGACGCAAATCAGAGTGAATAACCCAGGACATGAACCCGGAAAGAACGCCATACAAAATCGATTGAGAGACTATTGGAAAGGACAGTCGACATGGAGCGAGGGACGAGTTAGAATGTAAACCGCGAGCTTCATTTTGAAATTTACGATTGATAGCCTTGCTCTGTCTAAGAGAGCACCTTTGATACAGCAACGATGTATTACTTTTTAAGAAGAAATTCTAAGTTTATCTAGAATTACGGTCTTCGCAAAGTTGGTTTCTCAGTTCGGGTTTCGCCGACCCTTAACCTTGGTTACTTGGATGAACGGCCAGTCAAGCAGAGAGATGGATGGACATCAGCCTATTGGAGGATTCGTCGAGAGGACAACGATCAGACCTGCAAGTAAGTGCGAGTAGATTAACCTATCCCGAAAGTTACTCCCTTCTTACCCCTTATACAAAAAAAAGGTAGAAGAGATATTTGTTAAAAACTGTTTTACATCCATTGCTCGCAGTAAAATAGCTTCCAATGAAACATAGAACTAAGCTCGAGAGACTGAAACCCACCTCAATCTGTTCTCTATTCAGGAGATGTTACTTTTCAGCGTTTCGGATAACTCACTGTACCAGTGGGGTATTGGGAGTTTTGTTTCAACAAAACACGTGACCTATCGTCGATTTAATTTGAAGCATTCACCATCGTTCCCAATACCATCAACTACAACAGCGAACCTCGGATTAGTACTGCTCATTTGTAGCAGCAATTGACATAAAAAAAAGCGACGATTGATTTCGATAAATACTCTGCAGCTAGTATTAGTAGTAGTTTTTCCGCAACCTACTGGGAAAAAAGGGAGAGGGTAACAGTAAACATGTTCCTTTGTTGTTTCGTTTTTCTTCAGATAAAAAATATTTGAAGAAAATTTGTTAATAGATGAGGGTAGAAAAGAAAAGCCAGGAAAGACTTGTAGTGTATAAGCATGTTACAGCAATTTTTGATCATTTCAGTACAGCCGTCACTTCTAAAACATTTGCTTAGTAGTTTGGGTTGACCAATTAAGAGTTGATTCGCAATTTCTAAGATGTCCAAGAAGGTGTTAGAAAATTGGCTAAAAAGGAAAAGAGACAATAGGTGTGTAAATTCCGTTGACGGAAATGTAAAAGCAAAGACATCAAGAAATAGTAAAGAAAAATCCAAAGAACATGTTAATTTGCCAGCTACTACTTCAGACAAAGACGTAAGTTTATTTCATATTATAAAGGTTGTTATGGCATCTCCGGCTTGATGACGCAGATATCAGAAGGATAACGTCCTTCGTTAAAGGCATTGGAAATGAGGCTACTTGGGGCCTGTAATTTAGGTGCCATTCCGATATTTGTCTGGTGTGAATGAAGAAACATTTTTCTTAGGACAGCTGATCTGCAAAGGCTTTCTCACATCTTTTTGACTGATTATTATTATTATTATTATTATTATTATTATTATTATTATTATTATTATTATTATTATTATTATTATTATTATTATTATTATTGGAATTTACACCTGTGTGAACGGCCCTGGGTTTAAATTTCGCTTAAAACAGCTGTTCGGGTAATTCTATGTTTAAACAATCGATAGCCATCCATCCTCACTATTCTTTCCAAGCTTTTCTTTGACGGATTAAGTGAATGCTGGAATAACCAAGGATGTTATAAAATAGAGGATCTGCCCATACAACAAAATCGTGAAGCCCTACGTCACAGCTGGGAATAACACAGGAAGTTAATAATAACTTGTAACTCCAGGCAGCGTCCTTTTAAAATCCTTTTGTTTGACAGTGTGCTCAAGATTTCATAATTTAATAAGCAGTCATGAAACACCTTTCAATATCTAACAAAATGTCTGATCACGGAAGTTGTAATTTACCTAGAGGAGTTAGGCTTGCGGGTTTTCTTATTTGCTTCCTCGGTTTTAATAAAAAGAACTAACTTGAATAGTAGAGGACATATGTAGGTTCTGCCCCACTTTCCCCCTTCCACCCCCTAACTACCAAAAAATTATGAACCCACCACTAATTACTACACTTTAACACAGAAGGAACCAACTAATTATACAAAGTTACACGGTGCCCATAACTACAATGTTAAAGTGAGATCGCATAGGCTTTTATGACATTTAAAATCATAAAAACTTACATCTAAAAACTTACAATGGAATCCTACACAAAATATATTTATTGCATCTTAATCTCCAGTTTATAAGCTTTCATTTGACACTTGAATCATGAACATCCGTTAATAATTAGCTTTAAAAACTCAATGAGAAGGAATACATACAGCTCCGGAACAGATGATCTGTCACTGATTCATTTGAACGATTCCAGTACCAGCACAGGACCATCCAATCCGATTCTCTTTCCTTCTCCTCATTCCAACATACATATATACATACACATAGAGTCTTATAGCAGCTGCAACATGTTTTCTTTCTTTTTATAAGCAACTCCGCCAGCATTAACCCAGATGAAACCTTTGGCGGAGTGTCTGTCTTCGATTTCTTGATTCACAATCGTTGCTCATGAAAATTTCTGATCGGACAACTTCAACTATGCAAATTAAAAAACTTTCCGTGTTACTTAGCTAGCATGAACGAGAAACTGTTTAAATAAACCCGCCAACGAAACTAATGTTTTACCATGCAGTGTCTCCAACTCAATATATTTTTTCGGAACGTTCCAGGATTTTAATTTTTCAAGATATCGCTTTAAAACATATAAGGATGAAGTCACCCCACTACTAATAAATATGATAATTGTTAAAAATGAGTTGGCAATACTTGCAGTCCCACCCCCAAATAACGTTATTATTTAATACCTCAGTCCCTAATTAACCGATTTCAAAAATTCAAACGGCAAATGAATACTAATAACATAACCAATTTTCTAAAATGCATAAATGGTTGCACAACCCACAGGATACTTTTCCCTTTTTCAATATCTCCACAAAATTTCAACAAATCGAAAAAATAAAAATACTACCATAAGTCAAATAAAATTCTAAGACTTTTTTAAAGAATAACATTTTCCCGAAAACTCAAAAATAAACCCGTAAAAAAATCCCGAAATTTTGAACTTGCTATAAAATCGTCAAATATTAACCGATTTTCAAAATTCAAACGACAATCAATGACAAATAAATTTCCTATCTATTGAATGTCTTATAAATTGCATAACTCTAAGGATATAATTACAAAAAACTCAAATAAATCCCTTATTTATACATGTATCTTTAAAATTCAAATGACATTATGTTCTGTATATCCAAAGGTCTTAGTTTTTTATAGTCTGATACTATAAAAACACTTATACACTTAAAATTACAAGTTCGGATATTGATAATGAAATCATAAAAACACTTAAAACATACTTAAAATTACAAGTTTTATTTTTTAGATTCATTTCTAAAGTAAAACTGATGTATTTTATAACCATTATCTAAATCTTTCAAACCTTCATACTTAACAAACAGCTTATACTTTTTCAAATCTGTCAATACTTGCTCAGTTTCATCATTATATCTTTGTGGTAATAACGTCTTATATTTCTCATCTAAATGTACTAAAACTCTTTGACCATAACGCTGGGTTTGAATCAATTTCCATAATGTTATCTCGTACGCTTTACCTTTTTCTAACTCATCTATGCGAAGGAATCTCAATGCTTTAACATCATTTTTTTATTCAAATAATTAGCCATAGTTTATTTATTATAAGGAAAATGCTCGTTTTATGAGAAATTCATAAAACCAATCCTCATTTACATATAGAAAATTTACATACAGAACTCAACAGTTGGATAATTATCTTTTAAACCAGTGTATTTGATTTTTATTCCATCTTTAACGATCTCATCAATCATTTTATCTGTTAAGTGTTTTGTAAATCTAGGTGGAAGAAAGACCTTAAAATCCTCACACTCAGCTAAAATGCTCTTCCCAAACTTAGTTTTAATCTTTTCCATTTTCATAATCTTATGTTCTGTATTTAATTCTAATTCTCTTAATCCAATAACTTGTTTTTGTTCAAGACTTCCAAGTTTATTTAAAAGCTCAATATGACTTGACATCGTATTTATTATATAGAAAATCAATGAACACTCTTCAATTTTTATCTTCACCAAAAAATATTTAATCATTTTTTATCAATTTTGTTTATGGAAAAACTTTAATACAAACATACATTTAACTATCTAAAACTCTTCTACTACTTTCTCATTCTTAGGGTCATATGTAAAGTTCTTTTGTCCAATTAAAATCGCATAACATATAGTATTAGCAGCCACAGCTTCTGCAAAGTCTACTACAATCTTTATGTTTGTTCTCTCATTTACCGATACATTCTTCCTCTTACTACAATTAATCACATACATTGGTCTGTTATCTATAAACTCTTTAGGATCATAGTACATTTCGATATTGCCACATGTTATTCTCTTAAATGCAGTATAATCTTCGTACATCTTAAAATAATCCTTGTTAGCAATATCTAAGTTTCTTGATTCTTTTGGAAATACCTCATTCCTTCCATTCTTAAGATAGATATCCTTTACCTTACAATGATCAAACTTACTTGCATCTGCTGTTTGTTTGCCACTTCTATCAGTTTGGAACATTACAACTACGAAATCAGGCATATCAAATTGTCTAGAATTAAATTGAGTAGTAACATCAAACTCCAAGAAAGAACCTACAACAGTCTTTTGAACACATTGATAAGTATGGAATGAAAACATGATTTTAGGCTCTTTAAGAATATTCAACTTTAACTTGTTTTCATAATTAGATTCGTATTCAACAATAGGCATTCTTATCTGCATACTTTTTACTGTTATTTTTCCATCATGAGGAGCTGCTGCACCTGCTCCTGTTCCAACCCATTTATACAAGACATCGTTATTGTTGTTAGCTTTTGTAAATGTTATTCTCAATCCACCTTTCCACATAACCTCTTTATAATCACTTAAAAAGCCTGGAATTAATCTTAATGGGTACAAAACACTAAAGTCCTTTCTTAGACCAAGTTTATCATCTGTTTCAAATCCTGCTTGTTTTAGATATTCAACTTCTGGTTTGGAAATCTTTAATGTCCCAATAGCTGTAGATGTTATTCCTGGTAGTTCAATCTTATCTATAACAACTCCATGCTTTCTAACCTCAATTTGAGAAAACAAGAATGGTAAGAAGTTATCTACAAGTTTTATAGTATCATTTGCACCAAATGTTCCTCCAGCTGATGCACCAACAACTTCAAAAGTCATATGACAATCTGATTTGTGTGGGTGTATAAAGCCATCCCCCACATCGAAATCGAACTAAATATCTTTGTTAGCTTCATTCAAATTATTAAATGTTCTTGTGTTAGCTTTAAAGCTCTGTAACTCGTAACTCTCAACACTATCCATTTATTATAAAGAAAATCTTGAAACAACGCTTTTATGGATATACCCATAAAAGATTCATGCATAATAACAATTAAAAACTTATAATCCCCATCCTAACTTAACCTTAGCATTCATAGCAGTACCAACCCCAAAAGCAGCTAATCGTTCACCAATTGATGCATCACTACTAAATGCTCTCTTCCATGCTTTAGTTTCTAGTTCCTTATCTGCAATATGTCTTGACTCTGTATCTTTATTGTCTCTGTAGTATATATCGTGTTCTTTACAAGCCTTATCTAATGGATTAATACCTTCATCACCTCTTTCTAACCTTTCTTGAAGCTTCGTAAAAGGCCCACAAAATCTGAAGCCTGGTATATGTAACTCCGGTATTCCCTTCATGTTTAAAATCTTATTCATTAGTCCTTTTCCAAGCTTCTCATCATTCCAGAATCGTGGTGGTAATGTATTTAAGATCTTAATCAAATAACCTATACCTTTTGGATCATTAGGAATAAATTGTGAAAGCTTATTATTAATCATACTCACTATACCTACTTTCTCATTATCAAAGTTATTATTACCAGCCTTTTCTTCTCCATCTATAACTATTAGCCGATCAATTAACTTTCTCACATCATCCATCCATATATATTCTTTAGGTATCTCTGTATATTGTTTAATTCCTTCACCAGTCCTTTTAGGAGTTGGAGGTAAAGATGGTTTAATATAATTATCCCAAATAGGCTTGATAATATTAATGTACTTAGAACCTCTACTAGATGCTACTTTTTTATCTCGACTATATTTTTGGAAGGCAGCATCTGATTCTATTATTATTTCCTTGTACTGTTCAAAATCATCATCATCATAATCTTCAATGGTTTTATTAGTATTCATCGTTAACAATTCCCATAGACCTTCTGTTCCCTTATAAGTTTTACCATTAATTATCAAATCATCACCATTCACTTTAACTTCAGAATTTCCTATTTTATTTATTATTTTTCCATCTTCTACAGTTCTTATTCCAAACACACTATCATTTCTTTTAGTATAATATTTCGTTGCAATCTTACCAAATGATTGTGCTGTTGTTAAAGGCTCTACTCCTTCAACTTTGTCTTTAATTTGTTTTCTCATTTGTTTTATTTCTCCCGTTATAGGCGTATCACTACTACTTGGAGAACTATCATAAGTTATCTTTTTAGGTGTTTCTAGTAGACTAGGATCTATTGAAGCCGTCTTATGTACAACTGGAACAAGTTCAGTTATTAGATTTTTATTTTGTTCTGCTACTTCTTTGATCTCACTTCCCAAGTTTTGAATAGCATCAATTACAGGTTGCTCTTGTGTTTTAAATTTATCATATATACCTGCTCTTTCTTTCTTCCAAGATTTGAAGCCCTTTATCAAGAACTCCTTTAACTTGATATTCTTATTAATATCTTTCTCATCCATTTATTATATAGAAAACGAACAAACGTCAATAAACGTTAAAGAACATAAATAAACGTCAATAAACATCAAACGTTTAAGAAGTGTTTTATCTTGTTCCTATACTTACCATTGTTTACCTTCCTTGTCATATCAATTACTATAAAACCATAATCATCTTGCCAACATTTTGAACATATCTCTTTAAATTTATCATAATACATATCTCCTCCAACAAACTCATTATACACATGTTTAAGATTAGTATCATCTTGTCTGAATATGCATAGGAAGTTAACGTTATCTCTTACAAGCTGTTTAGGTACTTTTGAATATGTTTGTGCAAGATAGAAACAGTCTAAATGTCTATGCCTACCTCTTGTAAAGTAATTTCTAACAGTATCTTGATTTTCCAAAATGTAATCGTCAAACACTACTACAGAGTATTTTTCACATTCATCAATAAGTACAATAGAATCATTACCGCTTAAGAACGTTGCTATTTGTTTCTTAAACTTTAGTTCTGCCTTTTCAAATCGATCTTTTAACTGCTCATACTTTGGCTGATTCATGCTTTTAGAATATATATAGAAGTAATTATTGTTTAACCAACCTGGCTGTAATAAAAAATTAAATAACAAAAACGTCTTACCACACCCAGATGGACCCACGATAAGGCATCGAATATCATCAGGTATAAGCTCTCCATTTCTTTTCTTAACTGTTGTTTCTTTTATAATCTCTTTTACATCCCAATTAATAGTTTTCTTACTCATTTATTATAGAGAAAATCGACTTTTTTATGATCTGATATCTTTAAGTTGTTCTCTGATCTTAAGCAACGTATCTTTTATATATTCGCTATCCATTTCACCATTTAATGTTATTATCATCTCTAACTGTTCTTTAAATGAGTTAATACAAGTGACAATGGTTTTATATTCGTCTTTTCTTTTGCTTATGTTTAACTTAGAAGACAAACCTGTTATTATAGCACTTCCAGTTGCAAGAGACGTTGTTAATATTGAGTAAAGTGTTACAGGCATAAAAATATTAATAAATCCAGTTGTTGCAGAAAGTATGACTGATAACGTGATAAAAGTGTAGTATGCATATTTAACAATTCGTACTTTTCTCTTTTTCTTCTTTAAACTGTATTCTAACTTTTGAATAACATCTTCTATTAACTTGATTACTTTCTCTCTTGGAATATCTCTAGGTAAATCAAACTCATTCATTTATTATATAATAAATGGCTAAGGTATTTAAGTTAACGAGTGATACTTCTGTTTTAAAGAAGAAACTCCATTACGAATTAGACAACAGGAGCAACTATTTAAGTATAGGACTAGTTGGGTTTTACAGTACATATCTGACTCCAAACATAACAACAAAAAAAAACAGTTTCTCATATGGTAATAGACAAGTTTTTATACCAGAAGGTCAATATAATTTAAAATCACTTAATGAATATTTGAAATCTCAATCCATCAACATAAGATTATCAGAAGATCATTTAAGAAATAGAGTTAAAATTGAAACTGATACTAATGATGTTACAATTGGGAGTATAGGTACTATCCTCGGGTTTACTGTTTTTGAAGTTTTAGAAAAGAACAAAACACACAATGGAAGTAAGTTGCCAAAGTTTCATCCGTTTGATACTATAAATGTTCACTGTAATATAGCAGATGGCATGTTTGTTAAAGATACAGAATATACACATAGGGAAACAGGAATTTTAGCATCATTCAAAACAGATGCTGATTTGAAACATAGTATTATTTACGAGCCTACTTATCCATTATTTTTCCCTATATCCAAAGACAAGGTTGACAATTTTGAGATAAGGATAACAGATGAGAATGATTCCTTAATTGATTTTGGTGGAGCAACAACAACTGTATTTTTACAAACTAAGATTTTCTCTTAAATAAATAGGAAGATGTGTTCTATTAAAGGTTGTATGTTTAGTGTTCCTTATAACGAACTAAAGGATTTAAATATTGATCATGTATTAACAAAGAAACAACTTAGTGATAAATCTAAGAAAATTAAAGAAGGTAAAGGAATGGATTTTTACTTTAACTACTGCACAAATGAAAAAGATTAAGAAAGAGCATATGGGTGGTTTTATCTTTACAATTCCAGCCATTTTAGCAGCTTTAGGAGCAGTTGGCTCATTAGCAGGTGGTGCAGCAGCGATTACTAAAACTGTACTGGATGCTAAGAAGAATAAACAAGAACTTGAAGAACAAAAAAGACATAATATGGCTATGAAAGGAAAGCAGGGAGCAGGTAAACCAAAGAAATCAAAAAACTAAAACCATTGACCAACTTCGATATAGATAGGTTGGTTAAAGAATTAAAGATAAAACAATTTAGAGGTGTATTTATGAGTGATGAATTTCCACAAAAACCCTATATAAATGAATGTGGTGTAGTTAACTTTGATAAATCAGAAAACATTGGTACTCATTGGATATGCTATTGGAAAGATAACAACATAAAGTATGTGTTTGATTCTTATGGTGGTGTTCCTCCTAAACAACTAGTACAATATCTTGGTATCGAAAACTTATTTTACAATGACGAACGAATACAAGACTTTAGTTCAGTTATATGTGGTCATCTTTGTGTTAAGGTTTTAAATCTTCCAAATCAAGGGTATTCTTTTAGTGATGTTATGTATATGATTAAAAATGATTAGGTTTAAGTACTTTTATAGTTTATATTCATAAAAGTTTTGTTTTAAGATAAATATGGAAGCTATACACAATAGATTTTTAGATTATTTTGAGAAGCATGAGGATGAACTAGATGCACTAGTTAGATTTAATTTTAATTGGTATTTTCGGGATGTTAGTAAGATAGACTTAAAAGATAAAAACAACGCATATACAGTTGTTCAGTTATGGAAAATGTTAATACCTAAATTTTTGTACACGGAAGAAGAGTTGGTAAAGTTATATCCAATAATTACCTTAAAGCATATGTTATCAAATCATAACACCAGACCATTAAAATGCAGTAATTGTGGTAGTAAGTCATTAACAAAAGGTAGGAGTACATACATTTGTGATTATTGTTCTGTAGGGAATGGTTTTGTTTACAGTACTTGTGAAGGAATGAGAGCTGCTTGCGTAAGAAAACCATGGTATGATACTATAAAAAGATTTAAGTTACAGTTATCTCGTTTACAAGCTTTACAGTATAGAATTATTCCTGAAGAGGTGTTCAAGGTGTTAAATGATGAATTTAGAGATATATCAAAACATTTAATATCAACAAAAGATGTTCTAGAAGTATTAAAGAAAAACAAATACACAAAATATTATGATGATGTTTATTTAATACACCATCACCTTACCGATCAAAAACCAATAAACTTACAACATATGGAAGAAACACTTATAGACGACTTCGAAAACTTATACAAAACCTTTAAAGAACTGTATCCAAAAAGAGTATTGTTTATTAACTTAAAATGTGTATTGTACCATCTGTTGAAAAAACACGATGTTCATGTTGATATTGATTTTAAACACTCATCTAAACAAATAGAGATGTTAGAGAAATGTTTTGAAAAATTAGGATGGACATTTTCTGTATAATAAATGAGTATGGATATATTTGGTAATGTTAAAGATAGAAAAGGTGATGTTGATATTAGTGAAGAAAAATTAAAATTGTTGGAGAATTTAAATGATATTGTTAGCGTAAGTCAACTTAGGTCAATAGAAGCTCAATTAGAGAACGATAGAAAACGATTTGAAGATGCATTAGAAACGTTAGAAGACACATACGTCAAGAAAGAAAATTTTCAAAAGGTTAGGATGGATACTACTAAATAGATTATGCAGAAAGAAACTGTACCTCTACTATGTCGATTAAGAGCTAAAAACGTTAAGGAGCCAATCTTTAGAATATTTAATCTCTCTAATGGTTACAAATTTCTCTATAATGGGAAAATAATGCACATGGAATTAAGTTTGGATAAATACTTTCTAGAGATATATTTGGGTGATACTTTGATTGAAACTTTACCTTTTAACTTTAATAAGAACGATATAATTACAATTAAACCAAATAAAAATTCAGCTATGGAAGAAGGGCAATTATTGTTTGTTGTAATGTACATAGAAAGAGAACTTTCCTAAAGACGTATAATTTTTAGGTAATGATAAATTTTATTTTTCTTTCGTTGATTTTCTATACAATAAATAATGATGATGTATTGTGTTAAGTGTAAAAAATTGACAGATACGGAGAAAGATACCATTAGAATAGAACAAACAAAGAATGGAAGATATCTAAAGAAAGGTATTTGTTCTGTATGTGGTGTTACTAAAACTCAATTCGTTAAAAAGCCCAATTGACTAGAAGAAGGTAAAGGTGTTAGAGAAGACATTATAGAAGAAATTCACAAACCATCTAGAAAAAACTTTGACAGATTAAGCGTAGTTATAAAAGGTATCGATGATCTTTGGCAAGCTGATCTTGTAGAAATGGATAGTGGTGTTAAAAGGTGTTTCCAAAATCAATAAAGGGTATAAGTATTTGCTAACTATTATAGATGTGTTCTCGAAATATGCGTTTGCTGTTCCTGTTAAAGATAAGAGTGGGAAAAATGTTACAGAAGCATTCGAATCCATATTAAAAACGAGAAAACCTAGTAACTTACAAACTGATCAAGGTAAAGAGTTTTATAATAAAGAATTTAAGAAGTTAATGGATGAAAATAAGATTAATCATTACTCAACCTATAGTGGTAAGAAAGCTTCTGTTGTTGAGAGATTTAATAGAACACTTAAGCAGAACATGTGGAAAAGGTTCACGACACAAGGAAATTATAAATGGATAGAGATATTACCAACACTAGTTAAAGAGTATAATCATCAAGTTCATAGAACAATTGATTTAAAACCTATAGAAGTTAATAAGAAGAATGAGCGAACAATATTGGAGAAAGTGTATAAGAAAGAATATAAGCATGTTAAACCTAAATACAAATTAGGTGATCATGTTCGTATAAGTAAATCGAAAGGGTTATTTGAGAAAGGATATACACCTAATTGGTCAACAGAAGTATTTGTTATTAGTGAAGTTATTCCATCTAATCCACCTACATATAGAATTAAAGATTTAGAAGAAGAGGATGTACAAGGTAGATTTTATGAACCAGAACTATTACAGACGAAACATAAAGATGAATACTTGGTGGAAAAGGTGTTAAGAAGGAAAGGTGATAAAGTATATGTTAAATGGCTAGGTTTTGATGATTCACATAATAGTTGGGTAGATAAGAGTAATGTTGTAGTGTAAATATAAATGTTTGTCTTTTATGGTTTTTATTCCATAAAAGGATAGTTTAAATGAGATAAGGGTATCGAAACGCTACCCTTCATAGCATATATTTCCAGGGTCGGTATACCGGCTGTGGAAATTATCAAAAAAATAAGCGACTCCCCATATACGAAGGGTCGCTCCAAGACAAAGTTACATACAAACAAATACGGGTCCTGGTAACGAAAATGAAGTTAAAAATAAAAATTTTCTATATAATAAATATGGGTACTATGGATAGTCCTCTTAGTTTAAATGATATTTGCTATGAACAGATCAAAGATAACTGTTGGTATGGTATCTTCGGTGATTTCAAGTTGATTATAGATAAGAGTACAGGATACTTCAATGCTACTAAGCTGTGTGCTATGGGCGGTAGAAGATTTAAAAAATGGTTGGAAAATAAAGAATCACAGGAAATATTAGAATACTACAATAACAAACTAAGTGGACCGAATTCGGGCCACTTTGAAAACTCATCTTACACAGTAAAACTAGCTGGTAACGAAATAAACAATCTAATATCAGGAACATATATGTATAAAAAGATATTTCTCGCTATTGCTTTATGGGTATCACAAGACTTCTATGACAAATGCTATGATATTATCGAAGACTATTTCGTTTCTAATTTTAAGCAGATTCAGGAAAACCAAGAAGAGTTGCAATCAAGAGTAGAAGAGATAGAACAAACAATGGAGAGATTAAAGATTCAAAACAAGGGCTTAAAAGAAATCGCAGCACCATATACAAACGATAATTCAAAAGATAATTGTCTAATCATATACAAGAAGAACAAACCTAATGATCCTTTCCCTTATTATGCTATTCGTTGTCAGAAGAGAAGTCTATATAAGCCTCTTAATGAAGCAGAAGAAAAATATCCGAATCATGTAATAATATATGAAAAGTTTAGAGATCCTAACAGTATTAAGCTATTCAATCTAATGCAGCAAGAACTAGATATTCGTAAAGGTAAGGGTAATGAGTTTTGGACACCCCTATCAGAAGAAGAATTGATTAAAGAAATTGATTGTTTATATGATAGGTTATTATCTGATAATTAAGGTTAATATTAAATAATTAAAGTTACAACTTTTATGATATAATGATCATAAAAGATAATTAAGGTTAATATCTAATAATTAAGGTTACGACTTTTATGATATAATAGTCATAAAAGGTAATTAGTTAAACATTAAACAAACCATCTGCTGTAACATTGAATGCTAAATTCAATATACCACCTAAATCAGGATTATTACGGTATTTTCTTATTATAACTCTCCAATCTACGTAATGTCTAAATAAATATATAAACTCTACAGAGAGGTGTTGATAAATTGAAATGTTATGCCAATGAACTTTGTCTTTGAACTCTGCAATAAATCCTTCTGTTAAATTTTGAAACAATGAAATTATTTCCCAATCTACTTTGTCAGCGTAATCTCTTATAAGGTTTTCTGATAATTGCTGAGTTCCAGATAAGCGCCCCCAAGAAACTTTATCTGCATGTTCTCGTATAAAGGCTTCAGAGAGTTTGTTTCCATAAGATATAGCATCAAAATCAACTTTATCAATAAACTCACTAATAAATTCTTCAGATAGGTTTTGATTATACGATACTTCTTTCCAATCAACTCTATCTGCAAATTCTCTTATAAAGTCTTCTGATAAATCTTGGCTTCCTGAAATAATCTCCCAATCAACTTTATCTGCAAATTCTCTTATAAACTCTTCTGATAACTTTTTCCATAAACATATTTCGCTCAAATTAACTTTCTCCTGATATTTACGTATGAAGTCTTCTGTAATGTGATCATAGTTATATTCCTCCTCATAATCATCATAACCTATAGATAACCATTGTTCATCAGTCAGTGAATCTAATATTTCATCAGACAAGTTCATAACGTTTGTATAGAGAATGTTTTGTATAAGAAATGAGTTCTTTTCTTTATTGGCTTTCTTGAACAAATGATCTAACATACCTATGGAGATGCTAAAATTTATTTTGTCTTCATCATTATAACCACCAATATCTAATAATTTACATACACAATCAAATATAGGTTTGTAAGATAATATTTCCTTAGCACTAGTCATGTTCGCTTTTATTCTTAGATTTTTAAATTTATTTCATTTTTGTTAGTTTTCTATATAATAAATATGGGGAAAGAATTTGATTTATTACATAATAGACTTAAACTAATTCATCATGATCTTAAACTCTTAGCAGCACTATTAGAGAAGCAAATACTGTTAAAGAAAAAAGAATTATTAATAATGCATCAAAAAACATCTGATTTGAGTAGTGATGATGAATATAAATATGGTAGTGATGATTATGATGATGATGATGAGTAAGTTTACAAAAATGATTTAATTTTTAATATGTGTATATGTAACTTTGATGGGTCTTCCCATGAAAGTTCTAGACTAACACGCAGTTTAAACATATGTAGGCACATGCAGATGTTTGAACGATGTGTTAAAAAAATGGACGAAAATGAAGTAAAAAATTTTGGTGTAGGTAAAAATTGAAGAGTATAAAGATTTTCTATATATTAAATAAGATGAGTAATTATAATAGATTTACTGTAGTAGAGTTAAGGCGACAATGTAAAGAAAAGGGAATCAAAAGATATTCCCGATTAAGAAAAGCAGAACTGATAGACCTTCTTAAACAACATGACGATGAACAAAGCAGAAGACAGATTAGAAATATATTCCCATTTAAACAAGAAGTAATTGAAGAACCGAAACCAGCACGTATACCCATCAAAGTAGAATTAGAAGAAACAGCATTCAAGAAGCGTTTACAAACCATTAAAGTTGAAAACACAGGAGGATATATAGACCCAATAAAATTTTTAGATACAAGTGGAAGAGTTGCTATTAACAAAATCAAAGAGGAATTAAAATTTCACCCTGTTAAAGTTAAGCTTGTTTTCATTTGTGACTATATTAAAGATAAAGAAATACACGAGCACAATTTCAAAACATCAAACGAGAGAATATTAGAATCAACTGACTTAAGTGAATATATAAACCATGCCAAACAAAAACTTAGAAGAGAAATGGAAGAATTTCAAGGCCGAGGATCAGGATGGACATTACATCAAATTAAACACCTAGAAATCAGATTAAATAAGTATGTACCATTAAGAGCTTCTTCCTATATTGAACTTCCAAAGCAGATTAAAGATAAGAAAGCAGTAATAAATATTCAAAATAAAGATAATAAATGTTTCTTATATTCTATTGCAAGTTATTTAAAACCTATTGATAGAACCGTTTCAAAAATCCTCAAAGACCCTCTCATTATAAACAACTTGTTAATGAATTACAAAAGAAATATTGTGATGGTATTGAGTTTCCTGTACAGTTAAAAGATATAGTTAAATTTGAAAAAAGAAGTAATATCTCCATCAATGTTTACAGCTATGACAAGAACTATAATGTATATCCACTTCAAATCACAAAAAATAAGCAGGAAACTCATATCAGTTTATTATATGTAAAAGATGAAAAAACAGTCATTTTTGTTGGATAAAAGACTTATCACGATTAATAAGAAGTCAAGTGACAAACCATGAGGAAAAACTATACTTCTGCGACAGATGTTTAACAAGACACTTTCGAAATCAGAAGCAGTTGCAAAACCATGAATTAGATTGTAAAGAGCATGAGACTGTTAGAATGGAACTTCCAAAACCATACGACAATCAAATAAAGTTTCAAAACTATAATCGATCATTAAGAGTTCCATTTACGATAATTGCTGACTTTAAATGTATCTTATGTAAGTTAAAAATAGAGCATAATTGTAGTAAAACAGTAAAATATCAAAAGCATAAACCAATGAGTTTTTGTTACTATGTCAAATATTCAAATGGAGACTACAAAGCCCCTGTTAGTTATATAGGTCCAGATGCTGCGAAAGTATTTATTAAAATGTTACAAAAAGAAGCAATAGAAATTATGAAAATATATAACAGGGTAGTTAATATGATTCCGCTTAGTGAGGAGGAAATAGAAGCTTATAACAGTTCGGATACTTGTCATATATGTGAGAAAAACTTGAATGACTTACCACCAGCTGTTGAGAAAAAAATAAATATACTGAAGAAGAAAATACAGTTCTACAAGGATAAAGATGATATGAGTGAAAAAATAGAAGAATGGAAGCATGACTTAAAAAAATGTTTGTATAAGATAAATAAAAATAAAGCAAAAGTAAGAGATCATGATCATTTAACTGGAAAGTTTAGAGGTGCAGCTCACAGTTATTGCAATTTAAACTATAAAAATCCCAACTTTGTTCCTGTATTTCTTCACAACTTAACTGGCTATGATACACATTTGTTTATTAAGGAGTTAGCTTATGATACACAGAAAATTAAACTGATTGCAAACAATGAAGAAAGGTACATAACATATGAAAAATATGTAAAAGCAGGACCAAAAAAAGATGGAATAAATTTAAGATTTGTTGATTCATTTAGATTTATGTCAAAGAGTTTAGCAGAGTTAACAAAGAATTTAAAGCCAGAACAATTTCGAGAAACATTAAAGTTTTTCCCGATTGATAAACTTGATCTAGTTAATACTAAAGGTGATTATCCATTTGATTATGTTGATTCATTTGAAAAATTGAAAGAACCTGTTCCATTATCTCCAGACAAATTTACAAACAGATTAACAGGAGAAAAAATGAGTCCTGAACGTCATAAGCTTCATGTACGAGTTTGTAAAGAATTCAATCTAAAGTTATTGGAGGACTTAACTGAACATTATAACAAAACAGATGTCCTTCAATTAACAGATATATTTGAAAACTTTAGAGATGTGTGTTTAAAGGCATATGGATTAGATCCTGCTTGGTATTATACAGCACCAGGCCTATCGTGGGATGCAATGCTAAAGATGACTAAAATTAACTTGGAAATGTTGACTGATTATGATAAAATACTAATGTTAGAAAAGGGTATACGAGGGGGAATCTCACAATGCAGTAAAAGATATGTAAAAGCTAACAACAAATATATGCAAGATTATAATAAAGATGAGTGTTCAACATACCTAGCATATCTAGACGCAAACGACTTATATGGATGGGCTATGAGTCAATACATGCCTTATAAAGATTTTAAGTGGGTTAAACCTTACATAGATATAATGAACATTCCGGATGACTCAGAAACTGGTTACATATTAGAAGTAGATTTAGAATATCCAAAGCATTTACATAACAAGCATTCTGATTTACCATTATCTCCAGAGACCATGTGTCCACCCGGCTCAAAACAATCGAAATTATTAACAACGCTTTACAATAAGGAAAGATATGTAATTCACTATAGAAACTTAAAACTTTATATGTCACTTGGAATGAGATTGAAGAAAGTGCATAGGGTATTAGAGTTTAAACAATCAAACTGGCTAAAGAAATACATTGATTTAAATACAGAGATGAGGACGCAAGCTAAAAACAAGTTTGAAGAAGATTTTTATAAGCTCATGAATAACTCGGTATTTGGAAAGACTATGGAAAATATTCGAAAAAGACAGCCCATACAATTAGAATGTGATCCTAAGAGGGTAGAAGCATTAATTGCTAAACCTAACTTTGATTACAGAACAATATTTAGTGAGAACTTGTGTGCTATACATATGAAAAAAGAGCGATTAACATTGAATAAGCCAATATATGTTGGTATGAGTGTGTTAGAACTATCGAAGCTATTAATGTATGATTTTCACTATAACACGATGAGGCCGAAATATGGAAACAATATAGATTTATGTTATATGGATACTGATAGCTTTATATATGAGATTGAGACTGAAGACTTTTACAAAGATATAGCAGAAATAGTTGACCAGTTTGACACGAGTGAATACAAGGAAAATAACATATATGGACTACCACTAATAAACAAAAAAGTAATAGGTAAGATGAAAGATGAGAATAAAGGTAAGATAATGACAGAGTTTATTGGATTGAGATCAAAGATGTATGCTTATAGAGTAGAAAATAAAGAAGAGAAAAAAGCTAAAGGAGTAACTAAATGTGTAGTTGCCAAGGAGTTGCAGTTTGATGATTATAAAGAAAGTTTATTTAAAAATGTTAAAACGTATAAAGACATAAACCTCATTAGAAGTTATAAGCACGATATATATAGTATAACCGTTCATAAGCTAGCATTAGATTCATCAGATGATAAAAGATATATATTAAGAGATGGTGTAAATACATTAGCTTGGGGTCATTATGGGATAGAAGAGGAGTAGATGTAGTTTTAGTTATAAGTTTTAGATGTTAAGTTAGTTATAAGTTTTAGATGTAAGTTTTTATGATTTTAAATGTCATAAAAGCATATTCAATCGCACTTTGGGGTATCCCTCTGTGTTAAAGTACAATATAGTCAGGGGTGGCTTCATAATTTTTTGGGTAGTTAGGGGGTGGAGGGGGGAAAGTGGGGCAGAACCTACATATGTCCTCTACTTTGAATATTCAAATTTAATTTTATAAATTAGAAAAACTCCCATTTTTTAGTTTACAACTTTTATTCTTTTAGGAAAGACTTTTAAGAGGACAGCATTTGTTATCTTTAGCTACTTTCCCCTTTTTCCAGGGTGCGTATTTGTTTTATTGTATTTTATTTCATTTAACAATCACCACATACCGCTCAGATGCCACTTTATACTGGATATCTAACAACAATAATAACAATGGAAAGGATTTAGGAAGGAAAAATATGAACTCGTCAAGTTTCACGTCCCACGATTATGCCGACTAGGCTACAGGACACGGTGATAATGAGAAATGAATGAAAATGGTGAAATGAGGAAAGTGGGAGAAAACGGGAGAATCCCTAGAAAATCCACGCACATGTTGTTTGTTCAAACAAAGGTCGCTTGGTGCGGGCTGGAATCGAACCAAGGATCTTACGTATCAGAGGTGAACGTTCTACCACTGAGCCACTGCGGCACACAATTTGGTAAGGTGTCGGCTAGCATGTTTAGTAGGTACTATCCCGGCATTTGCCTAGTAGAACTGAGGAAAACTAGTCAGGATGGTCAGCAATAGGAATCGAACCCACGACCTCCCGAACGCGAAGCCAAAATTCTACCACTTGGGATACTTCGCTTGGTAAGATTGTAGTTTGTTATTTTTTCTTTTTGAGTCGTTGCTGACGGGAAATCTCGAATCGAAATAAATTATTAAACTAAAGTTTTAAATGGGAATACCGATCCTACCCGATTCTAACTTGGCACCAGAGATTATTTCAGCAATAAATTGGCCTAAAGCAGAGAGCCAAATAACGTCTTAAATTAATTTCTAATACTGAAGGTAATCTTTTTCTCTGCCTCTGGTTAATAGGTTGAGTGGTTCGGTTACTATTCTCCGAAATGCAGATTTCTATCAAGGTTTTTCTTCTTGTTACCTCATACACATATCCAGATTGTTAATGTAACCGATACGCGCAGAGCCAGTGTGAGTTGCCTATAAGCAAGGATATTCCATAACTTCTAAGATATAACTATCTGTTAACTATAAGGACCGATTTTTCTTTAGTATTAATTTAGGAAACACTGATTGGCAGTGCAACCATAAAGCTTAAAAAAGCATAACAGAATATTTCACTCATGGTTGGTACCTTATTTCTAGTTTCGACAGTTACTCACATAAGCAAGTTTGATATCTTTAAGAGCATAATAAAGCATAATGTTCCCAAATAAAGCATAAAGTATAATGCTTGATTCCTTCAGTTGAGAACTGTGTTCTCAATTACTTTCTACAAAAGAAAATTTTATTTAAAATGACTTGGTAAAAAAAAATGCTTCAAGGGTAGAAACCACCAGTAAACACGGAAACAAGCGAGAAAGTTTATTACACCGAAGTTGAAAACTGCTTCCTTTCAGAGTTATGAAAGCGGGAAAGTGCACAAAATTGAACTCTGAGCATTAACAGCGCAAAGACTGATAGTATTAGAAGAAACAGTATAGTGAATTTCGGAGGAAACACACTTGTCTTGTCAGAAAATACCAAGTTCAAAAGAATGGGGAAAGTAGATACATAATTTCACAAATTAAGTTAAGATTTCATAGATGATTGTGGATAGAATGGGACAAGGTTTAATTAAATCTTCCGTAATTTCCCGAATATCTTGAATGTGACATTTTTCGAAAATAGAAGTATGGTTTTGTCTGAAATTCACCATACTGTTTCTTCTAGTTGTTGTGCTGTTAATGTTCAGAGTTCAATTTTCTACACTTTCCCGCGCTCATAACCCGGAAAGAACGCCACTTGCGACTTAACTGTAATAAACTTTTTTTTTGCTTGTTTTCGTGTCTACTTTCAACGCCTGTAATTAGAATTATAAGACACCCCATATCTATCTATATACATATGCATATACATATACATATACAGCGGCGTATTTAGTGGGGTGGCTTCCGGGCTTAAGCTCCCCCCGAAATCTTACTTAGTATAGTAAAGTAAATGAAATATCTTGCAGAATTTTCACATTTCCAGGCAAAGCCCCCCCGAAAGTTAGCAAAGCCTCTCCCGAAACAAAATCGTAAATACGCCACTGTACATATATATATAGATAGATAGATAGATATAGATATATAGATATGTGTGTATGTGTGTGTAACAAGGAATAGAGCGTATACCCACCTAAAAATTAGCAATACATCACTGGTCCCTCCCTAGAAACCACAAAGGAAACGAGGTTCAGGGGGAAGTGTTCAGAGGTGCCTGGGAATTTCCCCCCTTCACCCCTTCAATTACCACACTGATATCAAGTTCCTTTCCTGCATGTGTCGTTGATTTCCTCGGGCTGCGAGCGTAACTCGCACGAACGCGCTCAACTGTTTCATTTGACACTGGAGGTCTTCCCGTGGATTTCATCTCACACAAACAACCTGTTTCTTCAAATTTTTGCACCCAGTCATAAATGGATTGCCGTGTGGGTGGTTGTTTCCCATTCTTTGCCCTAAAATGACGTTGTACTACAGTAACTGAATTTGTCTTCGTATATTCCAGAACACAGAACTTCTCAACTTGACTCGCCATATTCCTCCAAGCCACTTCAAGGTCAAGTTCGAGGGCAAGTCCGCTTATATCACACACCCGTCACTGAAACAAAAGAAAAACTGTCAGCCGCAAAACTTCAAGTATGTACGCATGTACCACAGGTAAAATATTTTTGCTCAAAAAAATAATATTTTATACATAGTACAACTTGTCTACTTCTTTTAGGCTAACCCTGCCTATGTATTATTACTCTTGCCTCTTATATTTATTTGCTGCTTGACAATCCTAAAGTTAAAAGAAATTTGAAAAAGAAATGAGAACCCATTCTTGCTCCCTCAATGAATTTCATTAAGAATCCCTTTTAAATTTGGGAATTTATGCACAAAGTCTATTATTAAAGTAAGAAAGTTGGTTTGCATGAGTAGTTGAAAAATCTTTTAAGAAGAAGTTCCGTCTTTAGTTTCTTGGCTTAGTTTACCCTTGTTATCTTGTAATGACCTTTCGCTGTTGTCTTTGGGTGTTTCGGAACTTTTTCAAGTGTTGGAGGCTGCTTCCTGAAACGATATTGTACGTTTTGTCCTTGAAGTTTCAGTCTTGTCCTACTTTTGAAATTTTAATCTGTCCAAAGTGACTGAAATCCCGGAAAATTTGCAGGGTCGTCGCCCTTACAATTAATATATTGTGCTGTGGTTTCCTAGTTTTTCTTCGTGCATTGATATGTCAAATATGGCTCCGGACATTTCACGTATTGGTTTTAGGCGTGCAAAATAGCCTGTATGTACAATATCTTATGCGTTAATTTTTATAACATTGAATGTAGTTCCTACGGTGATTGGTTCTGCCCTAATTTTAGAGGTAAGTAGGAGATCTTCTTTATACGGTAGATTGTTTCGGGTCTTCGGAGCCGGTAGGTTTTTGAATGTTGATCAAAAATAGCGCTAGGACAATTCTCTTTTTTGCCGGATTATGAATTCCTAGGCTCATATGTGTGCGAGTGAGTCGTTGGATGTCTTGAACGTGATAGCTATTCTTGATTAGGAGTATTTTCGAATTAGAAAAGAAGAGTCTTGTGGAGGGTTGAGAATAACTATCTTGAAGGTTGTAATTGGTTTGCTCATTTCCGTGGCACACTGTAGATTATTTTAATCACAGGGAGCTTTGATAAGACCATAAACTGCTTACATTGAGTAAGATTTTCACATATACTTTCATTACTAGAAATGTTGGCATATGTGAACGATTTTGATTGATTAAACATGATAATTCATAATACTGCTGCGGAGGACAATTGTAAATATATAGCCACTGAATAATCACTTTGGTTACATCCACATATGTCTTTTGGCACCTGTTTCTATTTATTCTGCAGTGTTTGGACCTGTGTGCGTATTCGTTGTTTATTTCTCCTTTGTTAGAGGAATTGGTGTCTTGGGAGGTATAGACGTCTTCGCCTTCTTGGAGGCAGGTTCCTCTGGAGAAGGTGTGTAACTGTCTGACTGGGACACTTTTCACTGATGACCCTGACAACAACCAGTTGTAGAAAAACTTGCGTATTAGTCTATTGGGTACAGTTTCTCCTTTTTTAGCATCTGACACAACAGTTTTCTCCAAAGTAGGATGAGATACGCGACAGGTGAACCATATACGAGTACTTGTAGATGCTTTTTGCGTATATGTTGTCCAGTACACAAACCACATCGTGTACTTTTGTCTGTGTGATGTTTCGATCATATAGAGATATATTAGAAGAAACTGTTTCTCCTCGAACCATCTTGAAATATAGAGCTTTCCGCAAGTGTATGAAAAACTAGTCCGTATCCTTCAGATTCAGCTCATATTACGAATACGAATACGAAGGGCAGAGGTTAATTTGGCGATTCTGAACTATTTGAATTCAGAGTTACATGTTTTCCCAATATTTATAACTCCTGTTTCCTATATATATTGATATTGACCAGCTTTGATTGAAGTATTTCAATCGTGATGAGATGCAACTGTCGCAGACCCATATGGTATCTGTACTTGACTAGAGTATAGTGTTATCAGGAGAGCCCAGCTGTATGGTCTGCACATGAGGAGCACATCTATTGAACTGGATAATTCATTTCTCGGCCTGCTTTTATAGATGTTAAGTTGGGAGTTTTCTATGGTGGCCATGATTGTCCCATAACAATCTACCACATGGATAATGGTTGAAATATATCTCCTATCTAGAAGTGATCCCAAAGGCACACTTCTTGACATTTTGTGGTAAATTATCAAAGAATCCTGATGTTATTTCCAATAAAATTGAGTATTTGGTAGTCCTATCTGTGGCTGCTTTAAATCTCTAGAAGTAGTGTTGAATTTTCTTGACTTTCTCCGTGATGATTAGAAATAATTCTTGAAACACCTTATTTAATTCTGGTTTTGGTTTCTTCGGTCAATCGTTTGTTGAACTATTGTGGAACATCTTGGGCTTGAATTAAATGAGTTTGTGTTTCGTTAGATCATGGGACAGCCCTAATAATTTGCTGGGCGATTGCCCTTGCACTTTACACAGAACGCCGGTGAATCTGAGGTCTTCTAGGTGAATTGTCTGCAAAGTGGGATTAAGGAAATTTAACGTTCCTAGGCTTAGCCTGACAGGAGACTGAGCATGGCGCTGTCCTTGACACTTAAAAACACTGCAAAAAAGTCTTGGTTTAATGGTTCGATGGTCACTTTGATGTTTAGGAGTAGGTCTTGTTTGAAGGTGCCTATGAAAAATGGTAGTAACATCTTCCTCTGTCTGCTTCCGGTGTTCGTTTGGTCATTGGCTTTACGGAGAGACTGAAAATTTTGAGATGTTAAAACACCCTCTTTATGTCTTCCTCCGATGTGCCCAACGGAAGATTTCGTATGGCTATCTTTAAGGTGGGGACTTCCCTTTCGTTCTCTGCAGTGTAGTACAGTTCCTTACTTCATTAAAAAAAATTCAAAGTATTCTTGGATTGGAAACTTTATTTTTTTGTGGATGCCTTCAAGAAGAGTAGTGTAGGACTCTTGCAGTATTTGGCTACTTCTTGTGTCATAACACTGTGGAAAGTTGTAGATATTCATAGATTCACTTATTATAAGCTGGCTGGGAGTTTCCGGTAGTGGAGTAATTTCCATGTTCGAGTCATTTGACCCTATTGTACCACTGTTCCTTTCGTAGGTACTTTGGCTGTGCAGGTAATAGCCTACAAGAGGAGGTAAGAGAGACACGGCCTATCCTCTGAAATGAGCAATTAGGCCGTGTCCTTGGGTCCGGGAGATAAGGCTACATGGTAACCCAACACATATGAAAGAATGATAGTTGGTGTGCCCTTGCGGCACATCCAAAGCCCTACCGGGAGGAAGATGTAGGTACTGCCCTCAAAGAGCGTTTCGTGCGTACTCTTGGGTATGGGATGGATATTTAATATCCTAACGCACACTCTTGCCTGAAGAGAAATGTTGAAAAGGCATGGAAGTATATTCACATCTACATATTTTAAGAAAATGAGGTAGTGTGGTCTTTCGTCCCAGGTCTCTGTTCTTCTGTATCGGATGCAGCACTTACTACCCTATTAGGAGAGCCGCCGATTCAAAATGGCCATTGTCTTTCAAAGAAGACAGTCTACATCAACCAGTGGGTCTGGTAATGTACAGTCTACCTCAACCGTAAGTAGATAAACTACTGTATTTCTTGAAGCACCCTACCGAAGGAGGGTATGGTGGTCCCTCCCAATGGTGGCCTACATGTACCATTGAGTTCGGAATATAGCTTTGCTACGACGTGTATGTGATACTTAAACACGTTCAAAGATATGTAGCCCCGTATTGCTTGGGCGATTCTACCAGGGGAGCTATGGCTCTCAAATGAATATGTCTGCTTCGGCAGACGGTCTACATCAGTTATTGGCTCTGGTAATATACGTTGTACCTCTACCGTAATTAGAGGAAGTGGGCACTGAGCTGGGTTGAAGGGACATGGCTTAGGGCGAGAGGAGCCTTCCAGGAGATTCACCGCTCCCAATTGGCCATTATCTTTAAAGAAAGACAGTCTACACCAGCCCTTGGGTCTGGTAATGTATTGTGTACCTATACCGTAATTAGAGGAAACTCTACGGGCGAGCCTGCCAGGGAAAACATGGCTCTCAAATGAACATGTCTGCTTGCAGACGGTATACATCAGTCATTGGCTCTGACTATGTACGATGTACCTATACCTTAATTAGAGGAAGTCCCATATTGTTTGGACGATCCTACTGGTAGGGGAGTGTCAGATTTCTTCCTGCAGGGGGACTGAACGGAGACTGAGAAAAAATGCCAATGCCAGATACGTGGGTAACGGTTTCTGATCCCTCTGGAAGGAAGGAAATTTGTATGAGATGGGCTAGCACCAACCGCAAGTAGTGACTTAACACGTACCATTGGATTTGGAATGAGCTATACACGAAGGCGGTTGTCAATGGTACGATAGAGGTAGGCAGAGCCGGGATTGAACAAGCTCCCTCGGGTATGCCTGGAGCTCCCGGATTGGGTTGGATTCTGCCGGGCTGTGATCATACCGTGGGATTCGGTAGCTCATGGGAGACAATCCCAGGAATCTGAGTAACGGCAAGCATGGGTAGGGGATGAGCTTACTTTGAAACGCACGGGTACCATGCCTACAGAGCATGGGAGAACTGGTTCTCTAGCAATCCGCGTCAACCAGTAGATAATTGGTACGCGAGGCTTCGGTCTTGCTGTGCGGTAGGTGTATCCTACCCCTTTAGAGAATACGGGTTAGACGCTAAGCATCAAGGTCGAGGGACAGATGTTGACAGTGCACTTCGTGCACGAGGACTGAAAGCCAGCACTGAGGAACTACGGGCATGGTGCCTTCTTTGGCGGAACCTGTTCCTTAAATAGGTCGACGCCCTCATGCTTGCGACCAAATTCGTGGTGAATTAGACAACTAGGTCCCAATGTATCGTATGTCTATTGACCTGGAATACAGTTTATGCATCGGAGAACATAACAGTGGCCTGTGTATGCCCTAAGCTGTGTATGTAGTATTTTTTTCTTTTTTGTAATGTTACATTGTTATCTGGAATTTTAGAAAGGAAGTCTTCTGGAAGTTTAAAAGCGAATGTCTCTGAAGTCTTCTTGAAAACTACTAAATAGAGCGGTAAAGGAATTTTCTTCAAATTGCTTGATCTTGGATGCCTTCTTTTGCTAATCATATTTTGGAATATTTGAAAGATACAGAATTCACTCCGAATGAATCATTAAGTCCAGAGTGAACACAAAATGAGGGTTTCCGTGAACAATAGCTGCATTGGAGCCAGCATAGGGTTGCCATATTTCAGGTTGCCAGCATAAGGTTGCCACTGTAAATACGAAAGACTGAAAAAAGATCTATATGTGCGTGTAATACATATATTATTTTAATATTTAAAAACATACTAGCATTTATACTGAAATATATAAAACAATTATTTATTTGACCATTTTGATTAAAAGATACTTCATGAATATCACAAGCCTTTGGTAACGTTAATTGGTATTCAACGTTGGTCTTCATTCATATCTTTATTTGGCATTTAGGGCTCCCCTGTGGCTAAGCGGCTAGCGTATGCGCCTTTGCCGTTCGGGACTCGGGTTCGATTCCCGGAGAGAGCTCAACTAGTTCGAATCGCATGTTAAGCTGTAGATTCACATCTCATATAGCCTCGCTGATGAAAGAATATTAAATTCAAAATCAATCAAAAAAAATTAATTACCAAGGTATTTGGAATTTCTCAGATTTGGCTTAGAACACTTAAAAATTAGAATTCTCGGCATTAAGTAAGCAAATACGGAACAAATGTACGTCCTGTGCGACTTTCATACAAGATAGGAAAATAGAGTGTAAAATACAGGATAATCCCATATGTATAGGACATCTGATAACTCTAAGCCAGAGAGACGGATACTTGAAGTACTTTAGACAACGCAGAACTTAAGGTATGATAATTTTTGTTTCTTTTGAATCTTGGAGCGTCTTAAGTCATGAAATTGAGTGAGTCATGAATGCGCTACCCTATTAGATGAATGCGCTACCCTATTAAACTTTACTCATTGCATTTGCAATCGAACATGATTGAAGAAATAAAATGTGTAATCATTACAACTTTAGTTTAGACTGCACGAGTGGGAAACAGTCTAAATATAAAATTCTAAACTTCTCTGTATTTTCAGAAAGATACATGAGAACTTGCAGAAGAAATTCCAATGTAAAATTGTAGGCTAAGAGAAAATTATATATTTATACGCAGTTAAAGTATGTGTCACGTATATAATCGTTTTCGAAGCAAAGGTCAAGAGCAGATGGTATCTCCCGACGAACAGCAGGCAAATGGAAAGCATACTGCTAGACCAATCGAAGACCATGTCAGAAAAATGATGTGCCAAGAACTGTTACTTACAGATAAAGTTTTAGTTTATCAGCACTGGAGCACGTGAATGTAATGTGATAGAGCAGTTGAACTTTAGGAGAGGTAGCTGAAATCGTGATAAATGTTGTAATAAAAAGTAGCAAGATTAAACCAAATGATAAAATCAAGTTTTAAAAAAATGTACAACTATGAGGAATTGTTTATACAGGAATTGCAATTTATAATTTACTCTTATTATGATTGTTAAACATGATTAAATTCCATTAAACTGCTTATCAAATTCATGTTCCATCATGTATATCGTAAATGGAATTAGAGTGTCATGTATGTTCAATATGAAATCCTTGATAAGAGCTGTTACCAATTAAGTAATTATTAACAAGTTTTAATGAATTGCGTGTTTATAGTTTTGCAGGCGTCGCATATGGGTCAGTATACGTAAACCATGAATACACTGGTAAGCCAAACTTAATAATAAAAGTAAGTTTCGCCTGTTGTATCACTCCAAAATGGCATAGATCGGTGAAACTTGAACCATATATAGAAAGTAGTGACAACGGAAAGAAGGACGTAATTAAAACAAACATTGATGTCCATTTAGGCAGATCCCCCCCTCCATCTCATTAAAATAAGACAAAAACAGTGTCAATCATTTTTGCAGAAATTTGCAGCACAAATTTTCCTTTATGCTGACCTAGGGATAAAAGAGTGGGGGTTGTCCAAACGGTAGCTCCCTAAACTTTTCAAAATCGGTCGAAAGTGATGTCAATCGTTTCTGCATCGTTTCTGCAGAAATGTGTAACACACAGTTTCGTCTGTGCAACAACGAACAACGAGCTAGAACAAAAACAAAGTGAGGACTATCTAAACGGTAACCTCCCACCTTGTCAAGATCAGTGGAGAAAGAGTCTGCTATTTATGCAGAAGGGATCAACACAATTTTTCGTGTGGGCGCGGTGGCTCCGTGGTAGAGCGTTCACCTCCGGTGTATGGGGTCCCTGGGTCGATCCCAGCTCGCGCCGTGTGGACTTTGTAGTGGACAAACACCGTGCTCATGGGTTTTCTCGGGGCTTTCCCGTTTCCTCCCACTTTCTTCATTCCACCATTTCATTCATTACTCATCATCACCGTCTCCTTTAGCATATCCGTGGGACGTAAATCCGAAAGATGTCATAATGTCATGACAAATTTTCGTTCATGTGATAATGAACAATGACCTGCAACAAAAAATGGGTGGCTGTTTAAACGGTAGCTCCTACCAAGAGCACCGATCCTGGGGGAAAGGGGGACCGCCCCCCCCCCCAAGCTAATGTGGGTCCCTATTCTATTTATGAATATACAATATTTGGCATAATTTGAGTGCAATTTGTCTTCAAATCTTCATATATATACCTTCTGCATCTGAATGGGGCCCCCCAAATTTACAGAGAAATCGCCGCTCTTGGCTCAAAATCAGGCGAGAATAGTGTCAATCGTATGTGCAGGGTTTATGCAGAAATGTGGAACACAAATCTTCGTTGTGCAAAAATGAACAATGAGCTTTAAAAAAAAAAAAAAGTGGCTGACAGCGAGGTCTCTGCCTCGTTACAATAGCTTGGATATGTTGTCAACCATGCAGGCAGAAATTTGCGTTTTTTTTTTTTGTTTTTTTTTGTGAAATGATTTGCAATGATCTACAAGACAACAAGTTGAGTATGTAGCAATTAATGTTTTCCGAAAATATTTTGGTAATGATTCCAAGCGTGATCCAAATGCGCACTGATCATAGGAAGTATTTAGCAAAAATCGTCGTGGAACAACGCAAATTTAGATCGGTAAGTAGCAGAGTTGCATATGGTCCTTCAACATTTAAATTTCATCTGAAAATAATTTCAATGGATAGATTTTTCATATACTACTCTTAGAAAAATAATACATCAACAAGAAAATAACTCCCTGTATATACGCTCTTTGATAATTATAAATTAAGAAAAGGAAACACTACCAAATTTACAATACTTGTATTACCCATTCTATTAACATTTACGAACTAGTGTAATATAGGCCCTATTTCACATTTAAAGCGAAGTCTACACTTATATAATTCATTGTTTCTTTTGCTATGACACAACTCTTTTATTTACTTTGTAGATCTTGTAAATGTTTTTCTTTTGACCTTTTGATGAATATTTCTCATTATAAAGGTAACCAAAAAAGCTCTGTCGCTTTTTCACCCACCACCTTCGAACATCGATATGTCACCTAAGACGTACATGGAAGATCAAAGCGTACATCAGCATCGACGACCTTCTGCTAACGTTATGGAAGGCCATGGATTCTATCGCGGTAGAACTTGGTGGACCGTGAAGCGAAGAAGGTATCAAGTGCATTTTGCACCTCTACTAGGGATTTGAACTGGCGTCCTCCAAGATGATTGTCCAAGGAACAGAACAGATAATAATCGGACGGTACAATGTCCGGGGAGTATGGCGTATGCAATAGTGTTTCCCATCCAACACATAGAATGGTGTCCCAGGTCATCCTAGCCACGTGAGGCTTAGCGTTGTCCTGTAACAGAAGAACCCCTTTGCGATTCAGAAGTACTGGCTCCAGAGTTTTGAGTTTTTTTTTTTAACACGGCTCAACTGCTGACAGTACACAATTGCATTGATGCTCTGAAAAGCTGGTAGCAGTTCCCGATGCACGATGCCACGAGCAGTCCACCAAACACACAGGAGAATCTTCTTCTGTTACAGTGCTGGTTTTGGCTGTTTTGGAACCGTTCATGGGATGCTAACCAACGATGACGGCGCCGTGTAGCTTCGTACAGGACCCACTTCTCATCATAGGTAAGCACCCGGTCCAGAAATGGGTCCTTCATCAGACGAAACAGCAAAGAAACATAGGTGTCTGCTCGGGTTACCTTCTGGCCCAGAGTCAAGTCATGTGGGACCTATCGACCGAACTTGTAGTGCCTCCCAAGTTGATGGAGGTGCTGCCGAATGGTTTCTCCACTCGAACTGAATTGTAGTCCCAGTTCCTCACATTTCTGGCCACTGTTCATTGCAGCCTGAAGATCTTTATTTTGTATATGTGTTGGTCTTCCGGCACTTGGTACGTCTTTGAATGTTTCGTCACTGTCCTTAAATTTGTTAAACCACCGCTGCACTGTCCGCGTAGGCACGATATCCTACCAAAGGCCTGACATATCTTCCGCACTTCTGCAGCGGCGTTTGATACCAGTTTGAACTCGTACAGCTTACACGCCCTTATGACGCTGTGTGGAGGGTAGGGATGCGCACGAGTCGAGACACATTTTGTAAAATTCGAGACGAGTCGAGACAAACGTAGTTCTCGACTCGAATGTATCGAAAAGCTTTCTATAATTTTTAATATTATTTTGAAGAAAGTATTCTCTCAGAAACAGCCTTGAAACCAATTCAAGTGAGCATCCATGCATAGGCGTAACTCAGGAGGGGCAAGGGGGCAACTGCCCCACTCAAATTTTTGAAATTTATTAGACTAGTTACCCAGTGTTATCTATAAACTGAGCTGAAGCGAATATGACACCGTTCAGCTTAATTTTATGTTTTTGTTTCACTGTATTAAGGTCTTTAGGCGACTAACCAGGCCAAAAGTAGGGAGGAGCAAAGAAATAAGAAGACAGCGACCCTGTCCTGACAAAAAGTACCAGGTAAAACCTCAGTCAGGATGGCCGGTCGGAACAGAGTTCATGGCCATGCTCCACCTTTGAAATGCTGCTCGTTAGGCATATACACTCCTTAAGGCTTCAAGTGGCTTCAGTGTATAGCCGCCTTGGCAGAATGCTTATTCACAGTGATTTGCCAGAACACAGTCAATAATGAAAGAAATAATCCCTGGTCCATGTTCCTGATCTGGTTTGATAAATCATATTAATAGTCGTTTCACAGACGAAAACAAAATTTTAATTAAAAATTAATGCATAATGTTTGTAAAATGACAAGTGTTGCACACGAACTAAGTTCGGACAGCTGACTGATTTGCCGGAACGCAGTGCCGGCGCGTTCCGGTTCACTTTAAGCCCTGACACTGCCTCTCTACTACTAGCTGGGTAATTGTCACTCACTTTCGATGCATGTGATCTGAATTGGTTCACACCTCACTTTATTGCTTTTCTCGTTTTTAGGCATTACATGTTCCTTTACGACGGAAAAAATAATTTATAAACTGTAGTGTCAAATTCAGGATTTCTTTATTTTTCTGTTACATCAGAAATGTTTGTAATTTGAATAAAGATAGGACTTATTCTGAACATTTTTTTTGGGGGGGGAGGATCACAGAGCCAGTGTAAAATTGTGATTGAACTATATCTAAAAATAATTTGCTCATGTTTAAAGATGTTCATATACCTTCTTCCTAACTGATTCTGGCTGTTTCTTAGGCAATGAACAGTTATTAAAAAATTTGTCTAATCTATGCTGATATTATAAAATGTTCGAACGTAAACTGTCTTTCAGACTGAAAAGAGTACTAGAATAACAACGGGAATAGAACTCTGATTTTAAACACATCTGGTAATGTATTGCAATAAATGTTTTGTTACATCCATCTTAATAAATTTCAGTGAACTTGAGCATGCTGGAGAAAGGGGATGCGGTGTACGTTGATGGTCAAAGGAAGTACAGGTCGGTCTGTTGTCTGGGATATAGGCAGTGGCGGCGGTTGGACGTTAAAAGTGGGGGGGGGGCAAGACATGATCTGAACAATTGCATATCAATGTTAGATTTCCTGATTGTTTCTAACACTGTTTGATGAAAGGTTGTATAACTAATAGGATACTATTTTTTTTTCACTTAAAATACCGCATATCGTATTTCTATTTTATTAAGTAAATTCATAAGAGCAATAGAGGTAGGTATTAACCGTTTATACTGTTAAACACGAAAGTGTAAGAACAGATTTGAGTTCTTGCTCATGAACATCTTAAAAATCTGTCTGGAAAATTGTGTGATTAGATTATTTAATAAATTTGCAAAACAAATAAATAGAAGGGACAATATTAATCATAGTAATGAATAATGACGCTTGTTTTGCAGAAGTTATATTGAAACTAGAAATTAATGAACAACTTATACTTTTAATTCCACGCATGCCATTAAATGAATGTTTTTACTCTTAGAAAATGAAAAACAGTAAGTACTGCAAACATATGCTATGACATTTAAAGAAATATGCAATTGCAATATTAATTGCTTTGAATTGCAATTAAAACGCAATTCCTGTAGTTTTCTTAACTACACGCGAAGACAAATAACCAATACGTACTCACGCAACGACAAATATATGGCACCATTTTTTCTGTGAAACAGTAATACATACAAAACCTTTACCAGGGTCCACATTCTGGAAAATAAGTGAAAGTCAGGGAAAGGTCAGGAAGTAAAAATGTATCAGGTGAAGTCAGGAAAATGGCAGATTGGTCAGGGAAAGTCAGGGAAAAATCGATTTAGGTCCATTGTTCAATTACTGAATTTATGAAATAGGGTTGATTTCTTTACTGTTAATGGATGCAAAATCTGGTGTTCTCAATGATGATATTGAGGGAGTCAGTATTCTCTGATATAGTTGTTGAAACTAATTTTCTGCGAGAAACACATCTAACTGCATCCTGGAATATTTGCTCAAAAGGATAGACGCTGTTCTAGAAGAATTGCATGGTGCCAAGAGGATATCTGGACAAGTGGCTGAGAACGCGAAGAAGTAGTATTTCCAGCTCACAGTGAATGCTCAGACACGAAGAATTTAAGGAACACTCGAGTGAATTCATAGCCAATGACAGAGATTGTATTGGGCTTGATGAGTGTTTTACTGTGTCTTAGGAAATGGGAAGAATTTCGTTGACTTATGGTCAGTTATGAAATTGTGTTTTATCTTCTTTCACGGAAACGCATTTTTTGAAAGTGGTTTCACAATAAATAAAATTGTCATTGTTGGGAACTTACAAGAAGAATCTCTGGTAGCTCAACGGATCATATATGATTCTGTGATGAAAATAGGTGGACCATCAAGATTAAGAATTACAAGAGGTATGACAGATTCAGTGAGAAGTTCAATGAGACAATCAGGTGTATTTGGAAAAGAAAAGAGAAATAAATGCTGGAGACGAGAAGAGGAGGGAGAAACGGAAGATTCAGCAACAACTAAAGGTGTTGGAGGAAGAAGAAAAGAAAATTAAACTGCGGAGACAACAAGAAGGATATTCAGATCAATGAGAAGGAAACTATGCGAGAAAGAATGAAAACAAATTTCTAAATGGGTTGCATTTAACAACTGCACCAGCAAAAGTGTGTGTTACATAATGTGTATGTTTTTTTAATAATCAGTAAAATCATGTATGAATTGTTTATTAGTATAGGCAATATTATAATATTGTAATTGGTATTATAATGATTATTTTTACCATATCTTAAGTACTCTGTATACTGCACACTTTCGTTTGTAGCTTTAGAATTTGTGTAATATGTAGGCCTAATCAATATCGGCCTAATGCATATGTTTGTAAATTTACATTCGTTTGGAAAGAAAATTGAAAAAAGAAAGAAACAGAAGCGGAAGAGAACAAGACCAACTATTGGAAGTGTAGAGGCTGGGGTTTCTTTCTTTTTTTCTTTATTTTTAAGTTATTCAGGGGTCAGGGAAATCTGGAATTTTCGTCATGAAATGTCAGGGAAAAGTCGTTTTTTTTTTCCTCCAAATTGTGTGAACACCCTGTTTACATTTCCAAATAAAACTATATAAATTAGGGCGTCACTTCAAAAAAGTTGGGGGCAACTGTGGTTTTATTTTTTATATTTTATCTTTGGTACTTGAACATTTCTTTCGTTTCACAGTTTCCACATCATTACATTTAGCGGTAAGTGAAATATTAACTTAAAAATCAAAATTATAAATGTGATATTTACTGGCTAATATTTGGGTTTCCTAATATTGTCATTTCCTTTTATTATTGATAAGCAGTATTTTTTTCAGAGGGTGAGTCACGGCTTCCCCCCTCCATACACTCACACTCTTCAGGCAAATTTTGAGAGAAAATCAGGGTATCAAGACATATATTTAACTATAATACCCCTCTTTACTTTTAAAATACCCTCTTTGGAGATTTTTTCTGAAAGAAACACTATCAATGAGTTGGGGTAAACGAATATGTGAATACTGTGCTGATAGGTTGTTCCGGGCAATTCCTTAACAACATTTAAGGCTCAGGTCAATGTGAGGGATTGGACAAATATCAGGGAAAGATTGGCTAAGAGGGGCTTAAAATGGGCCGGAACGCACCAGTTCTGCGTTCCAGTAAGTCAGTGTGGTGTCCGAATTCAGTTCCTGTGCTGTACTTGTCTCGCTTCAAATTTGTAGTGTTTTCAGTTTACTATTGTCATATTTTAAGCAGATTAATATAATATTAAAGCACGATATTAGAACTAATCTAGAACTTTTCGTTCTGCGTCATTGTGTTCCGCCAAGTAATTCTAGTGAAAGACGATCCAGCTATTGACTAAAACCACTTTTAGCACAGAGGCAAAGTTTTAATTTTAGGTCTTACCTGCAAAAACTGATGTAAAATTAGGCTGGATATCTGCCTGAGTGGTATTTCTATCATTCCCACACTCCAACTACACAATGGTGATCCAAAATCAGGGAGAGTTTCTCGAAACTACGGTGCCAAATATTTGGTTAAAACATTAGAAGCAAATGTATGGTTGGTTTCAAGAACTGACAATTTAAGGTCGAAAACTACCTGCCCAAGTGGAAATTTGTGAATATATTTTTGTCGAAACGAAGGCAAGTTTACACCTGCACAAGTGAGCAATGTATGTTATACACTTCTCATTACAGCTTGTGAATCTTACAGTCAATAAATAAAACTTGTTGTCTCTTAATAATGAAAGAAAAGAAGAATCGCAGTTCACCCACATGCCATCGCAAATTCAAACCTTACAATAGATTTTTATACCAAAGGCAATAATTTGAAATATTTTGCTGCTCCCAATCTAAAGTAGGAATTAAAATCAACGCCTGGTTGAATTCACAACTTTCTGTGATCATTGTTAATTTATAATGCTCTTTCTTAAACTTCCATAGGGAGAGAGTATATAGAACTCAAAGAAGCATGGAGAAATGTATGCTGGGAATAACCCGGAGAGATAGAAAAAGTAATACATGGATCAGGAAGATGACAGGAGTGACCGCTATTGTCAGGGAACTGGTCACATTGCAAGAAGAACTGACCATAGGTTGACAAAACCAATCCTTGGCTGGATCCTAAGGGAACGAAAACGATCCAGAAAACGTTGTAATACAGTATGGTGTGAGAAATTAGGAAGCAGCGTGGAGTAATGTGGAAACGAACTGCCAAAATAGATACGTGTGAAAAAGAATTGGGGACTTTCATCCAGCAGTGAGTCGACAAAGTTTAAGAATTATCTATATCTATATATCTATATCTATATCTATCTATCTATCTATCTATCTATCTATCTATCTATATATATATATATATATATATATATATATATATATATATATATCCATGTGTCTAGTAGAGCTCGAGCAAGGCACAATGACGGCTGAAGCGTATCGCACACTGCTTGCAGACTACGTAGGTCTACACCCCTTCATGACGACCATGTTTCCCAACGGTAGTGGCATTTTTCGACAAGAAACTGCACCATGTCACAAGGACAGGAGTGTGATGGAGTGGTTCGAGGAATACAGGGGCGAGTTTAAAGTGATGTGTTGGCCTCCTACTCGCCGGATTTGAACCACATCGAACACATCTCCGATGTGATTGAACGTGATGTCAGAACGCATCGCCCTCTCCCCGGAATTTATGGGAATTAGGTGACCTGTGTTTGCACATGTGGTGCCAACTCTCTCCAGCGACCTACAAAGGATCATTGCGTCCATGCCAAGACGCATCGCCGTTGTCATCCGTGCCAAAAGTGGACATACTGACAATTAGGTAGGTAGTCATTATGTTCTGGTTGATGTGTGCATATATTTTAACTCGTATATTTTGTCTCGACTCAAATTTCGAGACGTCTTGACTCGAATTCGAGCCGAATCGAGACAGAAACTGTCGACTCGAGACACGAGTCGAGACTGAAACGTATTTTCGAGTAAGTTCCGAGACAACATTTTCTCGAGACGAGTCGAGACAAGCTTAAATCTCCCTAGTGGAGGGCACATGTTCACTTTGTCCATACGCAAGTTCACGGTGTAACTGAACTGCCACAACCAGGTAGTTTGTTGGATATATTCACACCAACAACTGAACTTCCCTTATATGCATCCACATTGAACTCACGGTATTAAGGCCAATGGAACACAGACCTGCACAAAGTGATAGAACTTTCTTGGTTACCTTTATATAATACTCAGTTTATCACAAAACAATACATGTAAAATAAAACTCTTAAAACGAACATCAACATCCTTCAAATATGTTACATAAACTATGGATACCCATATTCTTTATGTTACTAACTTAATTTAAATACTCTTTAATAGTTATAAATGTAAAAAAAATACTATAAAATCTACAATATTTGTTACCATTCTGTTACTTTTTACAGATAATGCAAGATATTTGATACAAACCGTTTTTATAGAGGTAGTTGGTGAGTACTTCAAATTGCCCGTAGCCAAACTCCCTCTATTAAAATTGCTGTGTGAAGACCACGGTATTTTGAAACTTTTTTTTTTCCTGAAAGATAGTGCATATACTAGTTCCTAAATGAAGTCTTCACCCGACTACAGTAGGTCCTTTAGTATTGGAGCTATGTATCTTTAAAGTTCATTTTTTCATGTTTCTGGCAGCCTATAACTCCTAAAGGAAGCATGTGTGCACCCAGGCTGGTCTATATTTTTGTCTTGGTCTATATGTTGGTGTCAGAAATAGCATTCTAACGTTTTCGGTGTTGTTTTGAAACACCTTGTATATTAAAATAGTATTATACACCAATACATAACCTATATTAACACAACTTAAGCATATTGGAATTATGGCTTTCTAAATGTAGGTACTTGAAAGATCTTGAAAAAATGTGCAAGTACAAGAGATGTAATATAGATTGGGAACATTCACAAACGAAGTATTGCGAAATACTTTATTCACTTTATATACAACAAAATTTGGAAGTGCACTAACTTTCGTGTTTTGCAGTGTTTACTTTTTGTTCTTGCATAAATCCTTACATATAGTTTTCGCTATTCTGATGTACGTCTATAAAACAATACAAGCGACTTGGAGAGTTATAATTTTGTAAATTGTTGTTTAGTGAACTTGCAACACTCTTACGAGGGAAGGTCCGAGATGTCACTCAGAGATAATTGCACAAATTTAGTGTAGGAGTTGGCAGTGGCGTGTACTGGTTTGAAGGCATGGGCTACCACTAACCTCGTATATTATTATTATTATTATTATTATTATTATTATTATTATTATTATTATTATTATTATTATTATTATACAAAATATACATAACAATGAACAAAAAGTGGTTGGTGTGTTTTCCTTGAACTTTTTCTTTGAGACCATTAATGTTTTCCACCCTAAATGAAATTCCATCATACATTTACGCAGTTAACTTCTCATGGATTGCATTCGTACAATGTTAAGTTTTCGAATGTCACTTCCCTCAAGAGTTGCCACTGTTACTGACGTTGGTTGTCATTTTGTACTAGTCTTCTCAAAAATTCTGTATATAGTAATGTAACGCAAAAATACACAGTCATTATATTTGTTATGTCCATTATCCCTACCTAAATCACAAATTTTGCATTGTGTTAACGCAACGGTTACGGAATGTGCCTGGTTATCCCATACAATATTTTTTGTTCATCAATTTGCATTACGAAATATGCATAGTAATTTTGCTATTTGAAAGTGGTCGTTTTATCGGGTAGAAGGGGTAGGCTAGATACGGGCAGGCTAGATACAGGCAGGCTAGATACGGGCCTACCCAAACTTTGTTTAAATATTTATAAACGCTAAAAGATACAATAAAGAGCAAATATATTTTTCACTATTTATATTAATGGTAGATAATTACTTAACAAATAGCATCAACCACTACTGTAAAAGTAATTTCCCAGTGTCATTAATCAATCAAATGGGTATATGTATCCATAAGCCAGAGAGCGGGCTTACTCAAAATTAAAATCCTAAAACCGCCCCTGCTATTTGGTCTTAATTCCATTAGTGTATTGATTTTAGCTTTACAAGAAAAAAAAACGTTCAATAATCAATTTTCATTGTAACAAAAATAAAAATCGATAATTTTCTTCGGAGCATTTCATTTTCCCGCTAGATATTACTCACAATGCTCACCTGAATAATACAAATTAACCCATTCTCCAACCTACAATACTGTCTGTGGGCCTCATTTAGTAACGGTTGGTGCAAAATCAGCGGAATCAATTCAATGCAAATAACGCAATAAGTAATTATAAATACAATAACAAGAATCGCAAAATAAGGAAAAAAAATTTGCGTTGCGTTGACGCAAAGCGCTACGAAACGATGCCCGAAATTCTCATATAGATCCAAAATGGTTGCTATTACATTGTTCTTAAATTCGATGTGCTCGCCCCGCCTACAAAAACCGCTCCACAGACAAGAACCTTGCTTGGTTGTCTGCCATGACTCGCTAGCACACTGTTCTCTAACCAACCTTACTTGGTTTCTTTTAACCTCCTTCTCTACTTTTCAAATTCGTATCTTACTGCAACTCCGCCTTCATGTCGCACCTACTCCAGTACACCTTTATCGCCACCATCAACGTCCCTCTCCCCGCTGCGATTTTGGAGCGGACCTCGATACAGGTAATCTTTTGTTCTTTTCATGTCCTCTCTACTCCCTCTATCGTTTCCAGTTCTACTTTCTCTTGTATGCAACTTATGGCTCTGGACCTTCCAACTCGGATTCCGTTCTTTTCACAGCACCGATTTCTCAAATTTTTCTCTTTTATTTTTTCTAAAAATCGCATGTTCCCCTGCAGTTCATAGTCCTCTATCTTATCTTACGCTTTTCCCTTAATTTTAAAAGAGTTTATTTCCTACCCAATTTGATCTTTCTTCTCCTTTTGTTGTTATCTCTGTAAATTGCCGATAGGTCTTATTCAAGACAGTGGCAACATTCCTGCGTTGTTTCTGGCGCAGCAGCAGTGAAGTGTAGTAGCAAAACTGTTACCACAGTCCTAGCTCTGCAGTGGGCTGAAAAATAGTACCAAATTCAAACAAAAAGGGCTGAATTTATAATTTTATACCAGTGTGATAGATTTCTCTATAACACGAAACTAAAAGAGGTAAAGCTCTAGAATACTCCCCCCATCTTCCAGGAGTCCAAATCAACGCGTCGAGATAGATCTATACAAAAGAAATTTTCCGATATCTTTATGTTCGTCAATATGGCGTCCATAGTAAAGAACTTAGTCCGGTAAGTCAGCAACTAAGTCAATGAATTGTAGTGTACGCAAATTCTCGAATGATTTTTGATATATATATATATATATATATATATATATATATATATATATATATATATATATATATATATATATATATATATATATTGCATTTTTGTTACTGCAACTGAATTAGTATTTCATTTACTTCTTCTAAATTGGATTTCATTTTGAGTGTTTTTGTTCTCTCTTAGCTGGAACGAAAGAATCCTCGTCTTCCCGTGTCTCGCTTCTTATTTCCCTCTACTTGAAACTAGAGTTCAACTGTCTGGTTAATAATAACATCACCTCTGTAATACGGGGATGTCTGCCTCTATGTCTAGTATATGTGTAATCTTTGTATTAGATATATTGTTATTATTAGTGGTGGTAGAAGACTTTTAAAGAAATCCATATAACCTCTGTGTTTAAAATATATTAGTTTTTGCTTCTAAAAAGAAGATTCTTTTTCTGTCCTCAAACTGCAGATGTTCATATATGTTAGAAGGATCTAAAGATAAATTGCAGGAAGAAGATCCTTGGTTCGAACATATATAAAATTTTTGTTGTTTAATACTTAAAAACATTTTATGTTTTACATTTTTAAGTGAAATTATGTATGATTATTGTATATCTCGATGTGTACTGCTTTGCCAGAGTTTGGGGGCAACACATAACAATTCACGGAGCACATATACACGCATGCGCACCAACAGAATCTTCTCTTCTCATCTAACGCCGCCCAGGCACCTTGTTGTAAACCAACCTCGATGGTAAAATTCTGTTATCAGTAAGACGTGTTCCAACCACTACTCTCTCCGCCCACGGAGAAGAACTTTTTTTAGCTGACTTTGCTCTTACTCTCGTGCGCACACCAAGCAGCTTTCTTTTCAAGCTGCTGACTATTGTTTGTTTCCTCTCCAGGGAACTTTCAGACTACCACGCATGTCCAACCTCTGACCTCACGGTCCAACTGCATGTCTACAAACGATACAATTTTTGCTTCCGACACGTAAATTCGTTCCGAATGCAAAGCCAATCGAGCTCCATAAAACCCCCGTTTTCGGCTCGATCGTCGGTCTTGGTCCCTTGTTTCTGGCCCCCTCAAAGTCGTGCAAACTAGACGGAGTTCGCAATGTCTTAGGTACGGCTTAGTCCAGAAACTTCCGAGAAATCCTAGTAATCCTTGCCGTCACTCTGTCTCTCACTCTCTCGGCTTCTCCGGAAGCCTCCCTACTCTCTTGGTTAACACCCACACCTTATCCCAGTAAATAACTTGGCACTCTGTTTCTGAAAGCTTGACGGCAGCCAGGGGTCTGCCATAATTGCTGGTCGGCTTAGGAAAATGACGGTCAAAGTTACTCCCTCGAACTTGCCAATCCACTTGTGCAAGCTTAGCTCCAGCCGGGACCTGTGCGCCCAGAACTTCTGGCGAGCTTAGGAAGTTGACCGTCGAAGTTTTGTCACTCCCCTATTTGATGTGAGTAGTGTAATAACCTAACTTCTGGGCCAAAAATCCCCCCCAGCCCATTTTGGAAATATCTTTGACCAGCACAGATTGAGTAGGGTGAAATTTGGCAGAGTGCTCAGCGCATAGGCTTTTATGACATTTAAAATAATAAAATCTTACATCTAAAACTACAACTCTTCTATCTTATAATGTCCCCCATCTTCTAGAACACATTTCTTATCATCTACACAACTTAAAGCTAGCTTATTTACTTCTATGCCGTACAAATCGTGCTAATAACTTCAGATTAAATTCATCTTTTTATAATACTCTTTTTGATTGAACAAACAGTCTTTATAATCGCTAAATGAAAGTTCTTACTTATAACATTTTTCTTAACTCCTTTTGCTTATTTACAACATTTAGCTTTTTCGAACTTGATTGAATACATTTTTGATCTTAAACCAACAAATTCTTCTATGATTGCACCTTTCAGTTCATCTTTCATCTTACCAAGTATTTTCTTATTGATCTGAGGTATCTTATACCTGTTATCTTTGGACAAATCACTCGTGTCGAAGTAATCAATATAATTTTTCATGTCCTCGTACACATCTTCTGTTTGAATATGGTATATATATAACTATCATTATGTGTGTAACAAATTTCTATTTTGTCTTGATACTTAGGTTTCATCACATTATAGTGATAATCATACATTAAATGTTTTGTCAAATCTAAAATTGACATACCCACATAAATCGGTTTGTTAATTGTACTTTAACTTTATTCATGTGAACAGCTACTAAATTTTCCGTTAACACTGTAGTGCTTTTATAGTTTGGTTTTGTTATAAGCTTCTCAAATTTTTTCCCATCACTTACTAGTTTAATGTTAACTGTCTTTCTAATATTTTACATAGTTTCTCCAAAAGCTGAATTGTTCGTTAGCTTTAAAAAGTCTTTCTCAAAATCATTTGTTGCTCTAGTTCTCATCTGTGTGTTTAAATCTACGTTATTCTTTAACCAATCTGATTGTTCAAACTCAATTATTCGATGAATTTTCTTAAGTTTTAATCCAAGTGATAAACATTGTTTCAAGTTTCGATAGCGAATTACATATTTTTCCTTATCGTATAAATTTGTTAACAGTTTTGATTGTTTTGAACCAGGCGGACATATGTTTTGAGGTGCTAATGTGTAGTCTTTGTGATAGTCATGCAATTCTTTAGGATATTCAAGATCAACTTCTAAAATGTAACCTTTTTCATAAATATGAGGAACATTTGCAAAATCTGTTCTTTTATTTCCTCTTCACTTAACCAATTAAATCCCTTAAATGGTAAGTATTGACTCATTGCCCATCCATACAAGTTGTTAGCATCCAAGCACATTAAGTAAGAGTATTCTTTATTTTATTTTAGTCTTCCATAAATTTGTTTGCTTTTACATATCTTTTACTACATTGTGAAATTCCTCCTCTTATACCTTTCTCTATCATCAATACCATATTATAATCTGTTAGTAATTCTAATTCCATATTTGTCATCTATAACATTGCATCCCAAGCTAAACGTGATGCTGTCATATACCAAGGTCGATCAAGACCATAAGCCTTAAGATATGTTTCTCTAAAGTTCTCAAACACATCTGCTAACAACACATCAGTTTCTAGGTATATGTCATGATACTGTCCGAGATTATTAACTTTAAATGTTTTCCATACTTTCTTTGCATGCCCATAATCCTCATCATTTATATGTGTGTTGGTAAGCTTGTAGAATGCTTCCTTTGGTGGTAATTTTCTCTGTCTAAACTTATTCCAGTCACTAACATAATCGCACGGGTAATTACCTTTTCTTGTTACAAGGTTAAATTGTTCTTCATTAGAGTACAAGTATTGGGTGTGAGTCATTTGTTCTCTTATTAGGTTTGATGATAATTTGTCTAAACTACATGCCATAAATCTAAACGAATCTATGAATCTTAATTTGATAGTTCCAACCTTTTTACTGAATGAGATGTAGAGTTCTTCGTTATTAGGTATTAAATCAATTCTTTCTTTATTACATCCAAGTTCTTTAATGAATAAATGTGAGTCGTATCCTGTTAAGTTATGTATAATGACTGGTACAAAGTTTGGAACTTTAACTTTTAAATTGCAGTTATTACATAAAGCAGCTATAAACTCCCCTGTTACATGATCATGGTGTTTAACTTTATCATTCTTTTTAGTGTATTTTTCTTTTCAGTAATAAAAAAATTGGATTTATTAAACTTTCTTCTGTGTTTCTTTGTTAAAGGCAATTCATTATTTTGCTTATAAATGTTTGATATCATTTTAGATTCTTTCTGTTATTTATTTATGAACCTTTTAGCTGCATTTTTACCTCTAAACAAAATAGGTTCGGTTCTAGTTCCATCACTTTTTACAATCTAATAACAAAATCCAGAAGGTTTATGTTGTTGATATTTTTTGTATAAGGTTTATTTTCTGGATAATATTCTTCACATCCCAAAACCTTATGTAATAAGCATTCAAAATCTGCATAGATTACAAAGGGCATCCTCATTTTATATTGATAGTTCTTAAATTTAACATATGTGTTTTCTTCCGGCATTATTATTTTTCTTCTTTATTCGATGAACGATCTTGTTCATTTTTATCAAGTGCACTTTGTGAGTAAAAGTATAACAAACATCGATCATACAAATATTTTGGAGCTCTCCATTTAGTTATTTGAATATTAACTAATTTACTTAGATCTTTAATCCAACAATAATGTGTTTTAACATTTTCTCCAACAAGTTGTTATATATATCTATATATATAAAATAAATTCAGATGTTTTTCTTTTTTGCTCTCTGTGTGATGCAATATATAGATTGAATAGTCTTTATCATACGCATAGACATTTATACAAATATTAAGTAATTTTTCGACTTTTGGAATATCGCTTAGTTTTACAGGAAAATGAATATCTTTTAATTTAGATTCTAAGTTTGAAAATAGCTTATTACTTTTTGGTACTCGTTCAGGATGTGAATTTGTAGGATATAAGGCTCTGTATAATGAGTATAAGAAGCATTTTTCATCTTCATTCTTTACATTAATTACTGCCTCTTTGTTTTGAATCTGTTTAGGTAGTTCTATCTATGATGATCCTCTGTATGGTACATATTTAACGATTGCTAGTTCTAAAAAGTTGATGTTTATAAGAGCCCAGCAAGAACCTGTAGCTTGAAACTCATCTATTCTTGTTCTTAATGCTTGTTTCGTATTAGTTAGTGCTTCATTTAAATTGGTTGATTGGTATATTTCTCGGTTTCAGTATTAAAATAAAACCCTTGAATTTCTTCTCTTTTCTTATGTTTAGAACTTAAACATAATTTTCAATAAGCCATGAATTTGTAAGCTGAGTTGTATTCTGTTTAATATAGTTTTGGATGTTGTTTTGATATAATGTTCTAATGGATCTTCTGGTTTATATTGTGTTGTAAATCTCCATGTATCTAATCTGCATTTAAATGTAGTATTTTGACGTTTTACATCGATTGGTATTGATTCAACTTTGATTTTCGGTTCTTCAAATATCTTTTCTTTAAATGGAAACAGTTTTAAACCTCTCTTTCTACCTAATCTCTTAGGTTTTGGTTTTTCAAAGATATCTTCTTCAAACGGAAATGTTTGCCTAAAGTTTAATTTGTTCATCTTCATGTTCTTTAATACTGTCAATAAGTTCTGCTTCTCTTAATTGGGAATAGCATTTATCCCCTTTCCTTTACATAAGTTTTTCAGTTCAACTACTGTATGTTTAATTAAATTAATCATTATTATTCTCTCGTTTTTATTATATAAAAGAAATAAATTTAATCATTTTCGTTATCTAATACAACAGCAAATACTCATGTGACGTGGGAAATCTTAATGTTTATTAGTATATTGTATTAGAACAGGGCTTTCATGCGATTACTCCATCAAAGACACTAACAATAAAATAACTAATTCAGTTTTACTATTATTTTTATAAATCTACCTCATCATGATCATTACTATCATTTGTAGGTTCAATCTCTTTGTCACTATCCCAATTTGATTTTGGTGTATGTCTTTCTAGTGCTGCATTCTCTTTTTCTTTTAATAACATTTCTTTTTCTTTTAACAATATTTGCTTTTTCACTAGTGTTGCTATTAGTTTAAGATCTTCATGAATAAGGTAAGTTTATTATGTATCAAATCACATTGCTTATCCATATTTATTATATACAAAATTTAACAAAAATGAATAATTATTTTCTTACTGTTATAAAAAAACGAGGTCATGGGAAAAAACACTATTCCACAACTTAAACAATACTGTAGAGAGAACGGAATACGTGGTTATTCGAACCTTAGGAAGGCAGAAATAATAACCTTAATCAACGAGCACAAAAATAAGTGTTTAACAACATCTGCTGTAAATTCACAACAACCAAGCAAACAAGATAAAACAATGACGAATAAAGATGAACTTATAAAAGATACGATTCAAAAATTAAATACTTAATATATTGTAAACTACTTTCAAAATCCGCTTTGTAGAAATATAGTTATAGATGCACTTAATAGTCGAAAATACAAAGAGTGGAATCAAATTTCAGAAATAAAGAACTTATCTGATGACTTTCTACATACTTTCCAAAACAAGATACATTGGTATTAGTCTTGGGGCCAGACCATGTCTGTTGGAAAAGTTGCGTATACGGCATTTCTCTTTTGGAATAGTTTGTATGGTAGTAGTGGACTATTTATGGGTTGGTCACGTGATCGGGATAGTGCGCAATTTCTCCCAATATGGCCGACCAGCCAAAGTGCAATGTTTGTGAAAAAAGTACATATCTCCTAAACTAATAGTCCAATCTTCATGATTTAAAAACTAAATGACGTAGAAGGTAACAGACTATAATAAATTATCTAAAGTGTTTGACTAATCATTGAAATAAATACCTATAAAAATAATTGTATATTAAAATTTTTGCATTTTTTATGATGGGTATAACTCATATTTTTAAACGTGACAAGTAAACAACTGGAATGATCGAGGAACACATTTTTTAGCTTAAAATGGTATTAAAATGTCTTTCCTTTGACACATAAATCGTTAAGATCAGTTAAGAAATAAAGAAGATACAATGAGTTACTTGGGAGCATACATAGGATCTGCTGGAGAAAGTTGCGTATACGGCATTTTTATTTTCGGATAATTTATGTGGTGTTGATGGACTAATTATGAGTTGACCACATGGTCGGGATAGTGCACGTTTGTATTAAAGAATAAATAGGCTCCTTAGGTTTTTGCGCCCACAGAGGAGAGGTTGATGACGTCACTACGTATATTGGAATACACACTTATAGATCACCATTCTCGTTACTGCTGCATGGGATTATTTCCAGTTAGATCAAAAGATTTGATATGAACAGATTTTTCCAAGATGTTGGAAAATATTTACAACTAAAAGTTACAATCTTAGGAGTTAGAAGAATTTCGTAAGTAGTGTACATAGTACAAATTATGATATTATAGTAACATAGTCAACAAAAACAACAAATATAAACACAATTTTGCACAAAGTACATACGGGTTACGCATTGTTTTCTGTTTTCGATATCTTTTTGAGGGGCCGCGATGGCTCAGTGGTAGAGCGTTCACCTCTGGTGCTTGGGGTCCCGGGTTCGATCCCGCCCCCGCCAAGTGAACTTTGTGGTGGACAAACACCGTGTGCGTGGGTTTTCTCGGGGTTCTCCCACTTTCTTCACTCCACCATTTCATTCATTACTCATAATCACCGGCTGCTTTAGCCTAACCGCCATAATCCTGGGACGTAAAACAAACATTTCATTTCATTTTTCGATATCTTTTTGATCGGGGATCGCACTACAATTGTTCATTCCATTTCAAATGATGGAGAAAAAATTATCAGAAATGATACAAAACAGAAGAAGGTATTATAAGCAACCAATTCACTGTAATTCAATAGTACATGTGCAAGCAAGTGACGTAACTCTAAACAAAATCTATATATACTACTGTCCGCAAAGGGTTAAAATTTGAAACAAAACTAAAAGAGAACGCATATCATCTCGATCATGTGACCAACCCATAATTAGTCCATCAACACCACATAAATTATCCGAAAAGAGAAATACCGTATACCCAACTTTCTCCCACAGATCCTATGTATGCTCCCAAGTAACTCATTGTATCTTCTTTGTTTCTTAACCGATCTTTATGATTAATGTGTCAAATGAAAGATATTTTATTACCCTTTTAAGTTAAAAAACGTGTTCCTCGATCATTCCAATTGTTTACTTGTCATGTTTAAAAATATGAGTTATACCCATCATAAAAAATGCAAATTTTAATATACAATTATTTTTATAGATGTTTATTTCAATGATTAGTAAAACACTTTAGATATTTTATTATAGTCTGTTACCTTCTACGTCATTTAGTTTTTAAATCATGAAGATTGGACTATTAGTTTAGGAGATATGTGCTTTTTTCACAAACATTGCACTTTGCCTGGCCGGCCATATTGGGAGAAATTGCGCACTATCCCGATCACGTGACCAACCCATATATAGTCCACTATTACCATACAAACTATTCCAAAAGAGAAATGCCGTATACGCAACTTTTCCAACAGGTTCTATGTATGGCCCCAAGACTATATTTAGTTACTTCAAACCATAAACTATCACTTTCTTTTATTGAACGTTATGAAAAACAGATCGATTGGGTCAGGTTATCAAACAAAAAAGACTCACTTAAACACAAAGACATTATTAATAAGTATGGTGGTAAACTTTTCTGGGACAAATTGTGCGAACTAAAGTATGGTTCACGGTATTATCATAATTTCAAACCAGAATTCGTATTAAACCATAAAGAAGATACAAGACAACATATTCATTGGGAAGACTACACGTATGAATACGCTCAACAAATGACTGAAGATTTTCTTAATGAATTTAAAGAGGAAGTTGATTGGCTCGTGTTTAGTGAAGAAAATAACTGGGGAAAGTATTCACAAAAACAAGCTATTGAAGTCTGTATACAATTCAAAGAATTTTTACATTGGGTCATACACTCTTATAAATCAGATTTACTCAAATTTACGTTCCTAAAAACCTTTAAAGACAAACTCTATTGGGATATAGTTTCTAATTGTTGTCGCATCACAAAAAAACTAACAGCCTTCTTGAGAGAATTTGATTCTCTTATCGATTGGTACGCTATTATACCATTGCTAGACGAAATATACGTGAGAAAATATCAAAATAATGTTTACTGGCCAAAAATTAGTTTACACGATAAGAGCGAAAAATTCATTATCGAGTTCGAAAGCGACCGTTTAGAATTAAACAGAATAAAATACACTTGTTGCGATTGGAAGTTCTCTAAAGACTTTCTAATAAAAATCAGAGACAAGATCGATATGTTTGAATTCTTAAGAGTAAATAAGCATGTTCACGATTCCCTCAAAAACAAACTAATACTACCCTCAACAGGTTTACGCTTAATAAAAAATTCAGAAGAATGCCCAATATGTAAAGAAATAAAAACTCAATTGCATAAAACGACGTGTAAGCATGTGTTCTCTGTTGAGTGTATGCTTACCTGGTTAAGAGATAATAACACTTGTCCTTTATGTAGAACAGTTATTAAACTTAACAACAATGGCAACAACAATGAATATCCTGAAGAAGATGGTCATTTTGATAGCCCGGTTTATTCTGATTACATTGAAGAAGAACCAGAAGAAGAATATACTAAGGATAGTACATTGGAACTAGCAACAGTGAAGACTGATGTTGAGTAACTTGTTTTAGTTTTAAATTTTGTTAAGCTTTTATGAAATAATAATCATAAAAGTTTTTACATGGGATTAGATATTAACCGATCATATGAAAATCAATTTCTTAACCAAATCTTCTTCTGATATGGATATCATTACCCTTACCTTTACGAATATCTAGTTCTTGCTGCATCAAGTTGAATAACTTAATACTGTTAGGATCTCTAAACTTTTCGTATATTATCTCATGATCTGGATAATTTTCTTCTGCTTCATTCAGAGGCTTATATAGAGTTCTCTTTTCACATCTGATAGCATAACAAGGGAAAGGATCATAAAGTTTGTTCTTCTTGTATATGATTAGACAATTATCTTTTGAAACATCATCTGTATATGCTGCTGCTATTTCTTTTAAGCTCTTATTTCAAATCCTTAATCTTCTCATTGACTCTTCAATTTCTTCTACTCTTGATTGTAATTCTTCAATGTCTTCTCGGTATTGTCTAAAGTCTTGTGTAAAGTAGTTTTATATAATATAGCACTTGTCATAGAAGTCTTGTGATATCCAAAAAGCAATAGAGAGAAATATCTTTTTATACATATATGTTCCTGAAATTAGATTGTTTATTACGTTACCAGCTAGTTTTACTGTGTAAGATGAGTTTCTGGAGTGGCCGGAATCCTGGGAACTTCGAAGTTTGTTGTAGTAATCTAATAACTGTTTTGAATGTTTGTTTTCTAACCAGTGATCAATCCTTTTACCACCTCTTTGACACAACTTAGTAGTGTTGGGGTAACATGTGTTCTTATCTATAATCAGTTTAAAATCACCAAAGATACCATACCAATAGTTATCTTTAATCTGATCGTAACATCTCATCAAACTTTGATCTATACTATCCATATTTATTAATTAAAAAATAAATTTAATTTTTTCGTAACCTTTTATGGCTATTATTCCATAAAAGATAGCATTTATATATGCGTTACAACATTACTTTTATCTATCCAGCTATTATGTGAATCATCAAATCTTAACCATTTAACATATACTTTGTCACCTTTCTTTCTCAAAACCTTTTCCACCAAGTATTCATCTTTAGGTTTCGTCTTTAATAATTCTGATTCGTAAAATCTACCTTGCACATCTTTTTCTAAATCTTTAATTCCATACCTAGGTGGATTAAATGGAATAATGTCGCTAATAACAAATACTTCTGTTGACCAATTAGGCGTATATCCTTTCTCAAATAACCCTTTCGATTTACTTATACGAACATAATCACCAATCTTATACTTCAGCTTAACGTGCTTATATTCTTTCTTATACATTTTATCCAATATTGTTTGCTCATTCTTTTTATTACATTCTACAGGATTTAAACCAGTTGTTCTATGCACACGATTATTATACTCGCTAACTAGTGTTGGTAATATTTCTATCCATTTATAATTTCCTTGTATTGTAAATTTCTTCCGCATGTTTTGCTTTAGAGTTCTTTTTAATCTCTTAACAACAGAAGCTTTCTTATTACTATAGGTTGAGTAATGATTAATCTTATTTTCCTGCATCAACGTCTTAAATTCTTTATTGTAAATCTCTTTGCCTTGATTAGTTTGTAAGTTACTAGGTTTTCTCGTTCTTAATATGGATTCAAACGCTTCTGTAACATTCTTACCGCTCTTATCTTTAACAGGAACAGCAAATGGATATTTCGAGAACACATCTATAATCGTTACAAATACTTGTGTCCTTTATTTAACTTGGAAATACCTTTTAATACTCCACTATCCCTTTCCAAAAGATCTGCTTGCCATAAATCGTCTATATCTTTAACAATAACACATAACCTAGGACAGTTCTTTCTAGAAGGTTCGTGAATTTCTTCTATAATGTCTTCTCTAATACCTTTACCTTCTAATCGATCTTTCTTTTTAACAAATTGAGATTTAGCAACACCATGTACAGAACAAATACCTTTCTTAATATATCTTCCATTCTGTGTTATATTCTAATGGTATTTTTCTTCGTATCTGTTGATTTCTTACGCTTAACACAATACATCCTGTTTATTATACAGAAATTTAAAATTCATCATTACCTACTACTACACTCCTAACATTATCATTATCACTTGTTTCGTTTTCATCTTCATCTTCTCTTCCTATATACGTAATAAGCAATACTAATTTGCCTTGTTTCAGATCAGCATCTTTGGATGGTCTAATTGTTAACTGATCATTTATATTAAAGTGTGATGGAAAAATTTCAACTAGAATGTCATTTAAAAACATGTCTATAAGATATGAATTGAGACTTGATTCTATATGCATCAACCTACCTCTATAAAGAAATTTGTAGGCGGCAGCCAAATTATATTTTAAAAAACTGGTTTCTCGACATCATCATCTACTAATCGACAAGGTAATTCTACAGTTTCTTTTCGTATAAGTAAATTAAACTCCTCTTTCGCTTATTCAAGCTGCTCTAATGTTACTGCATCTTGTTTATCGATTGCATTAAATAGATCTTTTATTCTTAAAATTAACCCAGGATGTATAATTTGACGTAAAAACTTCTTCCCTACTTTTAATGTTACCAAAAATGTCCATATTTATTCTATACCAAATGTGTTTTTTTAACGAAAGGTCTCTTTCTATGTACATTACAACAAACAATCATTGTTCTTCTTCCATAGCAGAATTTTTATTTGGTTTAATCTTAATTATATCGTTCTTCTTAAAGCTAAGAGGTAACTCTTCAATTAAAGTATCGTCTAAATATATGTTTAGAAAGTATTTATCACTGCTTAATTCCATGTGCATTATTTTAATATTATGGAGTCATTTGCAACCATTAGAGAGATTAAATTTTCTAAAGATTGGCTCCTTAACGTTTTTAGCTCTCAATCGGCATAATAGGAGTATAGTTTCTTTCTGCATTATTAATTTTTTGGTGTCTTTCTTTAACATTTGAAAGTCTTCTTGTGTAGCATACATGTTAGCATCAATCGCATCTTTCGTGATATATAAAGTTTTTAACACATCTTCAAATCGTTTTCTATCGTTCTTTAATTGACTATTAATACCGGCTTCTAATGATTTAAGTTGTTTTAGGTAACAACATTATTTAAATTCTCTAATAGTTTTAATTTATCTTCACTAATATTAATACCACTTACCCCACTTTTAACAATGCCAAAGATATCCATTATTTATTACATAAAATTTTATATCTATTTAACAGAGAGAAGAACAGGTATACGAGCTCCACCAAATTTAATCAAATCACCATTCTCATCTTCAACTGAAACTTTGAAATTATTAAATTTGTTGTGATGTGTTGGGAAAAATATCTTTTCTCTAGGATCATATATAATTAGTTCTCTAAATTCTGCATTTGTTTTAATGTTGCGATTAAATCTCTTTCGTTACGTGTTGTATCATTATGTTTTAAAATCATACCTTCTGCTAAATCACAGTGGATATTTATAGTATCAAATGGATGAAATTTTGGTGCTTTATCACCAACATGTTCTATGTTTTTGGCCAAGTTTTTCTCACTAAAACCTAATACAGTATTAATGATATCTAAAATTATGTCACAATGTCCGTTAAATATTTTAACTATTTTTCTCTCTGTTCTCCGTAAATTTAATATTTTTAAAAGTATCGCTGGCGTATGGAAGGTTTAATATATTCTTCTAATTCTTTAAATTATATTGACCAGGTTGAACTATGAGTTGTTTTGAATGTCCAGGATAGTTACTACTACAAAATGTTAATTTATTATTTCTTTCTATAATGTTTGGAGTTAAGTGTGTTGTGCAAAAACCTGCAAGAGCTATGTTTAAGTTGTTTTCAAATGGAAAGTGCAAAGACATGTTTAATACAGATGAATAACCATTTGAGTTAAATACTTTCATTTATTATATAATAAATAATAAAATGGATAACTGGATATTAAAATAAGGTTAACAGAAAAAGCCGCAAACAAAAAGAGGAAGGACGTGTTGTTACCTGATGATATAAGATATTTAAGAGTTGGGCCTAGTGGTTGTGGCAAAACAACGTTAAAGATTGATAATTTCCTGCTAGCACCAGAGTGGCTTAAATATACAAATGTTTACATCTATTCTAAAAGTCTACATCAACCTGAATACCAACGGCTAATACACCTTTTCCAAGGCATAGAACGGGATATTAATAACACAGTAGCAATAGTGAAGGGAAACAACGAAGAGATTATTCCATCAGATGAATGTGAGAATTATTTTGTGGTAGTGTATGATGATTTCATTTTAGAACAACAAAACCACGTTAGAGAATATTTTACTCGAGGTCGTCATAAGGGTTTAAACTGTTTCTATCTAGGACAAACATATTCTAAAGTACCAAAAGAATTAATTAGGGATAACAAACTTTCTTTGTATCTTTACACAAGACAATGTAAATCTAAACCACATATATGATGAATTTGTTGGTTCTGATATGTCGTTTGAAAAATTACTATCTTTATGCAATAAGGGTTGGGAAGAAGAGCATGGTTTCTCAACAATGGATATGGTTAGGAAAACAAATAATGGTAAATATGGAAATAAAATTAGACCTATTAAAAATAGTGAATCAAGGGGGAATGAAATGTCCCCCCCACTTGTGAAACATGCATTCTCACACAGTTTTTATTAAGGAACCTCGTGATTTTCCACACAACCACTCAAAGTTAAAAATAATTAGCTCCCGGCATAATTTAAGTAAGAAGAATATTTGTTTCGTTTGAGTAGTTTCGTTTGAATACTTTCGCTTGAACACTTTCGTTTGAATAGGGAGCTATACTGTAGCTTCGGCACAGCGCATGTAGAAGGTTTGATCATTGGTTAGAAAATAAAGAATCGAAAGAACTGATAGCATATATTTCCAGTCTCTGGATTCCGGGTGTAGAAATGTCGAAGATAAAATAACCAAAGCTAAAAAGAATTAAGACCGCTAAAAATGACCGATCTGATTTCTACGAAAAAAACAATTTCATCAATGAATCTGGATTGTACTGTCTAGTCCTACATCTAAGAAGCCAAAAACAAAGGAATTTAAACATTGGGTTATGAGTGAAGTGTTACCTTCATTACAAAAATCGGGTCGAAAAAATGAAAGTGGTAAACGTTAAAGGTAAACAAACGCAAGCAAACTTACTTGAACGTAATTGAACGTACCTAATCGTGATTGAACGTACTTGAACGCGTATGTTGTGTTACGCTATTTTGTGTTACGTATGTTGTATTATGTTATTGTTTTTTGTTTATATAATAAATGGATGTTAATAAAGCTAAGAAATATACAGTTAAAAGAATAACTTGTGAAAAGATTTAAGGAAATTAAACAGGCTAATCGATGTAATTATGGGAAATATAAAGAACAAGATCAATCTGTTATCGATGCAATTAAAAATATCAAAAGTAGCACAAGAAAATAAATATATAATTTAAGAGTTAGTTCCATGTGTAAATAAAAGCGCGAAAGTAGATTCAAGCTTATTAGTAACACCCCCTATGTATGAGAGTTCAATAAGTTAAAGCGATACACCTATAACAGAAGACATAAAACATGAAAAAGCAAAGTAAGTATAAAGTAGAAGGAATAGAATCTTTAGCAACTACTCATTTTGGTAAGATTGCCTCAAGATATTATGCAACTAGAGATTATAAAAGTTTTGGAATACAACCATATGAAGAAGATGGAAAAATCATACATATGATAGGGGATACAGAAGTTAAAATTCGTGGTGATGATTGTTATTAATAATCGACATTACACCGGAACAGAAGGCTTATGGGAATTACTAACAAAACCTAATCGAAAAGCTATAATGAAGATGATCTAGAGAAATATACAGTCATTGATTCTAATGTAGTATTTCATAACAATGATCCAAATACAAGAAAGCAACGATCTAGTAGAAGTAGAAAATATAAAGAAATTATTAAACCTATTTGGGATAGATATATAAAGCCAACTTTGGGTTCAACACCAACAAGAAAGAAAACAGGAGAGCGAATCAAAATATAACGAATTACCAAAAGAATATATATGGATGGATAATGTGAGAAGTTAATTGATCGATTATTAACGGGGAGGAAAAACCTGGAAATGATAATTTATATAATAAGAAAGTGGGCATAATTGATATAATTAATTCTAAACCCTTACAATTTATTCCTAATGATCCGAAGGGTTTAGGTTATTTGATAAAGATATTGAATACGTTGCCACCAAAATTTTGGAATAATGAGAAGTATGGAAAAGGATTAATGAATAAGGTTTTAAACATGAAGGGAATGCCAGAGTTACATATAGCAGGCTATGAATTTTGCGGTCTTACACGAAGCTACAAGAAAGGTTAGAAAGAGGGGATAAAGGTATTAACCCTCTAGACGAAGCTTGTAGAGAACATGATATTTACTACAGAGACAATAAAGATACAGCTTCTAGACATATTGCAGACAAAGAATTAGAAAATAAAGCATGGGAAGGAGCTTTTGCTAAAAATGCAAACTTAATAAAAGAACGATTACCAATTTTTGGAACTGCTTTGGGTATGGATGAAAAAGTAAGGTTTGGTTTAGGTTTATAAGTATTGTGTTTAATTTTTATGGATTTTCCATAAAAGTTTTTTAAGTTTTATAATAAATATACGTATGGTGTTAAGTAGTTTTACGTTTGCAATACCTAACGATGAACTTATATTGATCACTTATATTAATCGAAATTAAATATTGATCACATTTTAACAAAAAACAGTTAAATGATAAAGGTAAGAAGATTAAGGAAGGTAGAGAAATGCAGTTATCTCTTTCAATACCACAAATGAGGAAAATAAACAAAGAAATGAAAACTAAAGACAATATTCATTATGGCGGTTTTTGTATTTGCTCTTCCAACAATTTTAGCTATAATAGGTGCTCTAGGTTCTGCTGCTACTGGAGGTGCTGCTATAGCCAAAACGGTAACTGATGCAAAAAAGAATAAAAATGAATTAGGAGGACAAAAGATATATAACTTAGCATTGGAAACAAGGTGGTAAACTTCCAAAAAACGTAAAGACCCAAAGAGCAAAGAACAAGAATAAATTAAACCTTTAGGTAACTTGGATCTAATTCATCTTGTTAAACAGCTTAAGATAAGACATTTTAGAGGTGTATTTATGAGTGATGAATTAGCTAAAGAGCCAGAAAAGAATGGGTGTGCCATTGTTAATTTCAACACCTCTAAAAATATAGGAATTCATTGCATTTGTTATTGGAAAAAAGGAAATGAAATGTATGTATTTGATTCATTCGGAGGTAATCCACCAAAAACACTAGTAAAATATCTTGGTCATAATATAGAATACAGTAGCAATCGTATACAACATTTTAACGAGGTAATCTGTGGGCATTTATGTAATGTAGTATTAAAAATGTTTACAGATCGATAGAGTTTTTCAGAAATCATTAGCCAAGTGAATAGAAATAAGGATATTTGGAGAAGTTATATTTAAGTTTGTTTTATGTGTTTAATTCATAAAACGATAAAAATGTTTTTCTTTATAAGAAATATGGATAAAATAGAGTCATACGTATTACAATCCTTTAAACCTAATCAAAAAACAATCAAAGATTTAAATAAACCAAACTGATCTACTGAGTTTGATATAGATGTTGGAGATGGGTTTGTTCATCCTTATCATGCTGATATTTATGTAACTTTTGAAATTAGAAGTAGAGATGCTGATGGCGAATATACTGCTGGTCAAAATATAAGACTTATTAATAACTTCTTCCTACATCTGTTTTCTCAAATATAAGTTAGTAAGCATGGACAGATATGGGATATTATAGATTATCTTGGTTTAACTTCGACAGCCGTAAACACATGTACGATTTCAATACCAGAAGCAAAACATTATGGTGAATGTGGATGGGAAGGAATTACATGGCGTAGAACAGATGAAGAAATACTCTTTTTGCTACGACTTTACCACGATTTTGAAAACATACCTATTTAATAAAAATGAATATTCCAGATAACATCCCACGAGACAATCTAATTGCGTTAATTGAGGATATTAAACCAATATTAAACCTTGAGAAATTATTAACAAAAAACAAAAGGAAGTTCGAAAGAAAAATATACATATATCACTCTTATTATGTTATCAATTCTACTATCGTCTTCTACAGGGTGTATTAATGTCTTTATTTCTGTTACAGTATGTTCGATTATTACAACAGCATTTGCTTCTACCTCTGCAGTAATCACTGGTCTATCAACACGATTTAATATAGCTCCGAAGAAAAAATATTTTAAAAATATGGTGAGCCAAATTGAGTTGTTTAAAGATGAGCTTAATGTTATTAAAGTAATGAATGGAGAATTAACAAACGGACATACAAAAGATATTGTTGATAGAATTACCCGTATATTGAATGAGATATGATCATTACAAGAATGACTGTTTTTAAAAGAAATGTTCAATAAATAGTAAATGACCTCACAATTAAACAAGAAAAACAATATCAACGTTTTAAAACTTGTTGAATTGCAAGATTTGGAGGAAGAAAAATCATACAAAATGACTCTATTGAAATTGATAGCGACAAAATATACTGGTGAAAAAGTATTAGTAAATTCAAATAAAAATAAAAACATTATTACCACAGATATATAATGAAGATACTGATCAAGTTTTAAAATAGATGAAAACTAAGAGTTTGTTTATGAGGTATGATGGGGTGAAGGATCTTTCTAATGGTTTTAAAATGCATCAACTGTTCTTTAAAAATGAATCTAAAAAGTGAAAATGAAATAAAAGTATTTTTAAATAATAAATTGAGTTGTTTGCATGGAACTTCAAAAGAAATTCATTGTTACTAATAATTTGAATGTAATTGTGAAAAATGTACAAAACGAAACGCAAGTAGTTTTCAAAATCAATTATTGTTTGTTCAGCTTGAACTGTGATCAATGGACTGAGTTTAAGAAGTTATTGTTTCCCATAGAGAGCGAAGTTAGCAGAAGATTCATTTACCAGAATCCAAACTTGTAAATTTAAGTATGTTTTAAGTATTTTTATTGTTATAAACTCACAAAAACTGAGATTTAGACATTCACAACGCATGAGGAAAAGCAGTACTTCTGAATAAAATTTGAATTTTAGATCCTTATATAAATAAGAGATATTTGAGTTGTTTGTAATAATATCCTTGGAGTTATGCAACCTACAAGACCTTCAAAGGAGTAAATTTATTTCTCGATGGATCTTCGTTTGAATTTTTAAAATCGATGAATATTTGGCGAAGTTATAACAAAATGAAAATTTTGAGAATTTTTTATGGGTTTATCTTTGAGTTTTCGGGAAAATGTTATTCTTTTAAAAAGTCTTAAAATTTTTTGTAGATTATGTTAGTATTCCTTATTTTTCAAATATAGCAATTTTATGATTTTACAGTGTTGCAAACCTTGAATCGAATTTGTTACTAGACTTAGTGATTTTTAAATTTTATGGATTGGCAACACTTATGGGCCAGCTAAAGACTGCCAACAATTGAGTATCAGCCCTCAATCTTTTATACGAACCAAGATATCCATAATTTTCATATTTTTTGTTTTGAATTTGCCGGCTAGGTAAACATATTCAAGCAGTTACTTACTCAATAAATAACGTTACATATTTAGTTTATTGCTTTGCTAACAGATGGCTCTTGCTGTTACCAAGGTGTTCGAATAGTTATATGCTTAACTAAGAGATGGCTCTGTCTTTATGTATTAGTTTCGATGACGTTACATATCATTTACAAATGAAATGAAATCTTTAGATTTACGTCCCATGCTTATGCCGGTTAAGCTAAAGGAGACGGTGACGATCAGTGATGAATTAAATGGTGGAATGAATAAAGTGGGAGGATACGGGAGAACCCCGCGGAAACCCACGCACACGGTGTTTGTCCACCACAAACTTCACTTGGCGGAAGCTGGGATCGAACCCGGGACCCCAAGCTCCAGAGGTGAACGCTCTAGCACTGAGCCACCGCGGCCCCTACATATCATTTAGTTTATCACTTGGCTAATAGATAACTCTTGCTGTTATCAAACTCTTCAAATAGTTATACGCTTATCTAGGAGATGGCTCTGTCTTTATGCATCAGTTTCTTCCTGTGTGAATAAGAGTGAATTTTCGCACCATTCTACAGCACTAGCCAGTAGCTCAATTGGTCAGTGCGTGGTTCCATAAAGCTTGTGGTTCGTAACTGACAACGTAAGTTCGAATCCTTGCCGAGGACTTGCAAATTTATATCTGCGGCCTGGGTATAAATTTGTATTTCCCAAGGAACTGTAAAGTGAATTGAGCTAACGGTTGTATTCCATCTCAGATGGCTACAGTGTCCTCACCTCAGACTCAAGTGTGGGATGTGGCTGGAAGTCTCCGATACTTGGAAGCAACAAATTAAAAGGAGAGGGAAAGGGAAAACCTGGCGCCAGGAATAAGATAGAAACAATAAGATTGTGAGCTGTGTGGGTGAATGTTGTGACTCGTATTCAGATAGGGACAACCGAGGCTGAATGGAAAGCCACAAGTGCACTTACAGACATCAAAGGTAGGTAGATAGAAATTGAACAAAAAATCCCGGGATTTATATGGGGGGTAACAACAACAACAAACATCAGCGCTGACCTCTCAGATGGATCTCAGATTTCTGCGACGGCAATTTTGCTGAAACAAACTGATTTTTTAAACATATTTATTTAACCTATTTCAAATAATCTCGTGTTAGGGCGTTCCAGCGCTGGTACTGGAATCGTTCAAATGAATCAGTGACAGATCACCTGTTCCAATATAAATGCTATAGTTATTATACACTCCTCATTGAATTTTTAAAGTTAATTTTTAACGGATTTTAATGATTCAAGTGTCACATGAAAGCTTATCAACTGGAGATTAAAATGCAGTAAATGTATTTTGTATAGGATCCCACTGCAGGTAATTAGAAATAGTTTTTATGGATATCATAAAGCCTATGCGGAGAGCAACCTACTCAATCTCACTTTAGAATTGTAGTTATGTAAATAGTTTGCGCTAACCTTCTGTGTTAAATAATATTGACCAAAGTACCGGGAGGAGGAAAAGTGCGCTAGAAGTTTGGTTTGTATACTACTGATGTGTGTTTTGACAGACTATAGGTTCATTGCCTAGCTGGCCTAAACACACCGGTACGATCAAATAGTTACACCTTTGCACCTACCCTTCTACTAGGACTGACTCGTGCCTTCCCAGTCTAGTGAAGTTTTGTTTTATCTTGTGAGGTTTTCTCTGTGCAATTATTTAGAGATTGGAACAAGTCACGTAAGTTTTAAACACATTCTCTATAGACACTTAGTTACACCTGGCGCCCCAGCTCGTGATCTTGTAATATCATTAGGACCAATAAACTGCAGGCTTACTGTAAGGAACTTTATTTTTGAATTTTGCTTTGAAGAAATATCCCAAAGGGTTGGTAACTATTAAAGTTTCGTCGAGGTAACGAATTCCACCGTTCTTTATTAGAAATTAAGTCTTGGCCGTGTCCAACGCTACCTTGCAAAACTAGAATCTTCAGATTGGTTGTTAGCTGAGTTCCTGTTCCAGTATAACTTGCCGCTCTAGTTATAATTGTTGATTTTGCAGAAACTTTGTTGACAAATTAGGAGTATTTTGGTTAGTTACTAAACTCTCTTGTGTGGGTTGCAGTCTACGCAAACGCATACCGCAGGCCTGCCAAAATATTTTTTCGTGCTATTATCGTTTGGGTGTAGAATCTTTGCAACGACACATAAATTATAGACTTACTTGAGCACACGCTGGTCTTCAGAATATTCAACACTTGATTCAGATCTTTTTTAAGATTTCAAGCTAAAAGTTCCACCACGTTGGTTTTTTGTCATCTCCTTCATGCGCTGCGCGAATGGACCCACTGTGCGTCATTTCCCCCCCCGGTATAGTTCGAATTACGAATTTTCCACACAAAGTTCGTAGCGTTATGCAGTACAACGTCACAGACTGAATGTTCAACAGCATTTTTAGGAGTCCAGAACACAGTATGAGTAACGTGAGACGTAGGAAAAGTCTTACTGATACTTTTGAAAATGTGACAAATATTTGTTAAATAGTGCTGAATTGGGTAGAATTGAACCAACTTTTTCACAAAAGGGGCTGAAATGACAGCATGGTACCACTGGGCCAATGAATGACAAAGAGGACTGAATTTGGTACAATTATTGTAGCAAGTGTGGCAACAATGAGCAGCACACTCTTACGGAGGAACCTACGTATTAAAGTCTGTTCCAGGCCAAGGTTACACTAGAGAACAGGTTGCCTCGAAACACTTCGGTTTTCGTTCGAAGAGAGTCGGTGAAGATCGTAATACGTCACCCATAGACCAAACGCTTTGAAGACACTGGAGAACTCTAAGATCATCCTACAGTTTTAAATGCACTAAATAGAATTAGAATGATTATTTTAGGCAATAATCCTGGCGTACTGAAAATTAACAAAAACACAAATACTGTCGAAAATGTAGAATTTATTTTAAGCAAATTTCTTTAAAATTGTGGTGTTGTATGTACTGATGAAATGCTGAACACAATGACCGAGTAAAAGATGTTCTTAAGTCAAGTGTGCTACATTGAGACACAATCAGCAATGGAAGAAGATGGATTGGCGTATATAGCAGGTTGGCTTGCAATAATAATAATAATAATAATAATAATAATAATAATAATAATAATAATAATAATAATAATAATAATAATAATAATAAAGAAAATGCAAAAATACACCCTCATTTAAGTAATCAGTACAATAAAAATGTTCCCGTTCATCATTCTTCACCATCATCGATTCAAAGCAGTGGTGTAGCCACGTGAAGGGTGGCATCCGGGCCAGGTCCCCCAAATGATTTCATAGACCACCGAAATGACCACCTTTTAAAACACCATCATCAGATTACCTCGCTTCAGTCATTTAAAAATAACAAAGTACATATAATTAATAATCGGTAAATTATTTACCGATCGAAAAATAGTATGGTATCTCTTCCGTGTAAGGAATGACCAAATGCTACCACATTTCTACAATCGATTGATCTAGTGCTCCTGTGCGGATTATGTCCAATATGAAGCATGAAAATATTTTATATAGGCCTATTTTAAAATAATTATCAATCTATGCTAATACGAGAATTTGTATGATGTTTTTTTAGTCATGAATAATAAATAAATAGTTTTGTCAGGAAATTTTAAAGAAATTAAGCGAAATTTCAAAGAAAATCACTCTTATGTAGATAGGTTCTGTGTAAAGGGGCTTAAATTATAATCGTTATGCACAAAGGCCAGAGCTGTAGTTCTTGATTGAGCATAATAAAAATTACTTGGTACTATTTGTGGAGAAAAAGCAAAAACAAAAGCTTAGAAGAAGTGTGTGTTTAGATTTCCGGAGGGAAACGAAAAATTTCCGGTTTTTCAGGCCTCAAAATCACTAACTGTAATACTTTATTTTATTTTATTTTATTTATTTATTTATTTATTTATTTATTTATTTTGTAAATTGTAGCTGTCTTTCCATGAAAAAAGACGGGCACTCCTAGATAAACCTGCTGGCTACACTCCTGATTCAACGTTTGTCTCAGGCCCACTTGTTCCACTCTTGAATCCAATTTATAAAATATGGTTATTTCCTTTTCCATCAATTCTATCTGATTTGTTGTATGTATGCTATGTGCATTGTTAAATCAGTGTAAAAAACATTTTTTTCTGGCTACAAGTGAATGCTACAACAGGTCAACGAAAGATACAAAATTCGTACCAAAACAAACTACGGTACACGAAATCAATAGGTTCCATTCAAAAACAATGTCACAGGTAAAATATGGACGTTATCAATATATTTGTGTAGCATGCGGAAAACAACATTCTAGATATTAATGTCCAGCTAGGGTTGCGCAATGTAGAAATTGCAACGAATATAATCCTTTTGCACAGTATTGTCCAAAAGAAGCACACGAATAGGTACAAAAGAAGAATCAATGAATTATCTGATGAAGGCCTTCAGGTGGAAGACAAGACCTTCATCCTTACTGAATTACAACAAGCGTTAGATGACATAGAAGCAATTACGAATGTAGAAGGTGAACAAAACTTTAATTCAATGGAGATTTTATGTTAAGCTCCATTCAGGTAGCCAATACAGAGACAAAAGTGGTAATTCAATTGTTTGTTTGAAATGTCTACCTCCATTACGAGCTGAGAAAAGTGCCTGGGACGGGTGGTCTGGTAATACCAATTTTACAACAAATAACAGACGTAGATGCCAAACCGTAGAATTTAACGAAAAGTGTTTCCTGTAAAAGTCGTTTCTTTTTCAATAGTGCTTCCAAAGAAATCGAAATTGATACCACTTTCCATTTGAAATTTTGGAGTTGACCCCCCGTAGTAGTATTCCCGCTACGCCACTGGATATGGAAGCTTCACCAGTTGATTCTTTACATACGATTGGTAATCCAATTTGGTGGCTCAGTGGTAGAGCGTTCACCTCTGGTACATGGGGTCCCGGGTTCAAACTCTGCTCCCGCCAAGTGAACTTCGTGGTGGACAAACACCATGTGCGTGGGTTTCTTCGGGGTTATCCCGTTTCCTCCCACTTTCTTCGTTCCACCATTTCATTCATTTCTCATTATCACAGTCTCCTTTAGCCCAGCCGGCATAGTCGTGGGACGTAAACTCAAAAGATATTTATATTACGATAGATGAATCTGATTTCTGACATGAACCTGTTGTAGAGCATATTATATATTAGGCGATGTAGATGAAGTAATAGTACATAACCTTATTACAAATCAGAATCACTGCCGTGAACAAATTCTGAAATCTGAACACATGCACATTTATAATTGGTATGTTTGTTATTAGGCATCCATAATGATCCACGTTAAAATTTTGGACACTTGTTTTGTAATAATAGTCTATAAATAATGACTATGAAGAAAGAAAATCAATTATGTATGACGCAACAGTACTCTTATTTGAGCAAAATGATAATTTCATTAGCATTGCAGGAATCGTTACAGAAATCTGACGAATGTCATAGACTAAGGATTACGAAGAAAAATATCCCAGCAACTAAATTCTTTTCTTTGCTTACGAAGCATGAGTCGATGCCTAGGCTGATACTACAAATAGATGAAATGCGTATTTACTGAAAAGATGGGTTCTACTGACATAGGGTAGTCTATAGACTATACTCTTCATATGCTAGGGGAGAGGAGGAGATAAGATTTGACATCAGATTACGTCACGCACGGTCGTACACCTTCATTTTCATTAAAAATGGAAAAGCCAAGAGAAATCAATTTCATCTCACTTTCCTTTGTGGCAGACACAAATCATCACACTTATCTGCAAAAAGCACTTTTCAAATCGGATTATTGGGGGAGCCTCCAGTTCCAATATTGGGGAGACATGTCCCCCATTTCCCCGGGATTTGTGCCCGTACCTACAGCTGAGACAATTTTCCAGCATGAGGAGAGGGGCATACCCTCCTCTGGCATTTATTGCAGTTTGTGCCGAAGTAGAGGAAGTGGAATTAATACAAATTGATGAGACTACTAAACGCACTATAGCACGAAATTCAATTTGAAATACTACAGAATACGATTCTTCCTAAAAATAAATAAATAAATGGAAAAGTCAAGTGGCAGACGGACACAAATCATCACACTTATCCCAAAAAGCACTTTTCACGTCAGATATTGGGGGGACAGTCGCCCCCAGGTCCAAGATTGGGTGAACATGTCCCCCTCATGGCCCCCAGGATTTACGCCAAAGGTGCTAGGCATAAGAAATGAAACGCTCATGTTCATTTTGTGTTCACACTATTAAAGTACAGTATTTGTGAAACATGAATGAGTTATGTTACGAATCTAGAACGCAGTTGTTACCAGGGGCGGATCCAGGACGGACTTCTGGGGGGGGGGCGATGGGTTGTAATACTGCTACTTTTAAGATCTCCAAACTCTGGGATGGGTTTTATTTATAATAAGAAAGTTTCCTCTCTTGGAAGGGGGGGGCAATCACCCTGATCGCCCCTGGTTGTTACTAGGCTGTTTTTGTTCAATACATTTTGCTGCTTCCTAGTGGTGAGTAGACCAAATTCAAATATTTCCTTTATCCTTTACGTTAATATACTTGTGTTAAGCAACAGTCTTGTATGTATTCAAACGGTTATATCTGTTATGACCGTTTACAGTCATTCTCAATTTAAACAACACTAATCCCGCAATATATATTTAAATTCGCCTCACAAATACACAGTACTTTAACTTTGGTGGGTTTCACGTCGTAGATATCAAACACCCGTACAAATGAAACCAGTTAATATTGGAGGGTTCAAACATTTAATACTTGCGTACTGACAGCAACTTATAGTTTGAAGAAATAGAGCAACTTCATTTTGACCCCTTCCCTGGAAAACTTCTGGAGACGCCCATGTAATTTCTGTATCTATATATTTTCTTTATTCTTTAAATATAATTTCATTAAGCTAACTAGTGATGCATACCCAACTGGTAATGGCAAGGGCAGGGCAGTTGATAGATTTAGTATCCCGTCTTCGTCTGGTGGGACTGAGGGCGGACATTGGCGCATTTGCTGTTCAGCTCTGTTCAGCATTTTCTGTATTCATTCTACTTGTAGCGGCAATTTTGAAACCAAGTAAACCAATACCTATGAAAGAGTCAGTTATCTTTCCCTTAATGCGGAACAATTTGGGCAAGTAATCTTTTTCCATATAAATTATAATTCTCCTTCAACATGTACAATTTATTATATAAATAATTAAACATGAATATAAATTTAACAGTAATAAAATAAACGTGCTAACACAAACAACATTATTCAAACCAAATTTAACCCTTTCCCATCTTTGACTGGCAGCCCGGAAGTTATTCAACATTAGCATTCTACTTTTCAATATTCTAAATGGAATTTACAGATTATTCTTTTTGAAAGATTTCTCATATCAAATTTACTCTTAAAATGAATTTTAATTCCCCAAATATTTAACAACATATAATTAATCTAGCGACCAAAGACATACCACTCACCAAAAACTTGCAGTAGTTGGCCAAAAAGAGAGAAAAGTAATTGATGAAAATTTAGTACTTACAAATTCTCGCCGAGTAATATATCTTAGTTCGCTTTACAAAATTTTCACTATACTTCCGTCTACCTTACGTGTAGGAGCACTTTAAGCCAAAAACCATACCGAAATTACATTGTACTAATTTTCAATTTGACGAACATAATTTATAAGCTCCTACTCTGGCTTACCTCACGTTTCATTCTAATGGAAAGGTCGTAGTTACGGGTAGATTACAAAGGATAGATGGGGTTTCAATCACTTCGAACAAACGAATATCATAACCCTGACATTGACCTACAGAGCCAATGTTTCCATATACAAGTTTATAACTAATCAGCTGATCGGAATGTCCAAAGTTCTTCGACTTTCTTTTCAGAACTTGCAGAGAAATGTCTCATGCTTGATTTAACTTCTTTTGTATTCGTCATAACAGCGAGCAAAATCTCCGTCCCATCAATATCTGGTTGACATGCCATACTTGTCCTGAACTGTAGGGCCCATTATTTCTGATTCCGAACGCCTGCAAAACGAATGCTTCCACACGTTCTTTTCCATTACCATTACCTACTCCTACACCAAATTTGGTACAATTATGTCTGAGTGACATCGCGCCCTTCCCTCGTTAGTTCAAATTTGTTACATTGTAGTTCAAGTGTAGGTAGTATATTTTCCATCCTGGTACTAAGTTCTTCAGCAACGTGGGAATCGGATCCCAGGTATAAAATTTCGATGCACACGAGACATTTGTTGAAATCACAAATTATTCTTTCATTTTGCCACACCTTATGCGTGGTATATTAGAAAATGAAACTGCAAATGTTTATCTTTCAATGGTGACAAATCGCAAGTAGAATACACCAGACAAATTACTCCTCAGTGACTTTTTTCTGTAGAGCAACCTCGTGGGCACCTTGAAACTTCTGTCACAGCTGGGTGCTGCTTGAGTAGTTTCTCCATTTGAGTAGCAGTGGCTTCTGCTTAAATTTGTGTCAGTCCTTGGGGTAATTGGTATTGAGAAAATAGCTGGCAGAATATATAAGCTCTCAACGTGTACCCTCTTGCAGGTACTCTATGCATTGCAATATCAGCTACAAAATCCCAAATAGATAGAAAATGTTTGATTCAGAATCCACAAATTCTTTGAACTCATTAGAATCGCAATAAGCAACAGCCAGAATTTGAACGACAGTCAAAAGCGCAAGTATATTTTAAAAGTAAGTCACTTTTCTATCTTTTCTTTTTCTTTTCTTTTTCTTTTTTTTCTTTTCTTTTTTTTTAAAATACTGATTTCTATCAAACAACATTACCATACCTGAAGAGACCCTCAGGTTTTGCAGACGAATTACTTCTAAAATCCAAAAGTACAATACCTTTGTTTGGTTCTAGATAAGACGATCTTAACCTTTTCTTTGGAGGAAGCCGGCGTTTCCAAGTTTCAGTAGCGCCATCCTCTGGTAATGTATCCAAAATCTGTCATTTCTGCAATCAACTTCCGGTGGTTTATCACATATCCGTTCATTGCGTCTTTTATTTTTATGAGAAACAATAAGGTTTTTTACGCTTGAATGTTTTATGAGAGCGTCTGTTTTGTACTTCGTGGTTCTAGTTCGGAGTTTTCGAGTTTATTTCCTTCATTCGCACATTGAGTGCACATCCTTCGTTCACGGCATCCCTCTTCTTCACCAGAAATGCCAATCGAGCAATCGGGCAAGACGCTCACTTCTTTCTTACATTGCAAATATCTGCGTGCTCCTTCTGATAAGTCCCCATTGGCACAAGCAATACAGTTTCCATTAACGAAAATCTGAGAGTCAGATGTAAGGTCTTTCTTCTTGTTATTATTTACTAATGCACTCTGTAGATTTCTGTTATTGCTTTCTCTTTTGTCTTGAGATATCAGTTGCTGCGATGAAAATGCCAGCTTTATTTCTTCTATAGTTGTAAGATACTGTAGACCCTATAGTATATGTCAATAAATTCATCTGCTCGAAGAGGTGGCTTCTCGTGAACGAATATTCTATTCTTAGTATTGCAAAAATTACTTTCTATTAGTGCCGGAGGTGTTGTTATTGTGCTCCTATAACTATAACGTCCAAGAAATATCACTGACCACAGAGAAAGAAGCCCACAACTTTTAACTATTTTATCAACAACCTCAAAAAGTAATTGAAGATTATTATGATCCCCTTCCCGTTCTCTAGTTTCTTCTTGAACTATCTTTTAATTTGTGTGTCCAGGATTCAGAAGGCGATATTGATCTGTCGGTTCTATAATCGTCAATGATTTCAGAAATATTAACCAGCTTCTTAAAGAACGTTATCTAGTTCCGACTGGTTGCCTGCTATAATATTCTTCAATCTTCAATCAATTCTTTAATTTCGCTGACATCAGACGGAAAGTTCCAAATCTCTTGGAAGAGACAAACGTGATTTTTTAAAATATAAAATTAATGAACTTTAAGATAATAGTAAAAACAAAAACATTCGGGATGTGTATAGAGCATGCCGACGGAATTGGAGAGAATATGCGCAACGAATCGTGAGAAGCTTGATGACATTGTTTTGTGATATTCATTAAAATAAAAAGGGAAACTTAAAGAACTCAATAACAAGACAGAAAAAGACATTTACACCGAAAGTACAGTACATTAAAATTTTGTGAAATCATTCTTTTCTCGTGATTTGTATACATGTCATTCATAGTTTACTATACTTTTACCTATATAATACAAAGATTTTCCTATACATCCAATGTCTAGTCATTATGTTTTGTGGAGTCACATTCCTCATCTATTGTTGGGGAGAGAGAAAGTATGAAGTTGGAAGTGAGTGCAAGTGCGTATAAATAGTGGGTATTTTCAACAAAGGAATATTGTTAAGATTATAAATAGATAGCCCACCCCAAACACTATTGCCCCATCCTAGTCCACGTACGTGAAAAATTTTTGGTGCCACTTGTGTATTACAGTTGTATTATCAGCTAATTGATGATTTTTCTTTATAATTTGCCTAGGTTACCAAACGTACTCTTTTAAGTGTACATATGTTGTTTTTCAGGGTATATACTTTTGTACATTCTGTTTTCCTAGTAAAGTATCCTTTCTTTCTTTTTGTTTTCTTTTCCTTTTTTCTTTCTTTTTTTTGTAAATACTCGTAAATTACGATAATTTTGTTGCAAAGAGAGAAATTTTCTCTGTGGAAATGTTAACTTTCTTGGAACAATCTTTTTTTCCGATTAGTAGAAAACTTTCTAATGCGATAACATATTCTTGATAGTCGACGACTAGCGGGGTTAGATTTTGACCCCTGATCTCATACTACGATAAACATTATTTATTTATCTTTCTTATTTCTATGTTAGCTAAGTTCAATTTCCAGTTCAATCAATTGTATCCAATTATATGAATGCTGATTGAAAGCCAAGAAACTACTTCAGAATATCAGAAGTTCGTCAAAATAAAACTAATTTGCAAATTAAGCTTAATTAAAGGAAATTATCAAATGAACAATGAAAGCAAGATAACTATTGCAATTAGGAATTATTATTATTGTACAATTTTGTAATCAATTACACTAGTCAACAAGATTTTGGCACAGAAATGAAAATACCTGATCCAAATAGAACTTTTCACGTAGAATTCGAATCTGCAATCAGCTTTTCTCCATCACCCTCAGTTTCCCCATGACAGAGGGACTTTCGCGAAATTTCCCCTCAAATTCCCCCCCCTTTTTTTTTTTTTTTACAATTTTTGTACCTGTAGCTCGGGTACCCTTAGGTATATAAACACACAAATTGTATTGGATGTTAGCTTGAGTTATACTTAGTAAGCCCTCTAAGTTTCATAAGAATCGCATTATTCTTTCTAGAGAAATAAACATATTTATATAAAAATATGCTATGTGTACTGTTTATTTTACCATATTCATTAGTGCAGATAAAATCACATATAACTTCCACGAAAATTACAATATAAACACGGTTTATACCTCATTGGACTTCCAATAAAACATATTTTCAATTATATGTACACCATGCCGCCATTTTTTATGAGGGAATTTCTAGAGGGATTTTGTTGGAAGTTCCCTCCAAAAAGTAGTTTATACGATTTTTGTCTTAATTTGCTATTTGTATATAGTGATACAGAAATAGGAACTGCACTAAAATATAGTTTTATGTCTACTTAATAAATAATGTTAATTTCATGTGAATCGCATTATTCTGTCTAGAGATATAAACTATTGTGTCTATTTATAGGTAATAAATAGACACAATGCAAGACTTTTATCAAACACAAAAACCTAACGTTGACGTATTATTGTCGGCACATAGATGGATACTCAAATACAAGCACAAATACACGTATGCTTTCTGTGGAAAATAAGTCACTTTTTAATATTTTGATCTGGCAACAATGCATAAAAAATGATGACTCACGTAGCCTGATGACTGTTAGTAGCGTTGAGTGACGGTCCAAGCTGGACGTATTTTAGATGTGGTCCCGTGTAAGTTGAAGTGTTTGTGCATTGTGGAGTTCCAAAATATTGTGTTGTGTGGTGATGCCCTGAGTTAGATTACGTTTGTGCTGCTACAGGATTGATGGAGTGTAGATTCGTGTATGTATGTGTGTGATACCTTACAGAATACAAGATCCCGAGGAAGTATGTAAATCACCCGGACAATTTCTTTTACGTATGTGGGGAGCTGACATTTAAATCGCAACGTCGATGTTTTACTCCACTTGAGAGGAAGTGTTATTAGTTATATTTTGGTTGCTGTGTAGGAGACCAAAATAAAAATTGGGCTCCTCACTTCATTTGTTGTACTTGCGTGAAACGTCTGACTGGGTGGGCAAATGGTGAACGAAACATGAACTTCGCAGTACCGATGATCTGGAGGGAACCAAAAGATTGTTCTTCAGACTGCTACTTTTGTATGACACATAAAAAGAATAACCAGTAAATCTAAGCACACAGTACAGTGCCCTAATTTGCCATCAGCAATTAGGCCAGTTCCACACAGTGCAGTATTACCTGTACCAGTATCTGGTCATCTTACGGTAAATGAGGATTACGTACTTGAGGCAACTACTGAAGTTCCAAATGAAGAAGATGATCCTACTTATGTAGGAAGCACATCTACATTGGATCCCCATCTGATAACTCAGGGTGAACTAAATGACCTCGTACGGGATTTAAAACTCTCCAAGATGCAGGCAGAACTTCTTGCTTCTAGACTTAAAGGCTGGAATCTGCTCCATCGTGACACTAAAGTGTGTATTTTTCGAAACCGTCATACAGAGTTTCAAAACTACTATTCTCGAGAAAATGATTTAGTGTATTGTAATAATGTCTGTGGTGTGATGGATACACTCGGACATGCGCATATAAGTACAGAGTGGGGATTGTTGAAGGCTGTTCTTTTGCACAATGGGAACAAATTTCCTTCAGTACCTTTGGCTTATGCAACTAATATGAAGGAAACTTACGAAAACATCAAAATAGTGTTAGTAAGACATTCTTTTATTTTGTGATATTAAAAACTGAAGTATTTTCTTAAACTCTCGGTAAAACCAAACAATTTAACTAGTAAAAGTGAAATATTTTAAATAAAGTATCGAAAACCATCCTGGTAAAAATAGTGAAAGTTAAAAACAAATATTGTAAACACGGAAGACTTTCACAGGAGAAAATGAACAATCCTATTTTCTCAAATCCGAATTAGAAAATGAAAGTATGGAAAATAAATATATATACTTTAAAAATCTTACAAAAATCATCACATTGCAATAACAACTCAACCTCAATGCATTCGCACAATATCGTTTAGAGTGGTGTTCTACAATCTTAGCGTTAGTGGTGTGCAGACTCAGCTGTCAATTGACTGCGCCTGATCATGCGCCAAGTGTAAGTACGCAACCATGAACACTGTTTGCTATTGTAATGAAATATGCATATGGCAGTCTTAACATAAGAACGAGAATATGTAACCCCGTGTAAATCAAAATATTATTTATTATCTTCTTCATACCCTCATTTACTTTAAATGTTATTCATTTCTCTCTTATCATTTTGGTGACGGTCATATATTATGTAGGCATATGCAATAAACCTACGTTTTGTATTATTCTTTTAAGAATTTATTTGTCTCCTTTCAAGCACTATACTGTCTGCCGTATGGCAATCAATCATGTTTTTTAAAACGTCTTGTTAGAAAAAATTCAGTATGAGAAATACCGTACAAATGGACCGTTTGCTGTGATTTAAAAGTTATTTCTTTGTTAATGGGTTTGCACCTTGGTTATACGAAATATTGTTGTTTACCTTTGCTTACCAGGGACCACCATCACCTATACAAATACGAACATGGTGTGAAAAAATAAAGTGTTATTGGATGATTTGCATAGCAAATTCAGAATACATGAATTGAACAAAGGACCCTTCCCTGCCTACCAGGGACCACCTATAGAAAAATGACCCCCAATGAATTAAAATGAAATTATATTTATGTGAAATAATAAGAATATAAATGCAACCCCAACTATACAGAGGTATTTATGATTATTTGGTGAACCAGGGACCCTACAGGGACCATACGAACATTCTGTGTACTTAGAAAAGCTCATAATACCTATTCGAACAGTGTGTGATCATATTAAAGACGAGAGGGACATGACTATTCATATTGGGACTTCTTTCATTCCTTCGAACAGTGTGTCAGCAAACTAGAAATACTCATTGATAAAATGTTGTAAAGATGCAGGCGACGGATTACTGTGCAGACATCGACTGAGCGAACTGAAATGACTTCTCAGAGAGACAGGCAGGGTCACGGTGTACTGACGTCATATCGCCTTTGTACTGGTGTGGCTGATATCTAAGTGAACTTAAATATTTATCAGAATGAGGAAAACTCAGTTGAATCACGAGGACATGCACAAATGTATCATACGACCTCCCTCATGTTGATTCTTGAATGAGAACATGTAAACAATCTGATATGATATTTACAAAAAACATAGATAAATCGATGTTTATCAAAAACACGTCATGATTAACGAAAGCACTTGTTTTTGCATCTTGTGATGAATCGCTTGTAAACAATCTGATACGATAATCGGATTAAATAAGATAAGCGTATGTTTCACGATTAACAAAAATACTTTTAGTCCTTTGGAACACAAAAAAAGAAGAGATGACAAATGTTTTATCAGTATCTTACTTGCTGATAAATCTATTTCATTGTTTTGTAATGCACACAGAGTTCAAAAATTAGGTTACTCACAAATAAATCCCTGTCCTCTGGTACACGAAATTTTCCAACAGTTTCAAAGATCACGAACGAAAAACATTTTGCAAGTTTTTGATGAATCGTTTGCCCCATGAAACTACGTTTTGGAGAATGTAAATAAATAAATCAAAGTATACTAAGCATCTCTGGTTTGCATACAGAGATTATTGTCCCTAGAAAAATATGCCCACTGTTGCAAGCATGCTCTATGTATGGACAAGATAAATAACCCATGACAATATGTGTAAGTGAATAAGAATATTTAATGTTTTTGATCAAAGTTAAAATTTGAATTTCTTATCTGTATTTAAAAAGCACAATGTGCATAGTGAACGCAATAAATGATTTCTTAACCAGAGCAAAGTTAAAAGTGCAGTGGCATACGTAGAAAAAATGCCTGCCCATAGTGAAATAAAAGTATATAAAACCCTTCAATTCCCCAGCCCTATTATTAATACTAAGTCAGTGCGTGTGTTTTTTGTGTGTTCTGAAGTTTTGGACTTCCGCTGTTTTTTGACTTTGACTGCCTTTCAATATTTAAAAAACGTAAGTTATTTCTTGTTTGATTATTCAATTAATTAACTAGTTGCCCTAATCACGGATCGCCACTGTATTTGCCAAACTCAGGGACCCTTTTCTGTGTTTTTAAACTTACACAAAGAAAGTTTTATTGTTTCGTGTTATTTTTAATTGAATGGCTATGCAAGGTACTAACCTACCCTCAATCGCTGACGCGCCTTCGTAAATTTATATTGAAAGTTGTTATTGTTAAAATTGGATTATTTTGTCCTGCAAGGCACTAATCTACCCACAATTGCTGACACACCCTCGGGAATACTGCAATAAATTAATGGGAAAAACTACCACAAGTTGTCCATGGTTTTATACATTCGTAATGTTTTTTATTCATTTACTTGCGCACACGCTTGCTTGGGAATATTGTATTAATTAATTGCTAACCTACCCTTATTTGCTCACGCTCGATTAAGAATACTGCATAAAATAATTACTAACCCGACCTTATTCGCCGACGCTCGCTCGAAATACTGTTTAAATTAATTATTATCCCGGCTTTAGTCACTCGAAGGAATTACTATATATAATTTTTAAATGTCTTCACTCGCGTACGTTCGGTTAGGAATACTGTTTAAATTAACCTACCCTTATTCGCTCACGCGTCCTTGAGAATACTGTATACATTAATCGCTAACCTACCTTTACTCGCGTACTCTTGGTTAGGAATACTATTTAAATTAATTACTAACCTGACCTCATTCGCTGACGCTCACTCGGGAATATAGTATAACTTAAATACCAACCCACCTTTATTCGCAGACGCTCGCTAGGAATACTGAATAAATTATTTACTTACCCAACTTTACTCGCGCACGCTTGTTCGAGAATATTGTATAACTTAATTGGCAACCCACCTTTACTCGCTGTTGCTCGCTTATGATTTAATTTTAATTGCTAGTTAGCCTTGCTGTTGCGCGTTCGCGATATATTTTAATTACTAACCGCTTACCTGTATTGTGTATGCTCAATTTGATTCCTTAGCAGTAGATAAATATTTATGCTGATAACACCTAATTTATTCAGTTGAGTAGAATGAGGGTTGTTGTACACTTCTCCGCTTTCTATAATAATGATGGTGATGAATTTATTTTAAAGGAGCTAGCAATTGTAAATTATGACGTTGAGTTTTTTCAAAATTGTATATTTAAACCACCATATGCATTAAATAAGTCGTCTGAGCCAAACATAAGTACAAACAAGTATCTAAGTGAAAATGTATATGGTATTTCCTGGAACGTATGCGATGATGAGTATACACTTCTTAAGGAGATACTTCAATTATATTGCTCAAATAGTACCAGTATTTACATGTATGGAATAACTAGGAAGTGTTTTCTTGAAGAAATTCTGCAAAGAAATGTTACAAATTTGGAAGAAATAGACTGTCCAAAGTATACCGCATTAAGTTTGCACGTTCAGAAGTGTGCACATAATAAACATCGTTTTGGATAATATAGGTGTAGTGTTCATGAAGCATTATTATATAGTGAATATGTAAAAATGTATGATTATGTTTTACATGTGAATAACAGTGATAATTACATACCTACTTTAATTAAGAAAAATAATCATGTATAGTGACGAATTTTTAAAAGTGTTAGTGATTGATAAAGTGACTGGTACAAGTTTAACTGGAATTTATCCTATTGACAAACTTCCTGTAATGGTAGAATTACCTGCAGCACTTGTAATTAATCTTGATACATCCGATTCAAGTGGATCGCACTGGGTCGCAGTGTACATTGATGAGAAAAAACATGGCTTCTACTTTGACAGTTTTGCTATGGACATTCCCAAGGAAATAAAAAACTTTTTATCAAAAATACTAAAATATATTTTACAAACAGTGAACAATATCAGGACGATGATTCTGTGTTTTGCGGATATTTTGTTTTATTCTTTTTGCATCATATTATTCGCACTCAATCATTTGAAAAGTGTTTAAAATTGTTTAACGACAAAAATTTAAAAAAGAATAATATTGTTTATAATTATGTAAACAAAATTTTAAAAAGAAAACACAAATATTTTTTTATTATTGTATATATATTTAAATACATTTTTTATTATTATTTTTCCAATAAATTTTCAAAAAATTATGTTCCTGCATTTGAATTACAATTCCTCATTATAATCTTGATAATGCATTAGTCAATGCTGTTGATCTTTCACATTTCCACCAGTAATTCAATTGTTGTGCGTTACGATATGCACATCCTGAACTCTTTACAACATTTCTGTGAAAAGAACAATATTCATTAGATGTATTTCCACACAATTCATTTAATGCTGGACAATGTTTTGTTTCTAAATAAATAACATTATCTGACGCAAATATTCTCTTAATCCAAAGAGATTTCTCTAAACCTCTACAATAAAAGGTTGAATACATTGAGCATAATTGATATACATGGTTGCGTATGGATGATACAGTATCTCCAGTTTTAGTATCCCAGTTCAAACCATGTAAATTTATGTTAAAAATCAATTTGTTTTTGCCAACCTAATGAAATAAATTATATTCTATTGGTTATTTTACCAAGCAATGGAAATTTACTATATCATCACATGCGCTTAGACAAAACTCACATAATAAATTTGTTATCAGACATTTTAAAATCTTGAATATCAATAATATATTGATTTACGCATGGTGAAATTTCACTTGTGCGCTGAATGAATAATGGTAGAATTTGACCAACAAATTCTGTATTTTTTATATCACAAGTTTTACGCATAAAACATATAAATGAGATTTCATTATGTTCTCGTTAATACACTTTAAAAAGTTCACCAAGAGTTTTATCAAGAGCTAATACTTTGCTGCAAAGGATCCAGTATTATGAAGACGAGTACAATCATGAAAAACATTTAATTTGCATTCCATACATTCAATCGGATTATTCTCACGTAAGTATACCTCTATTGTTTTTAATACACAATTGATATTAATATTTTCAGCATTACATAACATTCATGAAACACTAACACTATTTGAATACATTTTTCTTTCTGGAATGTCCGATTTCAATCTCTCTTTCCTTAATAGAACCTTTAGTAATTCCAGGTGATAGTCTGTATCATTTAATAATTCCAAATATACTTCATAGTTTTTTCTCTTGTTAAAATTCCAATAATATGCGTGTTGCCATACAGGTAAAACACATCTTCAACACTAGGGCTTGCTATAATACCCCAAGCACGGGTTTCCAATAATTTTGGGGGTACATTTATACAATCATGAGCATAAACATGGTATGATCCTTCTCTACATCCATCACATATTAATGTATCGTTGAAATCCCACTTTTCAGTAGTCTTCTTTATACATTCTCAGTCCATATTTTGACTATAAACAACAACAGTCTACACTCCAAAATCTGGATGATGATGGTGATGAAAATGAGGTTTCTGAAACTGTTTGCGTTGGTGAATCTATGGCGTCTATGTCAAATTCTTCATCTGAAGATGATTTATATAACTCTGCTTCAGCATCAGATGATGATGCTTCAATATTGCTATCGCAGTGATCCTTCTTCTCATACGACTGCGTGATGTATCTTTATATATTTTATCTCTTATGACCTGTATTTAAAGTATTTTCATACCCATCATGTGTTCACATCATGTAAAATCAACAGATTTCTCTAATGTTACTAAGGTCAATACCCTAGCAATCTTATTTACTCATGCGTCGGCAGCTTTCTTTTGATAATTACTCATCGTGGAGTCAACAGATTTCTCCAATGGTCACATGTTGTTTAGTCATAGGTCGGCGGCCATGATTAGTTATCGCGGTGTCAACAGCTTTATCTAATGGTACTGAGGTCACTTCATCCGGGTTCCAAAAGCGCGCGAAAACTTCAGTTCATGTCTTGAGTTCCCCAGCGACAGATGTACGAGAACAACGCTCCGGCTTTAGTACGTTCACCGAGTATGCCTTGGCATCTTTTAACAAGTTCGACACAAAGTTTCTCTTTAGAAGATTTCAATGAAATAGAAACGTCAAATAGAGAAGTCTCGCATGAATAAAGTTATGTCCCTCCCATCTCACAATTTTTAACAAGGAGAATGGCTTGCCATTTTTATAACACGCTTCTAATGAAGCGAAAGAATGAAAAACAGTTACGAAAGAATAAATAAAGAAAAGTATCCCGGGTTCGATTCCTGTGTACAGCTTTTCCTGTGTACACATTTTTAACGAGTATTATTATGAATAATAAGAAAGAATAAAAGTTACGATTTATTTACAAAATCGGAATATAATTCCTCTGTATAGCTGGGGGCCAGTGGCCATTACATAAGGTGGGGGTCAGGGGTACTCTTCAGGGGCCATATTTTAACAAGGAGCTTATTTTAGCATACTCACACATTTTTAACAAGGAGTATTATTTATAATAATACGAGAGAATAAAAGTTACGAAAGAATAAAAAAACAGGTCATTCACCCTTCTCTTACCCCAACCTAATTTCATCATCCATTATCTTGAAACACCAGATAAGATATCACTATCATAAATAAACAATAGATATCACGATTTTATCATTATCAATCAATAAACATTTGATAATGATCTTATCTCTTATCAACTGTCGACATCTTTCTGTGTAGAAATATCAATCCTTCTATTGACAACAAAGATGGCCGCAATCCAGGAACATTTCTACATACGACAACGTGAATTGCATTAATGATCTCATACAAAAGGTACATCACACTCCAATTTCTATAATTTTCGAAGATGGTCGAGCAACCATTTTCACCATTTTTGGACCACTTCAGATGGATTAGCCTAGACGATATTCGTAATTTATTTTATATTAATTAAACACAATCAGCACACAGCTCACGATGATTACCACTTTCTTTCAAACCCTCTTTTTCTTAACTAACTGCGTTTGCGCGGGTGTAGATAAATGAGTGATGTAATGCGAAGCAACGTATGCGCGACCGGGCCGTGGTACATGAGGTATGTTCTATTCACGTTCTTCACATTCCAGTAAAACATGTAAAATACCGTTTAAGTGTCGGAAATTCCTCGAAGAGTACTTACTTAGCGACACATGCTGGAAACAAGAAACGTACATTTCTCAATTGCCAGGTACGTAAGCGATTGGTATGGAAGTTAAATGATACGTGCCTAGCATCTACCTCGTTGGATGGGTTTTTAAATTATATATGACGTAGTCACTTAATGTCAAGGCTGAATCATCAAGTGCTTTTTATTATTATATTGGTAAGAAAGACGAAAAATCTTAATAGCACAATCCAATGTAAATGTAGCAAAACTGACTAAAAAAATTGGAAATTATTGAAGCTATGGAAGTTATTTGATATTTGTTTTCCTAACATATATGAAATAACTATTTGCCAATGCTCACTTAAACTTAAAATATAATATTCTTCTTTCAATGACTCGTAGAGAAACTTCGCTATTTTTGCCTAACTCAGTCAACGTGGAGGAAGGTCCAAGAGGTTGGGCTCAGAGAAGGGTACAAGAACAATGAAAATTTTCGTCTATTTTGCGGGAAGGTGAACGTATTTGCATATCTTAACATATTTGGTTGCTGTTTTCTGTTCTGAAATTTTGATATTGTCGAATCCTAGTGTTTGTAAATAGTGATATATACATTAAGGCCTCATGTTGCCTATACTTATAATATTTTCTGAGGCTAGAATGATTTCCTTCTACTGGTGCATGTTCTTTCGTCAAGTATCCGAAACTTTGAATTTGAAGAGCATCGAATTGTTTTCCAAGTATGATTAAAATAACGGTCGTCTCATTTGTCTTTATTTCGTTCAACAAAGGTGAAAAATAACCGTGACAAAATTTCCTATATTATATTTCTATGATGTTTCTGTGACAGAATTACCGGAAACTTTTTCTCTTATCTCAAATACAATATCTAAAATATGTAACTTTATATAATTTTATGAGTATATGTATAATTTAATGGGTAGAAGGAAGCTTACAAGTAACAATGTTTAAGTTGTCTATATCTTAACGACCATTTCATTAACTTCTTGAGGAATTAATATTAAGTACCATCAATATTAACAGGTTTGAAACAGAATAGTACATTTGTACAAGATGTTCAACATGTACCGTTAGAAAATTAAATACACATTGTTTATAAAGAAAATTATTACAGTTTCTATAGATGGTTAGTTATATGAATCTCTTTGTGGATTGAAACTTCAAGATGTGAAATTATTGATGTTGCATATCAATCGGTTTGAATAATTAACCATCAGGTTTTGAAGTCCTAAAATTTTCCATCAATGACCTTAGACCGTAAGTCGTAGCTACAATCCTAAGATTCAAAGTATGAAATTGTTAATGTATATCAATAAGTTTTAATAATTACCTATTGGGCTTCAAGCCCAAAATTTGGACATAATCAGAGGCAGAGATCAACCAATCAGATTGCACCAAAGATGAGTTTCCACAAATAACCAAGAGAGACAATAAACTGAAATATTACAATGTTATTGCAAATTAGAAGAAAAAAGAAAATTATATAATTTTATATATATCTATATATATATATTTATCTCTCTCTCTCTCTCTCCCTATATATATATATATATATATATATATATATATATATATATATATATATATATATATATATATAGATAGATAGATAGATAGATAGATAGATAGATAGATAGATAGATAGATAAATATTATCCTGCATAGTTTTGCTTCAGTTGAAGATTAAAAATTCAAGTTCATTCATTGTACTTGTATTCTCTAACACCACAATTATATAGCAGGTATATGCGAATCATGTTCCCTCAGATACAGTAAGAGACACTTCTGGATGGTACACCTGTATGGATATTTAAGGCAAAAGTGTTCCACCAGTTGAGTCCAAAGCATTTGCTGGGAAGAATTGCAATCGAACTAGCTTTAAAGGAAGTTGGGTGGCATAATCGCCAGGCAGTGAAAATTCCCGTACACTTGGGCGAGATTCCAACTACCGTCTACAACATCATTTCTCTAAAATGAGATGAATCTCAGACATGTAATTCTTATGGCAAACATATTACTTGATATTTGTCCTATTCGTGAAGATAAAGTGCAACAAAAAATGAAAGCCCAATGCTATTGGAGTTGGAATGAACACTCTTTCAGTCATGTGATCTGAAATTACTTTGCAGAGCCTGAATAAATATTCTGTCACTTCAGGAGGGTAGGAAGAGCAAACCCCCCTCCTTTAGTGTGAAAATACATACATTTAATTAATTGCTTAGTGAAAGTGAGCCCATTGGTATATCGCTTTTATGATTTGAAATTTTGCTCCCAGCCATCTTATGTCATAGTTGATGACATTGGAGAACGAGAAATGCAAATATGTTGAAAGAGAGATACAGTCACATGTACAAATTTAGAATTTGAGACAAAATGATCGGATATCATCCATATTTTGTCGAAAATTTTGATTTTGTAAGTAGACATGCAAAAGCTCACCCGAAACTGAGAGCATCCTACTACCAATTGTTGAATTCAAGCGGAGAATTCAATTGAGAGCATCAGATGATTACGGAGGGGGAGAAACATCTTAAGATATGGGAAACAAAGAATAAAAATATTTTCAACTTCCCTGTATGGGATTCGATTCATGAACCTCAAGCAACGACTCTACTCAATCAACCACGGAGCCACACTTAACGATAGGCAAATCATACGTCTGATACGAAACGTTCGTTACTTACAAAACGTTTATTTCTAAGGGGAAAGCTAGGGAAATTCCTCGTCTTTAGTTTTTCTTTCCCTGGCACTAACTTAATTACTGTTGTCCCTGCCTGGGAAGAATATTTTTCCACATCTCTAGAAACTTTACTAACAATTTTCATACATTTGTAGCAACACAAAACGTTTATCTATGGCTGTTCTGCATAATTATACTTACACTAAACAATTACCGGTACTTCCAATTCTATTGATTCCAGTACTAAGTAAACAGAAATCCTGGATATGAAATTCTATATCTCGCGAATAGTCTTGTAGAAAATATCCAAATTCAATTTTTCTATTTGGAACAGGGAGGAGCATAAAGGAGGGGTTTAGGGTGCAGGTTGCGCCCTTGAGATTTGTTTTGGGGAGGAGGGGACAGAAATATACATTGAAAATGGCAAAATTGCACGTTTAATTGTACCATAATTTTACCTTTAAGAACGCCAAATGCGAAGGAGAACGAATGTTTTCTGTTTGGCTTGAAAGAATAAAATAATGGCTGAATGTTGAAGTGAACAGAGACTGATGATGTTTAGGAACAATGGATACTACCAAACAGTGGCGTAGCCAGGAGGTTTGGAAGTTCCGACATTTGTATAAGTTGTTAAAATAAGGCCTAAGGGTAGAAACATACCGAAGGGAACTCGCGATCGAGGTCGAAGTTTAAGTCGCGGTCGTATCCTCGATACTGGCACAAACACATGGATTCAAATGGGTATTTGCATGCAGAAGATGTACGCTATATTGCGACCTAGAGGTCGACCGCGACAGTGAATTAGTGGTCACGATGATAAAAACCGAGTTTGTTTTTATATCGATGTTCAGCGGAAGAATCGCTGTGGTTCGTGTTCTCTTTGGTTCTCCCTGAAGCACTGCACGGAATAAAGTCTTCATTTGTCTAGAATTTCGTCTGCAGATTATTCTGTATGTCTATGCTCGAGAGGTTTTTCTGCACTATTAAATTTGATTATGAAACACATATTAATACAAGTAATAAGGTATGTTTCAGCAATATGTGATAAGAAATACAAACAACACCGTAATAGCACGTTTTAAATAGAGAACGGAAGAAAATAGCAACTGAAATGTGAATGTCAGATAAGTTATTCATATTTATTTGAGAATTTTACTATAGCTTATTATATAAGGCAGCGGCTGTTACAGGGAGGGGCTTTCGGGCTGAAGTCCATAAATTGTGAAATTTGTTAAGAAAAAAGAACCTACTGTTAATTATATCTATGCTTAAAAACTCCACTCCTCCCCCATATTCCGAAATTAATAAAAAAGGGTTTCTTCTAAATTCGTTACTGATATAAGGTAAAGAAATACCTGTAAAGACAGGCACATATCCATAGGGAGGAAATGTCGGATAATGGAATTGCACTGACGAAACTTCATTTGCTGAAGTTAATACCACCTCCAAATCGAAATCTGAAGACATGCCTTTAAAAAAATACTGGGAAATGCTTTCTCGTCTGAGTGCTGAATGAGGGCATTTCTTCACAGAAAATTGGAAAAATAATGTAAAACTTTTTGATTTATTGATAGAGATGGACAAGAGATGAGACTGAAATATTTTTTCGAAACAAGAGACCAGACTTTAGCATTTCTCATATCTTGTCTCGCGTCCATCCCTCTTTATAAACTGCTTGGTCCTTTCAATTTCAAAATGTTGTTTTGCAGTGATTTTTGTGCAATAATTTCAGACTCGTTACAGTCATGTTTCTCCTCAAACTGAGGACTTACAGCGAGGGTGCGACCTCCTCGCTATGTGCCCCTTGCATCCTAGACATCGAGATACCTAGACCTAGACATCGAGGTAGCAACCACTACTTAAACCTCGACCTCGATCACGAGGTCTCTTACGTATGTCTTTATCCTAAGATTGCGGTTTTATTCAATTTTTTCCGGGCGCAGACCCGAGACTCCCCCAAATGAACATTTAGCCAGGGACCCCCCGAAATCAAATCCTGGTTGCGCCCTTGCTACCAAGTGATGCACCCTCGTATGTATGTAACATGCAAATCAGTGTGAAATTCATTAGACGAGGGGAGAAATTTCGCTAACAATTTAGACACTCTTTTTCTGTAGGAGAGGGGGGAGAATGATAAATGTGGGAGAAATTTCGTGCAAGCGCTTCGAGGGATAGTCACTCCTGGCCCAGGAGGAGGGCTGCAATTCTTAAGTTGCCAAGAGCTCTCCCCCCCTAGAAAATCAGTAAACAAAATATTGGTTACTACTTTGTTAGTTAACTTTTATTTGGAAGAACCATCTGCTAAAAACAAATGTCAAATAATCAGACATAAAGCATAGTTAATATTTAAAAATGTCCCTCTGTTGAGACTTATGTGTTGTCTCAGGCACTATAAGCCGAATTTATTTTCAAATATGAGACTTCGTATTACATTTTTTTTACTTGCAATATTGCAAATTTGATTTCAAATTTTACAACGTTAATTCCACTCATTGTCCTACGTCAGATTATGATGAAACTTTGCACAGCGGCGACAGTCGGGTGGTACTATAATATTCTATTCTTACTGTAATACGTTTAAATATAATGCGGAAAGATCACAAAGAAAAAGTTTGGTAACTCCTATGATACATCACAGACTCCTGGAGGACTTTCATACAAATTTAACATACGTATATATTACTAACGGAAAAACTTACTGTAGGGGTAAGGCACTAAAAGCATCTCTGGGAGCAGTGGATAACCAGAAGAAGGGTTCGGGGTGTATGGACCTCAAACTTTGCAAAAAAATATTTATAAGAATTGAGGTAAGGTTTTGTTGCACTTTGTGTTCTGAGAATAGTTCAGAAACAAATGGATTAAAAATCTACAAATTCCGAGGAGGAGGTTTATAACAAATACCTCAAAGTGCCAAATTGGTATTGAATTAATATAATAATCAATAATAATAATCTCTGAAGCAACAACACTTGAAATTAAATTAAATGAAATCTTAGAGTTTCACGTTCCACGGTTATGCCGGTAAGGATAAAGGAGACAGTGATTATGAATAACGAATGAAATGGTGGAATGAAGAAAGTAGGAGGAAACAGGAGACCCCCGGGGAAACCCACGCACACCGTGTTTGTCCACCACAAAGTTCACTTGGCGGGGCTGGTATCGAACCAGGGATCCCAAGCACAGAAGTGAACGCTCTACCACTTTTTAAAACTTTCTATTTTTTTATTTTAACCACTGCTCAGTACTACTAGACTCGACAGGGACACGAATACACAAACATCGAGGACAGTTAAGTGGGGTCTCTAATTCGATTCCATCTCGCGCCAAGTGGTCTCTGTAGTAGACAAACACAGTGTGGTGGGTTTTCTTAGGGTTCTCCCGTTTCCTCCCACCCTTTTGATTCCACCGTTTCATTATTTTCATAATCACTGTTTCTCTTAGCCTACACGGCATAATCGTGGGACGTAAACCTGCAAGATTTAATTTTACATTAAGTATTATGTGATTCAAGGTCGATGTATTCGCAACTTAGGTTACGTCACATTGAGTTTCATGTAACAGAAATGTGCATCACAGTAAAACCAAGTGAATTTTCACCACTCAATTGCAAAAAGGATAAAATAATTGAAAGAAACTCGAACGCGGGAATTTACGTGAAAAACAAGGAATTTTCCAATACGCCATAACGACACTAAGCGTCACATTTAATTTATAATCGTTATAATTTGATAAAAATAGCGTACTACTTTCCCACAACATCGCACGACTTGTTGCCTCCAAATCGCAATGCACGTGGAAACGCATAATATTTTTTCTCACGAACATGAACAATGTCAGAGACGTTTGACGATTAGGAAGATTGCAGAAAAACGCATACCCAGAATCGAATCTAGCACCTTCCTAACTTGAGACAGCCACTCTAACCACATGACTACGAAACAACTACTTTGCAGCGTCCTTATTCAATTATTTCCAACAATTATTAATTATATATATACAATATGGCGCTAAATTCGTTGTACAGTCAGCGACAGTAATAAGTGGAGGTTGGATACATAAGAAATGAATCCTTATGTATCCAGTAGCAGAATACTGGCCTTTTTCCAGTAGCAGAATAGTTTCATTGTATGTAAGATAGTTGGACAACCAACATGACAGCAAATACATACCAGAAAACATAACATGCCAGGATATTCCTCCATTTGGAGGAAAAAGTATTACTATCTGAGAGCATCACTTAGAGAAACAACCACGAGATAAATCTGCAGAAATTCCATTCACTTTAAGATCAAAGATATAGAAATTAATGCAAAGGAAACGAAAAGAATACTACGCATCATGCAGAGACCGAAAAAGTATGGAAAGCTAAACAAAATCAGAAAAGAAGGAAAGAGGGAAAGGAAAGAGCAAAATACATGGAAATAAATTAAATTTTAACACTTAAGGATAAACAGTGTCTGTCTTTCCTCCTGCCCCCTGTATCCGTCCTGGTTTTTCTCCCTTCATAGGATAAATCTCATTCAGCATCAAACGCGAACATCATTTATAGTGTTTAATTCCTTGAAAAAAGTTAACTCAGTCCAGGCCGAGACTCGAACCCCGGACCCTTAGAGACGCTGTAACCACTTACCTACACACGCTATAGCAAGTGCGTTTATAAACCAACCATTACCCGCGCTGTTATCAAACGTCTTAAATCAGCCACTGTCGGGAGTTACCACAGTTACAATTGAACTTTGAATTTCATTTACGGCCTTTAGCCATCTACGGCAAAAGGCCGCATGTTTTCATTAAAAGCATTTGTTCTGTAGATTAAAATCAAGAATAACTTAATCTATAACGTCCGAGAAGTTGCCCTCCCCCCATTAAAGCACTAATGATCTCTTCTAGTGCAATCGTTAGTGCTTCGTTAGTGCTTCTTAGAACACCAACTCCCAACATTAGTGCTTCAAAAGTTTGGACGCTAGAAGCAAAAAACTTTGAGGGGGGGAAACTTCACGTTAGCCCCCCCCCAGAAAGCACCTACAATTAAACCTAGTGCAATCGTTAGTGCATCGTTAGTGCTTCCAGGAAGCACGAATAGTTTCGTTAGTGCTTCACAACTAATGTGGATATGGCCAGTTATATGTCATGAAATTCCCATAAGGAATACATGGGGAATTTTTAATTGGCTCAAATTCCCGCCAAATTCAAAAGCGCTAATGATATCTTCTAGTGCAATCGTTAGTGCTTCGTTAGTGCTCCTTAGAACACCAACTCCCAACATTAGTGCTTCAACAGTTTGGAACCTACAAGCAAAAAAAATTGGGGGGGCTAAATTCACGTTAGCCCCCCCAGAAAGCACTAAAGATTAAACCTAGTGCAATTGTTAGTGCATCGTTAGTCCTTCCAGAAAACACTAATAGTTTCGTTAGTGCTTCACTATTACTGTAGATATGGCCAATTACATGTCACGAAAAGCCAATAAGGAATACATGGGAAATTTTTCATTGGATCAAATTCCCGCCAAATTCAAGAGCGCTAATGATATCTTCTAGTGCAATCGTTAGTGCTTCTTAGAATACCAACTCCCAGCTTAGTGCTTCAATAGTTTGGACCCTAGAAGCAAAAAACTTTGAGGGGGCAACTTCACGCTAGCCCCCCCAGGAAGTACTAAGGATTAGACCTAGTGCAATCGTTAGTGCATCGTTAGTGCTTCCAGAAAACACTAATAGTTTCGTCAGTGCTTCAATATTAGTGTAGATATGGCCAATTACATGTCACGAAAAACTCATAAGGAATACATGGGGAATTTTTCATTGGGCCAAATTCCCGACAAATTCAAAAGCGCAAATGATATCTTCTAGTGTAATCGTTAGTGCTTCGTTAGTGCTTCTTAGAACACAAACTTCCAACATTAGTGCTTCAATAGTTTAAACGCTAGAAGCAATAACTTTGCTGGACAACTTCACGCTAGCCCCCCCAGAAAGTACTAACGATTAAACCTAGTGCAATCGTTAGTGCATCGTTAGTGCTTTCAGAAAACACTAATAGTTTCGTTAGTGTTTCCCTATTAGTGTAGGTATGGCCAATTACATGTCACGAAAAGCCCATAAGGAATACATGGGGCATTTTTCATTGGGTCAAATTCCCACCAAATTCAAAAGCGCTAATGATATCTTCTAGTGCAATCGTTAGTGCTTTGTTAGTGCTTCTTAGAACACAAACTTCCAACATTAGTGCTTAAATAATTTAAACGCTAGAAGCAATAACTTTGGGGGCCAACTTCACGCTAGCCCCCCGCAGAAAGCACTGACGATTAAACCTAGTGCAATCGTTAGTGCTTCCAGAAAACACTAAAAGTTTCGTTAGTGCTTCACTATTAGTGTAGATATGGCCTCTTAAAATCTACGAAAAGCCCATAAGAAATACATGGGGAATTTTTCATTGGGTCAAATTCCCGCCAAATTCAAAAGAGCTAATGATACCTTTTGTGCAATCATTAGTGCTTTATTAGTGATTCTTAGAACACCAAGTCGAAACATTCGTCCTACAATAGTTTGGACGCTAGAAGCAAAAAAGTTTTGGGGTGTAACTTCACTTTAGCCCTCAGGAAACACTAACAATTAAATCTGGTGCAATCGTTAGTGCATCGTTATTGATTCCAGAAAACACTAATGGTTTCGTTTTGCTTTGCTTTTCGTGTAGATGTGCCCACTTATATGTCACAAACAAAAGTGTCCAAACTCTTGAGGACGGCGCCCAAGAGTTCGAAACTTACGCTCACATAACCTCAACCTCACGAACTTAACGTGAGATAAGGCTGGTGATGTGAGCGTGAGGTTGAGTGAGCTCTAGGTGAGACTGGTGAGGTGAGCGTGAGGTTGAGTAAGCGTTAGGTCAGACTGCTGATGTGAGAGTGAGGTCAGATTGGTGATGTGAACGCGAGGTTGAGTGAGCGTGAGGTCAGACTAAAAATGTGAGCGTGAGGTCGAAATGAGTTTATGAGCTGAGGTGGAAATGAGTTTGTGAGCGTGAGTTTGAGTGAGATTAGGTCAAAATGATCACCTCTGGTTACGAAACTCCCATAAATGCATGGGGAATATTTCATTAGGTCAAATTCCCTACAAATTCAAAAGCGCTAATAATATCTATAATACAATCGTTAGTGCTTTGTTAGTGCTTCCTAGAGCAGTAACTCTTAACATTAGTGCTGCAATAGTTTGTATACTAGAAACAAAAAAACTTGGACAAATGTGAAGTTAGCTCCCCAGGAAGCACTAACAATAGTGCAATTGATAGTACATTGTTGGTAAATGTATCAACGGTGATATGTATACACGACTCCAAAAGTGCATTACCACCTGCAATTCTCCTTTCCCTGCAATAGCAGGCAACCCATAAAGCTTAGCGGTTGGGATGGTGGCAAATTCGAAAGGAATTGGACTAAACCTCAAGTTTGTCACAAATATATCAATGTGGCAAACTGCAAATAAGAGAATAAAACAAATTGATAAGAATGACAATTCTATTATTGTGACGGAGTTGGATGATATCAAAAGTTAAAAAATGACTTACTTAAGCAGTTCAAACAAGATGAATGGTGAGAAACCGATATAAGAAGAAAGCATTTCTCTCTTTCCCCCCACCCCACCCTAAAAAAGAAACTCACAAAAAGAAAAAGTTATAAAATATAAAGGTTTCATATAAAAGCGTAACAGCACAAAAACAAATAGCTAAACGAAACGAAAAAGAGACAAACACAGAATAGGGGACACCAGTGGCGTAGCAGACTTGCGGCCCTCCCATTCAAGATAAAGAGATGGGACCTAGTTGTAAACCCCATTGTTATGATAATAATAATAATAATAATAATAATAATTATTATTATTATTATTATTATTATTATTATAAATTCCTTTCCTTTTCAAAATCTCTTGATCTGCCTAAGAGCACGAATGTATATAGCAATCATGTGTGCACGTTTTGTCAAAGGACCAGTCCTAAAGGCCAAAAGGGATGGAAGTTTCCAAGAGAGAGTAATAATAAAACATTCTTATGGTAAATTCTAGTTCAAAGTTCGAAGCACTTGCTTTTGCACGTGATTTGTTGTTTCTTTTTTCAAGGAACAGAAAAGTTCTGGCGTCTAAGAAATTATATCACATAATATTGCAAATTTGCAAGTGGATGTATTTACATTGCAATTTATGGTAATAAAGATATTATGATTAGAAAACAATATTGTAAAAAGTAAGTTTAATTTCTTCATCCACCGCAAGCCTTACGGGCCCCTTATACCTCGCTGCCCCCGCCCCGAATAACGATATCAAAAATTTAGAATGATATATTCATGTCCATATATTTGCGATATCGAATGTTGATATATGATAATATAGATATCGACGATAGCGATGTATCGACATAACACAGGCCTAGGTACGAGAAGTGATGCTTGAAATACAATGGAATCAACAATCAAATTCTAAATAAGTTCTCCATTTCCGTATTCAATGTTGAGGGGGAAGGGTGTGAACCCGAATAGAAAATTTAAGGAAAAAATGTTAAGATAAAAGTAGATTTTCCATTTCTCTTGAAAACAAAACTATTAACAGAAAACTGTTACTGTAATTTACCTTTTACTTCTGTTTCTGATTGTTATCACAAATCAGCGACAGTACACATATACTTTACATAGTATACCAATACACTCTATAACTTTTCACAACCAAGCAAGCCGGAAGATGAATTTCCTGTGATATTAAAGTGGAATGTTCTACAAAATAGTCATAATTCATTGGCCATATTTCTATCAGTACTTTTGTACGGACTAAGAGCTACAAGACTAACAGAACAAGAAGTTAGAGATTTCATTCCTTTTTTCTCTCACCAGGGATGATATCGAAACTGCACCTTGAATTGGGAGATATTCTATTTATTTCCTGATAGGACTTCTCGAGCAAGTTCCAAAACAAGTGTTCGTTTTGTGCCCGGAAATAACCCCGCCTTTGCAGGGGCTAAAATATATAGATCATTTTGACCTATTTTCTATAGCAGGTGTACATAAAGTACGTTGCTACCCCTAAAAGTTGAAACCTATGCTAAAAAGCCAAAACACCTGTCTCATCATTGTAAAAGCATAATTTAACTAAGTGAAAATATTTGCCCCAGGGTCCCCGCAGGGTCCCAGGTGGGGTCGAACTCAAAATTTGCAATTGAAAAGAGGGGCAAGTAGCATATCGTTTGAAAGCTAGTGTTAAAAGAAAAACGATAACAGAAGTCTCACAGCTCTAATCAAACTCTGTGCGAAATGGCGGAAAATTCAAAATTTTAAAATAGTCTGCAGCTAACAGTGCACGGCCACCACTAGAATTCCAATACGGTGATACAGGTGTCAAAATTCTAAAACATGTGTTAGATACAGTATTTAAAATGTGCAATTTATCTAAATGAAAATGTTTGTCCCAGGGCCCTCGTAGGGTCCCACGCGGAGTCTACCTCAAAGTTTTCAATTGGAAAGGCTTCAGAAAGTATATCGTTTATAAGCTATCGTTCTTCAACTTTCGATCGACCCGTTTGGTAGAAGCAGTTTAGAAGACACGACTCCGTCGAATGTTGTCTTCTAAAGCTTGGCTTTTGTTCTGGTCTATGTATGAGAGCCACGTAAGTCAGGCGCTACGGTCGTAGCAACGTGGTAGCTGCCAGGACTGTATCTTTGTTATGCAGGTATGAGGGCCATATGCATGACGATCACTCTACGGCGTGATAGTGAGGCTTAAGTGTCTCGTGGAGTGGTGCGGCCATGTTGTTGTTCATGAAGAAGTGATATAAGCACAGTGGTTGCAGACACCAACTGCACTGAATAAAACTCTTCTCCATGCAGTGTTCGTCGTCCGGAATCGAACATGTCGAGAAAGCTGGATCCTTTGTGTGGAAATTAAAGACAAGTCTCTGACTGACTGGTAACCAAAATCGTCAGGAAGGTCCATGTATCCACATTTGCCAAAAGCCTACTTGATCATATATTGCAATCTGGGTGATTCCAACTGATTTCGTGTTACCCCAATCAAGTGAGCACTGGAATACCGATTTGTCATTCTAGTTTGTCTCCAAGTTCTTCATTCCGAACATAGTTGTGGGCACGCTTCACCATCATTTTTCTGTAAAGAATATGCCTCACACCGAACGGCCGTCCATAGGAAATACAGCCTGTAGTGATTGTAAGTCAGGATACTCTTGAAACAAGTCCGGATCTCTCATGATGGCTGCGTCGCCCTTCAACAAAAGACACAGAGTTCCAACGTCTCGAACAAGATGTGACATGTATTCCTTGAATATTGCCTTTGTCATCATTCCTGACTTGTTGGCCCTGATTATGACTCCAGGGATCTGAGGGATTTTACATTGGACCCTTGATCCAAATTTCCCGGATGGTTCGCGGAACACAATGACAGTCGGGCCCACGAGCTTTCCTGATGCCGAAATCGCTTCCTGGACTGTGTAAGAATGTGTCATTTTTGATTCGGATCTTACGTGAGTTTCGACATTTTTTACTCCATGTTGAGTTAGAGTTCGTGGTGTTAGTAATTCATAATTGAATCCACTTTGATCAAGATTCACAATTTGATCAAGGTTGTAGTTACCCTCTTCAATCACCCGCTTGATTTGTTGAATGTAGCTGTCGAATTCGTTTTAATGTTCCAGTGCTTTTGTTCTGGCTGCCATTGTCATGACTTTTGTGATTTTCATGGAACCCCAATTCATTTCTCTCAATAGTCGGCGAATCCAGAATCGGGATGCCTTGAAACCAGTAACCCCTAGCTTCCCCGATTGCTCCAAGGCTTCCACGGCAATGCCGTCTTCAGTGATCCTGAAAAAATTCGGAGCAGCGCGTTGAGTTTTGCACCATACTTTGACAGGTTCTCGGAGTTCTGCTAGCTTGGTCCACTTGGATGCCTTGTCCAGGAATAGTTTCATCCGAATGATGTCACATGTACAGGTGTCAACTCTTGCTACACGTTTCGCATCCTTGAGTTTGCGACCACTGGATGCGTTCTTATAAGCTGCTACAGTATCCCTCAATTTCGTTTCACTCTATGACCTCCAAAATGCGGTTTCCTGAGAAGGATTTGGGTCCAGGTAGTCGTAATCAGGATCGCCTTCGGTACCCGAAGCAGTTCCTTGTTGACTTGATGTCGTGTCCAAGGGCTGGAATTGAGTATTGTCTTCGAACGTAACATAATCGTCTACGGTCATTGTAATGTCCTGGAGAACAGAGTTTGTCCCCTTCAAATTGATGAGCTTGTGAACCTTCTTTGCAATCTAGAGAATCAATTTTCTAGTTGTAAGTCAACGTTATTGCAAATTGACTAAAACAACTTTTCATTCAAGCTAATCACAGGCTAGAAGTTAGGGTTGCTGGCTTTCTAAATTCGTCATTGCAAACGTTCATGAAAACGTATGTTCTAGAGTCCCTATATGCGGGCAGCGGTCAAACTATACATTTTCAAATGGGTTAAGTAGTATTTTCTTTCAAAGTTTCTCATAACAGACAGCATATGGAACCAATCTTTCGTCTCTACGCCAATCCTGTGCAAAATGGTGGGGTGTTTACACTACGTCTAGATGCTGACTCTTAAAGTTCATGACCATCTCTTACACCTAAAGCTTTGAAACAAATGTCGAACTATGTGGTTCTTCACATCAAAACGACACTTGTAAATGCAAAACAGCCACGTGGTCTAGAGGTTTCTAGATCGCTTCTACCAGACAGGCTGTCGGTAAGTTGTAGCGGGATAACTTTCAAACGATATGCTACGTGCTCCTCTTTTCAATTGCCAATTTTGAGTTGGACCCCACCTGGGACCCTGCGGGGACTCTGGGGTAAACATTATCATTTTGGTAAGTAGCACTTTTCAAGTAATAAAACCCGTGCTTCAGAATTTTGACACCTGTTTCACTCTTTTGGGATTCTAGTGGTGGCCATGCACTGTTTCCTAATTTTGTATCTTCCGCCGTTTCGCACAGAGTTTGATTAGAGCTGTGAGACTTCTGTTATCGTTTTTCTTTTAACACTAGCTTTCAAACGATATGCTACTTGCCCCTCTTTTTAATTGCAAATTTTGAGTTCGACCCCACCTGGGACCCTGCGGGGACCCTGGGGCAAATATTTTCGCTTCGTTAAATTATGGTTTTACAATGATGAAACAGGTGTTTTGGCGTTTTAGCATAGGTTTCAACTTCTAGGGGTAGCAACGTACTTTATGTACACCTGCTATAAAAAATAGGTCAAAATGTTCTATATATTTAAGCCCCTGCAAAGGCAGGGTCACCTCCGGGCACGAAACGAACACTTGTTTTGGAACTTGCTCGAGAAGTGCTATCAGGAAATATATAGAATGTCTCCCAATTCAAGGTGCAGTTTCGATATCATCCCTGGTCAGACTAAAAGACTTCTGCATTTTCCTGAGATTTTCATTTTCTTAATATAAGTCCCCTATCCTGGGCTAATTCTGGCTACCGCGGTTTCGAAGTAACCGGTAAACGAAGAGTAAAGTTTGTCGACTCTCAACCCTCGACAGTTTGTGAAAAGATATTTCACAGTTCATGTTGTTATTTCTTCGTTACAAAAACACTTCTAGTTGACTCTATTCATGGTGAATTACTGAACTTAAACATTTACAATTATTGAAAAATGAATAATTATTTTTAAACATAAAAAGTCGTTACAGTTCAGTAGAATGCAGTAGTAGATGGAAGTGAATGAAAATATTGTTTATTTGTTGAGATGTGCCAACTGAATGTGAATAATAAGTGTGTATTCACGCATACTCTTCTTCAGAGGCGGATATACGATGGACTTCTGGGGGCTCGGTGCTTTGTAATACTCCTACTTACAGCTACTTTTAAAAGCTCCAAATTCTGGAATGGATTTTATTTATATATAAAATAAGAAACATTCCCTTTCTGGGGGCAATCGCCCTGATCGCCCCCTAAATCCGCTCCTGCTCTTGTGTAGCAGACTTTGAAGACATTTAGTTCGTGTATGCTCCTGACGATGCTGTAGGGATGGCCACATCCGGATAATTTACTATTCGGATATCGGATAGAAACTTATCAGGATTTGCAATATCCGGATGACAGATAACAAAACGGATGACAGATAAAGGATAATATCCAGATGACGGATAATATCCGGATAACGGTTATATCCGAATGACGGATAATATCCGGATAATGGATTTATCCGAGTAATTTATAAAATTAAGATAACGGATAATATCCCGATAATAGAACATTCGGATAAATGATTACATCTGGATGACGAATAAAGGATGATATCCGAATAACGTATATGGTTTTTAAAAAGATCACATAAGAGAGGAACATATGTCTATTCTGCTCATGGAGTTATTAAAAGATGATCATCGGGCAGTGGTCTTTACCTTTGAAAGATATTGCTTCTTAAAATGTTTCCTAGTAAATTCCAATTTTCTTGTTTTTGTTGTGGAGCGCAGTGGCTCAATGATAAAGCGCTTCCTCTGGTGTGTGGGGTCCTTATTATTTCGATCCCCGGCCAAGTAAGTTTGTGGTGGACAATATCGTATCAGTGGGTTTTCTCAGGGTACTTCCGCTTCCTCCCACATTTCATTCCACCAATTCTTCTATTATCAAAACTTGCTTTAATCATTAGAGAGAGTCTTCGTCCCTTAAACTTTGCAGTGATGTCGGGAGAGAGAAGTTAGTATCTAATATTTCTTTAAAATTTTATGCAAAAGTAATGCGAAATGAAGATGAAATAAGCGAAATAACAGAAATCAATAGCAACTTTCATCTCCTACCAACATCGTAATGCAAAGTCCTTATATGCTAATTAACTCAGGATTTTACATCCAAATTAAATGAAATGAAATCTTTAAGTTTGACGTACGACGTTTATGCCGGCTAGGCTAAAGGAGACAGTGATGATGAGAAATGAAGAAAGTGGTGGAATGAAGAATGTGGAGGAAACGGGAGTACCCCCGAGAAAACCCACACACACGGTGATTATCCACCACAAAATTCACTTGGGCAGTTATGATCGAACCAAGAACCCCATGCATCAGAGTTGAAAGCTCTATAACTGAGCCACCGCGGCCCTCTACATCCAAATTAAGTTGCAATATAATAATTCTCGTTAAAAAAACCCAAATCGGCAATGTGAATTGAAGATTAGCTATACTTTAGATAGCATGAAAAAGTGTAAAAGCATAACCTAACTATGTGGCCGAGTGGGTGTCCACCCTGCTGGTCTACTGGCTAGCACGTGAGCCTTTGGTATACGGGGTCCCGGGTTCGATTCTGTGTAGAAGAGTCCTCGATGTGTGCGTGTCCCAGTCGTTCTAGGATTCTGAAAAAATCACGTTAAACAAGTAAAAAGCGAGTAAAAGTAAGTAGAAACGTACCAATAAGTACATAAGCAAGTTAATTAGGCACGTTTGGTGCAACAGTTAACTTTAGAAAAAAGTGGAAAAAAGTAGACAGGTTTTTAATTTACATGTTTCTACGCGGCAGTTCGAGACAACCGTAATCCTTTCAGTATTTTTCTTTTTAAACAAATCCATCTTTCTAAATATTAGTACACACGACATGGGTAACAATTTAAATTATGATAGCCTATACCATGACCTTTAAAAGAAAAAGTGCAATCACTCATTAATTATTACGTAGTAAGTTTTCAATAGGTTCAGTGCTCGATCGTGCCGTCTGTGAATGTTATGAAATATAATTTTTTTTAATATTATGATGATCAAGGATGCGAATATGTGTGGTCACAGCTTGCGCTTCCAGAAGCCTCAAGTTCACACGCAATAAAATAGCATTTCTGCATTACACACCCTTTTCAACATCTTGCAATAGGTTTATTTATGATGAGAGAAATCCTCCACGAAATGTTTGCTCTATTGGATACTGTACTTCTGACGATGCTTCCATTATCAGATATGTAGTTTCGTTCAACGTAGAATTTCATACGCCAAAACAGTAGAAAACTTTATCATTCTTTTAACTTTACTTGAGTTGAGTTGATTTTGAGTTTAACGTCTCTTTCATCAGGGAGGCTATATGAGACGTGGACCTACCGATTAACGTGGGATCCGAATCGCATGAGGTCCCACTGGGAATCGAACTTGGACCCAAACGCTCTTAAGCAGATTTAAGAGGGTGCACTTACTACCCAAGAGTTTTTCAATCAATGCATTTTTACTAATTATTCTAATTTTTCTTTTAGAAAGGTGCAATCAATACGTTTGTTTATTTAATACGTAGTCATGGTTGAACAAAGTTCTCATTTTTCTATCCGGCAATAAGATCCCCTCTCTTCTGTGTCTAGACCCAGTCATATTACCTTTAATAAAGGCCAAATTACGATTTTTATCAACAAAGAGAAGCTGTTCTACTAACTCTGGTAAATTATAATAATATAAATAATAATCATTATTATTATAATATTAGTAATAAAGAATGTGAATAATAAAGATATTTTCCACCCATTAAAATTTCTGTGTTCTTCTCTGAATCTGGATATGTTTTATAATGTATAATGTAGAAAGGCTTCAAACAGCAATCTGGCAAAAATTATTTGTGTAAAAGACACAAACGTCTTATCAGTTGTTCTACAAAGAACTAAACAACTTACCTTGTTTCCATTTTTCTTTAAACACAATGTTACGATTTACAAGGCACAGACAAAAGTAGAGAGCCACGTGATATTTCGCCTGAAGGCAGGTTCGCTGCTAAACTGAATACTGGCATTCTGTCAATATATTGCATAGATACTTTGACTTTTCCTTTCTGTGATTTTATTTTTAACCTATAACAGAAAGATCTTTTTTGTTTTTAATGCTACGCTGATTATTTTACCAAGCTGCTTGGACAGACCATTGCAACAGCCAAAAGCAATCGTTATGTATTCATTAACAAATAAGAGACGCTCTCAAGAGGCTTATTTTAAACCTACTGTTAAACTTGGCAAAACTACCTTGTTTACAAATCCATTTGGAGAGTAATTATGAAAAAAGCATGGAGTCAATTCTCCTACGTTAGAGGGACCATGCTACACATGCAGTTGGTGGACGCGGGAGGTAGCGTTGGAAAGGTTCGGGTCCTCTGAGGGCAGTAGTAATGTCAGAAATCAGATCCAGGCCACGTAGCTCAAGGAATGGGGTCCTGACGTTATGGGCACGGGTCACTTCCATTCACCTATTAAACATTAAGTTGTTGGACGGAGTTGGCATTTGAAAGGCTTTGATCCGTTGAGTATAATTGTGATGTCAGAAATCAATTCCTAGCCTTGAACCGCCAGAAACTGGGTTACGAAATTTTATACGCGGGTCCTTTCTATTCCCCTTTTAAACATGGGGTTGTTGGACACGGATGGTAAGATTGGAAAGATCCTTGTCATTTGAGCACAGGATAATGTCTGAAATCGGTTCCTGGCATCAAGGCTCCGGAAATGAGGTCTTGAATTGACTCAATCTCAATACCTGGTTGCGCAAGATAGAACAATACTTATAGCTGTATTAATGGTTTTATCTCACGTAATCAAATACTGAGATTGAACCACAGCAAATGTTTACATCACAACCCAAAATGTTTGGGACCTGGATCTGATTTCCGACATCACTGCAATGCTTAAGGGACGAAGACTCTCTCCAATGATTAAAGCAAGTCAATGATATTAAAAGAATTGGTGGAATGAAATGTGGGAGGAAGCGGGAGTACCCTGAGAAAACACACGGATACGACCTTGTCCACTACAAACTTAGTAGGCCGGGTATCGAAACAGTAAGGACCCCACGCACCAGCGGAAGCGCTCTACCACAGAGCCACCGCGTCCAATGATTAAAGCAGTCAATGATAATAGAGGAATTGGTGGAATGAAATGTGGGAGGAAGCGGGAGTACCCTGAGAAAACCCACGGATACGATATTGTCCACCACAAACTTACTTGGCTGGGGATCGAAATAATAAGGATCCCACGCACCAGAGGAAGCGCTCTATCATTGAGCCACTGCGCCCCACAACAAAAACAAGAAAATTGGAATTTACTAGGAAACATTTTAAGAAGCAATATCTTTCAAAGTTAAAGACCACTGCCCGATGATCATCTTTTAATAACTCCATGAGCAGAATAGACATATGTTCCTCTCTTATGTGATCTCTTTAAAACCATATACGTTATTCGGATATTATCCTTTATTCGTCATCTAGATGTAATCACTTATCCGAATGTTCTATTATCGGGATATTATCCGTTATCTTAATTTTATAAATTACTCCGATAAATCCGATATCCGGATATTATCCATCATCCATTATTCGGATATTATCCTTTATCCGACATCCGGATATTATCCGTTATCCGTCATACGTATATTATCCGTTATCCGGATATTATCTATCATCCAGATATTATCCGTCCGCTGGATATTATCCGTTATCCGTCATCTGGATATTATCCTTTATCTGTCATCCGTTTTGTTATCTGTCATTCGGATATTGCAAATCCTGATAAGTTTCTATCCGATATCCGAATAATAAATTATCCGGATGTGGCCATCCCTAATCAGCATCGTCAGGAGCATACACGAACTAAATGTCTTCAAAGTCTGCTACACAAGAGCAGGAGACGATTTAGGGGGCGATCAGGGCGATTGCCCTCAGAAAGGGAATGTTTCTTATTTTATATATAAATAAAATCCATTCCAGAGTTTGGAGCTCTTAAAAGTAGCTGTAAGTAGGAGTATTACAAAGCACCGAACCCCCAGAAGTCCATCGTATATCCGCCTCTGAAGAAGAGTATGCGTGAATACACACTTATTATTCACATTTAGTTGGCACATCTCAACAAATAAACAATATTTTCATTCACTTCCATCTACTACTGCATTCTACTGAACTGTAACGACTTTTATGTTTAAAAATAATTATTCATTTTTCAATAATTGTAAATGTTTAAGTTCAGTAATTCACCATGAATAGAGTCAACTAGAAGTGTTTTTGTAACGAAGAAATAACAACATGAACTGTGAAATATCTTTTCACAAACTGTCGAGGGTTGAGATTCGACAAACTTTACTCTTCGTTTACCGGTTACTTCGAAACCACGGTAACCAGAATTAGCCCAGGATAGAAGACTTATATTAAGAAAATGAAAATCTCAGGAAAATGCAGAAGTCTTTTAGTCTGAGAGAAAAAAGGAATGAAATCTCTAACTTCTAGTTCTGTTAGTCTTGTAGCTCTTAGTCCGTACAAAAGTAGTGATAGAAATATGGCCAATGAATTATGACTATTTTGTAGAACATTCCACTTTAATATCACAGGAAATTCATCTTCCGGCTTGCTTGGTTGTAAAAAGTTATAGAGTGTATTGGTATACTATGTAAAGTATATGTGTACTGTCGCTGATTTGTGATAACAATCAGAAACAGAAGTAAAAGGTAAATTACAGTAACAGTTTTCGGTTAATAGTTTTGTTTTCAAGGGAAATGGAAAACCTACTTTTATCTTAACATTTTTTCCTTAAATTTTCTATTCGGGTTCACACCCTTCCCCCTCAACATTGAATACGGAAATGGAGAACTTATTTAGAATTTGATTGTTGATTCCATTATATTTCACGCATCACTTCTCGTACCTGTGCCTGTGTTATGTCGATACATCGCTATCGTCGATATCTATATTATCATATATCAACATTCGATATCGCAAATATATGGACATGAATATATCATTCTAAATTTTCGATATCGTTATTCGGGGCGGGGGCGGCGAGGTATAAGGGGCCCGTAAGACTTGCGATGGATGAAGAAATTAAACTTACTTTTTACAATATTGTTTTCTAATCATAATATCTTTATTACCACAAATTGCAATGTAAATACATCCACTTGCAAATTTGCAATATTATGTGATATAATTTCTTAGACGCCAGAACTTTTCTATTCCTTGAAAAAAGAAACAACAAATCACGTGCAAAAGCAAGTGCTTCGAACTTTGAACTAGAATTTACCATAAGAATGTTTTATTATTACTCTCTCTTGGAAATTTCCATCCCTTTTGGCCTTTGGGACTGGTCCTTTGATAAAACGTGCACACATGATCGCTATATGCATTCATGCTCTTAGGCAGATCAAGAGATTTTGAAAAGGAAACGAATTTCTAATAATAATAATAATAATAATAATAATTATTATAACAATGGGGTTTACAACTAAGGTCCCATCTGTTTATCTTGAATGGGAGGGCCGCAAGTCTGCTACGCCACTGGTGTCCCCTATTCTGTGTTTGTCTCTTTTTCGTTTCGTTTAGCTATTTGTTTTTGTGCTGTTACGCTTTTATATGAAACCTTTATATTTTATAACTTTTTCTTTTTGTGAGTTTCTTTTTTAGGGTGGGGTGGGGGGAAAGAGAGAAATGCTTTCTTCTTATATCGGTTTCTCACCATTCATCTTGTTTGAACTGCTTAAGTAAGTCATTTTTTAACTTTTGATATCATCCAACTCCGTCACAATAATAGAATTGTCATTCTTATCAATTTGTTTTATTCTCTTATTTGCAGTTTGCCACACTGATATATTTGTGACAAACTTGAGGTTTAGTCCAACACCTTTCGAATTTGCAAGCAACCCAACCGCTAAGCTTTATGGGTTGCGTGCTATTGTACGGAAAGGAGAATTGAAGGTGGTAATGCACTTTTGGAGTTGTGTATACATATCACCGCTGATACATTTATAAATGATAAAATAATAAAATGACTGTTTGTATATGAACCAAGGAAAAAAGATTACATTTTCATACGATAAAATTAGAAACATAATGAAATTCATCTCCCAAAACTGAACTAATAGAAACACAAAGAAAACTATTACTGTTTTCTACAAGTCCTGACGATGCACTATCGGTTGGACTAGATTTTGTCGTTAGTGCTTTCTGGGGAACTAACGTGAGGCGAGCCCTCTTTTTTCGTGCTCCTAGCATCAAAACTATTGAAGCATTAATGTTCGGATTTTGTGGTCTAAGAAGTATTTACGAATGCACTAAAAGATATCATTAGAGCTTTTGAATTTGGCGGAAGTTTAACTCAACAAAAAATTCCCAATGTTTTTCTTACGTGAGTTTCCTCACTAATAATGAAGCACTAACGAAACTATTCGTGTTTTCTAGAAGCATCAACAATGTACTATCAATTGCACTAGGTTTGATTGTTAGTGCTTCCTGGGGAGCTAACTTCACATTTGTCCAAGTTTTTTTGTTTCTAGTATCCAAACTATTGCAGCACTAATGTTAAGAGTTACTGCTCTAGAAAGCACTAACGAAGCACTAACGATTGTATTAAAGATATTATTAGCGCTTTTGAGTTTGTAGGGAATTTGACCTAATGAAATATTCCCCATGTATTTATGGGAGTTTCGTAACCAGAGGTGATCATTTTGACCTAATCTCACTCAAACTCACGCTCAAAAACTCATTTCGACCTCAGCTCATAAACTCATTTCGACCTCACGCTCACATCAGCAGTCTGACCTCACGCTCAAATAACCAGTCTGACCTCACGCTCACTCAACCTCACGTTCACATCACCAGTCTGACCTCACTCTCACATCACCAGTCTGACCTAACGCTTACTCAACCTCACTCACCTCACCAGTCTCACCTAGAGCTCACTCAACCTCACGCTCACATCACCAGCCTTATCTCAAGTTAAGTTCCTGAGGTTGAGGTTGAGTGAGCGTAAGTTTCGAACTCGTGGGCGCCGTCCTCAAGAGTTTGGACACCTTTGTTTGTGACATATAAGTGGGCATATCTACACTAATAGCAAAGCAAAACGAAACCATTAGTGTTTTCTGGAATCAATAACGATGCACTAACGATTGCACCAGATTTAATTGTTAGTGTTTCCTGGGGGCTAAAGTGAAGTTACACCCCAAAACTTTTTTTTTGCTTCTAGCGTCCAAACTATTGTAGGACTAATGTTTCGACTTGGTGTTCTAAGAATCACTAATAAAGCACTAATGATTGCACTAAAAGGTATCATTAGCTCTTTTGAATTTGGCGGGAATTTGAGCCAATGAAAAATTCCCAATGTATTCCTTATAGGCTTTTCGTGGATTTTAATAGGCCATATCTACACTAATAGTGAAGCACTAACGAAACTTTTAGTGTTTTCTGGAAGCACTAACGATTGCACTAGGTTTAATCGTCAGTGCTTTCTGCGGGGGGCTGGCGTGAAGTTGGCTCCCAAAGTTATTGCTTCTAGCGTTTAAATTATGGAAGCACTAATGTTGGAAGTTTGTGTTCTAAGAAGCACTAACAGAGCACTAACGATTGCACAAGAAGATATCATTAGCGCTTTTGAATTTGGTGGGAATTTGACCCAATGAAAAATGCCCCATGTATTCCTTATGGGCTTTTCGTGACATGTAATTGGCCATATCTGCACTAATATTGAAGCACTAACGAAACTATTAGTGTTTTCTGGAAGCACTAACGATGCACTAACGATTGCACTAGGTCTAATCCTTAGTACTTTCTGGGGGGGGGGGCTAGCGTGAAGTTGTCCAGCAAAGTTATTGCTTCTAGCGTTTAAACTATTGAAGCACTAATGTTGGGAGTTTGTGTTCTAAGAAGCACTAACAAAGCACTAACGATTACACTAGAAGATATCATTTGCGCTTTTGAATTTGGCGGGAATTTGACTCAATGAAAAATTCCCCATGTATTCCTTATGGGCTTTTCATGTCATGTAATTGGCTATATCTACACTAATATTGAAGCACTAACGAAACTATTAGTGTTTTCTGGAAGCACTAACGATTGCACTAGGTTTAATCGTTAGTGCTTTCTGGGGGGGCTAGCGTGAAGTTGCCCCCCAAAGTTATTGCTTCTAGCGTTTAAACTATTGAAGCACTAATGTTGAGAGTTGGTGTTCTAAGAAGCACTAACGAAGCACTAACGATTGCACTAGAAGATATCATTAGTTCTTTTGAATTTGGCGGGAATTTGAGTCAATGAAAAATTCCCTATGTATTCCTTATGGGCTTTTCGTGACATGTAATTGGCTATATCTACACTAATAGTGAAGCAGTAACGAAACTATTAGTGTTTTCTGGAAGCACTAACGATGCACTAACGATTGAACTAGGTTTAATCGTTAGTACTTTCTGGGGGAGCTAGCGTGAAGTTGCCCCCCAAAGTTATTGCTTCTAGCGTTTAAGCTATTGAAGCACTAATATTGGGAGTTGGTGTTCTAAGAAGCACTAACGAAGCACTAACAATTACACTACAAGATATTATTAGTTCTTTTGAATTTGGCGGGAATTTGACCCAATAAAAACTTCCCCATGTATTCCTTATGGGCTTTTTGCAACATGTAATTGGCCATATCTACACTAATATTGAAGCACTAAGAAAACTATTAGTGTTTTCTGGAAGCACTAACGATAGCACTAGGTTTAATCGTTAGTGCTTTCTGGGGGGCTAACGTGAAGTTGCCCCCTCAAAGTTTTTTGCTTCTAGGGTCCAAACTATTGAAGCATTAATGTTGGGAGTTGGTGTTCTAAGAAGCACTAACGAAGCACTAATGATTGCACTAGAAGATATCATTAGCGCTTTTGAATTTGGCGGGAATTTGACCCAATGAAAAATTCCCCATGTATTCCTTATGGGCTTTTCGTGACATGTAATTGGCCATATCTACACTGATATTGAAGCACTAACGAAACTATTAGTGTTTTCTAGAAGCACTAACGATGCATTAACGATTGCACTAGGTTTAATCGTTAGTGCTTTTTGAAGGGGTTAACGTGAAGTTGCCCCCCTTCAAAGTTTTTTGCTTCTAGCGTCCAAACGTTTGAAGCACTAATGTAGGGAGTTGGTGTTCTAGGAAGCACTAACGAAGCACTAACGATTGCATTAGAAGATATCATTAGCGCTTTTGAATTTGGCGGGAATTTGACTCAATGAAAAATTTCCCATGTATTCCTTATGGGCTTTTCGTGACATGTAATTGGCCATATCTACACTAATATTGAAGCACTAACGAAACTATTAGTGTTTTCTGGAAGCACTAACGATGCACTAACGATTGGACTAGGTTTAATCGTTAGTGCTTTTTGGAGGGGCTAATGTGAAGTTGGCCCCCCCAAAGTTTTTTGCTTCTAGCGTTCAAACTTTTGAAGCACTAATGTTGGGAGTTGGTGTTCTAAGAAACACTAACGATTGCACTAGAAGAGATCATTAGTGCTTCAATGGGGTTGGAAATTCTCGGACGTTAATCTATACTCTTACTTACTGTTGTCAATATATGTATACCTCTCTCTCTCTCTCTCTCTCTCTATATATATATATATATATATATATATATATATATATATATATATATATATATATATATATATATATATATATATATATATAGAGAGAGAGAGAGAGAGAGAGAGAAAGATAGGTATATAAAAATCGGATTAATGGGGGTTAAAAGAGTGATTTCGTACCCTCGAAATGGTCTTCAAGACGGCGATCGCACCACTACTGACATCTCGTAGCGGTGTTACGTAACTCACACATTAGAAATAAAGGTTCGAGACGAGAAGTTGCACGTTGTGCCGTGGATAAGTTGGTAAGGTGTCTGCTTATTGAGTAGGCAACTCGAGTTCGAGTCACGAGTAGACCAATTACTTTTTCGTTCAAAATACCTTTCTATATTTTTATATATGTTATTAATAATTGCTTCCTTGCATTTTTTGTAAATTATCTTAAATTATTGAAGGTTCAGTAAAATCAAGAAGGTTAAAATAAATATATATGATTGTTTTATCCGTATGTACAGTCCAGAGATGGAGCGGGTCGGGGGACCGCGGGTCAACAGAACGTGTCCCACTGCAACCTCCCACCCACCAGGACCCACTCTGACTTAACAACGTATTACGACCCACAGACTCATTCTGCTCAGTGCATTGTAGACAGCTTCTGCACACTGGTGAATTTGTCTACTTTCAAGGCATCCTTTTTCTTTTCATTTGCTTCTATTGACAAAAGAACTTCAGGCAATTTTAGATATTGATATTTGCAACTGTAATAATAGCAATAGGACTTATTTGAGACGCAGCCTGTGATTTCGTAGAGGAGCTAACTACTGGGAAAAATGTTTGAATCATGTGTAATATATGATTATATAAAAAATTGCATGTGACTATGTGTGCATGATCATCATATCCAAATTGCAAAGTCAAATGAAATAATTTTTGGTATATACTTAAGCCTCAATCTCAACTAGAAAGTTACCATACATGTATCGGTTTCATTATATTACATATTCTAAGAGGGTCCGAATTTTTGCGAATAATTTAGTATCTCACAAGCCGTTCAAGTTGGAGAGCTGATATTCAGTATATTAATTCTTTATCTAATATAAATAAAATCAAGAGTTTGTTTGTGTGTTTGTCTGCATGTCTATCTGCCTGTCTGTGTGCGGCCTGGGAACCAGACGAGTGGACCGAGAGTTACCAAATTTTGGTCATGGGCCCAGGCCCCAGATCAAGACGAAGCCGTTTTTTCAAATTTCGAACCAGGGGGGTCTCAGGGGGCTTTTACCGAAACCGGCTTGGGAACCAGACAAATAGACCGAGAGTTACCAAATTTTAGTCACAAATACATTGGTCCACGCTCCAGATTAAAGTTAAACGTTTTTTTCAAAATTCGAACCAGGGGGTCTGAGGGAGGCGTTTATCGGGACATGTAAAAGTAGTAGAAAATTTCCGATATTAGTGTCGAATTCATAGTTCTCGCGGTCGCTGAAATCAATAATGAAGCTCCTCTCGCAATAAACTTCCAAATTCACGCTATTCAGCTCCTGGCCAGGGGTCACCGGGGGGGGGGGGGCTGAAATATCGAAACATATAAAAGTAATCCAAAATGACCAATATTAGTGTCAAATACATAGTTTTCGCGGTCGCTAAGGTCAATGGTGACACTTTTATTAGCGATGACTTGCAAATTCAGCTACCATTGTATGCGGACCGAGGGTCACATGTGTGTGTGTGGGGGGGGGGGGGGTTACCAAGATGTAAAAATAATCCAAAATGACAGATATGAGTATCAAATCCATAGTTTTCGCGGTCGCTGATGTCAATGGTGACACTTTCATTAGCGATGACTTGCAAATTCAGGTGAAATTGTATGCGGGCCCGGGTCACATGTGGGGGGAGGTTACCGAGACATGTAACAATTATCTAAAATGACCGATATAAGTGTCAAATCCATAGCTTTCGTGGTCGCTGAGCTCAATGGTGAAACTCCGAGCGCATTCACCCCATTCGGCTAAGGGCCGGAAGTCACGGGGAGGCGATACCGAGACACGTAAAATAATCCAAAATGACCGATATTAGTGTCAAATCCATAGTTTTCACGGTCGCTGAAATCAATGGTGACATTTCCATTAGCGATTACTCAAAATCAGCTACCATTGTATGCGGTCCGGATTCACCGGGGGATACCGAAACATGTAAAAATAATCCAAAATGACCTATATTAGTGTCAAATCCTTAGTTTTCACGGTCGCTGAGATGAATGGTGATTCTTCCAGAGGCGCTGACTTCTAAATACAACTCCCATCGCCTGGGGACCAGAGACGTTCTTTTTAAATTTCAAACAGGGGTGTCTCAGGGCGCGTTTACAGTGATATGTAAAAGTAGTGGAAAATTACCGATATTTTATCGTTTCGTTGTTGAGTTTGTTTACATAGATATTTTATTTGACCCTTGCGAAAAGTGGGTATTTCAGCTAGTTATTAATAAATGCAAGATAAAAATTATTAATAATATACAGGGTGGACCAAAAATAGGTATACAGTACCGTACTGATCAGCTCATTGCACTTTATATAGTTTCTTATTGTTATCCATCAGGTAGACTTAGTTTCTATATTATTTGTTTTAATGTGTTTTTACTTACATCTTGAGCTCAGAAGAGTCAAAGCAAGTAAACTCGTAAACTAGAATGTTATAGTTAATCAATGCAGAGGTGTATGCCTACTTTTGGACTACGTAAACAGATAGGAATGTATCTTAAAAGGAAGAGACGAAAGTGTAAACATACATAACCGTACTTGACTATATAATCTATCTTAAACCGCGGTCACTAATCTAAGATAATGTGGGAAAAATTGCAAGAAAGAAAGTAATAATAATAAATATGACCAATTGCAAATATGGTCAATTGCCTGAAGTTCTTTCTTCAATAGAAACAAATGAAAAAAGAAAAAGGAAGGCCCCTGAAAGTAAAACGTAGACAATTTTATCATTCCTCAGAAGAATTTGTGTACAATGCACTGAGCAGAATGGGTCGGTGAGAGCTTTATTTATATTGCGTGTGTTACGTAACAACGCTTCCAGATGGCAGTACTGTTGCGACGACTTTCTTCAAGATCCGTTTCGTAAATTTCCGAAATAATTCTTTTAATCCTCAATGAATCCGATATATATATGTTGACAACAGTATGTAAGAGTATATATATATATATATATATATATATATATATATTATAGGCTGATCCAAGGGGGGCTATAGGGAATATAGTCCCCTCTTGACGCTCAGGTATACACGGGATAAAATGGGCTTCAATCCAACTTTACACTGGATAAAGCCGCAAACTACGGTTTATCCAATCCCTTTGATCATGCCCTAGATAATAATCTGACACACACCAACATACATATATATATATATATATATATAGTGCTTGTCAAAAGTTCCGGAACGAATAAATATCTCGGATAGAATGCGTTTTTTTGAAAATATGACAGATACAAAAGTTGCAGGATATCAACAGAACTATCGGAAGCTGGTGCCTGTGAAAATATGTGCGGCCATGTGTGAGCCTCACGGGGCCGAACTTTGATTTTTCAAATGCGAATAGAGACCAAAATATGTATATTTATTAGAATATGATTTCGAAGAATCTATTTATTGACTGAGGATGACATTTTCTGAATAAGATATACTATAATATTAGTATTAATTAATTAATTAATTAAAGTAGAAGTTTAAAATTATTCAATGCAGAATTTACACAAACTAGATAATTTATTTGGGAATATTCACTAGTCCAATATACATTTGCGAGATTTTGCTTTACGAAATGAAGTATATCCAACATTGAATAGTAAATATGTTACAAAAAATATATTAATACCGATATTGATTAAGTAATCCGAGATAAATATGCCTTTCCGGTAAGGTTTTTTATTGGGGACTTACTTTAAAGTGAAATCCAAACGAATATTCAAGGTTTATTCCGACTAGAAATCCATAACTTATACGATAATGTTTACTTCATTAGTACTATAATTCTTTATGCCTTTACGTATTATAATTCTCTTTAAGTTATGATTTTGCCATTTTAAAATCTGGAACGAGAAATAAATGTAACATTCAATTTGTTAAGAAAACCTTTCAAACAATGATGATTTAATGGGGTGACCTGAGGAAGAATTTGAGACCCTCTCGAGCTAACAAAATTCCCCCTTCTGGGTGTTATATTCGATCATGCTGAAAGTGGACTATCCGTGCTTAAGCTGTTTTCCCTCCTTCATGTATTGACAATCTCCGGGGGAAGAATCTTCTGAAATTACCACTATTTATAAATATTTGTTCGTTACAAATCAGAGGATAATAATGGAATATTGAGTATTATCACTCTTTTGTTTTAAGCCATGGATATTACATTTGCAATTTATATAATGTCCATTCTAATCGAATTTGAAGGAAAAGAATTTCGTATGCCTTCGTAGATCGTCTTTTGACTTTGGTGTTAAATAGTTTTCTGTTCCAGACCAGCTTTTGTTTCTTTTGGTGCGACTATGAGTTTACGATGAATACTTGGACGTTACAGCTCTTGCAATGCATAAAAGTATTTTTCGAATAATAATATTCGATTTTAAGTCTTAATAATTTATATAAAACAGGTAATATCTTTGAAATGATTGGGGTTGGAGTTATCGTAAATGTTTTCATAGTTAGGAGTAGGACATGCAAACGAAACTAGCTTAATGTGGGTACCAACGTGGGTACCAAGAAGTACTGTATTCAAAACATCACTTCATCTTCTACCTAGAAGAGGGGAGAAAGGAAATTCATTACTGCTACCAGGTAAAAATATAAAATGATAGTTGTTTGCAAATCCATAAACATATTAATATTATTACGTTCATGTGTAAATTAAAGAAGCATCTGACATATACAGGTATCTCTTATATTCCTATCAATAGCTACGGTTTGACTTTTTCTTTCCATCTTTCGTAATTATTAAAATAAAACAATACTGTTTTTGTGGAAAACTGAGTTTGTGACTTGTAACGTAGCCTGAGTGGAAGATAAAATATTTCCACAAAAACTAACGCTATGGGACAAGTACTGGTAAAGTACATACACAATTGGTTTTAAATAACTAAATATATATATATATATATATATATATATATATATATATATATATATATATATATATATATATATATGTGTGTGTGTGTGTATATGTGTGTGTGTGTGTGTGTAATAAATAAGCTGAAACAGAAGCATTAATACTATCAACTGAGTAAATCGCTCAATAGGCTATTTGAATTATGCAATGAAATAATACATAAAGTTCGTCGGATTATAATATGTAAATTTCATTAAGGAAACAGAACATAAAATTTGACTTAAATAATTTTATAAACAATTTGATCACTCCAAAATAGATCCTACAACAAATATAAAAAATTAATAACTGTGTATTCATTGATTATCAGCACAAATATATTCAATATTCTATTAAAGTTATTTTATTTGATAATCTTCAATAATCTTCAATCAACCTAATAGGATAACTTTGAGATAAAAGAGTATTCAATTAGGAAAGTTAACATTTACCAATATTTTTCGCATATCACTACAACATCTTTCATATCGAATATTACACTTTATACAATAAATATATGGTTTTGTTCCAAAACAAGCTAATAAGGAACCTTCAAGACAAAGTCATTCATTTATACTCAATACTCACAAGAATTTGACTAATACATACACTATAGCCGTATTCACAAAACTCACGAAAAACACAAGCCATAGTTTTCTTGCCACGTAGACGCCGCTCTCGAGTCCATCGAAATCCGAATCTACTTCGCCTTCAGGTTGATCTTACGCCAGTTCCCGTGTCAACTACTATTACGTATCTCGGTGTCATTTTTGATACTTATCTTATCTGGACTCCACATCTTACCAAACTCATAAGCCAAGCACAAAACCGACTTAATCTTCTGAAACGGCTAGTTGGCACAACTTGGGGACTACGAGCACGTACCGTAATCAATACATATAAAACATTCATGCGGAGTACCTTAACGTACGGACATACAACTTGGATATCTGCACCAATAAAATTCTACCAAAAACTTGCTATTCTCGAGCGCCATGCTCTACGCCTAGCATATCGTATAAGTCTGCCGCATCCAACGAGATTACTTTAAGAGATGATCGACTTTCCGCCGTTACTAAATCATCTTGAACAACTTCGTATACGTTATATCTGCAAATGAATTGGTCAGCACCATCCCCTGATGCTTGAAATTCTCCGCTACGACCGTGATAATGATGCACCGCCTCATTACGTTGACACTCCCCTTCAGCACTTCATGACACTCTATCATTTACAGGGGCCGCGGTGGCTCAGTGGTAGAGCGTTCACCTCTGGTGCTAGGGGTCTCGGGTTCAAACCCTGCTCCCGCCAAGTGAACTTTGTGGTGGACGAACACCGTGTGCGTGGGTTTTCTCGGGGTTCTCCCGTTTCCTCCCACTTTCTTCATTCCACCATTTCATTCATTACTCATTATCACCGTCTCCTTTAGCCTAACCGGCATAACCGTGGGACGTAAAACTGAAAATTTCATCTCATTTCATTTCTATCATTTACAATTAGATAACGATATGCTGGACCCCGAAATCTTTGCAGTTTATCGCCCGCATGAACTTTCATCTTATATCTATCCATCATACGCACAGTAAGTACCTATTAACAAGGGCCTCCTTCGTCCTCATCAGTTCCTGAATCGCTCCAGGAACAGAAGATAACTTCATTCGTCTGAACTAACATAACCCAGTGATGTGACGTCCATAGCACTTCATTTCATCCATTCCATTAATTAAATTTTTCACATTTATTTTTGAGTCCTCAGAAACCTCCATGCTTTGTGTTCATGTAATATCTGGCAATTTTAACATATTCACTTATAGCACCTAAAATATTATCATTCATGTATGTGTTTCCTTTTATATGTATGCATGTCTATGATTATATTAATATGATGAATAAATAAATGATATATAAGAAACCTCTTAGACCACCTACATTTCCTTCAATTCAATCAGTCAAATTAATGCACTTACCCGAAGAAAGGGCACAACCCTTTAACCGGGATGACGGACAAAAAAAAACTCATGGAAAGCAGAAAAGCATTTGCCACTAATAAACTTCAACATATTTTCGGATCAATCACAGAATATAGAATAAATCTTGAGATATTGGAAGAAATTCCTATATAACTCTACTATCCATATAGCAATAACTTGAACGTTGTATCACAAAATTTCATACAAAACTTAACTTCCCGTAATAACATACAGATTCTTGCCTTTCAAACGTTTCTCTTCCAGTTTCGGAATGAAATTGTTACAGAAAACATTTCGTCGATATTTGATAAATAGGACCTTACTCATGAATTTGTATACATTTGTATAATTAAGTATAAATGTGTTTTTACTCAATTTGCTTTTCTCACATGACAGGATAATTTTCAAAAAAATATTTGGCTTCTGTGGGAATCGACTTGAGAACCCCGCAATCACTAGTCCATTGTGTTCGAACTTTTTTCTAAAGTTAACTGATTTACCGAACGTGCCTCATTAGCTTGTTTAACTACTTATTAGTAGGCTTCAACTTATTTTACTCGCTTTTTACTCGTTAACTCGTTTTTCCATTAACCTAAAACGACAGGGGTACGAACACAGGAACTTCGAAGACATTTAAAATTCCAAAGGCTCTCACACTGGGACCCGCACACCAAAGGAGCACAAGCTAGCCACTTGACGAGCGGGGAGAGCATACCGAGACACTGCTTACAACAGGAGTGATTTCTTCGAGCGAGGCAAAGCATTTTACGTCGAACCTTTCTTTCGTCGAACCATAGAACGTTTCTTCATAGTGCGCTTCAAGACAGCTGCGATGGAAAGGCAGGTAAAGCTCGTGAAACGCGGTAGAATGATAGGCCAGTGGGAGGCTGGAAAAGCATACGATGCAATAGCGATGGATATTGGTGTGAACGTAAAAACTGTCAGGAAATGGATAAGAAGATATCAAGAAGAAGGTGAGGAAGGTTTGATAAACAGGCCACAAAGTGGGCAACCAAGGGCAACAACACCAGATGAAGAGCAAAGGATTCTAGAACGAAATGCTGCTAACCCTTTCTTACCAGCCACGAGTATTGGTCGCCAATTAGGATTAAATGTGCATCTTGTCACAATACGTAGAAGAATGAAAGAACATGGGCGCAAATATAGGAAAGCAGCAAAGGAGGTAAGAGTTTGAGTTGAGTTGATTTTGAAATGAAATGAAATCTTTAAGTTTTACGTCCCACGTTTATGCCGGCTAGACTAATGGAGACGGTGATTATGAGAGATGAATGAAATGGTGGGATGAAGAAAGTGGGAGGAAACGGGAGAACCCAAAAAACCCGCGAGCACGATGTTTGTCCACCACAAATTCCACACGGCGCGAGCTGGGATCGAACCAGGAACCCCAAGCACCCGAGGTGAACGCTCTACCACTAAGCCACCGCGCCCTCCCAGAGTTGATTTTGAGTTTAACGTCCCGTTCAGCAGCTAGGCTATATGAGACATGGACCTACTGATTAACCCACAAACGCCCAGGACCAGTTTTATTCGTTAGCAACTGCCTTGAACAATACCGTGTTACATCAAAAACCTGAGAAGAAAACTAAACGAAATTCGTACAACAAGAGAACGGGTAGTGTGCCAGAAGTGGAACAACGGGGGTTTGACTAACTGAATGATATAGCCCGTGTAACGTAGTGAAAAATGAAGTGGGTCACTGGTGGCACAAGGGGCGTTTGTGGGTCCGAACCACTTGAGCTCCCGTCGGGAATCGAACCCGAGTATCTCACACCAAAGACGCGTACGCTAACCGCTAGCCACGAAGGAGCTCAAGGTAAGAGTTTGACTATTTACGTATATTATATGGGAAGAAGGCATGCTTGCGTCAGTTCGAAATAGGGAACGGGAAATGATGTTGGGAGAGTAAAACAGGGCCTTCGCAGTGGCGTAACTAACGGGCCCGCAGTGTCCAAGACATGTGGGAGCCCAGGGCAAAAGAGGGGAGCATTTAAATGTTAGAGACAAACTTTATTATGTTAGGATGTCAATATCCACTTTTCAGGTTTCATATTATTCCACGCTGTTGCTTCAAATTTGTTGTGTAGTCTTCTAATATTATAAGGTTAGAAAGACATTTAATTCACGGTGAGTTCTCTGTATAAAAACCAGAATAATAAACGGAAGAATTTGAAAATATTGAAAATAACTTTTAATAAAGACTAGAATAAAAATTTGAAAATAACTTTTACCTGAGAATAAAGATGTGAAAGCGCCGGCTTTTCGGGATGGTGTTTCTTTAAACTGAAATTTCGGGAATAATTTAGTTTCTGAGGGTGGGATATAATCAGCAGCGATATATATTCTATACAATCTGTAAATCAATCGATTCAGCTTGAGAAAACAAATCGATCGATACTGATTGTAACTACTTCCGGTTATCAAGTTCCGGTTTACAGAGACTAATTTAGTTACCAGGGGTGGGGTATAATCAGTGGTGTTATTCTATTTTTTTAACAACCGGCTCTGTGTATATACAAGGTGGTGCATTTAAAATTTGTCACCCTCTATATCTTCGAAACGACTGAGAATATGAAAAAACGCAAAAACACGTCCATCATTATTTTAAGGGGCTTGAATTTTGAGCTATAAAAGGTCCACCCCAGGTACCCGATAGAGGGTACGTGGGGTCAACTTGAAAATTTTAAACAGCAAAGGGGGTCGGCTGATATATCGTTGGAAGGGTCTCGACAAGAGAAATATTTTGCTGAAAGTTTCAAGTCCCTATGTTGACCCCATACTAGATGGTTGGGGTCCACATTTTTTCGAACGATATATCACTCGACCCCCTTTGCCATTTAAAATTTTCAAGTTGACCCTACGTTCCCCTATATGGGGTGTTTCGAGGTCCTTTGATAGCTCAAAATTCAAACTCCTTAAAATAATGATAGACGTGTTTTTGCGTTTTCTCATATTCGCAGTCGTTTCGAAGATATAGGGGGTGGCAAATTTTAAATGCACCACCCTGTATATAGCGACATAACATAGATAATCTATAAATATATCGATTCACCTTGAAAACAAAAACAAATATATTGTTACTGATGTTAACTTCTTCTTGTTACCGACTTCCATTTTACGTAGCCTAATTTCGTTATCGGGAGAGGAGCATAATCCGCACAAAAACAGACAGTGTATACAACAATTGATTCAGCTTGATAAAATAAATCGATCTATACCGCTTTTTACTACTTCCGGGTACTCACTTCCAGCGTAGAGAGACTAATTTAGTTTCCAGGGTGGTCTAGACTATAATCAGGAACAACACATAGACAATCTATATATCGATCGATTCAACTTGATAATATGCATCGGTCGATATCAATTTTAAGTACTTCCGACTACCCATTTCCGATTTACAGTCTTATTTAGTTACTGAGGGCGGCCTATAATCAGCAATAGAGCATAGACAATTTATATTTCAATCGATTGAACTTGACAAAAGAAATCGATCAATACTAATTTTAACTACTTCCGGTTTAGGGAGCCTCATTTAGTTGTCGGGGTGAGGTATAATCAGCAACGAAACATAAACAATCTATATACCAATTGATTCTAATTGACAAACAAATCCATCGATACCCATTTTAACTACTGCTGGTTACCAATTGTCGGTCTACGGAGCCTAACTTAGTTATTGGGGTGGAGTATAATCAGCAACAAAATATATTCAGTCTGTATATCAATCGCTTTGGATCAATCGATCGTAAGTGGGTAACTGTATTACGGTGTCCGGGCTCGATCCGCGTACCTTCCTGATTGAGACTTTTGTCCCTGTGAAGGGCTTAGCCATTCTATTACGGTTCTGGGGTTCTGGCAGCATTGCGCTGCAGGGTGCACACCATCCTTAACCGGCCTCCGTGAAGAACTCCCCACTCCTCGCCCTCAAATAATACAGCTTTGCACTATTTTATTTATGGGTTCGGAAAGTTCATCCCCACGACGATCGTTCAAGGAAGGCGCGATACACCTCACCGTTACGGTCCAGATTCGGACGGAAATCACCTGGGCGAAGATCTAAGGCATATTACGAAAATAGACGAGAGCATCACCTACTTTCATGAACCGAACACAAGTTATCCAACAATCACGTTCTTATTACGTCATGCAATCTGTAAAAGAAAAACGGACAAAATTACATCTTATTGTGTCTTTTATTGAAAATGAATAAACATACCTGAGATGAACAAACTTTCCTTACATTATTCGCCCCATTTACGTAATGAATTCGTAAGTGCACTTTTACTACTCACTTCATTATATTGTCCGCCATGGCTTGATGAAAGGTGTGATCACATTTTAAGTTGGAACACCATATATCCGTCGAATCCACTCACTAAGATCGTCCTTTCTTCCAATATTGAGAATTTAGCAGACAGTCATTTCAGGTGAACACAGTGATGGCATTATGCTGTGGTTTTTGATAAAGAGTTGACTAGTTTTGATATATTTTTGTGTCGGTCGCTTACTACATGTCCGTTGCGTTTTAGTACCACCTTCCCAGTTCTTTGTTTTTGCTTTTAGTCTCGAACACGCCCCCTTGTCGTTATAAAATATTACTTGGGGCTAATTTGTTTCGATAATGAGTTACGTAAGAATTGCCAAAATGTTCAGATTAGTAATACTGTTTTCGTTAATAGTTTCTACATATTCGAAGACAGTGATGGATTTCTAAATTACAAGGTAACTAATATTCCACTTAAAATAACGTCTGAGGACAAGATCATGTAGTGATCAGCAAAATAGCTGAGTCACTCACATTAACACACACCAACACAACACAACGAAAAACTAGTTGTCGCCTCTCATAACTTTCCTCTTCTTCTTCTTCTATCCTGTCTTTTAACACCACTAGGCGGCAGCACAATCAACAAGAAGCATACACTGCACAAAGTGTACGAATTCAGATGAACGTCACATAACGCTCTAACGCAGAATTTGCGTTTATACGAAAAATATTTTAAGCAGAATTTTGGTACAGTTACATTGGCGGTCGAAAGGAATGTACGTGCACCATTGGATAATGGTAAACGTTCAAGAACCCTGACTGTAGTTCCACTTCAACAATCATCACTGTTTCAAAGTGAAGACGAGCACTAGTTCACAAGGAAGTTTATAAGAACTTTCGTCGGATTACACTTCATCAGATGAAAAAGTTTCATTAAGTTTCATTTAACGTAGAAAAACGACAAACGCGTGGGGCATTTATACACTTACGTAAAAGTTTCATGGGGCTTTAATATGTAAAGTCTTTAAAGTTCTTTCTTTCTTTTTTTTTTTTTTTTTTTTTTTTTTTTTTTTTTTTTACATTCGGCACTGCTACTAAGTTAAACATTTATAAGTGCATGACTCACAATTAATATTCAAATAATTCTCATGATATACTTTTAATATACAAATTACAATATTGCTATATGCGCTCTTACCATTAAAATTAACACAAACATTATATGAAATCATGGCATTATTTAGAAGTAAAATATTCACATTACTTACTTTACGATATTATACGAATACTATAGAACACGAACAAATAATTATCATGAACAACTCAACTTTTCAACAAATAGATAAAACAAATATTATTTAAATAATATATTTCAATATTCCACAAAAGTAAATGAACAAACTTATTCTACACACATCATATTTAAATTGCATAAATGACAAAACATACTTGCGTTTCTCAAGCTATTCTGACAAAAAGTTACAAAAACAAAATTGTTATTCACAAATGCAAGGATTACACATCATTTAAACAAAATAACTACATGAAACAAATTTATTACCACTCTATTGTACTGTAACAATAAGAGTGAGGCCGGATAGAAGTAAGTCTGCCACACTTTTACGCTAATAAGCGCCTATCCACTTAAGTTTTTAAGTCTCCCTTCCCCATTATACATTTATATTATCATCCCACCCCTTTGGAATGGCAACAAGACCTTCTAGTGAGGTAGGAATATAAAGCAACATAGAAAAAATGTACCCAAAGGTTAAAAATAAATGAGGGGGGGAGGTTGCCATTCATAATTCAATTCTCGTGTCACAGTGTTCCACTGACACATAAAAACTTACTCTCACTCTGACTACATCAGAGCATATCATCGTTTACATTCTTAATAACACATGAATGCTATACAATTCACCTCGTACATTTGGTGGTTTAAGATCTTACAGTTAGTCTTGATAACTTATCGCAAAGCATCAACAAGACAATACAATTATTCATGTAAACGAGTTTTTTTTTTTTTTTTTTTTTTTACACGTCACGTCTGTTTAGCTTAGGATTCAGCAAATGATTTAAAGCTAACATAAGAGTACGATACCGACAATCTAGCTTGTCGTTTAAATATTGCAAATATGTATCACATTTCAATAGTTCTTTCAACAACAACTGAACATTAAACTTATTACTTTCGCTCTCGTTGAAAACAGACAAACTAACTTTCGTTATATTCAAAGAATTTACATTTACTAAAGTTTCTGGTTCACAAGAATCGGTTTTTTCACTATTTTCTTTTACAGAATCAAATTCTCTTTCATGTATATGTTTCTTAGCTAATTCTAACCAGATGTTCCTAGTTTTCTGAGTGGGTCTCCACACTCTCATACGATCAATAGAATGTACGCCACAAGATTCTCCAGTTAAAGGATCTACAAGCTCAAAAACTTTGTCTGAAATTTTATTTTTACAAAACAGTGGACCTTTGTAAAGCATGAAAAACTTGCGGATCTTTTTGTCTACTGCTGAACTCAAATGTGATTGCAACAAAAATACCAAATCATTTTCTTTTATTTTGTATTTTCTTTCTTGGGATGCATTATATTTCTCGTTTCTTTTTCTAACTTTTTCACTTCTACGGTAGTCAGCCATTATGAGTTTATTTTCCCAATTTACAGGTTCACTTTCATCATAGCTTTCGTTTGTTACAATGCCAAAATGCTTCAACACAGAATAATTTGCTTTTACATTCAAATGAAGACTAGCAGGGCTGACACCTAAACTACTACACACAGAATAATTTAACAAAATGACAATCTGAGGTATGTATCTTTCCCAAGAAGTATGTTCTTCATTACACAACAATTTGAACAACCTATTCGTCTCCCTATGGATACGTTCTACAATTGAGCTCTTTGGATGGTAAGGAGTTACATAGTGAATTTTAATACCATACTCTTCCATTTTAGATTTAAATTTTGCCGATTCCAAAATCATTGCAAATATCATATATTACGAATAAACAATCCGGCGGAAGGTAACAATGTATTTAACCTACGCCTACTTTTGGTTTCTCTAACTCAGAAGTAATTTTGTACGGCTTCATTTGCCAAAACATCATGTACGTAAAATCGCAAATGATTAAGTGGTTTCTAATCATAGCTTTACTTTCAGAACACACAATATTTATGCGTGCACTTTGTTTTTCAACGCTACAGATGGCAACATTGCACAAAATATTGCTTTTTCTTTTGCATTTTAACACACTAAACTGCTTGATTTTCACTTTATTAACAATAAATTTTGCATTTTTTAACTTTTCATTCATTATAGCAACACTGTGTCGATGCTTGGATCGCATACCAAGTTGTGAAGTAAAACACTGATTCATGTTAGAAGATTGATTCACTGACTTTTGAACTATACCACAATCTCCACAATTTCTTCCATTCTTACGGAAACTTTTAACACGCTTTACTAGCGTTTTTCGAAATTTTGATCGATCACTAATTTTACTTTTCATTTTAGATCGGTTTTTTGACGCACCTGCATGTTTGGGTTTTTTCATTGTACTGACGCGATTAACATACGGTTTTTCATTGCCAAGCATTTTTGACCTACATTTCATTTTGCATTTATTTTTACTTTTGGTTCTTACCAGTGCGTGTGATGTACTGAATAGCCTGATGGACGTTTTCTGAAAAACTTTACAATTCTTACCATTTACAAAAGATCTGCGGTCTGCACCTAATACAACAGCTGATTCAATACTTAATGATCTACTATGATCGCTACATTTCAAATTACTGTCATTCGTGCCACAACTTTTGGAAGACAATTCAGAAACATAAGCAGAATCATTTTTGCATGTACCATGCTCTATCATTACGCTACGATGGTATTCAAATCTACTTTTAAGATTGGAACGCAGGACCTTGTTTGAAAATTTATGAAAGTTATGCAACAAGCGGAATAATTTCTTCACTTTCTTACGAACTTTATGCAACTTTCGTTTGTTTTTCTCATTCTTTTTACTGTAAGCTAATAAATGAATGCGCTTTTTGACAAGTTTGCTACACATATGCTTTACGCTATTGAAAATTTCACAACAAACTAGGCTTTTTTCTTTCCATGAGACAAAATCGTTACTACAATTGGGAAGCTTACTGAACTCAGAACTATTATCTTTGATTTTTGAATGTACAGACATCATGCATACGAGTACAAAGAAAGTTATTCGTTTAAGTGGCTTAACTTGTACTTGACTGACTACTAACTCACAACAGTGCAGATTACTTTCAACATGACCTAGTTTGACCATCGTTACATTAACAAAGTAAAAGCAACTAGTGCGGACGGGGATACATTCTAACTCTTTAGGCGGTACACTACCTAACACACTTTCAAGTGTTTGCGATAACAAGCTACCAACGCGCATTGAGGTCTCTTTGCCTCGTATTTCATTACAATAAACGACGACATTAGTGCTGTTTTTCGCTAAACGGTATGCACACAGCTCGTGAATGTTATTCAACCCTTCACATAACACACAATTTTCTCTTACCTGTCGCTTTTCAACTATTTTCAGACTAGGTGTGTCTGCTACAGCAATCTGACAACAAGAACTTTCGTCAATAGCTAGACTAGGAGTGTTCGCATATTCTTTACCTGTGCAAGTACTAGTAACTTCAACACTATTTACTTGATTACTTTCTTTCTCTTGTGACTCAAACTTATCATTTAACTGTATGGAAAATCGCTTAACACTATCTGAGCCCGCACGATTGATTTTGTCTACACTTCTTTCTAAGCTCTTTTTCAATTCAACAGAGGATTCTCGTAATGTTGATAGTCCAATTGTAATACCGTCAAAACATTTTTCTAACTGTTGGTTAATTTTGTTATGACATTTTTCTACTTGTTGGTGAATTTCACTGTTTGTCTCATTAAGTCGCTGTTTGATATCATTCACAACACCAATAAATGATTGCTTAGTGTCATTAAAAGTACCATTAAGTGATTGCATTTGTTCTTTAGTATCGCTAACAGTACCATTAAGTGATTGTATTAGTTGTTTGGTGTCATTTACAGTATCATGAACTTTATTAATAGCTTCAAGCAAAGTTTGCAAGCTTATATTTTTACTTTCTGCCATGATTACCAATTACAAATATGCAAACACAACAAACACCAATAATATCTTTAAGTTAGCGCATATAGCATATCATGAGAAATAAAACTGTCAAATATTACACCTAGATCTTCTCCCAGATGTTACATCCGTTACGAATCAATTAATAAAAACGTGAATTATTATTAATTGATCCGTCCCTGGAGGGAAACGCCATTCTATTAATGGTCCTGGGTTCGTTCCGTGTTCGTCCCTGTGATATCGGGAGCCATTCTATTACGGTCCTGGGTTCGTTCCGTGTTCGTCCCTGTGATATCGGGAGCCATTCTATTACGGTTCTGGGGTTCTGGCAGCATTGCGCTGCAGGGTGCACACCATCCTTAACCGGCCTCCGTGAAGAACTCCCCACTCCTCGCCCTCAAATAATACAGCTTTGCACTATTTTATTTATGGGTTCGGAAAGTTCATCCCCACGACGATCGTTCAAGGAAGGCGCGATACACCTCACCGTTACGGTCCAGATTCGGACGGAAATCACCTGGGCGAAGATCTAAGGCATATTACGAAAATAGACGAGAGCATCACCTACTTTCATGAACCGAACACAAGTTATCCAACAATCACGTTCTTATTACGTCATGCAATCTGTAAAAGAAAAACGGACAAAATTACATCTTATTGTGTCTTTTATTGAAAATGAATAAACATACCTGAGATGAACAAACTTTCCTTACATTATTCGCCCCATTTACGTAATGAATTCGTAAGTGCACTTTTACTACTCACTTCATTATATTGTCCGCCATGGCTTGATGAAAGGTGTGATCACATTTTAAGTTGGAACACCATATATCCGTCGAATCCACTCACTAAGATCGTCCTTTCTTCCAATATTGAGAATTTAGCAGACAGTCATTTCAGGTGAACACAGTGATGGCATTATGCTGTGGTTTTTGATAAAGAGTTGACTAGTTTTGATATATTTTTGTGTCGGTCGCTTACTACATGTCCGTTGCGTTTTAGTACCACCTTCCCAGTTCTTTGTTTTTGCTTTTAGTCTCGAACACGCCCCCTTGTCGTTATAAAATATTACTTGGGGCTAATTTGTTTCGATAATGAGTTACGTAAGAATTGCCAAAATGTTCAGATTAGTAATACTGTTTTCGTTAATAGTTTCTACATATTCGAAGACAGTGATGGATTTCTAAATTACAAGGTAACTAATATTCCACTTAAAATAACGTCTGAGGACAAGATCATGTAGTGATCAGCAAAATAGCTGAGTCACTCACATTAACACACACCAACACAACACAACGAAAAACTAGTTGTCGCCTCTCATAACTTTCCTCTTCTTCTTCTTCTATCCTGTCTTTTAACACCACTAGGCGGCAGCACAATCAACAAGAAGCATACACTGCACAAAGTGTACGAATTCAGATGAACGTCACATAACGCTCTAACGCAGAATTTGCGTTTATACGAAAAATATTTTAAGCAGAATTTTGGTACAGTTACAACTGGAAGTAGTAAAATCGTATCGATCAATTTGTCTTTTCAAACTTTATCGATTGATACATAGATTGCTTGGGCCTTATGCAAGAGTTGTTCTGACGCGCGATTAGTACCATATTAAAGAGTTTGAATAACATATGTTTCCTGCAGTAGTCAGGCCTTTAGTGTGACGCTAAGCGTACGTCAAAACGACTCTGCATAAGGCGGCTTATGTTTTGTTCCTGATTATATCTTACCCCGGCAACAACATTAAGCTGTTAAATAGGAAATAGTCAAAATCGGAATCGATCGCTTTGTCTTGTCTTGTGATTTCTTTCTCTAGTAATTGAAAAATGTGTGTGCAAACCTATAAAGTAGAGATCTGGAGTTAAAGGATAGATTAGGCTATCACGTATACAAGATTAACTTGCACATGTCAATTAATGTTTCCAAGGAACTGTAATTTTTATAGCGATCCCGGGTTCGATTCCCGGTGGGGGCACTCGGTCGAAAAAGTGTAAAACGCTTTTTCAGGCCAGCCACACTGAATGAGGTTTTCCTGGGTTTTCCTCATTCCCACCAGGCAAATGCTGGGGTGGTACCTAACTTATAGGTCCCAGGCCGCTTCCTTCCTTCCCTCATCCTTTCTCTCTTCCCTTTTCCCGGATTGTGTGCTCGCCGAGGGACATCATCCCTCAAAATGTGAAGGGCTGAATGGCCTTAGATGCCGAAAGGCCAGAAATCTAAATCCCCCTGTAATTTTTATAGCGCACAGACGCCAGATCATTCACATATGAAAATGAACAAGGGCGCAGTAAGTTTGTCATAGAAGAGTTGTGTCGGCTTATGCAGAATAGTACCCCTTCAATTAAAGGATCCATAAAACTATCATTCCTCCTGCGAAACGGAAAGCACGACCAAAACTCATACTTACTCCCTATTTCTTACTATTGAGGTTAGGGTTGATAACTGCTCGAACCTCGAACTTATTACGAGTACCAAAACTCTTCTATTACTTGGTCAAAAGATAACGTAATGTGTGCAGAAAAGTATAAATATTTACTTTGAACCCAAAACTGTAATCTTCCTTCACTACGACAGCTTTTTCCCAAACTGTGGTCTGCAGAGCCCATGGAGCCCAACGAGTGATTCTCAGAGCCTCCATCAATAGCAATGACGAAAATGATAATTGTCAGCTGCTAAACAACATAGCATGACAAAAAATGAGTTGCTTCCTCCTTCTTGCGGGAAAATCGAGACCATTTCGATCAAGCAGAAAAAGTTTCTCTAATAATAACTTACTAAAATATTACGATTACTAATACATGGATTTTTGTACGAAATAAAAAATAATATTATCTCCCGTTTTGCACATGTCAATACATGCAACTAGTGATTATTTGTAGACGGGAAGCCTGACAAATTCCTCCTCCAGCTTTTCTTCTCTACCACTAACTCAATTCCTGCTTTCCGAGGCTCAAAAGAACATTTTCTACTCCTCTAGAACTTTTCTTTAAAATTTTTATAGACGTTATCAGTACAATTTACATCTCAACAAATATCGTATCAGCAACATAGATATAATAATAATAATAATAATAATAATAATAATAATAATAATAATAATAATAATAATAATAATATCATAATATAGATAAATACGGTCTTGAAAATAGTCAGAATTTGATATGGGCTTAATTGGTCGTCTCCCCTCTAGAACATGTCCAGCAAACTTTCTTACTTCTAAAAGATGCACAAATAGAACATTGTATTTAACCGTACTCATATTATTTGTTTTGTTTTTCAGGTTCAACTAACAGATGCACATATCCATGCTCGCTTATAGTTTGCAAGGATGCACATCAACAAGCCACAAGAGTTCTGGAACCGTGTAATCTGGAGTGATGAGAAAGTATTTAGTTCAGACAAGGGAGGAAACCTGTATGTGTGGCGGCAAGATAACACAAGATATCTTCCAGAGAACGTTCAGCAAACATATAGACAAGGCCATGTATCTGTGTGTGTTTGGGCATGGATGAGTGCAGATGGAGTTGGAGAACTAGTTGATGTATCATCTAGAATGAACGCTGACGAGATGTTCAGGTTTTGGAGGACTGTATGTTGCCATCAGTGCGCTTGGTCTATCCTGCTGAAGAAATGCCACAAATAACTTTTATGCATGATAATAGTAGCGTTCATAAGGCACGAGTTACTACGGAGTGGTTAAATGAACATCCCGAAATTTCGGTTTTGGACTGGCCTGCAAAATCTCCAGACTTAAATCCAATAGAGAACCTTTGGGGCATGATTGTACGGGAATGGGATAACAGACAGGAGAGAACAAAGGAGGCATTGCTACAGCATGTGTAAGAGACGTGGGATAGTATCAGGAACAGACCACGAATATGTGAGAGACTGGTATGTAGCATGCCAAATCGCCTTAGAGCTGTGATAGAAAACAATGGCTGGTGGACACATTATTAATCAGTGGATTAGTGCTACTGACTTGCTACTACTAGTGACTATTACTACTACTACTACTACTACTACTACTACTATACTAGTGACTAGTGTCATGAGGTCTAGTAATACATAACTTCCGACGGAGGTAGGCAGAATATTTCGTGTGCGTCTACCCATTATGAGCCACCGAGACAAATGCGTTGTTGCTTTCCGTAAATAGACTAGGGTTCAGTGAGTGTTCTGTCAAGTGTAGTGTATGGTGTACAATATATTAAAGTGTTGTTCATACCCATAAACTAGAGAGTGAAGAAGTGCATATAGATCATGTGATGCTTTGGAAACGTAAATAAAGGAATAGCGATGAGGCGAGTGCGTAATATATCCAGTGTATACGGTAAAGGACTGATATTCGTGCTGGTAATTAAAACTTGGTTTGTAAAATTTAGATCTGGAGAAACGACCTTAAAAGACGAACAGAGGGCGGAAAATCCTTTCGACGTTTGAAGGCAATATGAAAGCAAAATTCACACCAAACAACAAGAGATATAGACGGAAGGTTGAATACATCATAGTGAACTCTTTACCAACACCTAAAGAAGTTAGGGAAAGTCAGCAAGGTAGGAGTATGAGTACTTCACAGTCGCAGTGAACGGAATAAAACACATCGCATGTCGATCTCTACAAGTCTGTTCTCACGGGTAAATGTCAAACTGTAAAATAGAATGTTAATATATATACTATGTATAAAGGCACTGAGAATAGTAGTTGTACCGATCAATAATGCGGATCGTTGTCAATAGATGGAGTCGCCGTAGAATGTTTTAAATGTGACGTGCTGTGTGAGTTATTTCGTTTCAATGATAAGAAACGTCAAATTCCCAGAAGTCAAGTGGGGAAAAAGTGTCAACGTCATAGATATATTTACGCTGAACATGGCATAGTTCGTGCCAACAAAAGCAGCACATGCGAGAGGTGTTAATTCATTACTTTATTTTAAACAAAAACACTCCTGAAAGGTATCGTATATTACGGGAAGCATATGGTTAACATGTGCCATCTCAAGATACGTATGAACAATGGGTTAAACGCATTACAACTGATGATTTTGATGTGAACGATAGCGAACGACCAGGTCAAAAAAAAAGTTTGAAGTCGAACTACTGCAAGCATTATGGGATGAAGATGCGTGTCAAACTCAAAAACGACCGCCGCACTATGAAACGTTGCTCAGGAAACACCTTCTGATCGTTTCGAAGCAATGGGAAGTGAGTGATACATCAGCTTACCGAAAGACAAATCGAAACTCGAAAAGTCACCTGTGAATTCCTGCTTTAACGAAACTAACGATAGTACTTTCTACATTGATTAGAGACTGACAACAAGAAGGGGATTTATTGTGAACATCCTCAATGGTTCGGAAAGAAGACAATGTGGGATCACAATGGGAGTGGGATCTGTGTGTCTGGCGTCAATCTAAACATGCTTTGATCGTCAATCTAAACATGTTTTGATCTGCATGAGTCAATCTAAACATGCTTTGATCGTCAAGTGCCCGCAATGGGCAACAAGACATGACAAGCTAATTTTGCTTTATGATAACGCAGCAATGCACAATTCAAAACGTTTTGACGACAAGAAAAAGGATCTTGCCTGCAAAATATTAACTCAAGTCCCGAATTCACCAGACCTTGCCCCTTCAGATTATTAATTGTTCCGATCGATGTCACACACACTTTCTAGGCAGGACTTCACAACGTATGAAGAAGTGGACAAGTGGGAATCTGAATAGTGTGCCTTCAAGGACGCAAAGTGCTATTAAGACGGTATTGACAAATTATTACCTGAAAGATGGGAGAAATGTGTAGCTAGTGATGGCCATTACTTTGAATCAAGTGCATGAGATGTTTCTGTTAAACTTATCGTGTTTTCTTTGGTTACAAAATCCGCATTATTAACCGGTACCTCTAGTATCAAAGACAACCAGACCCGCAGCCAGCCACCAAATTGTGGTTAACCATAGAGCCGTAAGTAGGGCCAATATAGATATTAAGGGGGGGCGAGACTTATCCTTCTGTATAGTAAGCATTATATATTAGAGGAGCAGCACTGTCATGCCTCCCGTAGTTGCAGGTCTGAACAGAAGGGAATGGTAAATTATACTAGACGTGTTATTATACTAGGACGAAGAGGGCATGGCCGTCGCAGCCCCCTTTGGATACGGCCCTGGGTATTTTGACTTGTATGGTAGTATTAGAAGTACCAGTAGTGACTAGTAGTAGTAAGTCAGTAGTAATAGTACATTGATTAATAATGTGTCCGCCAGCCATTGTTTTCTATCACAGCTCTAAGGCGATTTGGCATGCTACATACCAGTCTCTCACATATTCGTGGTCTGTTCCTGATACTATCCCACGTCTCTTTCACATGCTGTAGCAATGTTTCCGTTGTTCTCTCCTGTCTGTTATCCCATTCCCGTACAATCATGCCCCAAAGGTTCTCTATTGGATTTAAGTCTGGAGATTTTGCAGGCCAGTCCAAAACCGAAATTTCGGGATGTTCATTTAACCACTCCGTAGTAACTCGTGCCTTATGAACGCTACTATTATCATGCATAAAATTTATTTGTGGCATTTCGTCAGCAGGATAGACCAAGCGCACTGATGGCAACATACAGTCCTCCAAAACCTGAACATACTCGTCAGCGTTCATTCTAGATGATACATCAACTAGTTCTCCAACCCCATCTGTTCTCATCCATGCCCAAACACTCACAGATAAATGGTCGTGTCTATATGTTGGCTGAACGTTCTCTTGAAGATATCTTGTGTTATCTTGCCGCCACACATACAGGTTTCCTCCTTCGTCTGAACTATATACTTTCTCATCACTCCAGATTACACGGTTCCAGAACTCTTGTGGCTTGTTGATGTGTATCCTTGCAAACTATAAGCGAGCATGGACATGTGTATCTGTTAGTTGAACGTGAAAAACAGAACAAATAATATGAGTATAGTTACATGTCTCTGCACTGCATTCCAGATCGAAAGTTGTTTTTATTTTTTCTGCAGGGAACATGTTTGCTATGTTTGCTTTCATGCTCGACACATTTTCATCTTCGTTGTCACGTGCGGTCTACCCAGTTTCTGTTTATGTGAAATTCCTATACCCTTTCTGCTTCGAATCGTTCAATTCAATGTTTTACTCTTTTTAATACCCAGTCCCATGGATCGAACAATTTCCTTTGTTAGCATTCCAGCCTCCCACATTCCAACTATTGCTCCTCTAGTTATAAGGGACGAATAGCTTTCCATTTTCGCTTTTTATTATGAAATCAATTTGCCGCACACAACAAACGGTCTTTTCTGCAATTAATGTGTGTTAAGAGTTGTAAAAGTAGAGTTCTTTACTTCAAAAGGGGTCAAACTAGCAAGAAAAGTAGCTACATGTCAGTAAATTCGGCAACAGCCCCGCTTAAATGTGTTCACAGTTACTGAGTTCAATTCTATGGATAACGTTACATACTATTGGTATAATTTAGAAACAGATTTCAATTGAGATGTGACTTTGTATATTCATTATCTGTTCACTTCCTGCTAGTAACAAATTGTTTGCAACTTTCCTCTATGCAACATATTAAGACTATACTATCAAGTACAATGTTTGTATCTTCTGATATGCAATTGCTTATAAGTGAATAAAGTATTTTTAAAGAAATGGTTAGCGTATTTCGTTTCCATGTTACGCTTCTCAGGTTCAAATCCAAATGGAGGTTTGTATTTAGTAGAAAAGTATTTTATAGCACTATTCTACATATACTGTTGATAATAAATAAATGAAAACTTACCCTTTCAAACATGAACATGACAAACACGTTATGAGTTTTACTTTTCAACATTGTAATACTTTCAAGTTTCTGCCAAGTTAAGCTCGAAAGATGCCACGGAAGATAGCTTTTCTGGAAACAATTCGGTGTGTTTCTGACCTTTCATTACTTCGTTCTGAATGCATTTTTGCTTCAGTTCTAGAATTAGATAAAGTGCTACATTTGACTCTGATAGTCCTGTTACTTTAGATTTTATTAATGCGCAAAGTTCATTTCATCAGTTACTCTTTTATGAACATCAGAAGTTTTATGGTACATATGGACATATGGAAAGTTGAAATTTAGTATTGGTACGCTTGGTTTAGTGTGCAAGTAACAAACAATCACTTTATATTTCCATCCCTCAATACCTAACAGTGGGGTGTGCAGATTATATAGCAACAACCAGAAACGAAAGAAAGGAAGAACGGGAAAAAATGAAACCACATTAAACATTTCATGGAAAAGATGTAGTCACGTCATGAGATGTCTTCACACTCGGAAAGTTATTGTATGTCTTACAGGACCGATTCTATTCTGCTTGAACGCTTGCACTTTTACTGTCGGAACACTACAGGCCCCTTACTTAGATTTATGACTTGGCCAATACGCAGCGAATCATTGACGCTACAGCGCGCTGTCTTTTATATTTCAATGTTCACATTTCTTATTGAAATGCCTATTACATGCACATATTAAAGAACAGTTTGCAGCAATTTTGAAGTGAATATGAATATAAGTGTAGCAGCATGCCTATTGATATACTCGACCTAAATTCATATACGGATAACGATGGTAGGTTTTAATAGCTTCAGAGTTCCGTAATAGCCAAATCATGTAAAATATGAAGCCGTATGTTCATCTTTCGTAAATAGTTTACAAATTTTGTAGTTTAGTTTACAAGCGTTGTGTAAATGATTTGTGGCGTAATCTTAACGAAGGGGACTATCAAGAAGACCACTTCAGTTCGATTCCCGTCGTAGTAGTTGCTTTTCTTGTTCGATTTATTGTAATGTTATTTTTACTTTTATTATTATTATTATTATTATTATTATTATTATTATTATTATTATTATTATTATTATTATTATTATTATTATTGCAAACTCGATGACATGGCTACATCTTTTACATGTACTTTTTAATGGGATTTCAAGTCTTGTTGAAGAAGCAACATACTTCACTGTAAGGGCTTAGGGAAGGAAAATGTCATGTTTTCTTGTTTTTAAACTTGTATTTGGACGCAAAACCAAGCCTGGATACAAAATGCCGTTGATTGGGGACGCGGTGGCTCAATGGTAGAGCGTTCACTTCTGGTGCATGGGCCCTTGGTTCGATCCCAGCTCGCGTCAAGTGGACTTTGTGTTTGACAAACATCGTCTGCGTGGGTTTTCTCGGAGTTCTCCCGTTTCCTAATACTTTATTCATTCCACCAATTCATTCATTTCTCGTCATCATTGTCTCATTTACCCTAGCCGCCATAACCGTGGGACGTAAAACTGAAGAATTTAATTTTCATTTTCATTTAAATTTCCCCTTTTTATACCTACGGAAAGTATCCTAAAGGTTTCGATGATCATAAGAGAGTAAGTTAATAAGTGGCGAAATCAATGAACTTCGCGTATTAACAACATCTCAAGCAACTGGGTGTCGGAAAACCTCATGAAGTATTTTGGTGGGAGATGACTAATGATGATTTCTGGATATATTCGAGTTATTCGGATCTTTGCAATTGTTATATCATAAATAGCTAAGAGGTTGAGCGTCTTGTGTATTAATATTGCTCTTCGTGTGGTTTTACAGATTTGACAACACACAGAAGATAGAAGACCAAAAATTGCATTCTCACCATATGTTATTATTGTTTTACTTCAGGAAATGGAAGAACGTGCGAAGAACCTTTGTGATTTTAACTGTCTTCAATGTTTCTGTCTTCTTGTCCCTGTTCTTACTGGGAAAACTGTTAAGTGAGTGAAACGACTAACATTAAGTAAAAGGAATAAAACTCGGAAACATAAAGTACTGAAGAAGGTTCGTAAAATTAGTTAAATTTGAAAATAATAATCCAGTAAGATTCGAGTCAAGAGGACTGCCTGTTGAGGGTTCGAGGCCCTCTAAAGATCAGATTCTCCTTCATGTTCTTGCGTGTTTGTACGTCTTTTTGTTTTTCAATTTGAAGTTAAACTCGCTGCCACACGTTAGGGGCTCCGTCTCCAGATTCCCGGTCATGGCTTTGCCATGAACTGTGTAAACTTCTAAAAAAGTAGTGTAGACGAATTTACTTCCTTTTACAGCAGGCACTTGTCACCAAGCACACTTCAATTCAAACGGTATTATTTCTTGCATATCATCTTGAACTGCACAAACTACACAGTTTTATTACAAGACCAAATTTTACGTTGTCTCGTGTCGATAGTATGTCATGCAACTGATGTCTCGTCTCGAAAGCTACATATGTTTGTATTCAAACAGTTCTGTCTCGTCTCGAAGCTTCACACTAACATACTGCCTTGTCTCGAGACCATCTCAACTGTTGTCTTATAAACAGTTGTCCCATTACGTATGTAACAACGAAAATATTTTGTTCGCGCAATACAAACAGAAACTACTATCCTAATACAAAGCAATGGTAATAAGAAAAATGCAAGAGAAAACAAGGTTTTGCCGGGAATTGAACCCAGACTTCACACTTAGTAAGCGGATGTGTTACCTCTCACCCAAGGTACTAACTGGATTAATAATCGTTCTATTACCCTCCAACATAACAAGGCAGTACATAACAAGGCAGATCAAGTAATTCAACATGGCAACTTTGCATTCAAGACGGTGACTTTTCCAATGATTTGTTTCTTCACTTAAACTACCTTTCAACCTTCATGATATAGCAAAACTTGACTGTCCTATCGCTACAAACATTTCAACCGCCATATTGAATCAAAAGTTACTACTTCTTCAACATGTCGGATTTTTTCCTTACTTATGCTGTAATCTACACATTTGGACGAAATTTCGTTATTCCACCATCTCTCTAAGTAGGCTAGAATTAGAACACCCTTGAACCTTTCAATGGACAGTCTTACACACAAGATGGCTACTTTATTCAACTTTAAGCATGGTCTCGCAAACTACGCATCATAATAAAAATGAGTATGAAATTTTGACTTTCTAGCAACAGCAGTTTCAAATTTCAGATTTTTTCGATTTTAGCGGCCGAACGAAAACGAATTTTAGTGCTCTTGTTTCAACATAAACTACGTTTCTTTCTTGAATGCTTCAGAAAAAATAACGTTTCAATGATATGTGAAACTACCATAAAAACGAACGTTTTGAAACGACGAAAAATTTCGACACTTCATTTGCATGGAAAGTGGCGCCCGTGTCACGATATCGGAGTTTTCCCGTTACACACACGATATCTTCAACATGTGTGCAAAGTTTGGCGTTTTCGGTAAGTGTGCGAACAAGTGTGATTCCTTCTTTAGATGTATATAATTCTCTGGACTATTCTTTCTAATAATTTCACTATTTTATCATGACTAAAATCAGAGTTTTCCATTATTATTACAACATTCGATTGGTAAAGAGTGTGTGATTTGCTGAATTCTCTGTACATCGAGTTTTTTCTTTCTAAGCGTCAGTTTCTCAATGTTGGACTAGCCGGTTCCATTCCTGCTGAGGTAATTATGGAATTTTTAATCATTTGTAATATTGATACTTCTGATGCATACTAACATGACAAATGTTCGATTTCTCTGGTTCTTAGAGTTGAGACGATTTCTTCAGAGGTTAAAAACCAACAACAAGAAGTTACGTTATCAGTATCAACCTTGATTCGTACTGTCTGGGAACGTAAAGTGATTAGCCAAGAATTGATGAATACGTAAGGTATATCGTTAGTATTAATCAAAAATACGACTGATCAAACCAAAGGTTATTGTTTCCCAACAATTGCTTATTTTTCTACTACTTCTTCTACTGCTACTGCTGCTAGAAATATTAATGTTTTAAGCAATTCACCACTTCAGATATGTTCCATATCAACAAAAAACTTGAAATTGAATAATCAAAAACTTCATATAATACAAAATATGTAGCCAAGTCTTGACTTTACAATAATAATAATAATAATAATAATAATAATAATAATAATAATAATAATAATAATAATAATAAAGAAATAACAGACTGACAATACCACTTACGTAAACAATACCATCCAATAAAGAAAAAATAATTGCCACGATGGGATTCGAACCCGGATCTCTGCCATACGAGTTTCATGCTTTGCCATTTTTTTTTCAAAAAATTCGCCTCAGCCGTGGTATTATTCGCCAGTGGTACCTCACTTTCTTGCGATTTATTTCAAACACGACAGAGACACGACCACAGAAATATCGAGGACAGTTAAAATTCCGACCTTGTTCTTCAGAGTGATTCGAATCCCCAATGGGCTTCGCCTCACATTCATCAGTAATTTGCCACAAATTCCTCATATAAAGATAAGAAAATAAGATGTTAGGAACATACATATAGAGCTTTCTGTTTCTACACGTCTTGCTACAATTCAAAGCATGCGAAAATGTTTGCCGTCTTTTCTTCTTTGGAAATTAGAAGTTAGATTGATTTTGACTTCAGTTTAGCATCCCTTTCAGCAGCGATGCTATATGAGATATGGAACATCTGATTAAGGTGGAGTCCAAACCACATGAGCTCCCTCCGGGAATCGAACCTGGGTCTCCCATGACAAAGGCGCGGGCGCTAACCGCTTAGCCACGAAGAAGCTCCACTGACCAAGGAGTTCACATTTGTAATAAAACAAGACTGTGAAATTATCACTAATCGGAGTTTGAATTTCTACGGTCCATCACTCAAGTACCGCTCTGTTACAATATGAGTATACCAGTGGATCTGACCTTCGCAATATACAATCATACAATGGTTAAGTGTTTGTCATGGGCAAAATTGCGTTGAATTTAAATTCAATTATCATATATAATTATTTTCTAGCTGGCTTACAAATACTTTTCAGTCGAAAATGGGGTGAAATTTGAAAGTCTCAATTCAAAGTAGACCAACGTAAAGAAAAGAAAAAACTAAAATTTTTCATGCAAATTTAAGAATTTCGTGCAAAGGGCAACTCCACAAAATGCATTGTTGTCTCCTTACTTTCTTGAACTATGGGTACCAGGATCAATATGGGCATGTAGAAAACCGGTAGTATCCGTAGGTCACGAATACATTGGCTTCGATGTCACAAAGTGAAGTGTGTTCGAACAGGAGTCGAAAAACCGATCTATGGTTCCGACAGTGTAATCATTTCTCGGTTCAGCGTGCGCCACTGAAGATATTTCTGTGGACATCTTTGAGTCTGTCTTCATCTTCTCATTCTGCTACGTAATTCTATGCCGCACATTGTTGTGACGAAAACAAACCTATAGTTTGCACAATTATTTAAAATTTAATGTTCAGGTTGCTTTAGCTTTAGAGAAGAAAAAAAAATGAAGTTATTATCTATCATCAGAAGATTTCCAAATTCTTGTTTTGTGGCCAACCAAGAATAAAAGAGTCAACATTGTTCAGCTTAATTAGTATATTACTAAAAAAATGAGCAATTAGAACTGTATAAGTTCAAGTTTATAGATTGTATTCGAAATCATAAAGTTAAATTTTCATGACTAGTTTATTCGTGCCATTCGTTAACAATTACATTATAAGAGATTCAAAGGAAAAGAATTTGTTATTAAACATTTGCCTCCATCGTGGTATCTCAAAGATACATTATCAACATTTCTATGAAAATATGTTATCACAGTGGTTTAACATATTCAGATTCTCAAACATGATTCTCAACGTTAATACATCTAGGAAATCCTTAATACTAAAACAAAATTGGCGATCCATCCTCTCTACTTATGTATTTATATAAAAAAACATCTTAATTAGGCGTTCGTTCTTTATGATATCCCTGTTGTTTATCAAATGAAATACAAACGTAGGCCATATCATTGCTACTACAACGACATTCTTTTTAACTTAAAGAAAATAAGTAGCATCGTTACTTTACATTAGCCTATTCATCATTCTCATAATACATATAACATGAAAAAAAAAAACACTGCTATCAATGGAAAATGAAATATTTACAAATGTATAGCGAGCGAAAGAAAAAAAAACACATTTACTCTACAGGTCCAAATATTAGAACGCCTTTCAAACTATTATCACTTTAACTTATTATTGTTTCTGTTCATAACTAGTTAAGCTTGAAGAGGGATGGATACGCATAAGAAATCATATTCTAATTGGGTGAAGCAAGTTGAGACATATTCCAATGTTATCAGTTTTAGATGAGGCAAAATATATTTTTAACAAGTAGGCACGTAACTGTAATCATGGCACGATCAAAGTAGACATCTACCTAAACTATAACAAAACAACATCGCACGAAGTGGTAATTTTAGTAATAATGATACTAAATCTGGAGGTATGTCCAAAATAAAGTTTCACCGGATTAGCATAGACCAATTATTCGCACTCGTCATGATACGATATCAACATCGGAGGACAAGTTATTTTCGATTTTCCCTAACCTACAAGACTAAATATATGGTGCAAAGCAATGTGACAAGACATACGGAAGAAGATTTTAAATTACTAATATATTACGAGACACTATGAAAGGGCACATGGCAAAATAGTTAAAGACACGTTCAAAGTACAATTTTACCGACTTTGCACGTATTGAACATATAGAAATGTATCACAAAATAGTATCAAAGAACGCACGACAGAATACGGAAAGCAAGTATACAAAAATATATCACAAAATAATATCAAAGAGACACACGACGAAATATGGAAAACATGTTCAAAGTACAATTGTTACCGGCTCTACACGTACGATATACTTTTCCCTAACCTACACAAATGTATTTTAAAAGGGACACATTGATATATATATATATATATATATATATATATATATATATATATATATATATATATATATATATATATATATATATATATATATATATATATATATATATATATATGGAGACACTCTCAAAGAAATTTCATCATTAACACTTACAAATGACATACGTTACGGAGCATTTAACATTCTAACATAAACCGTCAAGTTATCAAAACTGCATTCAAAGTAAAGTTCTCCCCGGCAAAAGCAAAAGATATCACACGACAAAACAAAAGGCACATATTAGATTTGAAATCACGGACAAAATTAAATTCTCTAACCTAACCAAAATATTATGGGATACACGTTTTCTTTAAATCCAGATCTAACCTAACCTGCAGGCACATATTAGATTTGAAAGCACGGATAAAATTAAATTTCCTAACCTAACTACATAAATATTATGGGTCACACATTTAAATTTAGACCTAACCTAACCTACAACAAATTATGGGACATAATTCAGCAATGCGTTTGGACTAACACCACCTAACCTAAACATTCAAAATTCTCAAGGTACACCTTGTCTCAAAAAGGTTGAGCGCATTCTTTATTGCTGTTTCGAGGCAAAAATTTTCTAAGTCGAACTTCGGGTATCTTCGGGAAAAAGTAAACCAGGTTCGAACCTCGAAGCCAACCTTTGCAATCGGGAAAAATCTTGCAGATGTGTTTTTCTTCTTTTAAATATAATAAGACTTGTTACCAATTATATATAAAAAACCCACATTGATTGAAATACTTAATGATACAATATTTCGAAACTGTATTAATGCCAGCACATGCTTGTTTGTCATTTTGCTCTCCATACTTAATGGAATATTTAGATACGTAAACGAATCTTTCCATATGTAAAAGAATGGTGAAAGTTAAGACATAGAACATTATTCTCTCCTGAGTACTAAAATAAAAGTCAAAGTAGAACAAAAACAGCGTTTGCAGTGGATATGAATGTAATTATTATCTTAAATACCGCTATATATCGCTAGAAGCATTATTCGACGAGCGCTTGTGTTAGCTCAGTGGTACGCCGTTGGATTTCAAATCGTAAAGTCAAGGGTTCGAATCCCATCTGAGTCAATGTTTTTTTTATGAAATTCTATTTTCCGCAATGCATGAAAAATTATATAAAATAATTACATTAAAATACGTCAGTTGTATATATATAACATACAATCATTGCAGAACATAGTGATTATTATGTTTAAAATATAACAGGTGTTTAGAGTACGTTGGTATTCTATGATATATGTGAATGTTAAATACAAATTAAGAAAATAATATCATCGCAATGAATAAATTATGTAGTGTATTTATTTGGAGCTATTTGTCATCGGAAATTACTTCTGAATTTTCTCATTACAGCAAGTGATTTACGCTTTCTGAAAGGTAAAGAGACTATTCGGGTATAAACAGAAATTATTATACAAACTCCAATCTTCGTTACAGACACAAAACTCCCGATCCCCAAAACTATGTAAACAGGAAATTTACGAACACGAAGTCATGTCTAAGAGACTTATTTATACTCGAGAAAGAAGGCAGAATAGGATTTCTTTCCAAAGGATTTCAGTTCAATAATCTGCAAGGCTTTTGTATATGGATGTGGTCCCTTCCTCTCCGCCAATATATATAAAGTAAAAGCGATCGATATTAGTGTCGAATCCATAGTCCTCGTTGTTGCAGAAATTAATAATTACAACTCCGAAAGCGTTAAAGTCCAAATTTAACTCTCATCGTAAAGCTCCTTTGTGGTTAAGCGTATAGCGTACACGCTTTCGGCGTGGTAGACCCAGATTCGGCCCCCAGAGAGAGCTCATGTAGTTCGCGTTAATTAGTAGGTCTACGTCTCATATAGCCTCACTGCTGACGGGACGTTAAACTCAAAATCAATTCAATTGATTCAAAACTCATTATTATGGCGGGCGATAAAGGATGAAAAATAAAATGTCTCAAGTGACTGAGATTAGTGTCAAATCCATAGTTTGAGTTCGTGACACTGTTACAAACACAATGCCATTTAATGCCACCTTTTGGTATGAGCGACTATGCCTCCTGGATTTTGAATTTACAGGAGTAACATCAAAAGCATTGCTCACACAGCTCTAAATGTTTTGATATATGTATACGTGTATATTCCAGCGAAACCCCGGAATGTCTGGAGCAACTTTTACCTAACATGGGAGACATATTACTTTCAATCTAAGCAAGAAAATATTGTGGAATTCAGATACCTCAAGGGATTGAAGTTGGGAAGAGTGAAATGTAAAAATAGTGTAAAATGACTGATTGTAGAGTGTTATCCATTGTTTTCTCGGTCGTTGAGATGAGTAGTGAGGCACTCAATGGCGTTATATCCAAATTCATCCCCATCTTTACAGGATGAGGGGCTTGGAGATATGATTAATAAAATGTAAAAACTTACTTAAATATTTGTCGAAGTAATAGTTTTCTGGGGTCGCGAAAGCGTTTCTAATAACTTTGGAATGTAGTTTATAACCACTTCAAGATGGGCTCTTTAATCATATCAATTTCTCACCTTAAGAAGAAATTACCGTCTCAACTAGTATATGTATCAAGCTAGCCTTCGCAACCGAGAAAAAATTGTGTAGATGTATGTTTCGTCTTTTAAATGATATACTAAATGTAAAATCAGAGATTGAGTTGGTCGGTGGGTCAAATGGGTCAAGATTTATGAATGGATCAGTGGATCGTAGGTCAGCAAGGCGTGACCCACTGCGATACACCATCACTGTGACTCACACTGACCCATTGACCCACCAACCCATTCTGCTCAGTGCCTTCTAGATAGCATTTTCTGAACACTGGCAACTTTGTCTACGTTTTACTTTCAAGACCTCCATTTTTCTTCTTTTTTTCATTTGGTTGTAATGAAGAAAGAAGTTCAGGCTCTTTTGGATTTTGATATTTCCAGTTGTAACAATGGCAATAGGACTTACTGCTTGGCTTTTGAGATGCACGCTATGAGTTTTTAGAGGAGCTAACTACTGGAAAAAATTGGTTTATTACAAATATAACCTCTTAAGTCAGTAGAGAGGATGGCGTGGATAATGGATCAAACTTAACCCTGCAATACGCGCGCGGGCTACTATTGTAGCCCAGAGTTTTTGTTTTCCTTGCCGCAAGGTAACTCGAGATGCTAACACAAAGGATATCTGTGTACCTTTCTATCAACTATCATTCTACATGTTTAGCGTGTGACTGATCGTAAAATCGAAATGAGCTCATTGCTATTCTGCTTGAGTTTCATGGGCTACACCTGTAGCCCGCGCGACTATTGCTGTCACGAATGTTCCAGAACGTCAAAGTTTTTTCATTATAGTTTGAGTGTTGGTCAGATGGTCAATGAGTTTGCAAAATGCCAATTCTGATGAGAAATGTTATCTAGATTGCGGTAGTGAAAGTGAAGAATATTTTGGGACGGAAGTAGTCTGCATTTTTCGGACACAGAAATAGTAAAAATTCAGATGATGTTACTGAGAATTCCGGGTGGCAGGAATCACTGATACCTGTTGATGATAGTGATAATAAAACAGTTCTGAAGTAAATTATTATGTAGCAAAAGACAATTTCAGATGATAAAACTCCTACTCGTAATATTTGAACTCGTGCTCATAATATTTTGCTCCGTTTTTCTATACGTAAAGCTGAGGCCAGGTCTGTGTTGTCCTAACTTGAATGTCTAGAATGGATTTTAGATGCAAACATTTTCATACTTGTATTTGATTGTAGCAATATTTACATTGAAAGAGTTAGAATAATATTTGTACGTGACCGTGATGCAAAACTTACAGACGAGACTGAAATAGGTGCCCTTCTTGGCATTTTAATGCTTTTGATGAGTGGTCAATGCTTCAAGGAAAGTGTGCATTGACCTCACAATCACTTGTGCAGGACATGCTTCAAGGATCTTGAATAGGAAAACAGAAAAATAAAAAATATATGAGAGTAAATAGCATATGTATCATTGTGCAAAATCGTAATCAAACTTTTGATAGCAGGAAATCATAAAAAGTATTTCGCTGAAAAGGTATATTTTGTGAATAATATGTTTATCTGTTAGCTTTGTTTGTAAACTTTTTGTAAAATAATGCGTATTTTTTTAAAGAATTGCGACATATATGTTAACGATGAAGAAAAGTTAGAAATGCACCAGATTGATGCATTTATTGCTTAACAAAAATAATTTTTACAGTCCTATTCTTGTATTACTTTTGAAAAATGAATGGTGTTGATCTTCTTTGTACTTACATAGCTTTCAAAATAAATATCCTTCTCAAATTGGGTATAAGACCCTTAAAACAATTTATAAATACATTTCTCTACAAGAAAGATAAAAATATTAACAAACTTGCCAATATAATAAAATAAAAGCAAATGGGCTACAGTGGTAGCCCGCGCGACTATCCATGTCACAAAAATCCGCGCGCCTATTGCAGGGTTAATGACGATGTATTTTAGTGGGTCGGAGTTGGTCACAATGGTTCAGAGTTGTTTATAGTTGGTGGTGGGTCAGAGTGGGTCATGGTGGGTGAATGGGTCACGTTGGGTGTTGAGTCATTGTGGGTCACGATGTGTGGTGGGTCAGTATTTTGTGGATCAAGATTTCATTGACCCACACCATCTCTTGTCAACATTGCACTAAAGAGGAGAGTTTCCGAAGGTGCGCGTCGGCGATTTTCTCAAATTTTGCATATAGATAGTACCCCACCAGAAAGCAATAAATTTTCGAAACGGTTCACAGTACCATCTCACAGAACTCGAGATAGAGGGATTTGTTTGATTGGCTAAATTAAGACCTCAATAATTTATCCTTCTACAAGCGAGATTTTCTTCATCGTTTCCGTGGCGAAGTCAGAAGAATATGCGGCAAGTAAACTTAAGGTTGAAGGTTCGCGCCCACCTTGGGATACTTGCTTTTTTCCCCTAGTGTTTTTTACACTCACCTGAATATAAGCAAATCAAGCATATGGGTGATTTAACATATTTTGGGGGAGGAATTTGGTGGTTCGTTGGCGTTTCGTTGAGTCTCTGCCGCTGGTAGTATAATTTTCAAAACCGAAGTGGGGCCACCACGGATCGTAGCTGCGGGATCACCAACTTTTGGCGAAATGTCGCCAGTTGCGCATCGGTGGTCCACTGACGCTTACGACATGGGGGCTTGTATCTGAAAACTAAGAGAATAAAGAAGCATGGTATCCATGAAGCCCGTTGACACTAATAAAAGTCTGAAACGATGAAACAGATGTCAACACCGGAAAACATGTATTTTATAATTTCAAAGGTACCCCGTGTCGAGGAAAAAGATTTGCCCCAAGGTTCCCCGGTGAGTCTCAGGAGGGGTGCAACTCAAAATTTTAAAATGGTAAAGGGAATCAAGTAGTATGTCATTTAAAAGTATTACTAAAATTTTAAAAAAAATGGTAATAGTCCCGAGTCTTTATGCTAACTTGTGCAAAATAGCGAGCGTTCAAGATGGTAATAAATCCTTCATTGAAAACTCCTTGACCACCTCTACAACTGTGAAACTGTGAAACTATCCAGAAGAGGTAAACACTTGTCTTACCATTGCAAAAGTATAATGCACCAAGGTAAAACAAGAAGCGACCCATTATGGGTTTATTACATCACTAATATTAAATTCTACGTTCCACGATTGTGTCTTTAAGCTAAAGGACAGGGTGATTGCGAATTATGAAATTAATGCTAGAATACAGAATTGACCCACAACCAACTATGAACCACTCTGAACCATTGTGACCAACTCCGACCCACCAACGTAATCAACTCTGACCCATGATCCATGTCCTTCTCTCCATTGACTAAAGAGGTTACACTTGAAATAAAACAAGACTATGAAATTTTCACTTATCGGAGTTTGAATTCCTACCGTCAATCGCTCAAGCACCGCTCTGTTACAATACCGGTGGATCTGACCTTTACGATATACAATGGCAAAGTGTTTCTCATCTTCCAAATTAAGATGAATTTAAATTTATCATATATAATTATTTCTTTCTTGGTTTACATATACATTTCAGTAGAAAACAGGATGAAATTTAAAAGTATCAAATCAAGATAAAGTAGACCAACGTAAGAAGAAAAGAAAGAAAAACTAGTTTTCCATATAATTAAGCATGCCGTACTAATTTAAAATGCTCATGAAATTAAGCTTGGAATACAAATGTTATGTCTATTTTTCTCACAACTTTATGGTTTGATTGCCTTATGCTCTGAACGATCCATATATTAAACACCAGCTTCAGCAATTATTATATTAGAAAGCAGTGGGTATAAAATGCAAAGGACTGTAGTTTTCATTCCTCAATTAGTTACTCAACTAATATCAATCGTTTTCGATAATTTTTACAAATCAACCCACTACCAATTTCCAATATATAGAAAATCCCCGCCCAGCTCATAAAACACATTTTTAAAAATGCCCGGACACGTTCTGTTTATTTTTAGTAAAGAGTTATATACTGAATTTAAGCTCTCTAAGTTGAACGGCTTGTAAGATACTCAGTTTTTCGCAAAAATTCGGACACCTACTCACCACTAAGGATATGTGTTATAATGAAAGTGATATGCGTATGATAACTTCCCAGTTGGGATTGGGGCCTGATTATATACCAAATGTCATTTTATTTGACTTTGCAATTTGACCGTGATAATCACGCAGACATAGTTACTTTCAGTTTTTTATACTAGGTATAATAATTCATATATTACAGGTGATTCAAAAATTTTTTCCAGCAGTTAGCTCCTCTAAAAGCTCACAAGCTGTATCTGAAAATTGAACTCCTATTGCTATTGCCACTCTTACAATTGCAAATATCAAAATCCAAAAATGCCTGAGCTTTTTTCATTAGAAATGGAGATTCAGAAGAAGAAAAATGGAGATATTGAAAGTAAAACGTAGACAAGCTCACCAGTGTTCAGAAGATGCTGTCTACAATGCGCAGAACAGAATGGGACGGTGGGTAGTTGGGGGTCGTTTCGTCCAAAGGATTTTCGTCCAGAGACATTTAGCCCAAACACATTTGGTCCAGGGACATTTGGTCCAAAGGGCAATTTCTCCAAAGAACATTTTGTCCAAAAGACATTTGGTCCAAAGGACATTTCGTCCAAAAGCCAATTGGTCCAAAAGACAATTGGTCCAAAGGACATTTCGTCCAAAACACAATTGGTCCAATAGACAATTGGTCCAAAGGACATTTCGTCCAAAACACAATTGGTCCAATAGACAATTGGTCCAAAGGACATTTCGTCCAAAAGACAATTGGTCCAAGGGACATTTCGTCCAGGGATGTTTAGTTCAAAGCACATTTCGTCCAAAGAACATTTGGTCCGGTAACGCTTGGGGGTCAAGGGTTTGCTTCTATTAGAAGAGTAAAAGTGATGCATATAACATTATGACTCACAAGTAATACCTCCCAAGTGTAACACTCCGATTTTTAAAAAAAATTGGCAGGTAGATACTACACACAAAATAAACGAATACGTTTTTTTCTGCGGAAAAGTGGTTTTAGGGGGGCAAAAGCCCCTACTCAAAATTTTGAAAGTTGACGCCCGAAAGGCAAGAAGAGGTGGACCGAAGTGAACGAAATTGTGCACAGATATTGCAAACGTAAAATGAGGGAATACGTGTTTCGTATTTTCCTGGAAAAAATGGTTACGTGGGGCACAGACCCCTCCAAACCTTTGATCACGAAATATCAAAAGTAGGGCCTACTAATAACAGTATGTCAGATGTGTGTAAAGAACATGAAGAATTGCAACGAAACTTTGAGTAGGGACAATACGCAAAAAATAAATAAATACGTTTTTTCATTTTCTGCGAAAGAACGGTTTTAGAGGGCAAAAGCCCCCATCCAAAAATTTGAAACTTCAGGCCCGAATGGTCACAAGAAATGAACCAAAGCGAATGAAATTGTGCAGAGATATTGTAGACATAAAATGAGGGAATACTGGTTTTGTATTTTCCTGAAAAAAAGAAAAAGGTTTGGGTGGGACACAGACCCCTACAAAACTTTGATCGTGAAACATCAAAAGTGTGAATAACAGTATGTCAGAAGTGCTTAAAGGACATGAAGAATTGGAACGACACATTGTGTAGGGACAATACGCAAAAAATAAACGAATGCGCGTTTATTTTCTGAGGAAAAACGGTTTTAAGGGACAAAATCCCCCACCAAAAATTTTGAAATTTGCGGCCTAAAAGGCAAAAAGAAGTGTACAGAATTGAATGAAACTGTGCACAGATATTGTAGACGTAAATTGAGGTAATTGGGTTTCGTATTTTCCTTTAAAAAAAAACGGTTGCGTATATCACGGACCTTTTAAACTGTTGACTACGAAATGTCAAAAATGCAAATAATTATACGTCAGAGGTTCTTAAAGAGTATGGAGAATTGCAACGAAACCTCGTATGGGGACAATTCACAAAACAATAAACGAAACGTGTTTTAATTTGTGCGGAAAACAGTGTTGGGGCCTAGGCCTCCTCCGAAAAAAAGTAAATATTACCGTAATAGCGCAGGAAGTAGTGGACCAAAGCAAATGAAATTGTGGGTAGACATTTTATAGATCCTATGTAAAATAAGCTCTTTCGTGTTTCTGAAGTATCCCTATCCGTTTTGCTTCAAATTTGGCACATCAACAGCAAACAGGAAATTAATCGACACGTGTTTTTGTTTATGCGGAAAAACATTGCAAGGGTTAAAGGTGCCTCCTGAAATGCTATAAAATACACTATACTGTTTGTGCTTGTTGTTGATCTGCCAAATTTGAAGAAATCAGATGGAGACACTTGTGAAACACAAAAGGCCTTATTTTCCGTATCCAATATCTACATACAATTTCATTCATTTCGGTCCACTTCTTCTTGGCTTTCGGGCTTCAACTTTCAAAACTTTGGGTGGGAGTTTTTGCACCCTATAACTCTTTTTTCGCAGAAAATAAAAAAACCCGTGTTCATATATTTTTTGCATATTGTCCATACACAAAGTTTCGTTGCAATTCTTCATGTAAATTTAGGCACTTCTGACATACTGTTACTAGCACTTTTGATATTTCATGAGCAAAGGTTTGGAGGGGTCCGCGCTCCACCCAACCATTCTTTCTAGAAAAACACAAAACCCGTATTCCCTCATTTTTCGTCTACAATATTTGTGCACGATTTCATTCATTTCGGTCCCCTTCTTCTTGCCTTTCGGGCGACAACTTTCAAAATTTTAGGTGGGAGCTTTTGCCCCCTAAAACCGTTTTTCCGCAGAAAATAAAAAAAACACTTATTTACTTATTTTATGTGTAGTATCTGCCTGCCAAATTTTTATCAAAATTGGAGTGCTACACTTGGGAAGTGTTACTTGTGTAGCTTCTTATTTCTAAAGGAAATTTTGAAATAGAGATTTATTCCGCAATTTTCTTTTCGATAAAACAAATATATGTTGAGATATTCAGAAAAAACGTAAACGCCTGAAAACTAAATGCCCACCTTTCTTTGCTTTCATTAATAATTTTACAAAAATACAGTTTTAGCTTCGCGGAAATACAGTTGTAGCTTCGTTGGTTAAGGAATTCACCTCCCAAAATGATAAACAACCCTTTGAAGAGCATACTCCCTCTTCATTTGCGGACAACATTGCCTCCGCATGGTCATGTGAATCTTGTATTTGGTTTGAGACTTTGCAATGGATATCTTAAATGTACTGTGCTGTACCGAGAAAATTAATATGAAAGCAAAAGTATATACTATATTTGCATAAGGAGTAACACTGAAATAAAAATACAAGACAAGTTAACAATTCTGGTTTGTCATACAACTCACTAATTATGTAGAAACGTCTGCCGAAGTTACACACTATCAATAGTCTACAAATAGAAACCAGACTTGTGGTTAACCTGAAAAGATACGTATATTCTACACGAAATGTTCCAACTTTCATCTTATATTTGTCAATCACTTTTCACAATGTTGCAGCCAAGAATGTGACTGTTTAAGAGTATTATCTTTGGACACTAAGAATATATTTCACACATGTGTATTTTTCTATTCTCAGTATTTCTTCAAAAATACTTGACACATAATTTTTCACTTTTCTAACACAAGGGTTTGAATACCTAATATTTAACTTACTCAAATTTAAACTCCATTAATTTTAGTTACCGGTACTTATTTTAGAACTATTTCATTCACAACATGAAAATTTTAGATGTCATGTTAGCAGTTATTACAGCAACATACTTCACACTACAACCTTTCCCTCACTCCTGTTGTTCGGCCATGTTGTTTTCAGGCGTTTACGTTTTTCTGAATATCTCAGCATTATTTGTTCTATCAAAATGAAAATTGCGGAATAAATCTCTATTTCAAATTTCCTTTAGAAATAAGTAGCTACTGAGTCATAATGTTATATGAATCACTTTTACTCTTCTAATAGAAACAAACCCTTGACCCCCAAGCGTTACCGGACCAAATGTTCTTTGGACGAAATGTGCTTTGAACTAAACATCCCTGGACGAAATGTCCTTTGGACCAATTCTCCTTTGGACGAAATGTCCTTTGGACCAATTGTATTTTGGACGAAATGTCATTTGGACGAATTGTCCTTTGGACCAAATGTCTTTGGATTATATGTCTCTGGACGAAATGTTCTTTGGACGAAATATCTTTGGACTAAAAGGGTGGCCACCGGGTGGGCCAGTGTGTCACGGTGAGTGGTGTTTCGCAGTAGGTCACGTCCTTTTGACCCACGATCCACTGATCCACTCACAAATCTTGACCCATTACACCCACTTACCAACCGACCCACTGACCCACTCCATCTTTGATTTTAACATGTCTTGTTTCATTTAAAAGACGAAACATACATCCACATAAGTTTTTCATCGATTGCGAAGGCTGGCTTAATATCATAATTGTAATGGTAATTTCTTCTTAAGGTGAGAAATTGATATGATTAAAAAGCAAATCTTGACGTGGGTACAAATTACCTTCCAAAGTTATTAGAAACGCTTTCTCACCCCGCAAAACTATGAATTCGACAAATATTTAAGTAATTTTTGAGATTTTAATTTTAGCTCTCCCAGGCCATCATCCTGTGAAGATGGGGATGAATTTGGATGTAATCTCCATTGGGAGCATCACTATCCATCTCAACGACCGAGAAAATTATGGATAAAACACTAAGATCAGTCGTTTTACATTATTTTTACATATCACACCTCCCAACTTCCATAACTTCATACTACAACAATATTTTCTTCTTAAATTGAAAGTAATATGTCCCCCAAGTTTGGTAAAGGTTGTCCCAGACATTCCAGAACTACGCTCTCCTTATTAGATGTGCTGGGGGATCTTACTCTTACTGGAAGTTGAACTTAAACTTAAAGGTCATCAGAACTGCTCCCAATGAACTTGGCGACCACGAAAGATATGGGTTATATACTAATATTGGTTATTTTCAATTATTTCTACATGTCACAAATTTCACCAACTCCTTCATTGTGTTAATGAGGGCTTAACTTACATGGCATCTGAAGTTCCAATCTTTACCTAAGAGACCCCAAAAATTAAAGAATTCGACACTAATGTAGGTCCTTTTTTTTATAATTTTGATGTCAGTCCCTTTCATTCCTCCTAGGACAGCAAACGGATACTGCCACTGCTAGGACTAAATTTGGTCTTAAATGACATTAAAATTTCTACCAATTAATTTAGCGAACAGTGCTGCATTTAGAAGCTCGGCGTCCCTACGCACTTTTGCTCTCGGCGCCCCCAATAACTACACATTTTTCCGTCCCTTGATCCCTAACTTACAAATAAAACTTAATTCGAATATGCTTAATTAGTGAAATTATTGCAGTTAAATACCACTCACTAGATGTTACAGCTACAATTACGTAACAAAAAATAAATGGGAAACATGTTCTGAATTATTTTCAGAGTTCTTACGCTATCATTAAATATATTAGAATAGTGAAAGAGGATTGCTCATGAAATAGTATATTTGCTCTCGATTTTTTTTAACTTTTTCATACGAAAAAAATTAAAATTTTAAACTTTGCGCTCTTCAAATATGTTGCCCTCTAGGCACGGGCCTAGTTGGACTAATGGGAAATGCGGCACTGAAAACTTACGCTTCGACTCTAATATTGGTTGATTTCGATATTTTTTTGTCGCTACGTAACCACCCTGGGTGCTAATGGGAGCTTAATTGGACTTGAATTGAAAGTAGAACTGTTTACCTAAGCGACCACGAAACTATGGATTCGATACTAATATCGATCCTTTTCTAGCATTTTTGATATATATCCGGACAGTACTCTTTTCCAGATTGTAAGAAATATGGTTAAAATTGCTCTAGACATATCAGAATTATGTCGAAACACACACATACATCCACTTTCATATATATAAATACAGAGTGAGCGAGCGAGAAAGTGAGAGAGAGCGACCAAAGGCATCACCACTTCCACATTGCAAAAGCATATATCAGGTTTTGAATTGAAAATCTATGTAAAGACCTTCTGCTGTGGCATGCTTCATAAGGACAATTCCAGTCTGCTCACGTGACCTTTGGGGTTCATGAATTTCTTGCGAGCGTTCCGACTTTGGATTCTCTGTTTATACCCTCTTTTTATGCCTCGGATAATTTTTCAAGAATATCAATGACATGCTGTAATACGAATGTTCAGAAGTAACCCCTATATGACAAATAGCTGCAAATAAATACACTACATAATTTAACAAAGATATTGTGCAGTGTTAACGTATAGCAAAATTGAAATAAAAAGTTTGATATCAAGTCATAAATTTGTAAGGAAAATGGACATAAAATTTGTACTGTTAGCTTAATTACATGGGCATTTTAAAGGACAATTCCAGTGACTTCTCACTTTCTTGACCGGTGAGTACCATGGTCGGTATGGGTATGTAGAGAATTGGTAGGCTTTCCAGGTCACGAATACGTTGGTTTCCTTTGCTCCAAACCTTTGCTCATGAAATATCAAAAGTGCTAGTAACAGTATGTCAGAAGTGCCTAAATTTACATGAAGAATTGCAACGAAACTTTGTGTATGGACAATATGCAAAAAATATATGAACACGGGTTTTTTTATTTTCTGCGAAAAAAGAGTTATAGGGTGCAAAAACTCCCACCCAAAGTTTTGAAAGTTAAAGCCCGAAAGCCAAGAAGAAGTGGACCGAAATGAATGAAATTGTATGTAGATATTGGATACGGAAAATAAGGCCTTTTGTGTTTCACAAGTGTCTCCATCTGATTTCTTCAAATTTGGCAGATCAACAACAAGCACAAACAGTATAGTGTATTTTATAGCATTTCAGGAGGCACCTTTAACCCTTACAATGTTTTTCCGCATAAACAAAAACACGTGTCGATTAATTTCCTGTTTGCTGTTGATGTGCCAAATTTGAAGCAAAACGGATAGGGATACTTCAGAAACACGAAAGAGCTTATTTTACATAGGATCTATAAAATGTCTACCCACAATTTCATTTGCTTTGGTCCACTACTTCCTGCGCTATTACGGTAATATTTACTTTTTTTCGGAGGAGGCCTAGGCCCCAACACTGTTTTCCGCACAAATTAAAACACGTTTCGTTTATTGTTTTGTGAATTGTCCCCATACGAGGTTTCGTTGCAATTCTCCATACTCTTTAAGAACCTCTGACGTATAATTATTTGCATTTTTGACATTTCGTAGTCAACAGTTTAAAAGGTCCGTGATATACGCAACCGTTTTTTTTTAAAAGGAAAATACGAAACCCAATTACCTCAATTTACGTCTACAATATCTGTGCACAGTTTCATTCAATTCTGTACACTTCTTTTTGCCTTTTAGGCCGCAAATTTCAAAATTTTTGGTGGGGGATTTTGTCCCTTAAAACCGTTTTTCCTCAGAAAATAAACGCGCATTCGTTTATTTTTTGCGTATTGTCCCTACACAATGTGTCGTTCCAATTCTTCATGTCCTTTAAGCACTTCTGACATACTGTTATTCACACTTTTGATGTTTCACGATCAAAGTTTTGTAGGGGTCTGTGTCCCACCCAAACCTTTTTCTTTTTTTCAGGAAAATACAAAACCAGTATTCCCTCATTTTATGTCTACAATATCTCTGCACAATTTCATTCGCTTTGGTTCATTTCTTGTGACCTTTCGGCCCTGAAGTTTCAAATTTTTGGATGGGGGCTTTTGCCCTCTAAAACCGTTCTTTCGCAGAAAATAAAAAAACGTATTTATTTATTTTTTGCGTATTGTCCCTACTCAAAGTTTCGTTGCAATTCTTCATGTTCTTTACACACATCTGACATACTGTTATTAGTAGGCCCTACTTTTGATATTTCGTGATCAAAGGTTTGGAGGGGTCTGTGCCCCACGTAACCATTTTTTCCAGGAAAATACGAAACACGTATTCCCTCATTTTACGTTTGCAATATCTGTGCACAATTTCGTTCACTTCGGTCCACCTCTTCTTGCCTTTCGGGCGTCAACTTTCAAAATTTTGAGTAGGGGCTTTTGCCCCCCTAAAACCACTTTTCCGCAGAAAAAAACGTATTCGTTTATTTTGTTTGTAGTATCTACCTGCCAATTTTTTTTAAAAATCGGAGTGTTACACTTGGGAGGTATTACTTGTGAGTCATAATGTTATATGCATCACTTTTACTCTTCTAATAGAAGCAAACCCTTGACCCCCAAGCGTTACCGGACCAAATGTTCTTTGGACGAAATGTGCTTTGAACTAAACATCCCTGGACGAAATGTCCCTTGGACCAATTGTCTTTTGGACGAAATGTCCTTTGGACCAATTGTCTATTGGACCAATTGTGTTTTGGACGAAATGTCCTTTGGACCAATTGTCTATTGGACCAATTGTGTTTTGGACGAAATGTCCTTTGGACCAATTGTCTTTCGGACCAATTGGCTTTTGGACGAAATGTCCTTTGCACGAAATGATCTTTAAACCAATTGTGTTTTGGACGAAATGTCCTTTGGACCAAATGTCTTTTGGACGAAATGTCCTTTGGACCAATTGTCTTTTGGACAAAATGTTCTTTGGAGAAATTGCCCTTTGGACCAAATGTCCCTGGACCAAATGTGTTTGGGCTAAATGTCTCTGGACGAAAATCCTTTGGACGAAACGACCCCCAACTACCCACCGTCCCATTCTGTTCTGCGCATTGTAGACAGCATCTTCTGAACACTGGTGAGCTTGTCTACGTTTTACTTTCAATATCTCCATTTTTCTTCTTCTGAATCTCCATTTCTAATGAAAAAAGCTCAGGCATTTTTGGATTTTGATATTTGCAATTGTAAGAGTGGCAATAGCAATAGGAGTTCAATTTTCAGATACAGCTTGTGAGCTTTTAGAGGAGCTAACTGCTGGAAAAAATTTTTGAATCACCTGTAATATATGAATTATTATACCTAGTATAAAAAACTGAAAGTAACTATGTCTGCGTGATTATCACGGTCAAATTGCAAAGTCAAATAAAATGACATTTGGTATATAATCAGGCCCCAATCCCAACTGGGAAGTTATCATACGCATATCACTTTCATTATAACACATATCCTTAGTGGTGAGTAGGTGTCCGAATTTTTGCGAAAAACTGAGTATCTTACAAGCCGTTCAACTTAGAGAGCTTAAATTCAGTATATAACTCTTTACTAAAAATAAACAGAACGTGTCCGGGCATTTTTAAAAATGTGTTTTATGAGCTGGGCGGGGATTTTCTATATATTGGAAATTGGTAGTGGGTTGATTTGTAAAAATTATCGAAAACGATTGATATTAGTTGAGTAACTAATTGAGGAATGAAAACTACAGTCCTTTGCATTTTATACCCACTGCTTTCTAATATAATAATTGCTGAAGCTGGTGTTTAATATATGGATCGTTCAGAGCATAAGGCAATCAAACCATAAAGTTGTGAGAAAAATAGACATAACATTTGTATTCCAAGCTTAATTTCATGAGCATTTTAAATTAGTACGGCATGCTTAATTATATGGAAAACTAGTTTTTCTTTCTTTTCTTCTTACGTTGGTCTACTTTATCTTGATTTGATACTTTCAAATTTCATCCTGTTTTCTACTGAAATGTATATGTAAACCAAGAAAGAAATAATTATATATGATAAATTTAAATTCATCTTAATTTGGAAGATGAGAAACACTTTACCATTGTATATCGTAAAGGTCAGATCCACCGGTATTGTAACAGAGCGGTGCTTGAGCGATTGACGGTAGGAATTCAAACTCCGATAAGTGAAAATTTCATAGTCTTGTTTTATTTCAAGTGTAACCTCTTTAGTCAATGGAGAGAAGGACATGGATCATGGGTCAGAGTTGATTACGTTGGTGGGTCGGAGTTGGTCACAATGGTTCAGAGTGGTTCATAGTTGGTTGTGGGTCAATTCTGTATTCTAGCATTAATTTCATAATTCGCAATCACCCTGTCCTTTAGCTTAAAGACACAATCGTGGAACGTAGAATTTAATATTAGTGATGTAATAAACCCATAATGGGTCGCTTCTTGTTTTACCTTGGTACATTATACTTTTGCAATGGTAAGACAAGTGTGTACCTCTTCTGGATAGTTTCACAGTTTCACATTTGTAGAGGTGGTCAAGGAGTTTTCAATGAAGGATTTATTACCATCTTGAACGCTCGCTATTTTGCACAAGTTAGCATAAAGACTCGGGACTATTACCATTTTTTTTAAAATTTTAGTAATACTTTTAAATGACATACTACTTGATTCCCTTTACCATTTTAAAATTTTGAGTTGCACCCCTCCTGAGTCTCACCGGGGAACCTTGGGGCAAATCTTTTTCCTCGACACGGGGTACCTTTGAAATTATAAAATACATGTTTTCCGGTGTTGACATCTGTTTCACCGTTTCAGACTTTTATTAGTGTCAACGGGCTTCATGGATACCATGCTTCTTTATTCTCTTAGTTTTCAGATACAAGCCCCCATGTCGTAAGCGTCAGTGGACCACCGATGCGCAACTGGCGACATTTCGCCAAAAGTTGGTGATCCCGCAGCTACGATCCGTGGTGGCCCCACTTCGGTTTTGAAAATTATACTACCAGCGGCAGAGACTCAACGAAACGCCAACGAACCACCAAATTCCTCCCCCAAAATATGTTAAATCACCCATATGCTTGATTTGCTTATATTCAGGTGAGTGTAAAAAACACTAGGGGAAAAAAGCAAGTATCCCAAGGTGGGCGCGAACCTTCAACCTTAAGTTTACTTGCCGCATATTCTTCTGACTTCGCCACGGAAACGATGAAGAAAATCTCGCTTGTAGAAGGATAAATTATTGAGGTCTTAATTTAGCCAATCAAACAAATCCCTCTATCTCGAGTTCTGTGAGATGGTACTGTGAACCGTTTCGAAAATTTATTGCTTTCTGGTGGGGTACTATCTATATGCAAAATTTGAGAAAATCGCCGACGCGCACCTTCGGAAACTCTCCTCTTTAGTGCAATGTTGACAAGAGATGGTGTGGGTCAATGAAATCTTGATCCACAAAATACTGACCCACCACACATCGTGACCCACAATGACTCAACACCCAACGTGACCCATTCACCCACCATGACCCACTCTGACCCACCACCAACTATAAACAACTCTGAACCATTGTGACCAACTCCGACCCACTAAAATACATCGTCATTAACCCTGCAATAGGCGCGCGGATTTTTGTGACATGGATAGTCGCGCGGGCTACCACTGTAGCCCATTTGCTTTTATTTTATTATATTGGCAAGTTTGTTAATATTTTTATCTTTCTTGTAGAGAAATGTATTTATAAATTGTTTTAAGGGTCTTATACCCAATTTGAGAAGGATATTTATTTTGAAAGCTATGTAAGTACAAAGAAGATCAACACCATTCATTTTTCAAAAGTAATACAAGAATAGGACTGTAAAAATTATTTTTGTTAAGCAATAAATGCATCAATCTGGTGCATTTCTAACTTTTCTTCATCGTTAACATATATGTCGCAATTCTTTAAAAAAATACGCATTATTTTACAAAAAGTTTACAAACAAAGCTAACAGATAAACATATTATTCACAAAATATACCTTTTCAGCGAAATACTTTTTATGATTTCCTGCTATCAAAAGTTTGATTACGATTTTGCACAATGATACATATGCTATTTACTCTCATATATTTTTTTATTTTTCTGTTTTCCTATTCAAGATCCTTGAAGCATGTCCTGCACAAGTGATTGTGAGGTCAATGCACACTTTCCTTGAAGCATTGACCACTCATCAAAAGCATTAAAATGCCAAGAAGGGCACCTATTTCAGTCTCGTCTGTAAGTTTTGCATCACGGTCACGTACAAATATTATTCTAACTCTTTCAATGTAAATATTGCTACAATCAAATACAAGTATGAAAATGTTTGCATCTAAAATCCATTCTAGACATTCAAGTTAGGACAACACAGACCTGGCCTCAGCTTTACGTATAGAAAAACGGAGCAAAATATTATGAGCACGAGTTCAAATATTACGAGTAGGAGTTTTATCATCTGAAATTGTCTTTTGCTACATAATAATTTACTTCAGAACTGTTTTATTATCACTATCATCAACAGGTATCAGTGATTCCTGCCACCCGGAATTCTCAGTAACATCATCTGAATTTTTACTATTTCTGTGTCCGAAAAATGCAGACTACTTCCGTCCCAAAATATTCTTCACTTTCACTACCGCAATCTAGATAACATTTCTCATCAGAATTGGCATTTTGCAAACTCATTGACCATCTGACCAACACTCAAACTATAATGAAAAAACTTTGACGTTCTGGAACATTCGTGACAGCAATAGTCGCGCGGGCTACAGGTGTAGCCCATGAAACTCAAGCAGAATAGCAATGAGCTCATTTCGATTTTACGATCAGTCACACGCTAAACATGTAGAATGATAGTTGATAGAAAGGTACACAGATATCCTTTGTGTTAGCATCTCAAGTTACCTTGCGGCAAGGAAAACAAAAACTCTGGGCTACAATAGTAGCCCGCGCGCGTATTGCAGGGTTAAGTTTGATCCATTATCCACGCCATCCTCTCTACTGACTTAAGAGGTTATATTTGTAATAAACCAATTTTTTCCAGTAGTTAGCTCCTCTAAAAACTCATAGCGTGCATCTCAAAAGCCAAGCAGTAAGTCCTATTGCCATTGTTACAACTGGAAATATCAAAATCCAAAAGAGCCTGAACTTCTTTCTTCATTACAACCAAATGAAAAAAAGAAGAAAAATGGAGGTCTTGAAAGTAAAACGTAGACAAAGTTGCCAGTGTTCAGAAAATGCAATTCAGCAAAACTTTCAGCTTGCTTCTTAACACTCCAATTTCAGAATTCGACCTTTCTCTCCCAAGGTCCTGATATTACAGAATACTAGTTGGAACTCCACTTACACCTGCTAATCTATTCCAGATCCGCAAGAAGAATACTTACCATTGTTGCTGAGATAAGGGTGTTGGTACCTTTAATCATCTCACTTTTGAATGTGCTGTTTTTAAACAACATCGAGCTTCCTTTCTCTTAAATTAGCTTACTTTATTGGTTGGGAACTTTTTGTTATCAGTACGTTATGGCAACATACAATTGGATGAACAGTAATTAATTTTCTAGTACCCAATGGCGTGGAATCATACTTTAAGAACTTTTTGAATGTCTACCAGTATTATAAACTAGGAAGAAACACAAGGCGGATCAATATCTTAGAATTTCTTTTCCTTTTTACCGCAAGAGCATTGGATGTTCTTGTCTACTTTGATAAATTTCCCTTCTGTTGAAGAAGACAACTTATGAATTGGCCGAAATATTCCTCCATCAACAAGACGGACGAACTATTTTTTTTTTTTAATTTTTTTTTTTCATCTTAACTACAATTTAACAGTCGTAGCCTACTAAAATAGTAAGGACGATGCAACCTATTGAGCGCACTTGGTAAATATTGTTAAGAAGAAGAAGAAGAAGCAAAAGAAGAGGTATGTGTTTATAGTACTAAATCAAAAGGCACTGAGAAGGAATTTTGAAAGTTGAAATAAAATTTGTACATTTTTTTACGGTGTATGTGCTAATTATGTTATCATATATTTTTTCTGGCCATTACTTTCAATACTAATAGTAGCAAGGCACTGAAAATATTTTGTTTGAAGTTTAGATTTGTGATATCACTGGTTTTTAGCACTAGCCATGGTACTTTTAGTGTAAACAGCAACATATATATGGTAATCCATGCTTGTGCAGATCGAGAATCTTAATTCAAATAGGTTAGGTAAATAAAAAAAATTTTTAGCGTCCCACACTATGGCCTTTAGGCTAAGGTAGACGATAGAATCAGTAAAATCATATTTGTTTGTACAGATTAAGAACGCGGGCACGAAATAACGATGAAACATGTATTTGTGTAAAATGTACATTCATACCTTCTGCACTATTTTGTTGCAGCGTATCGATACCCTGATTGGAAGAGGCTAGGTTTAGCAGAAAAGGGTCCAGAAGCACGTAAAAAATACAAAATTTACAGGAGAAATGGATGATGCAAGTACTTAGACCTAACATAACGTAACCAAATCTAACCTAACCTAATATTGCCCTATGTTTAGCAGAAGGGGTCCAGCTCTTATCTCTAAAAATTTTCGTTATTTCTGTTCACATTAGGTTAGTTTAGGTTAGGTTCGGTTAGTTTATGTTAAATTTGTTTGTTATATTAGTGTATGGGTCCAACATAATTTTCCAAAAAACGATAGAATTTCGCTTGGCCTATGTTTAGCAGAAGGGGTCCAGCTTTTTTCTATAGAAAATGTTAGAGTTTTGGTAATTTCTGTTCACATTCGGTTAGTTTAGGGTAGGGTTGGTTAGTTTAAGTTAGGTTAGGCTAGTTTAGGTTACGTTAGGTTAGTTTAGTTTATGTTATATTAGTGTAGGAGTCCCGCAGAATTTTCCAAAAAATGATAGAATTTCACTTATTTCTACTAATATTACGTTACTTTAGGTTAGTTCAGGTTAGCTTACGCTAGTTTATGTTAGGATAGGTTAGATTTGGTTACGTTATGTTACGTCTAAGTACATGTATCACTCATTTCTCCTGTAAATTTTGTGTTTTTTGAGTGCTTCTGGACCCCTTGTACTAAACATACCCCTTTCGCTTATTACTACTAATATTAGGATAGTTTAGGTTAGTTCAAGTAAGCTTAGGTTACTTTAGGTTAGGTTAGGTTAGATTTGGTTACGTCCTGTTACGTCTAAGTACTTGCATCATTCATTTCTCCTGTAAATTTTGTGTTTTTTACGTGCTTCTGGACCCCTTGTACTAAACATACTCCCTAATATTAAAAGAAAGCGAATTTTTTTTTTCTTTAATTATGCTCGACTCCTATACTAACATAATCTAACATAAAGTAACCTAATGTGAAGAGAAATTGACGAAATTCTAACGTTCTTTGGAAAAAAATTGCTAGACCCCTTCTGCTAAACATAGGTTATTGGAAGATATAATTCATTGGTGCCTCCAGAAATACTTGTACAAAAATTAAATTTCTTTCACTAATTATCTTTCTGCCTTCTAGACACTTATTTTATTAGGACACCCCACAGGGTGCTATAGATTTATAATATGCCTGGAAACTTGCTTGTTGGAAGCAATACGCTATACACTTATATGCCATAAATTAAATAACAGGAATATTTTATGCCATTAAAACGGTGTTGTATAGTCACTACAAGCAAGATTTCTATCTACTTCGGTTCAGCGTAAGGCGAAACTGATGACTTTGCGGGGATGTCAGTAGGTAATAGGTACTTACAAACGGTGGATGCGCGTAAAGTAAAAGTACGTAAAATACGTAGTGGGCTGTACAAAGTGGCCACTACAAGCTAGTTTTGTATTACGGTTTTTTAACGCTGATTTTGTTACCAGAAATTACTAAAATATTTTCCACTCTCGTAAATAAGCTCCTTACTCTTCCTTTCTGGATTAACAGATTTTTAACTATATATTGCACTGTACCTGTATTCTAAATCTGCCAATTTTTCGTTACGTGGTCTACAAATTGATCTTTATTGTGGGCGAATAACAACTATTTGGAAACAGTGTATGCGCAGCTGTTATATGTTGGACATCACGGCTGTATCGCCGGACCACAGAAAATCAAAAAAAGGAATATTTAGTTTCTCCCCCAAAGTACTATGTTGTGATCGTGGCTCACTTGGTTGTGATTATTGTTCGAAATACAGTTTGAACTATGGCATAAAATCTAGTTTATAAAACACGAATCGACTTGTGCTAGATAGTCACTAAAAAGCACGAATACTACCTAGTCGAGTCAGGGGAGGAGGAGACGCCCGAGCGTAAGCGAAGGGGTTCGTCCATACGGGGAAGGCGCGTCAGCGGCAGTGGGTGTATGCATAAACGAAGATGGTGGAAAAACCCTCTATATGTCATAAAATCCATGGCTTACGTGTTGCAAAGCTTTGGGGGAAATACTAAATGCCATCCAAAAAAGTACCAAAATGTACTACATTAGGTTAGATTCGATTATGTTTGGTTAGATATTCAATTTCTTTTCTGTAGTTTCGTTGCCACACTTACGGTAAACTGTTCGCCTGTTTGGTAGACCATGCCTTTGACAAAATTTCAACAACTGTCACTCCTTATTTTTGTAAAACTCGATAAAACTCAAACACGATATGACATAATCTTGTCATTTACACACCATTTCCACACTGCATTTCCCATAAACCAAAACTGTGTATCCCTCCGCCAAATAGATCCTTCCGCCTCCATATATAGTGCCGTTTACATAATCAAAAACAACTAACAATAACAATATTTTTTTAACTTCAACTAATCCCCACACCTTAGTTTCACTCTTCTTCCCCACAAACGAAAATAAATTCCCAATTCATCTGGTATTTTTTTTTTAAAATTGGTCCGGCGATACAGCAGTTAACTCGTATTTTGTGCAAAAGTCTATTCTTCTGAAGTGACTGTTCTTGAATGGATGGAGATATTCAAGAATAGCTTCTTAGATCAAAGCAATAGCTCGGTGAATGATTTTTTCTATTGCATATGTTCCCTAGAGCATTATCTAGTAATTATACCTACTGTGTATATATTAAAATGTAAGTAAAATGCTAACAGGGAATAATAATGAATGCCCTAAAAGTTGATTCTGCTATCTCTCCCCCCTCCTCTAGCTCTCTCCCTCTCTTTTTTTTTTTTAATTAGCTATTGTAGGGTGGGGTTTGTTTGTATTGTTTGCTATTGTAGGGCACTCCGAATGCCACGAATGTGGGAGTCGGAGTGGGCCGAGGCAATAGGGTTGTCAGATTTCTCAAACCAAAACAACGACACTTTGCGTGTTCATCACTAAAATGTTCCGCAATTGCCCATGTTTAAGGTTGGTCTAAAGCTATGAAATAGTGTTGTGAGAAAGAAGTACAATTTTACTTTCGCAGGGAGCATAGCTTTCAGTTTTTACGAAACTTACAAAAATAGATGGCAGTGTTGTCGAACCCAATTTGGAAAATAGGACAAGACCGTTGAGGTATAGTTTACCTCTCCTTCTTTATATTTTTTTCTCGCGAAGGATGGGGCAGAGAGTGTGGGATGTCGTTTGTCTGCTACCTTCGTAGGAATTTTCTTTTTCGATACTTCTATCCTTCTAAGCAACCTGAGACAACTGACCACTGTCTAGTAATCTGCAGCTTGTGCGGAAGAGGAGTTGCAAGCTAATCGTTCCATTTCTTGTAAAGAACGCTGAATAGTGAAAATGCCAATTGCTGAGAACACTTTTTTTTTTTTTTTTCGGTATTTGCAGTATATTGCTTGTCTTTGTTCACGTGATACTGGAATTGCAATTAAATACATTTGCTTAGCACAGATTTAATCAAAGATGGCATAAATGACATTTAACCAAAGATGTCATAAATGACAACTCAAATTGAACACAAGAACCTCCAGTGGTGTACACACAACATTATAAAGAGGAGTTCAAGCACCCAAGTTCATATCGTATACCATTGATCTGTACAATATATTAACGGGTCAAGTACAAAAATTTGAATTCTTTATCCAGCATAGGAGTTTTGAAATGCTTTACTTAGTTTTAAAACTTCATGTTCTGTCGGTGTGGGGTCATAACGCTATTTAGCGATGAAGACAACATAAGAAAGAGAGAGAAAAATGGAAAATAGTTTTAACGACAAGATTAGCAAGAGAGTAGTGTTGTATTTACGAAGATACAATAGTTATTATCAAATATTTGGAATTAATGGAAAGAAGTGGCTAAATTGTTAAACCATTTTAGAGTGGCATCTTATTTACGAAATATCAGTATATAAATTATAGCAAATCACTTCGTAAATAAATATTTCATTAGATTCCCCACAATATTATATACTGATGGAAAGGAGTAGTATACACTTCCCATGGTTATTTCCCATGGAAAGGAGTAGTATACACTTTGGGGTGAGTTTTCTTCTGACATAGTTTTCCGAAAACGTCTATTATGATTTTGTTCATATTTCGTAAGTAATATTCCAGTATTAACTACAGCATGTCCTGATTTAATTTTAAAAATCGGTTTGGGTTTGAAGTTTTGTGTTTTTCGTTCTTATGTAACAATGCAACTTAGAAATTATAAAGGACGGAACCAATTATTAATTCCGAACCACAAACGGGGCTTGAATGCTGCGTAATTGGCTAGTGCATAGATCAACATGAAAGATCGATCCTCTCTTGGATCCTCACAGTGTATTCAATTACCCAACATAATCTCACGTCCAGGAAATATAAGGGGAACGAGATCCGTACTTTTTAGTAGTTTTTTTTTTTTCGGATGAAGAAAACAAGTATAGTGAGATTTCTTGCTAAGTTTATTGCTATATATAAAAATTGTACTCTTACATATTAGAGAGTATATTTTTATATCTGAACTCCCTTCCTTGCATTATAAGATGCAGAAAAAGATGAAAGGTGTAAATTCGATTTTTTTTGTTAAGAAAGCATGTAACGTAAATACTTGCAATGAAGCAATAGCGGTTGGCGTCAGTGTTGTATTTATGGAGAAAAGAGCTGTTAATTACAGTGTATCCATTTTTTTTCAAGGTAGTAATTTAGATGCTATATGCCTAAGCTATGTAAACACACAATAGTCTATAAGTTATTGTCTATATGCGTAGCGTAAGCGTCTTCGGCGCAGGAGACCCGAATTTGATTCCCAGTGGGAACTCATACGGTTTGGATTCCACGTAAGCCGTAGATTAACGCTCATTACTATAACCAATTAACCAAAAAAAAAAAAAAAAAGTTCTATAGGAGCATATCAACTGAAGAGTAAACCATCGGTATATATCATGCGATTCACCTAGTTGCGTAAAATGGAGTAATTTTTCATTTTACTCGCAATTTTGAATATATGCATGCACAGAATGATAAAGCTGTTGCACGACTGTATAAAAATAAAACCATCAAAAACCATATATCGGTATTTTGATATGTGAATGGAGCCTCTAACCTTTTAAATTTCGATTCAAAATCATAATCAATCCTTTGTTATTGACAATTTAAAAAAAATAGATCGTTTCTAAACAATTCAATATATATTTACAAAATAAAGTTGGCCAACTTCACACTGATCCCTCTTTTAGATTTCCAAACTATGCTGTGAGCTCCCTCGTGGCTAAGCGGTTAGCGTACGCGCCTTTGGCGTGGGAGACCCGGGTTCGATTCCCGGCGGGAGCTCATGTGGTTCGGATTCCACGTTAATCAGTAGGTCCACGTCTCATATAGCCTCGCTGCTGAACGGGACGTTAAACTCAAAATCAACTCAACCAAACTATGCTGTGCATAAGAGGCGCTGTCCGTCTCTTGACAAGTATCAGAGCAAAAACGGCAAGATATATCGTGATGCGAATTTTTGCAATCGATTCAGAATGCCAAGGATAGTTGCCATCTCCTCCGTTAACTCTCTATTCAAACCGGAAGTGGTTAAAATTAGACACTTCCCGTTTCAACGTTTATCGCCATAGAACGAAAAGGGTAACATATATCGAAAAGCGGTTTTTTGAAAACGATTTATCGTTTCAAGAGTAGTTCCACTTGCTTCGTTAACTCTGTTTTAGTACTGGAAGTGATTCAAATTAGCTATTTCCGGTTCAATTTTCAAGTTTTTCACCATAGAACGAAAACGGTACCAGATAAAAAGAAACGTTTTTTACAAACGATTCAGCGTCTCAAGACAACATAATATGTCTATCCACATCATAATATGACTATCCACAACACTATAACAAGAAGTGGTTCAAATTTACTATTACTTCCGGTTTCATTGTTTATGACCATTAACTTATGTCGGTAACAGATAGCCAAAATCTTTTAAACGATTGAGCGTCTCAAGACGACATGTTATGACTATCCACAAACTGTACCGAAACCGAAATTGACTAAAATATACTCTTATTTCCGGTTTCAATACTTATTTCGGTAAAGGGAAAACTGTAAATGATATCAAGATGTGGTTTTTGCAATTGATTCAGTGATCCAAAAATAGGTTTGATCTCCGTTCTTAGGCATCTATTCAATCCGAAAGTGGTTGAAATAAACGAATTTTAGTTTCAACCTTTATCGCCATAGGATAAAAACAATAAATGACAATGACTAATGGTTTTTTGATATGAATTCAGCGGCCGAATAACAGGTTCTATCTTTGATCTTATTACTCTGTTGCAACAATACTTATAGATGCACTACTTCATGTTTGAATATTGAATTCACATAGTTTGGAAGTCTTAGTTCCACACTGTGAAACGATATTCACTTATTTTCAAAATTTCGATTCAAGGTCCAAGCCTATCTTTATATATAATACATATATATATATATATATATATATATATATATGTGTGTGTGTGTGTGTGTGTGTGTCTGTCTGTCTGTCTGTCGGTCGGTCGGTCGAAATTATCTATATACATATGTATTATGTAAACATTTATTTTTATATTTTTCAAACAAACGATGGGTTTAGATTTTGAAGTCCCCGAGTCGAGACAGCATTTTCTTGATACGAGTAAAGACAGACTTAAATTTCGACTCGTCTTGTCTTGTGCGCGTCCCTAGTTTTGAAGCAAATTTTGAAAATTGAGGGTAGTGTGAACTGTGAGCTTTATTCTTTAAATATTTCGTTTTTGTTTTTGAAATAAATTATTATTTCTTCAAAACAATCAATCACAAATAGAATACAAATGATTGCTTTTTGGCTTTGAATCGAAATTTAGAAGCGGGACAATTCCACAAATGTGCATCTGACGTATTTCTAATTGTTTTGAGTGCTTTAACATATTTTAATGTGTTATAAAATTTGCACTGCCTATTGATTTTTGTCAGTCATCAACCGTTGCCAAACTACTTCTGTTAACTACAGAAAGTTAGTTTGGACAACGCTGTATAATATGGCCAGTTTCTACAACGCTGTTGTTGTATAATCGTTATTTCAAAATGAGGAATCAACATATTTGAAACAGCATATGATGTGAAGAAGTGCCATAATTTAGTAGGGTCGGGAACATATAACGCACTCTAATTTTTTACAATTTAAATGGTGATAAAATGTTCGTCTTATATTACGGTCAATACGGTATTTGGTTTGTCATAATGCGAGCTTGAGTTGTATATGATGAAAAAGCAAAGATCAGGTAGAGAACGTCACTTGTTTTCAAGTTAATTATTGACCACACAAATTCGATTATCGCGGGTTCAGAAACCACAATAATTCTGTGGTAGAAATTCTACATTGAAGACCAAGCCAAATTACGAGTTTGACACTAGACTGTATTTAAGCATCGTTTGTTTGGAGAATGCGATAACGAGTCTATATGAGACGTGTCGCTACATGCTTATCTGCATTCTAACTACAGCTGTGCGATATATAGATATATTGATCCATCCATAAGATATTTTAAACATCAATACCGGAACATTTACGAATCGATGTTTTCGGTATTTGATATTTTCAATATTCAGTGTTTTCGATTTTTTGATATTTCAATATCTTTCCATAATTCTGTTTTTCGTTTTTCTTATAACATATTTGATGTTGCGATATAGATAGTCTACTACTGATGGAATAGGTCACGGACTTAGTGAAACATGACTCGGAAGACACACTGCAATCAGACCCAGAAAGACCTATGACGGAGAAACCACGACCCATCATCCGGAGTGACCCGATGATTCGATAGAATCCAAAGATGGAACGTCGTCATATACATGAGAAGTTTGTGAGAGGCTACTAATGCAGTTCTAACAAACCTGATTCTCTCCTCTCTCATCGCCTTTTCACTAAATATAATTTTATTTTTCGCTTGTTTCCTTCTTTGTGTCAAGTATTGCACTGAAAGATAACTACAACGTTTATAAGGGTACCAACATTCAAAATCGCAAAGAAAAGATAAATCACATGTTTCTCTTATGAGAGATCGTTAATGTTTAATCGACCTGTAAAGCTTCTTGTTTAGAATATAAAAAATAACGCTGAGGTTAATAAGTTTTTGTTAATTCTTTTTTGTATAGGCCATAATCAAAAACCGCATGCTTGAAGACGAATAAACATAAAATTATATTTGAAATATTCAAAACGTGGCATCTTGATTAAGAAATGTCACATCAAGAATCGGGCAAATGAATGTTCGAGCTCAAGCACTGAACATCATTAATCATGTATAAAATAAAATCTTGCAGTAATTCTGCAGAGGTATTTCGGTTGCTTCTCAGTCACCAGGTGTATCTGAGTTTCCGGATATGATTGGGTCTGCAGGTTCGTTCAGTCACCGAATCAGTCCGTTCTGTCTGAGAAGCGAGACCCAGACTCGGATGACTCAGACAAAAGTCGGGACACAAGTGATCCATGTCCCATTCCATCACTGCTATGCATAATCAAATAGTCCGATTTCTCAGTAATGCTTTAATTCAACAACACTTTTGGCTGCTTTCTGGATAATTTTTACTTTACAGTAACGATAAGAGAAGAAAACATGGTGACTTAATGGAAGTGAATGATTATGATAGAATTGGCGGAATGAGAATGTCTTAGGAAAGATTTCATTTCATTTTCATTTCATAGTTGGGAAAGTGTACAGATTCTTATACGAACAATACTCGAACAAACAAAGGGCATGGCAGTTCAAAAGTGGAGAAGAGTAAAACATTTATTTTAGTTTGTCTTTTGATAGTAAGTGCACAAATTTGACATGTGTCCTCAAACGAACACATACAGCGTACAAAGGGACTACGATAAAAAGAGACGATTAAGAAAAAGTTGTCGAGGCTAAGTACACTGCGAGAAATGAATGTATTTCATTAATTGTCAATTGCGAGTAATCTTGGGAAGATTAATAAATTAACTGATAATGCTTTTGAATACAAATAATCATGTTTGTGGAAATTTCAGAAATATAATTAATAACTTTTTTTATTAAAGGTAACAAGCAAGTATAAACAGTCCTTGGTTTAGTTTTATTTATTTATTTAAATATTTTTACATAATTTCATAAGATCAGTATAGCGATGTAAAGACAAAATAACTCAAGGTTTATGCTGTCAGCGGTGAGCGGTTTATCCAATCTAATCCAGTCCATCTACATGAGTTTTATGGATGCAGTAATAAGACATTGAAACAATATTGTTTTTCCTCAACAACACGCGGCGAGTTGTCATACTGCATTTGCTCGCTTGAAAAACGTATTGTTTGTATTTATCAAATTTGAAGCCAAAATTTTCTAATATCTCAGTTTCAGAGTTACATAATTATTCTAAATTGTTCATAAATGTTCCTGAGAAACATTCGAATGGTATTTGTTTCCACATATAATGTGTAACAGAAGGGTGCGTGTGTGTGTGTTTGGTGTTTAGAGAGAAACTCACAGGACGGTTGTGACCAGTTTCTTCCGAAAAATGTTATCCCTCCCCTCAAGGACAGTGAAACGAATTGGAGGGAGAAACGAAATTAGAGACTTGGAAAGAAAACAGATGCTAAAGAAAGCGGGGAAGAACTGTGGGTTCGGTAAACTGAATATGTTCATGTATTATAATACCGAGAGTAACATAAACATTTTGCATAAATTAAGTTGGTTCACAACAATGGTTGGTTTACAAACTTACAACAATGGAAAGAATAAATTGTAGTAAAATTTTCATCTAAAAACTCATAGATCACTTGGTCCTGTACTAAATGACAGAATTTCAGAGACCTAGAACAAGCGATGACGGGAGAGGCATCCAATTCCTCTACAACAATTAAAAGCTTACAACAATGGAAAGAACAAAATATCGAAAAATAATTATCTTATGAATCATACACTACATCACGGTATACCAAATGCCGAAATTTCAGAATCTTAGGATAAACGATAACGGGAAAATCATTGGGTTTCTTCAACAATCAAAAGCTTACAACAATGGAAAAAAACAAAATGCTGTAAAATTTTCGCCTTGAAGTTCATATATTACTTCATTCTGTACTCAATGACGGAATTTCATTGTCGTTGTGCAAACGATAATGGGAAAGGGATCAGATTTCTCCACAACAATTAAAAGGTTACAACAATGGAAACTTAAATACATAATAAAATTTTCGCCTTTATATTCATACATTGCTACATTCTTTGCTAAATGCCAGAATTTTAAAGTCCTATAACAAGCAGTAATGCGAGAAGCATTGAATTCTTCCCCAACAATGGAAAGAACAAAATTTCAAAAAAAGTCAACTTGTGATTCATACATTACATCACGCTATACTAAATGCCAGAATTTCAGTGTCCTAGAACAAATGATAACGGGAGAGGCATTGAATTCCTCTGCAACAATTAGTTGAACTCAACAATGAACGAGTCAACAATTCGAAAATCTGCACGGAACAATTGCTGCGTATAGTCATTATCTTCAAACAGACTGACAGTGAAGAACATAGTTCAGTATTTGTAAAAGTTATTAGTCATTTTTTGTGAATATTAATTTACATTGAAAAGATAGGGCGATAGCAACGCCATCTGTTATCACAAAAACAAACTTTTTGTGGCTTTAGACCATCCTTAAGTTCAGTTACACTGTAACTCTCTTTCATTCTTAGCGAAAAATTTGATTAAATCGGAATGTTTTTTTTTTTTTTTTTTTTTTTTGATACGCTGCGCTACCGTCAAATGGGGTGAATAGAAACATGGGGGTGAATAGAAACAAACACTCCCAGATTAGTTTTGGATTTATCTGGACGATAAATTAATCAACAAAACTGAAATTTCTTAACATAATCTTATATGGCTAAAGTGTTCACAGCAGAGACAAAATGTTTTAGTGAGTTGGGAACACTGAGGTAGATGGCAGCAGCGTTAATATGTTACTGAAATCCTACACGGTATTTTGGCGCTCCGCAAACTTTCTTGGTAAGTATGACATTTTCATATTTGTTGCGTTTGAACATATGCCTGTTTTGTAGTTTGTTGTTTCATTTAATGAGGTTCATAGTAAAAGTTTTCCTTTTGTAAATTATTTGTAATCAAAATTTAACTTTGCTGGGTTATTGTTATGATTTTTAATTAATGGTGTGAATAGAAACACTTCTTGAGGAGTGGAAAATTTTTGAGGAGCGAAAAAAGGACCTGATAGGAATGAATCAACCATCTCTAAGAACAAATTTCCGTCGTCTTAAAAAAAAAAAAAAAAAAAAAAAAAAAAGACAAACTGAAGGAGGTAAATATAAGGGCTGGATTTGAAAAGTGTGGAATTTTCCCCCTTTCTCGAGACCAAGTACTGAGGATGCTGCCAACAAGAGACACTGAACGAGAAGAAACAGAACAGCAAGAGACATCTCAGACTGTAGACCGTTCCCTTATGGGTCTTCTCAAGAGCATGCGAGAAAATGAAAAAAATTAAACACGGAAGAAGAGAGTACGAATAGATGTTGTTTCTGGTAAGAATTTTGGTTTGTTTTCTGAAAATGATACTTTCATCAAATCACAACGAAACTCAAACTGGGCTCTCTTACTCCGACAGCAACGGAACGAACGGATCTCTCACGAACAAGAAAGTTGATGCATGTAGAACACTCGTCATCAGAGAGCTTCGACTATTATTCTCTTCACGATGGTGACAAAGATTTAAGTTTAACCCGTGTATTGTCGGAAGAGGATAAAGGAAACACTCCAGAAGACAACATTCCAGACGATCAGGAACTAGATGATGGTTTTCCAAAGCTGGTGATTTTGCTGTGGTAAAGGTTTATGGGAAGCTAAAATACTCGGTGAGGCTATTCACTACCCAAGTGCGAAATTGTGAACATGGTGGATATATGGGAGTGTTTTATAAGAGCACCAAAAACAATGAAATTTTCAGAAACTTTTGAAGAATTGTTCTTACTACATGAGGATATTGTGAAGAAACTGTTGGGTCCTATTAGGAGTTGGTCAGCACGCTTTAAGTATATGATAAGTTTCCCTAGTAATTTCAGTGGTTAAGTCTTTTTTTCAAATATCATCAAAACTGTATGGTCGTTTGTACCTACTTTGTACGTTGTATTGTTTTATAAGTTTGTAACTTAGAAAATGTTGGTCTTATTGAACTTATATCTTGCAGATATCAAATAAATAATTCGTTTCAACAAACACACTGTTTCTTTTTACCTTTCCAATAGTATAAAAGGAACAACAATGAAAATAAAGTCATTGTTTCTATTCACCCCTACCCATGGGGTGAATAAAAACATTAAGAAAAATCAAGGTGAAGAAAAGTGGGGTTGATAAATTAATATGACGTTTACTGAACTTCATTAGCATATTAAGACCGGTTTTTTGGAATACTTTGATACGCGAAATCTTTAACGTCACCAAACTTATATACTCATATAGCCAAAAATGTGTTTCTATTCACCCCATTTGACGGTATATATTTGTACACAAATCGGAATTGGCCTTTACACTACAACGCAGTGCGTGTGTTAAAAATAGACAGGGATCAGGGATATGTCAGTGCGTGAGCACAGGTAGTGCATCATAACCTTGAACTTACTCTTTGGTAAATAACTGCTAGACTAAAACAAATAACATGTTCATTGAAGGTGCTTCAAAATAGAAGTCGTGTTTTTTAAGAGTAAGTATATATATATATGTTTTGTTTTATATAGCGATTCAACTAACGCGGAAGTTTGGCTAAAGGGAAATGTATTATATATACACCATATGTGTAGAACTGACTCTTTATCTTCGTTGTTTATCTTGTAATTTTTAAACTAATAGAAGCAGAACGCTGAAATTTTGTACCATGCAAATATCGACCGAGGGACATTGACATACTTTACAGTACAATCAGATTAATAGTCTTGCTTGACTTGATTTGATTTTGAGTTTTTGCGTTCCTTTCAGCAGCGAGACTATATGAGAAGTAGGCTTACAGCTTTACAAATATTAGGTGGAATAGTCTTTCAGTTTTACGTTCAACGATTATGACGGTTAGGCTAAAACAGACGGTGATGATAAGAAATGAGTGGATTGGTGGAATGAGTAAAGCGGAGGAAACGGAAGAATCACGAAAAAACACGCACACGATGTTTGTCCACTACGAAGTTCACTTCGTGCGAAATGGGATCGACCCAAGGACCCCACACACCCACAGGCGAATGCTCTACCACTGAGATATCGTTGCCTTGTACAGCTTTACGTCCAAACATAAAATTACATTTTTTTTCAAATGACACTATGTCATGTTATTACACATTTCAAATCCACGTGTTAAAGGAAAACTTATAATACCACACTTGTTATTTAGTGTTGTAAACTAAGTATGCTATAGTACCACAGACATTAAAAAACTATCAAATTGTGGAGACCTCTACAACAGCAATAATGCAGATGTTTCGAAGAATATTTTCGCAGGTGTACTTTTTTGGGTTTTATTGTGGACAATAACAACAACAACAAATTAGATAGTTAAGGGCTAGCGAAAATTCCAAGCACCCTGGTGATTGCACACTGAAAATGTTTAATTGAACCTCATCGCATGTACTTCAAACAGGGTAAGACTTTCCTTATTTTAATTATTTATTATGTTTTCTGTGGCATTTGTCAGCAGAGATTTGGTTTAAGTTTGTATTAGCATCGGAGTTGGTATAGTTCCGCTGTAGAAAATAGAGCTCCTGTGCAGTCGTGTCTACAGTACGAAAATCGCACCAACCTGTGCTAGGTGATCATTACAAGCAAATATTATATCTACTTAGTTTCAAGCCAGGGCGAAGTGGGAGCGTTTCATCGGTAGGGAAAGAGTAATGTTTAAAAAATAAAACGAAAAGAGTAGCGAATTCGAACCACCAAACTATGCATGACTGGGAGCAGTAGCACGCCTTAACGTGCATGGCTACGAAGCCACCAGCCACGAACCTAATTAGAAAGGGATGTCTATGGTAAGATAGAACCCAATGCATAATTACCTTAGGCTCCGGATGCACATTAAATAATGCTTATTAGCACCCTGGAAGGATAGTGTTCACAGTTTACAATCCCCCCACCATTTCCCTTAATCAGTTAGCTGGAGAATAAGTTACCACACATTCATTTTAACAAAATGTTAACAGAAGTGCCAATTAATCCATATTACTTACTCCTGTTACTCCATTACAGCTCCAAGAGTTTCTGTTTCAAACACAAAGGAAAACAATTCTTTTGGTTGAATGAAACACGTTTTTAATTATCCTATCCAATACATTTCCAACCTTAAATTCTCCCTATTTCTCAACGAATATCCCGCGATACACTTGTAGACCTTCACCTTAAAACAAAAGAAATAATTGAATTTACTGTACCCACGCTCTTCCTAATTAAATTTTCCGGGGGGCGCGGTGGCTCAGTGGTAGAGCGTTCACCTCTGGTGCTTGGGGTCCCGGGTTCGATCCCAGCCCCCGCCAAGTGAACTTTGTGGTGGACAAACACCGCGCTCGTGGGTTTTCTCGGGGTTCTCCCGTTTCCTCCCACTCTTCATTCCACCATTTCATTCATCTCTCATTATCACCGTCTCCTTTAGCCTAACCGGCATAACCGTGGGACGTAAAACTTAAAGATTTCATTTCATTTCTAATTAAATTTTCCATAACGACACCTTTAAAAACACCGTGGCCACTTGCCACAAATCCTTGCTCTGAGCAAAGTACTACAGACTTGCATACTGTCAGAACAGTGTCATCGCTGCCATCTTTTAAAATTTCAGTAACTTCAGAAGGAATGAGGTTTCGGAAAGATAAACCACGTTCATTACCACTAATTGTACCTTTAGTTTTCTGTTCGCTAGAAACAAGATACGTTTTTGGGGACCATTTTAAAAACGGTGCTCCATATCGCAAATATTTCCTCCGTCTGTTATTGCATTTTCCAAGTTTGATCGGCTCCTGACATAGTAACATTCCTGCTCAACTGGATTTGTTACACTTTTTGTCATTTGGAAAATATTTCCGGTCGCAGAGTTAGGTAAGACATCATCATGTATATATATATATATATATATATATATATATATATATATATATATATATATATGGCAATATTAGTATTTCTTTTTTCGAATATCACTAACCGCAATTAGTAACAGCAAGTAGAAAGTAATGTTCCTAATTTTAATCCTGAATTTAGTTTTGTTTAATGAAACTTAACTCAATATAATGTGTTACATTGACAAGAGTGTAATAATTTCATATTGTTCCGCGCTATCTTAGCAACATTAACATAAAAAATTGAATAACTTTTATTTTATTTGTTTAATTTGTGGAAATGAACTAAACAAAAGCACTGTAGGTTTTTTTTTTAAAGGTGTACTTTGTATCCGTGAAGCTAGTGTACAAAGAAAAGACGATGCGCATGAAGAGTTACGGGCAAAGAGTACTATTAAAGAGCACAATGTTAAGAAAGAATAACAATCTCAAATGATTCTGGAAGAAAGATACATTGTGTCAATAAAACAATGTTCATAAATTTGTGGACCAATGGTATAAGAAAGAATAGAGTTGTTGACCCTGAAGCCGAACGAAAAAGAAGTTTTAATTGCGACTTCTAACATAAGGGGAGATACAGAAAGAAACCTTCAAGTGAATTCCAGATAGTTGAAAAGAAGTGCATTGTTATGAATCACGCTCTTGTATCTGCCGTAAGACCTAGATCGTTTCTGTTATATTACAGACAAGCCTTCGATTATACGACTCAAACACTTCATGAACATACTGTCATCAATGGAAATGTGGGCATTTTACCATGAAGCTACAATCTACCTAACATCGCTCATTATGCCGGCTCTCCAGATATTCATTCAGGTGGGTTTCTCCAGCATGTTTTTGATATTGGTTACATAATGTGCGAACTGTTGATGGCAGAAGCACTTTTCATGCTATGGGAGGGATTAAGTGTGTCTCGCCAGGTACCTGTGTTGAAACTCAGATAACAGTAAAGAAAATTCTAATTGTGTCTTTTATTAACATTACAACTATTTGGGAGTACACATATCCAAGAAAAATGAGAAATGGTCGTTGAAGATTTAAGTGAACATCTCTTATGGTCGAATTTTCACAATATGTTTTCCTTCAACCTTTTATGGATTGTCGGATTAAAGTCGTAGACAGAATGGATCGGGTTTATGATTAGAATAATGAGAAACTCAGAAACTAACCACAATATCGTAAAACTCGTCTAATTTGTAATTCATAGAAAGAAAGCAAAAATAAATAAGAACGAGTAAAAGGAAATAATCGGAGAAAAACTAACTCAACTATTCCAAATTAATTTTCATTGCATAGAAACGATTACTTTTCTTACTTCATTAAATCGGCCTTCAACATTAGCCGGGAAACAGACATGCAGACAGAGAAGAAGATTGAAAAAAATTTAACGAAACTGCAAACCTAAGAAAGAAATGCATTGAAGAGACCGTTCTCACCGCCAGGAAATCAATGGACGCTTCATCGCTCGAACAACGCCATACGAAGCTACAAATAAGACCAACGATTTGTAAGATTAATCTTTCTGCCTCCAAAAGTCTTTCGCGCAAGATCTCCGTGTGCGAGCTCATCCTATTTTGTTTAACTTAATTATCGAAAGACAAATTTAATATGAGGAAGAAGATATCCAACTCGTAAAAGATATCCAATTCGTTACAATTCTTTGGAACCTTCAAAGTATTTAGAAGATACCCTCGACGTCCTCCCAAAAAGAGGGAGTCACCGGAAAACATCGCCCTCACAGAAGAGAAGGGAAAAGACGATTGCTAGCCGCCTATGATGTTGGGACCCCGACTCCTCATTGACTCTCGGACCCCGACTCCGACTCTCGGAAATGAAGCTGTGTCGGACCCATGTTTATAGGAACGTTTTTAGTTATTTGGATGTCCGCAATCAGCTCGTCATGCATTTATGTTACACCCTGTATATATATATATATATATATATATATATATATATATATATAATATTGCCTTTCCCTTAGAAGTGGAATTTCTAAAACGCTGGGGCACGTGACCACTTATTTCAGGGATCCTACTGGTCAGAAAAGTCAGGGAAAATGGTGCAGGTTAGGGAAACTCAGGGAAAAGGACTGGAAATCAGGGATAGTGAGGGAAATTTTATAAAATATAATCTTTATAACATTAATTGCACAGCAATTTCAGCTTAGCCAACTATTAATGATCACAGTATGGAACGTTGTTCAGATTTTTATGGGTGGTAAGTGGAATGTACGTAGGACTAATTGATTATTGCTTATCTCTATAAAATAAATGTTCTCATATATAAATATTCACGTTATTTATTCCTTACTTATATGTCTACGTCATCCGAAACCTGCGATGAAAGTCAAGGAATTTTCTGCCAAAGGTCAGGGAGAAGTCAGGGAATCCAGGGTTTCTCCAAATCAGTAGGAACCCTGTATTTAAAATAAAGTTATATACGAAGTTTCATTTTCAGAACACGATGGGCTGATAGGAATACTCTATTTTTGGATTACATTTTAAATCCCCTGTTCCACCTCCTTTAAAATACACATTTTAATGAAAGTGATAGGATAAAACTTGGCTCGATCTAAGTGCTAACTATGTTCAAAATTTCATTTCAAACGGTTGAGCCATTTTCCTATGATGATGGGACAGACATTGATTTGAATATGGAAGGAAAACAATTGTAGAAATTTCTTCCTTCTCACTTTAGAAGCGGATAATGAATTTATATATAAAGTTTCATTTTCCTAACTTGAGGCCCACTATTTTTGGCGTAAATTTATCTTCCTCTACCCTCTTAAGATATACATTTTAATCAAAGCGACATGATAAAAATCCAGTTTGAGGTGTGTACTAACTATGCTCAAAAATTCATTTGAAGCGGTTTAGCCCGTTGTCAACGTTTCAGTTACGGTAGAAATTGTATGATATGTATTAGCATGATATGTACAATTCTGAACTCAAAATTGAATATTGAATGTTAAATGGATTCAGTCGTTCTTTTCAAGTTCCCTGTATAATATGAAATGATTAAGTCAGTATATTGTCAAAGTTTTTGTCCTATTAACTGTGATTTTGTAAAACAATAATAAAAAATAAACAAATAAAAACTGTATACTTTGTTTAAAATAACATTATTAAGATTCTATCATCATACGGATTAAGATCTAGTTTCAGATTTACATTCGATTAGTGTCCCAGAATTGTTAGGAATATCGCTTTTTGTGTGTGTGTGTGTGTGTTTGTTTTAGCAAAATAAATTTGATTTAAATCATGGATTTAAAAAAAAATCGATTTAAATCACTTTGGTTTAAATCAATCCACCTTGTCAAGATCTCTACCAAATTTTATCATTATTTGGCAAAGTAAGGTAAAATTTAAAATTAAATTTTGTAGGCGCATGAGAGGATGATTCAAATGAACAAAAATTAGTTACTTACTAATGTATCCTCCAGTAGGAAAACCAAATATTCTCCAAACGTATCGGAAAAACGAGCTAGTTCCGTCTCGAGTTGTAAGGTAGAAAGAATAAAAATGGATGAGAGAATTATGGTATGGAAAAAGGAATACATATCACCAAATAAATATAACGCGAGAGATGAATACTAAACATAACACAAAGCACAATGGACGAAAGAAAGGATGAACTGAGTTAAGAGAAGCGCGGTGTCTATGCTACGGCAGTATTGTGAGATTCAAAATATACATCAACGGTAGGTAGCCAGATGTTGTCAGTGGTGCTAGAATCCAGATTTGAAGCCGGTTTATATTTATTAATAAGAAATGATTCTGTAATCTCCCGTTGTTTTCTTGTTTTTCCTGAATCTTTCACATTAACCTGTTTTATATTGTGTGTATGTTGTTTTAGGTGAAGTGACAATCCCGACATAGCCTACTCTCTTCTTGTGACTATTCTGATTGTCTAATGTGTTCAAAATTTTGGGTGTTAATATTACGCTTGGTTTGGTATATATATATGAAGCGTCACATTCACACTGAGCCCGATATATACCTGACCAATTTAGTGGATCAACAAAATAACTTTTAAAGCCTGTGAGATGCTTTTCTAAACTTTTTGGAGGATACTGGAAGCAGATATGTTATGCTTTGCAAGAATACTTTGAATTCTTTTAGATAATTGTGGAAAGTAAGGATTTCTTCTTTAAGTTTTTGTTTCTTTCGGAATAACTGGTTTAGAGACTTGCCCCGATCTACTTGTTTGATTAAACCATTTTTGTAAGATATGCAACTTGTAACCGTTCTTTTGTCTTATTTGATATAAAACCTGTATTTCTTCACTTGGACGATCACAAATTAGTAATGCTCTATGAAAGGAATTCTTCGAAATGTTGGCCTTGTACAGTGGTGGATGGGTTCACTGTTAATGTATGTAGTTAGTGCCTGCAATGGGTTTTCGATATACGTCTGTTATAAATTTATTAGGTAATTGAATAATCAGTAAATCTAAGAAAGGAAGACAGTTATCAGATTCACGCTTGAGGGTTAACTTCAGACAGGATGCTGATTATTGAACTGTTCAAATTATTGTGAAAGAATATTTTCATCACGTACGAGTAATAAATTGTCATCGGCATAACGATAATGGGTGATATCAATAAAACGGAGAAGTTACTCATTACGCCCAATTTTGAAGTAGTTACTCGCATTGGTATCAATAAAAAGAGAACTGAGCATTAGTCGTCTCGGCTGACCTCGGAGAAGCCCCGCCCTTTTGAAGTAACCACACCTCTATTCTCGAGCCGAGTAACTACTCCGCGTTTGATATCAATAAAAATCAAAGACTCCTCTGTGATGCTAGTAACTTCTCCAAATTTGTGGAGCAAGCTAAATAGGTGACTCCGTGCAAAATATGGCAGAGTATATGATTGTTTTACTACGTAGAAAAACTTATAAACTGCATAGAAATGTTGGAAATGGAGATTACAAAAAGCGTTATAAGTTTATGAAAGAAAATGTAGTGATAAGCACATTTTATAAGGAGAATCAACCGAAATTCGGGGTGATGGACTACGTAATGATGAAAAGATGCGGGTTTTCTTCAAGGGCGCCGATCCTGTGAGAGCCCGGGCTCCCCAAAGCTCATGTGGGCCCCCTATTGTATTTATGAATATACAATATTTGGCATAATTAGAGTGCAATTTGTCTTAAAATCCTGATATATATACCTTCTGCATCTGAATGCCCTCCCCCCAAATTTACAGAGAAATCGGTGCCCTTGGTTTTCTTGCGTTACGTGAGAGATCCGGGATTCCAGGTCGGAATGTCAGGGGATTCTGGTGTGGCTCAAAGTACTGTCTATGACTACCTGAAAATGGATTGTTTCCGGAAGTGTGCGTAATATACAAACAGCAAAGGCAGAGTGGCAAGAACAATATACATTTCCGGGTGCTATCGGAGCACTTGACTATACACAAGTGGCATTAAAGAAACCTAGTATTTTGGAGAGTAATACGTTAATAGGAAGAGCTATTTCGTGGCTAAGCGGTTAGCGTACCTGCCTTTAGCATAGGAGACCCGCGTTCGATTCCCGGCAGGAGCTCATGTGGTTTGGATTCCACGTTAATCAGTGGGTTCTGTCTCATATAGGCACGCTACTGAAAAGGACGTTAAACTAATAATCAACTCAACTCAACATTGATAGAAAGGGTGTATACATGATAATGTATTTTGTTTATGTCAAGGCGAAAGGGGACACGTATGGTGTGGAAAACGCAATCAGATGGACGTGATTTATGACGTGGGTGGCTGGACTTTTTAAAAAAGAAAACAAAGGAGCCAAGTGTCTGATTTCGTTCTTAAAGCCAAACAATCTACAAAGACCTTGGACAACACGTGATATGCGCTTGTCGTGTTAATCTTGATATTGCTGGATTCCAATCAACATCCATCAGCTCAAATAGGTTCATTCCCATGGTTTCAGTATTACTTTCTTCTTTCCCGTTTTTTTTTAATTTTTTTTTCTTCTTTTTTATTTTTGTTTTATTCTCGGTCGAATATTAAAGATTCTCTTTTGAATTTGTATCTCAGTCGTAGATGTATTTGATATTTCGTTGCATTTCACTGTAATTACCTTCAAAGTTTCGGCTTTCCTTCGTTTACTTTCTGGTAGCTGTGACTTTGAAAGTACCACTGGAAACTTTTACAATATCCACAAATGCACTTTGATTGAAGCTATCGTTGCTACTTGCCCGTTTCATGGCTTTTAAGATACTACGCCATAGGTTAAAAACAACGAAATGACTGCGCGATGAATGGGAGAAATGAGTAATCACTTCTTTTATTGATACGACTCAGTGCTACGTGCAGAGGAAGCGCGAGTAAACGTTCATAAATCTGGAGCAGACTAGACCTGAGTAGTGGCTTGTTTTATTGATACGAAATTAAGGGAGGAGATTACTCCAGGTGTAGTTACTCCGATTCTCGAGCAGAACTTCTCAGGAGTAGTTACTTATTTTTATTGATATCACCCAATATCTAAGATACTTTAATGTATCCTGTTTTAAAATAGACATTTCTGTTTGATTTAAAACAATATTGGACAGTATCGGAGATAGTGTATTCCTCGTGGCTAGACCATCATTCTGGGAAAAACTAACGATTTTCAAATTGAAATACATGGGTTGTTAAAAAGACCTCAAACAGTTGTAATAGAAAATGAGTTTCATAGGCAGATGCACCATATTAAAATAACCAAAATAACTATTGGTAGTAAGTCATAAGGGCGCGTATTCTGTACGAGTTCAAACTGGGGTCAAACTGCGCTGCAGAGGGGCGGAAGATTTGCCAGGCGTTTGGTGAGACTGTCGTGATTACGCAGACAGTGCAGCGGTGGTTTAACAAGTTTAAGAACGGTGACGAAACACTCGACGATGCACCATGTGCCGGAAGACCAACACATGTACAAAATGAAGATCTTCAGGCAGCAATTCAGGTGAACAGTGGCCAGACATTTAAGGAACTGGGACTACATAAACCCATAAACCATGGATTTCCTTTCCGTATTGGACAAAATTGTAATTTAATGTGAATAAAGTAGCACGAAATATAATTTATAGGTTAACTACAAATCTACAAATATCTAGAAACTATATATATATAGTGGCGGATCCAAGGGGGGCTATAGGGGCTATACGCTCAGATATACACTGGATAAAGTGGGCTTCAATCCTGCTTTAGACTGGATAAAACGGCAAACTGTGGTTTAGCCCCTCCTTGATCATATCCTGGATCCGCCACTGTATATATCTATATATATATATATATATATATATATATATATATATTTGTTTTATTCATTTCGTTATCAACACTTCTTTGTAACATTCGTTCCGAGAAAAATAAAGAAAATGCCTTGTATTCTTGCGTTAATTTCTTTTCCTTGGCCCAAATGTGTAATATATAGTGATTCATGTTCTTCATGGCTTTTGCGGCTTATGCGGAATATCCCAGTTTGAATTCGTAAAGAAAAATCGCTCTTAATTATGTGTTCGCCATGGTGCACTTCCATAAGATTCTGTTCAGCAAGGTATACTGCCTCCTGTCTAGATCGTAGCCTGTTTGCTGGACGTCTACAGAGTTTGTGACTGACAGATATAATGTTCACACCAACTTAATACAAACTATTGCACCACTCTCCAAAAAGAAATAGAATTTTGCACGATATTCAAAAATGTTAGAGGATCGTGTATTGAAAATTCCAGAATCGACATTCACTTTGGCTAAGTCATTTCTGTCATTAAGGAATATTACGGACCAATAATGGTTAGGTCTACTTACAAGCTTTATATTAGGATGACGCAGATCTAGCTTTATGAGCTCGTGTACTTCTTGAAATGAAAAAGTCTACTTTTCTTTTAACCCGTTGCCTAATGATGGAGATGCTGAGGTGTGTGTGTAATTTAAACAAATGTTTTTAAAAAGACTGTCAGCAATATTACTGCAACTCACTTGAGGTACAAGTTAACAATTGAAATAGATTTCTGAAGATTTAGAAAGAGCAACAAAACAAGAAAGAAGTTCTCTTACCAAAACTTACAAAGACATTAAAAGTAAAGTATCTAAGATTGTTGTTGTTGTTGTTGTTGTTGTAAAGAAGACAATGTAGAAGAAAAATGTATTTGGAAATATTTTTAAAATTTACTAACACAGAATAGCTGAGTTTGACAAGATTTAAGAGAGACACAATAGGTTTGATCCCATTGTGTTCCTTGTTTGAAATTTTTGATTGTATTCAGTTGATAGAAGAGTAAACTGTCTTAGTCTGAAAAGTAAATTGTCGTACTAAATTTAATACAATTAGACACATGTAGTAAAATATGGATAACCATGAGTTATATACAGGGGCGGATCCATTACGGACTTCTGGGGGGCGGTGGGTTATAATGTTGCTACTCAGAGATACTTTTAAGAGCTCCAAACTCTGGGATGAGTTTTATATATATATAGAAAATAAGAAAGTTTTCTCTGGGAAGTGATCTCCCCCCTGGATCCACCCCTGGTTATACCCAACTCCCATCGAGTACTTACCAGTGACGAAAAGTGTGTCATGCGTGATACTGTACTTCAAATAAAAATATAGAAATAAAATGTGTAAAATTCAAATCCGATTACTAGAATGTAGGCTCCGTCCTCTAACATTTTTGAATATCGTGCAAAATACAATTTCTTTTTGGAAGTAATACTACTACTTAAGAAGTAATACTACTATTTGATCCATCTAATCCAAGGGTCTGCGCACGCCTCTGTATATATATGTCAGCACCTTGCATATGTGCATGCCAAAGTGGAGACTTGATGTCTGGATATTGCATGTTCCCTACGCCTGTAACGTGAATCACTCTAATCAACCTTGTGCATCGCATTTACCTGTTTAAGCTATTTACTCACTACACATATCTGTTTAATCCATTTATTGGCAGTCATGATCATTGCATCTTCCCATATATCTGTACATTGCCTGTACACTGCATGTAGGTGAAAAGTGAAATGAAATCTTTGAGTTTTACGTCCCACGGTTATGCCGGTTAGGCTAAAGGTGATGAGTAATGAATGAAATGGTGGAATGAAGAAAGTGGGAGGAAACGGGAGGATCCCGAGAAAACCCACGCACACGGTGTTTGTCCACCACAAAGTTCACTTGGCGGGGGCTGGGATCGAACCCGGGACCCTAAGCACCAGAGGTGAACGCTCTACCACTGAGCCACCGCGGTCCGCTGCATGTAGGTGAGTTCACACTTTGCATGTTAGAGACAATGTGTCCAATTCTATTCCAATGTACTATACATGTGTCAGGGCTTTGCATATGTGCATGACGAACTGGAGACTTGGTGCCTGAATATTGCATGTTTTCTACACCTGTAACATTAATGATTCACTCCCATCAACCTGTTTAACCCATTTATTGGCAATCATGATCATTGCATTCTCCGTTTATCTGCACACTGCCTGTACATTGCATATAGGTGGGTTCACACTTCGCATGTACACGGAGATAATACAGGCAATATGTTCAGTTGTAATTCCATATATTATACATGTGTGAGGATCTTGCATAGCAAATGTCGAATTGGAGACTTGTGCTTTAATATTGCATGTCTCTTATGCCTATAAAGTGAATGTTTAGCTTCAATCCACCTTGTTCACCACACGTATCTGTTTAATCCATTTATTGGCAATCATGAGCATTGCACGTTCCCGTTGACCTTTACATTACCTGTACACTGCACGTAGGGGAGTTACACATTTTGCATGTACGCGAAAATTTAAAATGTAAAATAACATGAACATACATCATGCGTTTTCCATGCTATACGCTAATACAGGGGTTGCACAAAAAAATCTAAAACGTTTGCAAAAGTATGAAAATCATACCTAGTATGGTGTGGGGCTTCTTTTTGCGTCCAAAACAGCTTGGATCCGATGTGGAATGGACGTATACTGCTCCTGAATCGTGGTGTGTGAAATGTGTACCATTGTTCCTCCAAAACATGCTCCAGTTCCGTAAGGGACGCTGGTGGAGAGTAATGAGACCGACCACGCCTTTCTAACTCAGACCACAATGGTTCAATGATGTTCAGATCTGGTGATTGTGGGACCCAGGGGAGGTGTGATAGCTCCTGGTCATGCTCCTCAAACCATGATCTCACCGTTTTTGCAGCGTGACAGGGTGTCAAATCATCTTGGTAGATGCCATCACCATCATATTTGGGCCATGGGTAGAACCTGGTCCACCAAAAATAGCCTCATACGCTTTTGCATTCATCATTCCATGCAGGAGTATGATGGGACCTGCAGAAAACCACGATATCACTGCCCATACTGTAACAGAACCACCCCCATGCTTTACAGTTTGGAGCAGAGTCTGTATCATAGGCCTGCGACTATGTTCTCCATACGTAAACACGACCGATTGTTGGAAACAAGGTGAAGGTTGATTCATCGGACCACATTACGTGTTTCCACTGCTCATGAGTCCACACCTTGGGGTCCTTGCACCACTGGATACGCCTCTTCGCATTTACTGCTGTGACCAGGGGCTTGGCGATAGCGGCCCTGCCATGAATTTTCATTTTATGAAGTTCCTGTCGCACTGTTTTCGATGAAACCGGGTTCTGTAGGCCGGAATTGAGTTCAGACGTAATTTTGCATTGCAGTTGTCTTCTTTTTAGCTGCTACAATCCGTTTTAATGCCCTCCGGTTCCTATCTGACAGGATTGTCTTTCGACCACTATTTTGCTTTACAGACGTCGTTTGCTCATGAATTGTGTATGCCCTCGTGACATTGGACAGTGCCTTTCGATACCCCCACAATGTTCGCCACTGTTGCCACTGGAGCTCCAACCAGACGGGCACCAACGATCATTGGTCGCCCATTTTACCGCACCACTTTCACACCACGACACTCACAGGTGACTGGTTACTGCTGACGGAAGAGGAAGGTCCACATGACACATTGAAAACAAAAAACGATCGGCAACCGCAACACGTGTTGTACAGTGGAGGGCCAAACTTACGTGTCCTGTATGAAGCGTTTTTAGATTTTTTGTCCATCTCCTGTAGATGGTATTTACATGTAATGCGAATGTCACACATGTATATTACATGTTCATAAACAGGCACCTTCCTTGTACTGTTCATTCTTACTGTATTGCGAATGTTATCAACAATCTGTTCATGGTACTTTACATGCACATATTCCCTCCATTTACTTACATGAATCACTACGTGTACATTGCATGTTCTCATTTTAATGTGCAGGCTCTGTACAACGCGTGTTTCCGTGCAAAATTTCCAACAGAAGTTTAATACTTTTTCGGTATGCATATCACCTGAAGACAATGTGCCTGTAAAATTTTCTTTACGTGTTTTCGCCGAAACAGGCGCCTGTATAATGCCTGTCAAAATCTATCAGGCTTTTACAGGCAGTTCCATGTACAAAACGTTGCATATTTCCTCAAACATTTTCATAGTAAGTGTCTTAGAATTAGATTAGCAGTCTCACACCTACTCCTCATCTGTTTCACGATGTTTCGTCGTCTCTGAATCAGACTAGGTCACCGGCTCTGGTGGGCATGGGCAGCGATTAGGGGGGCAGTTGCCCCCCACTTTTTTGAAGTAACCCATTAATGTATATAATTTCATTTGGTTGGGAGGCACGGTGGCTCAGTGGTAGAGCGTTCACCTCTGGTGCTTGGGGTCCCGGGTTCGACCCCAGCCTCTGCCAAGTGAACTTTGTGGTGGACAAACACCGTGCTCGTGGATTTTCTCGGGGTTCTCCCGTTTCCTCCCACTTTCTTCATTCCACCATTTCACTCATCTCTCATCATCACCGTCTCCTTTAGCCTAACCGGCATAACCGTGGGACGTAAAACTCAAAGATTTCATTTCATTTTCATTTCATTTGGAAGTTAGTTTTCGTATTATTACTGTTTCATAGAAAAAAAATGGTGCCATATAATGTTTGCCGTTGCGTGAGTACGTATTTGGTTGTCTTCCTGTGAAGTTAAGAAAGCTACAAGAATTGTGTTTTAATTGCCACGGAAAATAACCCAAAAATTGACCTATTGGAGCACAACAATTCCAGCATTCAGGGATATAGAAGCAAAACTTGTTAAATCCATTTTTCAATTTTATCAGGAAACGAAGAAGCGACGCCCTTTTGTTTCAGAATTGTTGAACAGTTTTTTTGTTTAGTGGTCACTACTTAATACAAATGAGTGAAATCAACCACTAAACAAAACAGACAAAAAAGCTGTTCAACAATTCTGAAAAAATGAGGGCGTCACTTTTTCTTTGTTCCCAGGAAATTCGCAAATGGATAAAATTCGAAAATGGATTTAACAGGGTTTGCTTCTGTACCCCTTTCTTACAAGGGCTCGATAGTCAGCCGCTTTGAAACTGAGAGAACGTTTCGAAGAAAAGAAAGAAAAATTCATAAGGTATTCTTTAATTGCACATAAACTGACAATTCCTAAAATGTCTTCTCTTTGTAAAGTAAGGAATATTGATTAAAAAGAGCGTAATAAGAAACAACTACCTTTTTCATTGTTTTGTAGTGTAATATACGAGTGAGTGGTGTGTTTAGGGGTGCACGAGTGTATATACAATGAAATTTAGTGAATTCAACACAATTCTAGGTTTTAGGATTATTTTCTATAGCTGGAATGTGAAGTGATTCTAAGTATTGTGTTTTAATGTGTTCCAAGAAAGTGAAAACTGCACCTGATGGCAACGAACATATTTCGGGAAGCTGCAAAAGCACATATTGCTTTAAATGTTGTAACATATGCTTGTAGTATTTACTGTCTTTCATTTTCTAAGAGTAGTAACATGCATTTAGTAGCGTGTGTGGAATTAAAAATTAAGTTGTTCATTAATCCCCAGTTTCAATATAACTTCTACAAAACAAGACTCGTTATTCATTACTATGTTTAATATTATTCTTTCTATTTTTGTTTTGTAAATTTGTTATTAAATAATCTGATTACACAATTTTCCAGACAAAATTTTAAGATGTTCATGAGCAAGGAATCAAATCTCTTCTTACACTTTCGTTGTTTAAGAGTACAAAGGGATAGTACCTACTGGCGTTGCTCTTGTCTATTTACTTAATAAAATATGAAATGCGATATACGGTATTTTAACCGAAAAAGATAGTATCCTATTAGTTATATAACCTTTCGTCAAACAGTGTTAGAAATAACCAGGGAAACTAACATTGATATACAAATATTCAGATCATGTCTTGCCCCCCTACTTTTAACGTCCAATCGCCGCCACTGCTGGTGGGTCATGGATCTGACCACCTCTGAGTATTACAAGTTACAGATTACAAACTTCATGACCCAGTCCTTCACTGATAAAGATACGCTACTTTGAAAAGCTTTAGATATTAGGCTTAGTTCAAACTAAAATTTCATTTATGTCTGCTATTGAATTTGATAAACCCCAAGTGAATTTTTTTAAAATGAAGTTTTAAAATAGTAGTAAATAGGTGTGTGGTGTAATAAGAATTATCATTTAGTACTTACTGATTATTTTAAAACTATAACAATGATGGCATATTTAAGTTTTTTTTCGGACTAAATTCAAAATAGCAATAAACCTGTTTTTAATACAAACTGTATAGTACACATTGAATGCAAAATGTTTGGCTTAAATTTTTGAGTAGGCAAGGGGGTTTCAAGCCCTATAGTCCTTTGTAAATGTGCCTCTGAGTGATTCCAATCATTCTCCCTTACGCATCTGAATATGCACCTCAGAATGACTTTTCTGAAAGAAATCCTGATGACAGTTATCTCACTCGGTCACTCAGATTGGTGCTTGTGCGTAGAATGGTGAAGGCCAGCAATTTATGAGAGTATGATAGGGGACGGTTTGTGATAGCCTAACAGCTCGTAACAAGCATATCGGAAAATAGAACGACTTGTCGAGCGTTTACGAATTGCTGTGGTTAGTGCCAAAGATGGAAAAAGAACGGTAAAACCAGCACCAAACAACAATGTATAGAACCACGCCTCATTAAAAGCGTCGAGGAGTGTGGAGGTTGGTACATCAGGATAAGGCGCAAACTGTTGTACAATTAACAGCAGACTTAATAGTGAACAAAGTACGAGTGTCTGAGTACACAGTCACCATGCATTGTTAGATCTTGGCCTAAATAAGAATATCCCACACAGTGGCGTAACTACTATGGCACGAAACCCCGCACTGCGGGGAGGGAGACGACACTTCCAAAAAGGCCCTTCACCCTAACCTCCTAATAGGTCGAATCAAAATGCTTTTCAGTTTTGTATTAGTCGGTATTATTCTTCCACTCTCCCCTTTTTTCGGTTATCGTTGGGAGGCTTGACGTATAAGTCAAGCACCGCGAACAAGAAAGAGGGAAAGTCGGTTCGGTCGGCTTTTATAGGCTATATATTTTTCTTCGGCGGGAAATATTGGATCAAACTTTAGAATTAACATTTATATTAAACTATTTGACATGTTACATTCACAGTTCCATTGTCGTTTTACATTTTTGCGTGATATGGTATCCAAATTTTCCTTTTTGTTTCCTGCCAATATAATTCATCTCACTGATGATTTCCTTTTTGTTTCCTGCCAATATAATTCATCTCACTGATGATGAAATTCTAAGAAGGACACAGATACTTTAAACAACTTACAGTTGTGATATTGGTTCTTTGTTTCCGATGGAAGTAATTTGTTTTGTGAAACAGCTGAAATCTGAAATAAGTGTTCAGCATTCTGTGTTTGACCTACAAGGTTTTTAATTGTAAAATATAAGTCATTGGCATCTATCTTTCCAGAAATTATTACCGCGTGTTTGTTATTTTTACGCTCCCTGTCTCTGTCAGTTCTGCGGAGAGGTCGTTCTCAAACTTGAAATTAATATAAAACTATGTGAGAAGTAGAATGGGCCAGAATAGCTTAAGTAATCTAGCATTGTTCTCAATAAATGCGGACGAAGCTGAAGAAATAGATGTACGGAAGTCAGTAAAGGATTTTGCTGACAGGAAAGCAGTACCGTGCCGTGAAGAGGGGTGGGGGGAGCGGAGCTACGACTCCGGGCGCCGAAGTAAGGTGACGCAAAATTCGGGAGAAAAAAGAAAATATATATATAAAACGGAAGGAAAAAGTAATAAAAAATGCAGAAAATCAAGGAAAAACATTTTTAAAACATTTTATTGCGCTTCGCGGCTGGTCTGTCGACTTCGCGGGGGTTGGGCGCCGTCGTATACTCGCCCCGGGCGCTGATTTTACACGGCACGGCACTACAGGAAAGCAAGAAGGAAAACATTCAATTAATTTCTGCTACTCTTCATGAAGACTATGGTCACTGACTGCAAAGTAAGTCCATCTTCCACTGTGAAGTTTATTGAATAAATTATATGTATAACAAAGTGATTTCCATTTATAAATATTTAGACGTAATAGTTGCATGCATTTAACTCATTATTCACATACAGGAAAGTATGGTTATTTATTATGTTATCTATCTATCATTCCACAAAAGTGTTATTAAGGCGAGGGGCCCTGGGAATTCCCTTGCTGGTGGGTCCATAAAACGTAGTTACACCACTGATCCTACACGTATATCAATGTTAATCCCGTGGCATCGTCGATTACAGCTGAAATAGGCACGTTTCCATTGTCATCAGACCACCGAGCAATGGCAGAACGTTGCATGTTCCGATATGGTTCATTTGACTCCTGAATCACAATACTGCCTTCATCGTATCTATGGAAGGGTCAGAATTCGTCATCTTTCAGGGAAAAGCTGCCCAAGACGTGCATAGTAGGTCGTCGATATGATTTGAGGACTTGAGGTCCATTATGATTTGAGGAACCTTCACATGGTCATCATGGGCCAGGATTTTTTTTTTTTTTTTTTTTTTTTTAAAGGCCATTCTGTTTCTTTTCGTGTTTTACTTATTTATTTTTGCTTTGAGAAAAAGTCTGGATTTTGATGGACGAAAATAAGTATCGAAAAGTAATATTCAATTACCATAAGTAAAAGAAAACCAAAACTCTCTTGGTCTTCATACAGTAGACCTAGACTGCAAGTTCTACTGTATGAAGTCAATAAGTTCATAGGTAGGCAACACGAACACTTTTGAAGAGAAACATGCCATACTGTCATTCTTGTTGGACAAAACGGTCGTAAATTAATCGACTTCTAATTTTCACTTTCCAGTTGATGGAAGACAGCCAGTCTTTTAGGGAAATGTTTTACAAAAACAATTATTTTCCTAACCAGGCTGAGGACATTTCGACAGCCTATCATACTTGTTAAGATATCTTGAACAACCAAGCTAAGAGAGTGAGCAAAGCAATGTACACACGGATCCCTCGATTCTAATTGAGAAGTTTTGTACTTGAAGTCTTCCACATACACCAGTTATATTGGAAGTGCCATCATAATACTGACTCCTACAATACGTTATTTACAGATTGAAACGTAGAAGAACATCTTGAATTATTCTGAAAAGAATTTCTGAATGTGTGTCATTTGTTGAGTTAACATCTAGTAAAATTTCATCAATGTCAAGATCATTGGTGACTATTCTAAGGCGAAAGGAAATCTGTTCTTTCACAGATACCTGCTGTTTTGTCAATAATCATAGCATAGTACTCTGTGGATTTTATAGTGGACACAGGTTGCATCCCTACAGCAATACTCATAATTGATAGCATTTCGTTACATATATAATGTGATACCCATTTGTTTCTCTCTTTCTCGTTCAAGCCACAACTTAACGATAAGGCTATCTTCACTTCTCAATCGGAGCAAATGACTGAAATTGCTTTTGTTATCATTATGACCTTTTATAGCTAGCTCTTGAACAGCCAAATAACGCAAAGAAGAAAGTATCTTCAGTAGGGCAATTCTACTCTCTTCCATTTGAATTCTTTTGCCATCAGAGAGCTGGGACAATGCACTGATCTTTCTATTCAGAACATGAAGTTTTGAAAATGATTCTCGGATAACAATCGGAGTTTTCATGTTTTCTCATTCTTTCCAACGCTTGTTTTCAATTACGGGAACCAGTTTCATTAAGGGTTAGTTTCATTTTTGATGAAAACCTTAAAGGCTTTTTCTCATATAATTCTTTGCAGATTTTACAAAATACCGCGTCTACTTTAGCGTCATAAGACAATCCAGGAAATTTCTCACCCCAATGTACATGATAGGTTCTTTGATATAGATCTATCAGTAGGTGAAGGTGGCATTGAAATTCCTTTTTTTTTTTTTTTTTTGCCTGAGTAATAGAAGCACTACTATCAATATTGGACTAACAGAATATGTCTCCTTATCATCAATCACTAACATAGAAGATTAATTCTCACTACAAAACGATCAATTTTTCTAATGTGGAATTAACATTATTTACCCTCAAATTTGCAATGTGTGAAGCATACAACAAATTAGTAAAAATATGTGATTTGGATTTTAGTTGTAAAGCAAAAAATTATTATAGTTTGGTGGAAACTTATGTAAATTTGGAATATATGTAAAACCCTGTCTGTAAATTGCAGCACATAATAGTAGGAGGTAATGGCAATAGGTCGCGAAACATGAATACTTATGTATGTTGGCATTCTTGTGCGTGTTTATATTTTTTATTTTTTTGTTTCTTTCTATTTTTTGTATTTTTTCTGATTCTAGTATTTGTTTTAAATTGATAACATAGATGTAATATTTTATGTAAGACTCCTGTAATTGGGATTTTCCTGTTGGAGTCAGCGGATTTAAATAATTAAAAAAAAATTAAAAAAATGAAGGGGGTAGGAAGGCTGAAAGTGTCTGAGCCGCAGGTTCCGGCACCTATCGTGTATGGGTTTTCTCGAGGTTCTCCCGTTTCCTCCCACCTTATTCATTCCACCTAATTGTTGGATGTAAAACTAAAATATTTTCACTTGTATTGTCATATATAAAAACACTGTATTTTGTTTCTAAATATACATTTGTGTTCATACTTCCATACTGATCTTTCAGACTGGTAAATGCAAAACTCAAACTAAAATTGACTCAATGTCATTAAATGGACGTCTATCTGATATTTGAGAAGTGACATAAGGAAATAGATAAAATTAAAACGCAGAAATTCGTAATTGAAGTGACTTAACCGCATTTCTGTCCGTATATCTGGTCCGAAATATTGGTGAATTATTACACATTTATTTAATGAAGAATACTTATTAACAAGTATTTAAGCACATTAGTTAGCAAAATTACAATCTGAATAACATCCACATCTAATATAAATCACAGTCGCACGTTGAAATGAACACATAAGTCATTTATTATTCGAACCTAAAATCCAGAGGAAATTTTAATGAAGATTGGAAACAACTTAACTTAGAATTCCGAAATATTTCGAGTTTTTATCTTTAAAAAAAAATTTAAATCTCGAGAATATTTGGACATCTTCTAATTCCTTGTAAATTTTGTTTAAACCACGAATTTGTATGTTTTGTTGTATGCAAAACTATAAATGAGCTTGAAGATCGTATAAAATTATATTTCTTGAAATCTTAGTTCGATTTTTTTATTATTTTTTTTTTAAGCGTAACACTACGCTGATAATGTTCGCTTTCATAATGAGCTGGCTGTTACTAAATTCAAACGTTAAGAGCGGAAAGTAAGATATTGACAGAACATTGTTGATTGTATTCCTTGTTTTTTTTTTTCTTTTAAATATTACTGTTGTTTGGAAGAAGTTTCATTTTATTTTGTGATGGATAAAGACGAAAAATTTGATGTACACGTGCAGTATAGTGGAGCACGAATTGAGAGTATTGTCAACGGCAATGAAAAAACGAAGTGTTGTAAATTGGGTTAAATGTGTATGCTCCTTGTTTGTATTTGCCTGAATAATTGTTAAGGGTTTTCCATGCTAATTTACTGTAAAATGCTCACTTCAAAACTTATTTTCCAGTCTGTATATTCGCATTTTGACAAAACTAATATGCTTGGGAGTTTAAAGTGACGTATTTTCCAAGTACTATAACAACATTGTTGGGTATAATCTTGAAAATTACAATAGCCAATTATATCCATTTACAATGACATTTAAAATTTTGTCAATAAAAGAATACTTCAAGTTTTTACCAATATTTGGGGGAAATGGTGATTTAAGGGTTAACAAACAATAAAGTCGCACAATAGTAATTTTGTCATATTTGCCTAGTTACAATTTCACCGTTTGGAAATTTGAAACAGTTCACGTTACACGAAAAGTAAGAAAATAGGGTACTGAAAGGAACAAGGTAGCGAATACGAGGAAGTTACCAAGAATAATTTATAATGGAAAAGTTATTTTTCACGTAAGTTTGCCGTCTGTAATAATTAAAATTTTCTGTTCCCCATTTCTAATCTTCTGATGAAGATGACAGTAGAAAAATGTCACCGAAACTATAAGAAATAAAGTAAATTAAGGACTTTGCGTAATTTATGTTTTATTTTTTTTTAATTATATACATACTAATCATTTCAATTTCTTTAGGATCTCTCAAATGTTATGCATGTGTTATGAAATGGAGATTGCTTCATTTGCTTCATTTATGAATTTCTACTAAATATTTCAAAGAATCACTGCTCCCTTTAACAGTCACTCGTTGAAAAACAAAGGAAGGTTACTATTAATTACGACCTTTTCTAGCGAAAAAGAAAAAAATCGGATGATGAATCAATTTAAACTTAATGGTCAGTTATAAATGTTGCTACCTACCGTTTCCCTTGGGTGCTGGCTCCCGAAGAACTCCCTAAGAAAACAGCTGATAACAATTCTGGTCCAGGCTCATACTCTGTTTGGGCGCTGATTGATAATATTGAAATGTAACAAGTGATTTGACATGAGCCACGTTGGTGCTTTTGAGACTCAGGTTGTGTTATACTTACTTTTGCGTATGCACACGCATACATATACGCAACTGGCAAGCCGTCTGCTCGCAGGAATTCACACACACATGAATGAAGACGATATTTACTTAGGTAAATTCCTATTTATTGAGTATGGATATATGTGGGTGCGGAACGGAATAAAATATATATATATATATATATATATATATATATTAACAACACACAAAATTCTCACTTGACAGAGCTAAATGCTCAAACAGAAGAAATTGCACTGCGGCAATCGAATAAGCGAAATGGAGAATAAAACTCTTAACACTGCACGGTAAATGTAGATATGCGCACATGATATACGAACACTAGAAACATAGCCCTTGTTGAAATATCACTTGCACTATAAATTGACTCTTCGCACTGAGTCAGGACTTTCACTTTGTAATAATGACCAGGGGAAAGGGGAAATACTGCTGAATGAAGTATCTCGACTCCTAAAGAACGCTGCATATCCAGAAGGTATTTGTTGGTCCTTTTGCTTCACATCCTATAGATTAATGTCGCACCACGAAGTTCTTCATACTATCACTTCATACGTTGTCTTGCACTGCCTCTCTCTACGACGAACTTTTTGCTAACTTCTCTTACTACGAACTCTTATTGCTAACTCCCCGCTTCTACTGACTCTTGGGAACAACCCGTTTTCGACACTTAGGGTTGACAATGCACTCTATCAAATAATAAAAAAAAATGTTAATGTTTTCGGCATTCATACGCAGTGCCAATGGGTCGATGTTATAATAGAGAACACTGGCAACATTTGATTTGATCCCGTGAGAAAAGCTTGGAAAGAATAGTTAAAAAAAGTGTAGCAGTCTAAACCGATAAATTCTTTCCATGGTTATAGGATTTTTATGCACTACTGTTATACATAAAACAGTTCAGTGAAAAGGAGCAAACGATGGTAATTGTGTGTATGAGTCATTCCACCTACGACTCCTGCAGAATATGAACACTTGTTCTCACGGCAAGAAGGATGACGTAATAAGAGTGCGTGAGAACACGACAAACACAATATCATTCCCACACAATATCAACTTCGTATCCAAAAATATTCCCAATCTTAATAAATGTTGTTAAGAAAAAAGTATATGCGGAACAGTCATGGTGACGAAGACTATAAGTTGGAAACTATTTTAGAGAAAGAAAAAATAAGTTTGCTGCGACGAAGCACTCTGTCTATACGATAAGAGTTGCATTGAAAAACAACAAGTTCTTTGTTCTATCGTGAGAAACGATAAGGACGGCCGAAGAACACCTGTATACACAGAAAGAATTGAAGTTCTCACCAAAAGGAAAAATAGCTGTTCGTTTCTATGAGTAAAATAATAATTTCGTTGCATGAATAAAAGTTAAAAATAAATACACTGGTCGTCCAAAAACATAGTTTTGTGGCCGGGCAGACGGTCACAATGTTCTCATTAAAAAAAAAAAAAAATCCAAAATAGGCACTCATGACTGCACAATTAGAATATGATGCAATATATTATTTACAACTTAATGGAAAACTTGGCGTGTTATGAACCAACGATAGTTGAGATTGCGTAGAATTAATGTTACCAAGTCCCAAACGGACACAATAATTGCTCCTGTATAACACGTCTGAGCAAGAGCGTTAGAGAGATAAGATTAATTTCAAAGAACTGAAATTTCTGAGAAGCTACAGAGGTTTTTTCTGATTTGTAGTGACGTTTTCTTACAAGAGATAGAAGCTCTCGCGAGCTCAGTTAGCGCCAAGTGAATAGGACCAAAGGTCGTAATTAGACATTAGATCTTTAAGAAAGTACTCGATTTAATAGGATGCATATTCAATATTCATTAACAAGTGCTTACCTCAAAAACGTCCCAAATTATCTAATTGTGAACGTTTCGTCAAAATGTGTTTACCTTCTTCACCACATATCATTTCAGAAATCTAACATTGTGTATGGAACCAAAACCCATTGATTATCTTCTTCCAAATAGCTAACTTTTATTACTTCCAGTAGTCTAGAATGTGCAGGGAACATAGACAAAACGAATCAAAGAATGGCATTGTATCAATGTAAAATGGAACGGGAAAGATGATATATGAGGCGATTCCTGTAGGGCAGAAACAAGCCAGTCTCCCGATCTTGACGCGGATACACCAGATACTATCCGATAAGTGAGGGCTCTCTTCACAGAGACGAACCCAAACGGTGTTAAAACATCTCCTAGGATAATTCACGCCATAGTTAATCGTGATCATTTACGTATTTCCATATTTGTCGACTACACGGTAACCAGCACAGCGTACCAATTTGTGCTGAAAACAAATTTCTCCCTGAAATTCACCATCTAATATTAGTCTCTGGCTTCTAGTTTATGCAAGATAGAGTACCGCCGCACCAAACTGTCAATGTTTTACAGATCATAAACATTTTGGAACTTGCGTACTCGCTCTGCAATATTCGTATCATTATTCTGGAGCTATCGAATGGCCTTTACATTCTCCCGGCGGAAACCTTTGGGCTTCTCCCTTTGGACACACATCAAAGATCTGTTTTACAAAAGACATCCTGGCACTGTGAATGACTTCAAAATTACTATCATTGACGCATTTTTTACTATTACTCCGGAGATGTGAGGGAAAGCTATTGTCAACTTTAAAGATCAAATGTACCATCTTGTAGTAGGTGATGGCTCACACTTTGGAAACCTTATTAGTTAATTCTGTTTTGGATACAGTGTACAGCCACAAAACGTTTTTACATATTTCTTTTTCTATTACAAATTTATTTTTAAACTAAATGTTCGGTTCTTTCTTGAACACCCTGTATGCTAATATTGAAACTTTAAAAAAAGTTTTCCTTTAATTTATTACAAAAAATGAAGGGCTGCTATGACATGTTATAAATTGGGTTGAACAAGGCTACATTTTAAATTCTTTGCCTTTTTTGTGATACAAATAAGAAAATGCAGGTAAGGTAATAAATCAAATTTATGTATAGTAACAAGGCGAAATAAATTATGTACCTTAATGAGTTTTTGCTCGTTTGTTTGTTTATATTTTGTTTTGTTTTGTTTTGCACCGAATGGTCCGGTAACGATTGATTGTTGTCTTTGATGAGAGAAACAAGATTCCATCTAGTTACATTTCTATTGTTTCCTTCTCCCACGATTCCTGATCCACTTTGCAGTTGTTTAGTTTTCCTAAGTACATCACTGGGTCTTTACTTCAATTTGTATATACTTCTTCTAATCTTCAGCAATTAATGAAAAGCGAACAAAAAATATATGATGATTTTGAGCATTTATCATCCACTATTTACATCTTCCTTTAGTGATTTCATTTATTGCAGTGTTGCCACTGTCTAAATCAGTTTTTGTTTTTCATAAGTTTAAAAAATTGTAAATATGTTAATGAGGAACTTCCTGATAAAAGTATAGTAAGAAAAGAAAAGAAAAAATGTATTAAGTTAAATAACTTACTTTACTTTATTATTATACTGGTATATAAATTTACAAATACGTGAATAATAAATAAAACTGTATCATTTTAGATCAAATTTATTTGTGTATGTTGATATTATTTGTAAAAGTTTTGTTAAATTTTAAATTTCGGTGAACTTCATAGAATTTTAAAATTTAGCACTTTTACTTTCAGATTACTTCAATGAATATGCAAGTGAATTTAATCCTTTAACATGGGATAATACCGAGTTATGTGTACTTTTAAAATGTTTTATCCTTTGCTGCTTAAGACATTTTATTTACTTAGTTTTGTTGCATAACTAAGTTAATCATATTTTTATTCGGCAGTGTAGAATGGATTCATCAGATGAAGAAATCCCAGAGTTAATCCCTGCGAAACTAGAACCGGTGCCTGTAACGATAATTACTGGATACCTTGGCGCTGGGAAAACAACTTTGCTAAACTATATTCTGACAGAGCAACATGACAAAAAGATAGCTGTGATTTTGAACGAGTTTGGAGAAGGTTAGTTATATATATTTCTTATACATAAATAAACTGAGATTGTTCGTCGTAATTGGTTACTTTCTGATGCTAGTAACAAAGTATATCAGAAGGTGAAGAAAAGAATAAATCTAATTTCCATTGTATCCTTTATTAAGGCATTAGATCATTGAAATTCTCCGTATTGCATGTATTTGATGGTTCACAATGTTAAGTATTAGGAAATTATATAAAATACTACTTGTAACAAACTAATGCTGTCACTTTATGAAAGAGACGAAGACATTGTAGGACATTTGATACGCTTTGTTTGCTTGTTGAAATACTGTTACTCCACGCATTGGTCAAGCCTAGTTTACTTCATTAAAAATGATATATTAAATGTTTAATTATAAATAGGGGTAAGGTTTTCTATTTATGACGTAAAACATGAAGGATATTCACGGATTTATACTCTTAACATGACCCTAACCCTAATCAAAATATGACCCTAAAATCTGAAAATATGACCTATAAGCATGTTTAAAATTTAAATAATACAAAATTTATTGAGCGTTGTGTAACATTTTTTGGGGGGGTTATATATCTATCTATCTATCTATCTATCTATATATATATATATATATATATATATATATATATATATATATATATATGCTATTTTGGAATGCAGAAACATCTGGTCACGTGATAGGCTGAAAGTAAATTGTAATAGAGGGAATTAAAAATAATAGATCTTGTAGGTCGGTAATAGTACAGGAGAGCAAGGAACAATTGATGAAGTTCAATTGAAACAACTTAACAAGATGCAACTTACCTGATTAATACGGCGTTTGGCCATCTTTAGCTTGTGATACATCTTGTATTCGTCCTGGAACCGACACAGATTACTCATAAACCATTTCCAGATGAGCAGCAAGTCATTCTTCGTGTAGTGCAACTCTGAATTGGTCAGCAGAAGAGCTTAACTTGCTGCTTATTGCGCTGGACTCCCTGCTCTAGGACTGACTGTTTTATTATTATTATTATTATTATTATTATTATTATTATTATTATTATTATTATTATTATTATTATTATTATTATTATTATTATTATTATTATTATTATTATTATTATTATTTAAATGTAGATATTCAAGTTGAGAGGTCGAAGGTAGCAGGAAAGCTGTTGAAGTTCATCCTGAGACTATCCGAAACAAATGACACTGTGTGTATTAGCATCTTGAAGGACTTTGTCGTTGTTTGAGATCAACAGCTATACCATAGTATGTGACTGGTCAACTAAATTTTACTTAATCGTTGTCAGTAATTTGTCCATTGAGAGGGATAATTGGACCAAAGAAACAACATAAAATATTGACCCATAGGAACATAAGCTGCATACGTATTTAACAGTAGGAAGGGAGGAAGGCCAGGGCACACACCTCTTCGGGGATCAGTCATACACAAATCCGTATTACATCTCCTCGTATTCTACTCACGTATCATCTAACAGAGCACTTGTAAGACAAAATAGTCGCAGTGCCTAAATGTCCAGTGAAAAATAAAACATGTTGCAGTATGTGGCTGTTTCCATTAGTTTTATAACTATTCATATATGTATACCCACACATTTTACGAAAAGTGTAAAAATTCATTCCGTATGGATCTAGTGATATTTCACAAAAATTCATACCATAAGTTGCGTTTAACTTTAAAATAATGGTACTGCATTTGATATACATTTTTAAATGATTGAATTAAGAGGTTGTCCTCATGTCAGTGAGCAGTGTCTTGTATTTGGAGAAACTTTTCTCTACATCAAGTGGTGTTATTAAAGGATATTTCAGTGAAGCCAAATCGTTTCCAAAAAACTAGTTCATCCTCGTCCAACTGCACTTCATTTCCGAAAAGAAGGTAAGTAATTTTATAAAAGATTAAATATCTACGGTTTCGTTCAATTTGACTTGGTAGTTTTATGTTATCTTCGTCAGAGACTGGTCTATTCTCTGAATATATAATTTTTAAAAATTTATTTTATTTTATTTATTTATTTATTTAATTATTTATTTTTCATTTCATAATCCAACACATAATGCTCTCAATTCATGTGTCACAAAGTGATTTCCCCATAGGAAATCTTGAACTATCGTATTGATGTTATCAATTCTGCTCCACCTAACTTCTTCAGTTGCTAGTATATCTATACTAACTTTTCTATTTCTTCACTTACTTAGGGTGACCAAATTCTGAGATGCCAAAATGCTGACACACTTCCACCTGACTAACTCACTACATAAACTTATTTACAATATATGTCCTTACTTGGCTGATGAGCTGAGAGCGTAATAAGAAATAAAATTACAGTGTGCCTACATTTAACCACTTAAATTTGCCTACATGTTCACAAAACACTAGCATAGCAAGCTTGTCAGAAGAAAATTGAAGTATAGATACGGAAGGAACAGAAAAAGAAACTGATGTGACGTGAGAGCGACTGGAGACATGCCAAGATAATGAAACTTTGCTTTCCTTATTCAGCTCTGTTACCAATATAATAGACTACGTTAGGAAAACAATATATTTGAGCTTAGCTAATGCTTATAAATCACAGCATTTCGAAAAATATATGCAGATGGAAATGTTTACTTTCAAAATGCGGACATGTCCGCATAAATGCTGACGTATGCTAACCCTACACTTATCTGAAACTTATCTGATTACTTATCTAAATACGTAATTTGTAGTTACTTTTTGTTTTCTAGATCCCTCCTACAATTGGACGATTATTTCACTTCCGGAATATTTTACTATATTGGATACATACTACGCATTTTCTGTCTTGCTTCTTGACGATTTTCTTTTACGTAGTAGGGTGTTTTATCCTGCGTGAACGTCTTATAGTTGAAAATATGTTGGAATTATTTATCCAATAGACCACAGTGTCTGGTCAAGCATGTTAGTCATCAGCCTAGTATGGGAGGAGAAGTTTGTCCTATTCTCAAATGGGCGGCTTGCACGGCTCATTGAGTCCGATGTGTACTATTACCTCAGCCGTAATCTGAGGTAGCTTCAGCTCGAATCGGAAAGCCCCTCTGAAATTCTAGTGAATTCAGGAAATGGATTGTGGTCATGCCGGACTCTGCCGGGTGTGGTCATACTATGAGATTCGGTGCCACCAGTGAGACTCTTCTCCGCGTATCAGGCGTATCTTGATTATTCACTCTATCATCTGATTCTACCAATTCGATTGCGCTTGCACGTACGAAAGAAAAGGCGTCCAAGAAAACATGGCAATGGTTGTCTCCTCAATGGGTGGCGATGAGGTCATAAGGGTATGAGATACCCACTATTTTAAGGCCGAGGGTCAATCCAGGGCAGAAGCAGCTGCTCGTCATAGTGTCAAACATATCTCAAAAAATATCTGCCTCCATAACATATAATGAAATCCGTAATGTTTTAAAGCGGAAAGAAGATTTTGCAAATTGCACCACTGGGAAATTCGGATATGGCCTTACCTGTCTTGACCTGACTACCTCCACACATCTTTAACTCATGTTAGAATGCGAATTTTCTGGACGTGTATCACACACCATTTACATACCTAAGTAACATATAATATAGTGTAAGAATAAATGTAGGGTAACCAAGGTATATACTCATAAATTAATTATCAGAAAATAGTGAAAATATAATCTGAATATTAAAAAGTGCTCTAGAAATACTTTCACTAGACGCCTCGCTATGTCAATACCTGGTGGAAAGTAGGTAGTGTTTAGTAAAGGAGAATAAAACTAATGAGACAGATTGATCAGTAGGAGTGCAGACAAACGAAAGAATAATACATGAAGGGTAAAATGTATAGTATAGGGGAAAAGGATTTAAAATTATAATTAATTTAAATGTAATTCCAAACTATATATTCATTTGAACATTTGATTAAAATTATGATTTGTTGATCATGTAAAAATCGAGTGAGAAAGAAAAAGAAGAACCTACTATATATACTTATTGAATGCATATGAATTTTCACTAACATGGAGCATTTAAAGAGAGCTGGAAAGAAATATTTCAAGGCAAATGTCACTTCAGAAAAAAGGTAAAAGCATTTATGCAAATAAGTAAATTGACTAAGAATATAGTTAAAGCAGATACTGTACGGAAATTACATACTCCATATATCGTATAATAACGCTGAATATTAATGAAGAAAGTAACAAAGACTAAATAAATGAGTGGATAGTAATAATTATGAAATATTAAAACAAAAATACATGTGTAAATATAATAATTAAAAAGTGAGAGATGGGACAAAGTGAAAAATATGTTCAAGAAATAATATAAATAATCCTACCTGTAGAAGTGTCGTAGACAAGAAGGGCCTTCATGGACTCTCCTGTGCCAATAGTGCGGACAGACATTCACGCCACTCCAGCGTCAACGACATTATCATGAGGGCACTAATTTCAGCAGGCGTTCCTTCTATATGTGAACCGTTGGGATGCAGTCGTGCAGACGGCAAGAGGCCAGATGGTATGACCCTAATACCGTGGAAGAAAGGAAAAGCACTTCTATGGGATTTTACTTGTTCCGACACCTTCGCCCCTTCAAATCTGCATTCTTCCTCAGCACAAGCTGGCAACGTGGCTGCTCGCCGGGAAACAGAAAAGCGCAGGAAGTATAGCAATTTACTCGACAAATATCATTTTGTCGCTATAGCTGTCGAATCGGGTGGTTCATGGGGTCCCGAAGGCCTTAACTTTATAAAACAAGTTGGTCACCGCATTTATTTATCGTCAGGAGACGCTAGAGCAACCTCTTTTCTACTGCAACGCATCAGTATGGCAGTACAAAGAGGGAACGTTGCATCAGTTTTGGGAACGCTACCCTCTGGTAAGGAACTGGAGGAGATCTTTTATCTGTAATCTCGCCGAAGGTTTGAGGATGCTGTTGCGAGGCTTATCACAATAACGTGTATTAATGGATAATTATATTTTGATATTCTGTAAAATGTAAATTGTGCACTGTTCAAGGAATGTAATCTTTTGTAGTTTTGCCAGCGGACTTAATGCAAAGTGGGTTCTGTGCGTAAAATTGTTCATGTCTGGTTCCTTATTTTTTGCTGTTTTGCTTACTGTTTTGCTGTTTTTCTATCGCTGTTAAAATTTGCATGTGTTCTACTAAAAGACGCACAGAGGAATATTCACTGAAATATATAAATTAATGTTTTAAATGAAAAAAATATATATATATATATATATATATTAAAATCAATCTCTTTCGTTTATGTTGAAGGTAAAGCTATGAAATCAAAGATGATTCTCAAATTAAGAAATTTATATTAAATTTATAGATTTGCCTTAAAAAAAATAATAATGATAATATTAAAATAATGATATTAAATTTACAAAAAGTTTGGCAAAAGATGTAAGTATAATGAAACAGGACATTAAAGATTGGTAAGACCAGGATCACTTCACGGGGACGACGGTCAAGTTATATGTCTTTATATCTCTTTCGAAGGAATATTGAAGAGTCTGGTCCAAGGATTTTGAGGATACTTCTGGGGAAGATACAGTCAAATGTACTGTTGTGATGGATTACTTCTAGAACAGGTAGATAAGGAATTTTAGCTCTGAAGGAGTATTAGTGATTGCTGACGTTAGTCGAAAGAAGGAGTTGGAGGTTTGCCAATATAGAAGCCTGGGCTATGTGTGCATCTAAGGATTAAATTAAGTTGGAAGAATTATAACTATCAAATGACAGAAAATGTGTGTGTTATCATTGTGGTGGGATGTTCGAAAGTTAAATTGGTTGTAAACATCGAGCAGGTTTTCATATTGATTTCTCGCATTTCTTCAGTTGAGCAGGTCTGCCCCTATGGGAGCAGCAACCTCGACAAATATCAGGGGGCCTCAGTGGCAAACCCGCTCCGCTTCACTAAACATTGAAGACCCCGTGAAATAATTCTTTATTTTTAGTTATTTTGTTCTTTTTTTTTTTTTAATTTTAAAATTCCGACAGGAACAAAGTTTATACTTCTAATAACATAGGAATTTAGCAAGTTTGGGATTTTAACTTGGCTATTTTCATAAAAACAGAGCGAATGACCATTGTGAAAAAGAAGTTCACAAAAGTTTGTGTAATCTTCACAAAACATTTTTATGGAAGCCCACAAAACCTATGGGCATCTCTAATTGGAGGTGTGGATAATTTTCGTAATAAAAAAAAAAAAAAAAAATGGAAGTGTGAGTAGTTTTGGTAAGCGGTTTTTGGGCTAGTCGGGTACACCTTTCCAGTTCAGGTCAAATGGTGATAATGGGGTACGCAAGGTTCATTAGTAAAGAGAAGCAATAGAATGAGAACATAGGAATCCCGAAAGGAAAATAAGAAAGGCAAATAGAGAAATTATAGATACCACATTAAAAAGTATACAGGATGAGTTCTTTGGGTAAACATTTCATAACTATAAACTTCCTTCATCAGATAGGAAGAGGGAGAAGTAGGAATGATGAAGAAATTAAATAGCAGAGTAGGAGTTGTGGCAGTGACTAAATTGCGCCGCCTATCTGGATTTTTTTTTCCGGCTGTAACAGACATCGGGATGCTGATTCCTGACACAGAGATAAGCAAAAAATGATCTTATGAACATATAACATATTTGGCATATTGGCAGAGTTAGGGAGGGCCGAAAGCGTTACAGCAGTAAGTTCGAAGCGGTTGATATCGGAAACCGATGAGCTTAGAGATGGCGGTCTAGAAAGTCTTGAGCTGGTACCGATATTCAATATGTAGTTGATCTGTTCACATACTGAGGTGGCGCTTGTGTTCACGACGCTGCAGTACCGGAATGTGGCTATTGTGGTGCGAGTGTTAAATAGGACAAGTGGCATTGGTGCGTTTATTCAAACCGCGAACAAACCGGCATGCTATTCATCTACGGCCGTGCAGATGGCAGTGGCCATGAAGCAGCACGACTCTATTAGGATCGTTACCCTAACAGACGCCAGCCATCATAGAGGATGTTTGCAGCAATTTATCGACGCGCGTGTGAAACAGAGACCGTACTATCTGCTTGTGTAGCTGCTGGTCGACCCTGTATAAATACCTGTTATGAACAAACTTGTTAGGAACTGTGAAGAAGGAGCCAGGTACGAGTACGAGGGAACTTATCCATGAAATGCATGTTAGTCACATGACTGTGTGACATGCGTTACATGAAGATATCCATACCACCTACAAAGGATACAAGAACTGACAGAAAAGGATTTCCAACTATGTGAAGTATTCTGCGAGTGTTTCATTCTACAAATCACCACCATCATGCTGTTTCAGGCATCAGTACTCTTCACTGACAAGGCCACATTTGGAAGGGAGACTATCGCCAACTCGCAGAACACACACGTAGACAGATGCATATCCGCGTGGCACGGTTGTGTCACTCATCATCAACACCAATTTGGACTCAATGTATAGTGTGGTATTGCTCATTTATTTATTTATTTAACAATCTAACTCCAACAGAGACGATCATCCCCAATTATAGGAGCTTTTGCTACAGTTGATTTACAGTTTTAACTTATACTTAAACAAAAAGAAAAATACACATAAAGAATTTTACAAAAAATATGAAAAAATAATATTCATAAATATATATAAATACATACACACATTTATATATTGTTTGATAAATAGTTTATATATAAATACTACACCTTCACACACACACATATGTTTCACACTATTTACATATTTAAATTTCATATAGATTCATAAATTTGCAGCTATGTATTGAAATTAATTTATATTTTAAATGCATTTTGCATAATAATATTGTTTGTTAACATTGAAACTGAAGTCCAAATCATGATTGCTTACCATGTCATTGTAGTTGCTTAATATTTTAAACAGTGGTGAATTTTTTTAAAGGTTTGTTATAGGTATTTTATTTACGAAAAAGTTCCGTGTTGTTAATTTACATTGACCTGCATTAAAGTGAATCTTTTTTAAGATGTCCCTACTTTCAATGTTTCAATTCATAAATTTATAAAGAAACATTTGTTCAAGTATTTTGCGCCTTTCATGTAACGGGATAAACTGAAATTTCTCTAATATTTCATTATAAGAAATTCCCATTCTATACGATGACAAATTATATTTCTTATGAAAAAGGAAACATAATTTTTTTTTCTGAATATTTTTTATTTGTCTCTGATAAGAAGTGAAATTCGGTGACCATATTATTGACTCATACTCCAGTTTAGTTCTAACAAGATTATAATACAATAGTTTAATAGCCTCCAAATTTGTAAAGTTTCTTGTGTTTCTAAGAACGAAACCTAGTTTTTTATAAACTTCTGCCATAATAATTTTAATATGATCATTAAACGACATCTTACTATCAAAACAGTACCAAGGTCTTTAACTTGATGTTTCTTTTCAAGTTCAACATTATTCAAATAATACTTGTAGTTTGTACGTTTTTATAAGTTCCAAACCTTACATAATGACATTTGTTTACATTTAATTCTAAATAATTATCTTTACTCCATTCAAATATGGCATTTATATCTTCTTGTAAATTTTTCATATCACTTTCTTTTAAAGCTATTTTATATAATTTTATATCATCAGCATACATTGTACATGTATGATATTTTATTTTTGCTGGGAGATCATTTACATATATAATAAATAATAGTGGTCCTAAATTTGACCCTTGCGGTACACCTGAATTTATATTATAATAGAATGATGAAGCTTGCCTATATGCAACATATTGTTTCCTTTCTGAGAGATACGAGGCAATTAACCGTAGGAAAGACCGATTAAGTCCAAAGCTAGATAATTTGCTTAATAAAACATCATGATTTATTTTATCAAATGCTTTGGTGAAATCAAAATATATGCTACCTATACATTTCTGGAGATCTAAAGCCTCATATATATCTTGAGTAAAATTTATAAGGTTGGTAATTGTCGACCTACCTGGTGTAAAACCATGCTGATTTACACTTATATAACTTCGCACATGATTAAATATTCTTGCATATATTATATGTTCCAATATTTTAGCTGTGGCACAAATAATGGAAATAGGTCTATAATTTTCAGTCACCGTATCATTTCCTTTTTTAAATATGGGTGTAATTCTTGATGTTTTCCATATATTCGGAAATGACTCTTTCTTAGTAATCAAATTGTATATGTAACACAAGGGATATCTAAAAATATCTGCACATGCTTCAAGTATATAAGGAGAAGTACCATCAATATCGCAGGATTTCCTTGGTTTCAGTTTCTTTATTGCTACTTGGTATTCATCTACAGTAATTAATTCTAAAGTGAGTACCTTATTTGCTTGCATATTATTATTATTGTCATCACAGTTATAGCTAGATTTATCATTTGAAAACACAGACTTAAAATAATTGGCAAATTCATTAGCTATTATCTTATTATCTGCTAATTCCTTTACTGATCGGCCATACATGCTACCCCGAAAACTGGATGGAGCACAATATTTGATCTTCCTGTATGATACACTGCTCGAATTACAGGAAAATATTCCGCTAGCGATTAGTGGCAATATGTAGTACACTTCTGGTCATATAAACCTCCTGCGGAAAAAAAAAACTAAGTTCAAAAAAAAAAAAAAAAATATCGTAGATTCTTACGTTTTTCCGACTGCCGGCAAGGAAATATGTAATTGCCATATACGAAAAGGTCGTACTGCCCTGATCCATTCTCTGATTCAAATGCGAGAACACATTTATTTTGTAAAAAATATTGCAAATGGAATAGTTTCTAAAGTAATGTAACAGATTTATTATTCGAAATGTTTGAATTATAGACACCAAAGAATATTATTGCAAATTAAAGAAAATAATCATCAAAGAATTAAGCAAGGAGGAGAAAGTAATCGCTAATATGAATTGTATTCGCCGTATAATCAAGTGGTTAGCGTACCGAGTTACCCTTCGGCAGATGCCGGTTGGAATCTTATTCCCTTCACTACTTTTTTTTTTTCCCACCATTTGACTGAGACATTGTTTGAAAACAGTTGAAAACTTCATACACGTGCGAGATATTGTCAACTATTAACATCAAGCAAAAACCTAGAGAGAGACAACATATGAAGAAATAAATAACAAAATATGAAAATCCAAAGTCCAAAATATGAAAATATATGAAACTATATAGAAATATAAGGATATACTTTCTAGAAGATAAACAAGTAGATTTACACAATTATTTCAATAAAAGCTGAAATTAATAAATTTAAACGAAATTTTAGTTTAAGCTAAAGAAAACGGATGATTGATGAAAATGAATGATTGTTAGTAATTCGTGCATTAAAAATGTGGGAGGAAATGTGAAAATCCCGAGAAAACCCACGGACACGATGTTGCTCACCACAAACTCACGTGGCCGGAGATCAAATCAGAAACCCCTCGCACCAGATGGGGGAGTGTTCTTTCACTGAGTCATTGTGCCCTCTTTACGATTAACGATTATCGTTGTATATACAGTGTGAATCTGGAAATCCGTCCAATGCCTACAAATCAGAAACGACTGAAGATAAAAGGATGAAACAAAAACAAAGATGTGAAAATGCCAGGGAGTTAATCGAAAGGAGCGTTTTGTTTGCCTCTCAGGACACTTTAACAGGGAATCCTCGGGGTTACTCAAAACTTTCATTATATTAATATTCACCATGTAATAGTCACTTATTGACCTACACAATGACTCCCATTGAGCGAAATAGGGAAATATTAGTGTGCAAATGGAATTGATGTTATTTGTTACCTTATTATGGAGAAAATGCTAACCGTTGGATTTGCTTTTCAGAATATAGTTACCACTTGGTTCGAACCGGATTTTTATCGTATCACTTTCCATAAGGAGAGAGGAGGAGAATTTATATTTTTACCAAAATAGAGTTCCTCACGACCCCATCATATTACAGGGTTGAAACTCGGTATATGAACTCCTAATTGAGTGAGTATGCCTAACCTTCGCGAAACTTGCTCTTCTGACGGGGAAATGCGAAAAAGAGAGTAATTTCTATAACATGTTTCTCAATATATACAAATGACATCAACGTAGACAACATCTCAATATTACGGGGAGATATTGAACTGTTCAAAATCAAGTTTAGAACATAGTTAGCGCTTTGTGTGAATTTATAGTTTCATTTTCTATTCAAGTAAGCTTCTTAAGGGAAGGAAAGGGAGTCAAATATATTTTCAAATATCTTCGATAAACCTATTTCTTCTTCTTCTATGAACAGGCATTTCAGTTAGTCTATCTGTGTTGTTCTCTGTATAAGAGTATATATTGTAGGCAAAGAGAGTTGTATTGTTTTTAAGGCAATTTATGTGCTGTCAATTATTATGTTACATATACGTGATGTGTGTTCGAATTTTCTTATATTGCTTGTCAATTAAACGCTATATGTATTTGGAAGTCCATACTTGTGTTCGGTGCAAAATTTTTGGTTATGCGGATGTAGAATGAAGGGAATTGAAATGTAAATCTTGATGCACAACGTCGTAATTTAAAATAAAAAATTAAATGTTTTTGTTGCATTAGGAAAATATTCTTTGACAAAACATTTTTTCAGGTGACTGACAATGTGGCAGTGAGAAGGATATGTTTATAGCTTTTTTGTTCTTGTAGTAGACAAGTGTTTTTTTTTTTTCTCACAATTTTGTGTTTATTGTTTTCATTATTTTCTACATCCTACTTTCCATCTATATCCTTTACATTTTGTATAGTTCGCCAGATTGCTTTCCTTGCTGTTATGAATTTTAAAGTCGTTTTTAATGGCAGCATTACTAGGTGGCTAATTTTCTTATTTGTTGGAATGTTCTCACTACAAATATTTCACATTCAAAATTTCAAATAAGTTAATGATTTTACAATAAATATTACTTGTTGTTGAGCTCACAAAAGTAAAACTCTCCCGCAAAGAATCGAACCTACAGTTCTGAAAGCAAGAACGCTAACTACTTATCCACTGCCAGTAAATCAATATAATATTTTTCAGAAGTACGCGGGATTCACAAGTCTCAATTGAAATCAAGTTAGAGAAAAAATGGATGTAATTAGGCAGCTCTGAAAAGAGCTTTTTAGGTTTGGATAGGAAATTATTCAAGACTTTATTCAAGATTAATATCTTGTATAGTTCTCATCAGCTTATATGATGGCTCTTAATCACCTTATTAAAGAGTCAACTGAACTGGCAACATATTGATATCCCTGTACAACTTTTTCCCACGTATCGATACTAGCTCGCATAAATCGTCAGTTCTCCTTGATGGATTATCAGGTCAATTAATTTGTAGTGTTCTCGTAACTTTTGCCCTTAGATTTTGCATCGGATTCAGGTCAGATGCTCTAGGAACCCAGTCAACTAATTCAACATTATGTTCCTATTGAAACCAGACTTGAACCAAATAGGAATTGTGAACTGAGGTATGATCTTGTCTTGTTGAACTTGTACAATGCCGTCTTGAAATGCATTTCTTACAACTGGGAGCAACCCATAATGCAAAATATCCAGATACTTCTGGCTATTCAATCTACCCTCTATGCGGTGTTACTCACCATCTGCATCTTTACCACCCCAAGTAGTGAACAGCGACATGCCCCATTCGATGTGTGCGAAGCATGTACTGCGGGTTATATCATTTCACTATAGGTCTATAAACGAGTCTTGGACTATCACTCAATGACGCAAGTATCTTTTCGTCTGTAAATATCACGCTATCCCAGTTACTATTAATATTTGACTCAGCAAATATTAGTCGGTCGCCTTTATGTATGTCTGTAAACTGCTCCTTAAGTACAGCTTGATAGGCCTGAAGACCGGCATCTGAGGAACGTTGAGCAGTACAAAAAGAACAAGGTAAACGAGATGCCAACGCAAACTATCGGGAAGTGATGAAAGGGTTTTGACGGCTGACATTAATCAAGGCCTGATCTTGGTCCCTGGTTGAGACTTTTAAGAGCCGGTACTGGCTTTTCGAGCTACGTTACCTGTTTCTCTATACTTACTCTACGAAGTGTGTGATGTAGCACGGGGAATAACAAGTTATTCATTAGCTTTAGTAACACTTTTAGTAACACTCATATTTAGCGTATTCAACCAGAGCAGTGAATTGTTTGCGAATCGTTTAACAACAATATTCAATGAGTTATGGGTGTCTGATTAGTAAACTTGTAAAGAACAGATATTTGCAATTATTATGTTATAACCTATTTTCTGAAATCATAACTGTTATAATTGTTATTTATCAGTTATACAGTATTGATTGGTATCTTCTCAGTAGGTTCCTTCTGCGCTGGAAGGGGAAGTCAAACTCCAACCCGATCGATCAATATGTTCACGATGGAAACCGTTCTTGTGATGATGATGATGATGATGATGATGATGATGATGATGATGATGATGATGATGATGATGATGATTATTATTATTATTATTATTATTATTATTATTATTATTATTATTATTATTATTATTATTATTATTATTATTATTATTATTATTTAAGAAGCTTTACGAACATAAAAAGAAAGTGTATTTCGTTAGAAATACGGTCAAGCTCTAAATATTACAGATATACGAAGCGGAGGCAGAAGAAGATAAAATAGAAATTAAAATGCCTGGCCTCGGGACCTCTTGTTATTGAGACGAGGTTTTAGCAGCTTACTTACATCAAATTCTACAAATGGTAATTCAAAATAACGACCTGTCTACTGTTGTGACTCGATGTATGTATTCGACTTCGCTTATTTTGTTGGATTGTTGGAGTTTAGTATGTATTTTCAGCACCGAAGCTGCTACGGTTTTAGGTAGAACCCGAATCACCGTAATGGGTTCAAATTTCAAAGCCAGGAATGTCATGCCAGGAATTAAACGCAGAACCTCATGCTACAACGACGCGCACCCAAGCTACTATACCAGTGGGAAGGCGTGACTGAGATTATATTATTATTTAATAACGTCTCACAATTACGTGCGGAGAACAAGTGAGCTTAAACTATAGTAAATCTCATAAGCTTAAAAGTGTATTCTTATCCATTAATATTTTTCTAGTACAACATGATTTTATTAGATTACAGTTCCCACTCAAGTTTAATGATACATTTTCAGCAAAAGAATATTAAAACAGAAGTAACTTCATTGTACTAATAGAATTGTAAAATTTAAAATTAGAATGTGAAGTCGTTCTTTTAAAAAGACTTCTTTCCATAGTTATGCAAACACTGTGGTTTAGCACGTTTTTTCGTTTATTAGCAACAAAATCGACTACTTTTCATGCCTTTGTGATTTTGGTTGTCTCAACATTTAAACCGAAAGAGATTGCTAACGAATTTGCTAGTCTCTGAAGTAGACGATTCTTTTGACATGAAGCATGTGATTTTGGTGTAAATACGTCATTATGTAATGTTTTGTTTTCTGACGTCTGTAGATATTTATGAGTATATCTTTTTTTTTCTTTCTTATTTCATAATATCACTCCAGAAAAAATATATTATAGTCCTTAGAGCTGATTCGAACTTTCAAATTACAGTTTATCACTTGGTACATTTCCACGCATTTCGTACTGGACTTTTTTTTCGGTGAATAATATCGTTCTGGTGATAGTTCAAGTAGATAGACTACGAGTAAAGCTTAGAGTTCGTCAAAATCGGGTTCTATTTTTCCTTACTTAGTTTGTGTGTATATGCAAATCCATGCTTAATTGCAACTATTCAGATTCTTCAGACAATGTATATAATTGCATTAGGAGAAAAAAAGAATGCTTAAGAATTCATGAAAGATTGTTAAAATGTTGTCCCAATGATTGGTGAGCACAGGGTTGGAAATTATTAACAACAAAAAATCATACAGGAAAATGCATTGGATTAAGAAGATTACGAAATATGAAAATAGTTTTGAAACAGTTAAGTTTCAGGAAGTCGCATGGGACTTACATTAAACTTTTTGTATGAGCCGCAAATAAAAACGAAATTACAAAAGATACAAATAAATTTACAGGACTGTTTTCAGAAAACGTGTCTTCAGGGTCCCGTCCGTTTTTCCATTGGAAAAAAATCACCAAGATCGACTTACGGCCTTTTAAAAAGCAGCAATATATGGTAGACATGTACATCACATGGGATATATGCAACCCTTACAAAAATTTTGCTATAGGTCCCGCGGTTGTTCTCTTGTTAAATAGGAATAATAATAATAAAAAAAATAAAAACTTCCCAGGGACATACGCAGGTGTAAACTCCCCGAAATCCTGACTTTTATGGTATGCAAATTTTGCCTATTTATAAGGGCGATTTTACAAAGTTTAATACAATTTATCCACATATAGAATTTGGTCCTCCCCAGAGAAGCTTTCTATTCTATAGAAATAAATCCTAGCATACGTCGCTGGACAGAACGAATCACAAGTTCCCAGGCAAGAGCAGAATCTTTTCATATATTCTTGCTTTTATCCTGCTAATTTCGATACATTTTTCATAAATTGGTCCTTAGTTTGACTTCAGTATGCTTTCGGGAAAGTCCAATTGACACTGAAACAAGAAACAAATTGCGTGAAACAGATGGTTAATCATTGTAGTCTATTTGTAGTTATGATGTTACCTCTACTTCTATGTCGGTATTTTTAAATAATTCTAGATTAAAAATATAAATCGTATATCGAATTGGGACTTAATATTACTATATTTTCCTGTATGGTAGATATTTTTGACCTATACGTACAGGAGACAAAATTACATTCCGCGCTCAGTAATATTCTCGTTCAATTTCCACTTCTGTCTGCTACAGAAATACATGAAAAATGTGCCAGACATAAAGGAAATCCGTAAGGATTTAGGTTTATCTTCTGGACTTAGTTTTTTTACGGGCCGTCTAGGTTTCTATGACCAGGGCTGTACATGCATCATGTGTCTTCCGTGCGCTTGAGTGTGAATGTCTGCCGGTGGTTGAACAACAACTTTCCAAGACGTTGGATCGGGTGTAGCTTCCAGTGCATTGGCCTGCCCGGTCCCGGACCTGAATCCACTAGATTTTTATCTCTGATGACACATGAAAACTGTAGTGTTTACTAGCTGTGGCAACAATGCGAACGACTTCGAACAGTGTACCCATAACGCCTGTGCAACTATTCGGCATGACCCAGGTATTTTTGAACGGGTTCACCAATCCATGATCTGGTGTTGTCATGCACGTTTTGCTTTCTATGGCGGACGTTTTGAACATATTCTGTGATATGCTTGTCGAACATACATTTTTGTCTCTCTGCACGTCGATATCTACCGCTTCGAACTTACTGTTCCTACGCTTTTGGCCCTCGCTAACTCTGCCAATATGTTACATGTTTATAGGATCTTTGTTGCTTATCTCGGTGCTAGAAATCGTCTCTCTACGTTTGTTACACTAATTTACGCATTATATATATATATATATATATATATATATATATATATATATATATATATATATATATATATATATATATATATATATATCCGGGGTGTAAAGAAAGGTTGTTTACAACGCTTGGAAGGTGATTCTACAGATGAAAACAAGTAAAAATGTCTATGAAACACAATGTCCATCTCGGCCTCCTAACCGAGTTACAAACATCCAAAAGGGTGGGAAAATGAACTTTGAAGGCTAATTCTGGCAAAACGACAAGAGATAGAAGGGCGGTGTTAGGCAGCCCACATAGACTCTCAACATGGACTATCCAAAGATACTAAGGCGAGCGCAAGGGATTCCCCAAAGGATACGAAGCATACCGCGAACATTATGAGGGCAAAGTGAAGGGAAAGGATGTATGTGAAGTGCTCGCCTTGTACACATCTAATCTTAGTATCTTTGGATAGTCCATGTTGAGAGTGTATGTAGGCCGCTTAACACCGCTCTTCTATCTCTTGTTGTTTTGCCAGAATTAGCCTTCAAAGTTCATTTTCCCACCTTTTTGGACGTTTGTAACTCAGTTAAGAGGCCGAGATGGACATTATGTTTCATAGACATTTTTACTTGTTTTCGTCTGTAGAATCACCTCCCAAGCATTGTAAACAACCTTTCTTTACACCATATATATATATATATATATATACTTATTTTTTTTTGTTTCTGTCCTACTTCTTTTTATCTAATGAAGAGAGGTCATGGTGCATCGTTTTCAGTGTGTGTGTGATTGTTTTCTCTATTTTTTGTGTTTGAGGTGATAAAACTAAGGATGCGTCTACAGTACCTGGCTCTTGTTAGTAGTATGTTAGGTGATCGTATGTATTTTTTTTTTAAGTAAATATCCTTCTCTTGTTAATATCTTCAGTTGACTTCATACTTTTTATGTGAAGCTTTTAATAAAGTGAGAAAGAAATATTTCTGCTATGCGTGAGCATTTTCTCGTAAATTTGTTATTTCCTTTTTATTTGACGATGTTAGTCTATTCATCTTTAAGTAGTGTCTTCTTTAACAACTATAGATCATGCTTTCTTTTACAAAAGAAAAAATATCTTAAGGACATATGCCTCAGGTAACAAATAATATAAACATGGAATGGAAATAACAACCTTTGATATTTAATTCGTTTTGTTTAAAAACTCTAACTGCCTTCTGAGATATGTAATTTTGATAGGCACAGGCAACTAGCAAACTTATCTAGTTATCAGCTAGGTGTCTAGTCCCATTATCTCTAAATTACATTAAAATTTCAATTTTAAAAAGGAAATATGTAGCTTTTATGAATGCTTATTAAAGCGAAATACAATTTAAAGTGAAATTACAACTTCATTTAATATCATTGTTTTGTGTAATCTTGCAGGCAGTGCATTGGAAAAGAGCATCTCCATAGGGCAAGAAGGAGATCTTTACGAAGAATGGCTCGAATTAAGAAATGGGTGTTTATGTTGCTCTGTCAAGTAAGTAAACTTCATAAAACATGTTCTACATTTACAAATGATTTAATAATGATATAGGAGTATGTTTTACGGAGTTCAGTATCTAAGTTATAGTTTTCTAGTAGTGTTTACAAAACTAAATAGATAAACGAAATCTCGGCTTGTATTGTACAGAAGCTGTAATGCGTATTCTTCACGCGGCAAAGTAGGTTTATAGGAAATATTTAAAAGTTAAATTTTCAAACTCCACCCCCTGCCCTTGAATACAAATGATAAAAACCCAGCTTAGCCAGGTATCATTTTCAGAATCCATTTCAAACGGTGGAGTCGTTATTCTTTTTCAAATTTAAACCCCATAACCCCGTAGGTAAGATAGATGAGAGGTTAGAAGAAGATCAATTTGGATTCCGGAAAGGGAAAGGCACCAGAGATGCTATTGGATTGATGAGAATTATATCAGAAAGAATTCTTGATATGAAGGAAGAGTTGTGTTTGTGCTTCATCGACTGGCGAAAAGCTTTCTGAAAATACTTAAAGAGATCGAAGTCAACTGGAGAGATCGATGACTCATTCAAAACCTGTACATAGGACAACGAGTGAAGTTGCGCTTGAATGAAGGAGAAACCAATAGTGTGGAGATTGGAAGAGGAGTCAGACAAGGATGTAGTTTGTCGCCCCAATTATTCAACATTTACAGTGAATGTTTAATGAAGGAAGCATTAATGGGAATCGGAGATTTCAAGATTGGAGGGCAGATCATTAACATAAGGTATGCAGATGATAGGGTTATAATAGGTAAAACCGAAGGAGGACTACATGAGATGATTGACAAAATAGTTGACACTGGAAAATTGTATGGAATGGAAATTAACATCGAAAAGTCGAAAGTCATGCGAATATCCCATGGAAACATGTCCTTACGAATGAGAGTAGAACAAAGAGAACTTGAAGAGGTCGATAATTTCAAGTATCTGGGAAATATTTTGACGAGAGTCGCTTACTGCACCAAAGAGATCAGATCAAGAATTGCAATAGCTAAAGAAGCATTCAACAAGAAACGACCACTCTTAACTAGTAGGCTCAATATTGGACTTGGACATTACGGAAGTTACAGAAGAAAAATTTAGAGAGCTTCGAAATGTGATGTTGGAGGAAGATGGAGAGAAGATAAAGTGGACAGAGAGAGCAACAAACAAAGATGTTTTAAAACGGATAGAAGAGAAGAGGACACTTCTAGGCACCATCCTTCGTAGAAAGGCCAATTGGATTGGATACATCTTGCGAAGAAATTGTCTTCTTCACACCGCCATAGAAAGAAAGATGGAAGGGAAGCGAGGAATAGAAGAAGAAGAACACAGCTGATCGATAATTTGAAAGATAGGAGAAAATATTGGGAGTTAAAAGAGGAAGCTGAAGATCGAGAAAAGTGGAAGAAACATGTCTAGGCCCAAATCTAAAAACTGAAAAAAAATAAATAAATAAATAAATAAATAAATAAAACAAAAAAAAAAAATCCTCATTAGTCCCAGAATCTGCCGAAAGGCAAAATACTTAATAATAATAATAACCTCGTAGAATACGTATTTCAGTCAAAGTGTAATGGCAAAATCCCGGTCAACCCAATTGCTCTGTTCAAAAGTTCATTTTAAGGGTTCATACAGTTTCTCAGTGTGTTCATTTTATAAATACAAAATAGAAAAATAAAATATTATAGAAATTGCTCTCTTCCCACCCTTTAGAATCATAAATTTTAGAAAAGTTAAAACACATGTTAACTTAGTTCAATTAAGTATTATATCTCGATTTTCCGCTACTTAATTTAAGGGGCTTGTGAGATGCGTTATTTTGTCATACATTTTAGCCTCCTGTTCCCTTTAGAAAAATCACATGAGAGAAATTGGCTCGAGCCAAGTGCTAAGAATGTTCAACAATTTATTTCAAATGGTTTAGCGGTTTTCCCGCGATGGTGACACATATATCATTGATTTGAATGTCGTATAGAAATTGCGTCTTTACTCTCTCCCTTAGAAGAGGAATTTTCGAAAACGTTCACGTGTCAGTTTATTTCTGAAGAGTTTATATACCAATTTTCATCTGCTAACTTGAGGAGCCCTTGATAGGATGCAGATTTTCGTGAAACTGACATGATGGAAGGCCGGCCAGAACGAAGTGTTATGGTCAAAAATTAATTACAAAGGGACGGTATGGATTTATATAGTGGCAATAAGTTTCAAACCCCCCTTAGTATAGGTACGAAAGTGACATGATAGAAATTATGTTCGAACCATGTGCTAATTGTAAGATAAGATTAAATTATGGTTGCTACTACTAATTAATAACACTAGTCTTCAAATGGACTTCACCAACTTAAGCCGCTTTAAAGAACAGTTCTTTGTTCGGTAGGCTACAACTGCTAGCTAAAAATAGACTCACTAAAGGGCAAATTAGTGCAAACCTTCAACATTACTACATGTACTGTACACTCAGTATCACAGTAATTTTGTGGGCCGCTGTGGCTCACTGGTAGAAAGTTCGCCTCTGGTGCATGGGGTCCCTGGTTCGATCCCAGCTCGCGCCAAGTCGACTTTGTGGTGGTAAAACACAGTGTGTGTGCGGTTTACCTCGGGGTTCTCTAGTTTCCTCACTTCCGTCATTGCACCATTTTATTTATTCTGATCATCACCATCTCCTTTAGCCAACACGACGTAGCTGTGGGACGTACAATTGAAATATTTCATTTCATGTTTTCACAGCAGCTCCTTGCTGTTTGTCCAAATATCATTTAACACTCCCTAAATGTCATGGAGTCCTTATTCTCTTCCTCACGTACACATATATTTTGCCACTACCAGACACATACACAAACTTCGACATCTTGAACTAACAACTCTATATAACGTGTTTCATCTGTTTCAAATAATGTTGAACGATTATTATTAATTAATATATCTCCACATTACAAAATATTCCAAAATTCATCTTAATCGGTTCAGACGTTTTCCCGTGATGATGGGACTGAAAACGTCGGTGCTACTTTTATAAGTGTATTGAGAGACAAATATAGAAATTGCTTCCTTTCCCTCCTCAGAAGCAGAATTTTCTGAAACACTGGGACATGAGGCCACTTACTTTTAATGAGTTTATATACTAAGTCAGTGTTCAAAGTGGGAAAAAAAGCAGAGGGAGCATGTTTTATTACGATTTTGACTCGACATACCGGTGTTGAAATACAGTGTGGGTATGTTGCCAAAAAAGTTGCATTTCTATTTACATAGAGACTGAAAACCATTGGAGAGCTTCTCTTTAGTTACGGGGGAAAGGCTTGGAGAGACTTTGATTCTCCACCAACAACTTTTTAGAAATTTTTTTAAAAAATTATCCCCTTATGTTGTATTATAGAGAATTTACGCGAAAATGCCCAAAAACCGAGTTTTTATATTAACGCCTTTCTGCGGGATAATTCCCGGATCCCCGCCCAACTGAGGTGTACTCCAAACCCCTGAAAGATCCGTCTCCCACATCAGACAACCCCAAAATCCGCCCATGCTCAAAACATGACACTTATATGCATTAAGACAAGAAGACATATGTACGTATAAAAAAGAAACAATTCAATATGACACATCAAAATATAAACTAGATGAACTTCTTTGAAGACACCTCATTTAAAAACAAAAGGTAGGAAAAGATAAAAATGTCAGTGTTGTTAACATAGAAATTATTTCTACATAAGAAATAAAATATTTTCATATGCACAGCTATTCGTCAATTATTATGTATAAAAATGGATTTATTAAAGGAATTTAGCATCTATTCTCCACTGACGGTATGTCTTTACCACTGAAAAACCAGAGGCGGTATGGCATACCACCGCATACCGTCTCATTTGGACCACTGTACTAAGTTTTATGTTCCTAACATGAGGGACTCGTGATATAGTCTGTTTCTGGCATAAGTTTTAAACACTACCTCTTCTCCCTGTTCATAATGATTGCATGATAAATTCCAAACAGCCTACCGTCTCTTTAATGACCTAGAATTTGGCTAGACAATGGTATGAACTTTTATACAGAACGAAGAAACAAAAAAATTCATTTTTACGTAAAGGTAAGATAAATCATATATATATATTAAAATGAATGTTACGATGTTTGTCCACGAACCCCTCCTAGACCGCTGCACCGATTTTGATGATTTTTGACATATAATTCGACCATTGTCCATCTTAGGTTTTAGACATATTATTTTACTAAAATTCGTATCCTAAGTGGAAGGGAACAGGAGGGTTAAAATTTATGTAAAAAATTCAGTATCTCGCGATTCTGTCAATTTAGCAAGATAAAACTTAGTATAAAAATTCTTTATATAAAACAAGCACTCATTTTCCAGGGTTTTTGAAATTTCCTGTTTTAAGGCGAATGGGTGATACAGGGTATCTATCTATTAGATACCAAAAGTAATCAAAAACGGTGCAGCGGTCTTGGAGGAGTTCATGGACAAACATCATTTTACTCATAATTATATACAGAATGGTCCGAAAGTGTGGAAACACGCAAATAAAAGGCAGGATTTTAAAAGAAATTCCAAGGTAACCCTTGTAGGTTAGTACTACAGATGAAGAAAAATCTTTTAGGACCTGTAATGTCGATGGCCGCCATGAAATCCACCATTTTGAATTCACTTTCATTTTGTGAAATGAAAACCATATGTTGTGATACCTTCTCATCAGAAATTTTCTCAAGAATTGAATGCTGTGTGAATTGAATGAAAGAAACCCAAACGGCGAAAAAGAAACTAAGTGTGAAAAAATATACCATAGATCCTTACATCCCTAAGATCTGTCTTACAGAGAAATCTATTTTCCCTCCATTCTGCTACAGAGTAACATGACCTTTTAGAGCACAGATATTGACTGTCTGAACGTTGCCTTCAAGTAAATATGTAATTGCCGTACACGAGAAAGTCATAAAATGTGACGAAAGAAAGACAAATGAAATTAAATCTGGCTTACTGGGTGATATAGAATTCACGTTGTCATACTACTACTAAACAATGTTTAGAAAATAGCTATATTTTGAATTAAACTAAATAACTCCTGGCAAAGGTGATGCCAATTTTGAAAGTGTCTACAAAATAAACTTAATCATTAAAGTAATTAAACAAATCCTACGACAAATGTCCATAGTACTAGTGGCCATCTATACTTAGTTTTCATCACCACGAGAATGACTCATAGCTTGAATTGCCATTTCTCGTAGAAGTTAATGATTCATTATTAATAATAATAAATATATGTATATGTCGTATTGATCATATCTTAGCACGAGAAGAAAACTTTCTACTTCATTTAATCCATTTAATTTAGGTTAGTTATTAACTTAAATATTTTTATTGCAAATAACAAACTGTTTCATTCTATGAACTTTTTATTAATTCCAAGTACTATATTCAATTAACAAGAACAGCAAGTATAAAAATGATACATGTAGGGAATTTAATGTTTTTGATAAACAATTCATATCTCTGTATTAAGAAACAACAAAGAAAGAAATAACAGAAAGAGAAAAATTCTGATAAATGTTAATTTTATATATGTATATATATAATTTTTGGTACAATTGGGTGCTCTGTATAATAAACCGATCTGACGGAAAAAGACCCGATGGTATGACATTAGTACCTTGAAAGAAAGGAAAGGCATTGATTTGGGACTTCACATGTTCAGACACCTATGCCCCCTCCAACCTACAATATGCCTCAGTACAAGCTGGACTCGTAGCTGCTCGAAGAGCGAAAGAAAAAAGGAATAAATATAGCAATCTACTCGATAACTATTGCTTTGTCGCAATAGCAATTGAGTCTAGCGGTTCTTGGGAAGAAGGAGGCCTCAAATTTATAAAAGAAATCGGCCACCGTCTATCAATTAAATCAGGAGATAATCGAGCAAAAAGTTTCCTGATTCAACGCATAAGCATAGCCATTCAAAGTGGGAACGTGTCGGCTATAATGGGAACGTTACCCACTAGTAAAGAGCTAGAAGAAGTCTTTCTTCTGTAATTGCGGAGAAGGGAGGTTAGGAGAAAAAACAAACATCATTGGTGCATCAATTTATGTAGCAACCGAGCAAGGAGTATGAAGAGACAGCTCACAGTCCATAAGTTTATATATATATAAAAAAAACAGCATGAATGCTGTACCGTACGTCAAGACAGTGACATAACATGACAGGTTGGAGCCTTTGAAAGCAGAAGATTTAGTAGTACCTGCCGAACATCATGGGAACAAAGTACCGAAGAATAGACATTTACTGTTTCATCTGTATAATAAATATATTTTAATAAATTAGTATTAGAATACAATTCGCTGTTTGTTTAAAATTTATTAATAACCAGAAATCATATATCAATTTAGATTTTTTTTTAAATTTTGTATAGTTTGAATAGTGGGCACTATGTCCAATTCTCGCGCTTCTACAGTTTTATTAAATTCTTACACTCAATTAATTCTCTTAATCATTCCTTTATTTTAGCATTTCGTTATTTTTCACTTTCAAAAGGATGATTGCAACTTTGTCATTAGTAGTAGTACACTTTAAGCCGAACTTTACTGTCAAATCTTCTGGACCACAATTTGACTATCTTCTTTTCTCCAGATTATTCTAGTATAAAAGCGTTGATAAAATAAATTGCTCAACACCCTTTTAAATACGCCACTGCAAATCATTTATAGAAGGTGATTTAATCAAATAGAGTTTTATAGATTTGAACTATAAAATATTTATATCTAAAGTTAAACTTAATTCACATATATATTTAACTCTTCTGTCCTCTGTTTAATTTTTTCTTCTCTTTTTCTCTTATACTCATGTTCTAATTCTTTTAATTTCGTTATTAAATCTTCTTTCTTTAAACCTAACTTGTAATGTTCCCAAGCCAGAGTATGTATACCCTCTTCTAATACGTATCTTTTATTACCGTGGAATCGTAATGCTAATTTGTTTTCTTCTACTAAATATACATTATGCTTTTCACTTCAAATTGTATTCTGTATGTTGTATAATTCCTTATCTTCTAAAACACAATTTTTATAATCCTTGAAAGATATTTCTGATTTAACATTTTATTTTATTCCTTTTTATTTTCTTATTTAATCTTTCTTTTTTATCTTTTCTTGTTTTTAGCCTGTTTCAATCCATATTCATTACTTTCTTTGTAATCGGATGTATAAAAATACTCATACATACTTTTCATATCCTCATATACATGATCTATTCCAATATTGCCTATAACATAATCAGTATCACTCATTAATAATTTCACTTTATCTCCATACTTTTTCTCTAACACATTGTAATAGAAATCATACAAACAGATCTTAGATATATACAGAACAGACATAGTTATAATCAATGGGTGAAGTTACGTTTAAGATATTGTATGCGTTTGGTAATTCACTGGAACAAGTATGATCTCATTATATCTAACAAAAATTTTCGATGCAGTTAACCACATCCAGTTTTTGGGTATTACACACCAGAGATATTCACCCTCGCGAGGGTGGCCCTCTCGAGGGCATCCTCACCCTCAAATTCCCTCGCCCACAATGACACGAGGGCGAGGGTGCGCGAGGGCGAGGGTGTGCGAGGGCGAGAAGAAATTCCCAACATCAGGGCAAGGACGAGCGAGGGCGATGGACAACTACTTTCGCGAGGGCGAGGGTGAACAAGGGTGAGAACCAAATGTCACTGCGAGGGCGAACGAGGGTAAAAATAAAATGTCACTGCGAGGGCGAGGATAAGTTTCGACAGTGATGGCGAGGGTGCGCGAGGGTGAGGACAAGTTTCGACAACGATGGCGAGGAGAAATTCCCAGCACGAGGGCGAGGGTGCGCGACGGCAATGTACAACTCCCTTCGCGAGGGCGAGGGTGAACGACGGCGAGGACGAGTCTTCAACACGATGGCGAGGGCGAGCGAGGGTGATGGACAACTTCCTTCGCGATGGCGAGGGTGCGCGATGGCGAGAGTGTACGAAGGCGAGGATCAACTTCCACTGCGATAGTAAGGGTGCGCGAGGGCGAGGAACAATTTCCTTCGCGAGAACAAGGGTACGCGAGGGAGGAGGACAAGCTTCCTTAACAACAACTATTCTGAATTTGGTGTTTTACCATTTTTAGAGGAATATAATATTTAAAATAAGATCTGCCATGTCTTATAAATAAAAAGTTGATGTCATAGCAAGATTCTTCATTTCATTTAATTGAAGTAGACAATTCTTATTGTGTACTTCCATATAATTATTAAAAATAATAATGCAAATGAATATAATATTTACATGTTTCTCATGAATGTTTCCGGATAGAAATAGCGCTACGTTTAGAAGCGAGTGTGCTTCATTGTTGCCCTGCCTGTGGTAGAGACATTTTAGATAAAAAGTGTCTACACTGTCATGTTTAAAGAGTCAGATGCAAAAAGACTTGACGGAATGACTTTTATTCATAGATGGCCATTTTGCACTGGGCTCGCGCTCACTTCTCTCAACTGGGCTCGCGTTCACTCGGGCTCGGGCCTCTCAGTTCGGCTCGCGTTCTTTTTTTTAGTTGAGGCTGGCGCTTAATTATTAAATGAATAGTTTGTATTAAGTTTCTGGAAACAAGCAATATGTTCTGAAGTTGATTGAGCAGTAGTTTTTTTTTTTTTTTTTTTTTGTTTCCAACTTCTGTTGTAAAAATAGATATTAAGTGATATGATACGCCCATGAACACAAGCATGGTGTAACCTCGGTGCTATTTCTTTGTGTTTTTTCTTCTCCCACCTAATACCAAGTTTTATATGCTCAAAGACAGACAGACAGACACATACACACACACACACACACACATATATATATATATATATATATATATATACATATACATACGTGTGTGTCTTGGGGCAATATAGTATATGCAATATATATGCAAGTTAGTTCGGAACCTGGGGTCCCGCAATAGTGTTCCCAATCGATCCCTGCACCTTCTAAGTTCATTAGATTAACTTTTCCCCCCTTACTTTGAAGCAAAAAAGCTTTAAATTTTTAACTACAGTATATGACTTCTCTCAGGAGCAGCCTCTCCTTTTAATTATGTGTTTGAAGACATATTGTCGGCTGATACCGAATCGATTCCGAAACGGACGAGTTGATTCCCATTAGCTGACAGTGGATTTACCCCTAGCGTACGAGTTGATTCCCATCTGGTGAGTGCATTTTTACCCTTAGCGTACGAGTTGATTCCCATAGCGTGCCTTGGCTGCTTGTGAAGTTGTAGTTAAGGAAACTATTCTAAATAATTCCAACTTTCAACTTTGAATAACTCGCTTGACAGATGCAAGTTGCAATATAACTTTGAGAAACTTTATACAGTGAACAAACTATAGAAAAAGAAAAAAAAATACTTTTAACTCACCATTTCCGCTACTTGGAAGATGCTGGAGTAAATATGTCAACTTCATTTGCATCACTAAGCACACTACTAAAGTGTTTTCAATCACTGAACTCATTCACTAAACACAGTCAGGAAAAGATACCGCCGACCACCTATTAAGAAACACTAGTTCACATGCATTACACATTTTTATTTTTTTATTGTTACTCTCATAATTTACGTGCTAAGTTGCAACTGTCAAGCATAAGTAATGGAATTATGTACATGGGAGAAACTTGTAGCAGATTTTCCGAAGATATTCGTAACGGGTAATGGTAGACTCTGTTACTTTAATCATTTGTTCTTCTATATAGTTCTGTTTGTCCCGTATTTTTTGGGAGTGGTCTTCTTCTCGCTTCTCATTTTAACATAAGTTTCAGTCTGAACACCCTTCACTGTTTCTATCAGGTGGAAAATGTTTGGGTGGGGAGAGTAAAATTGAGTGTTCAGTTTAAAGTGGAATGCTTCGCAACAGTTAGTAGTACGTTCAGAACTACTATTAAAGTCGGCCCACATTATGGGTAGAAAGTCGCTGTTTGCGAGAATATAGGCCTCAAGTAAATAATCAAAAAATTCATACAGTTTTTCCATGTGTAGGTTTGCGGAACATTAGATCTTCTACGAAGCAGTCTTCAATTTGATCTGGTGGGAGAAGAGGCAGTCCAAACAAGGTTTTGAGAAGTGCTCCTAGTTCAGAGTCTTTTGATTTAAAGTCATTTAACAGTCCCAAGGGTTGAATTTTTCTCCACCATGACTGTCCGAGATGGAATCTGCAGCCCTTTATAGTCATTTGGGGCCAAACGTAAGCAATTTCTTGGTGGAGTGCGGTCAAAGTCAACGTATATAATGTCTGGATTGGTGATATTTTTAATTCAGCACAAAGCTTCCTTGTATGTCTCAGAGGTTTTGTTTGGGATAAATAAAAATACCAACGGGAAATATATATATATATATATATATATATATATATATATATATATATATATATATATATATATATATATATATATTATTTACACGTGAATTATAAATATTTGGTGGAACAGCTTAGGGCAGCTCTTGAAAGTCCCGTCTACATATAAAGTTTTCGAATTCTTAAGAAAATTCAAATTACTTTCACATGAGAAACCAACAATATTCTTTTCTGAGTCGTTCACAAACAAAACGTTTTCGCCCCTGTTTGTGTTGAAAACACTTTTCTCTAGGGCTTCGTGGAGTTCTTTTAAGTTATTAGGCAATTTCGGAAGCTTGCGTGAGCGAGCAGCATCAATATTTTTCCTAATTCGAACTAAATCACGTGTTGTGAGATGTCGATATCACTATTAGCTAACTCGATGCGTATAAGTTTCGACGGGCGCTCACACAAATTTTCTACAAAAACACTCACATGTTCTTCTCGTACATTTATATCTTTCAACCCCACCGACGAGACACTTATCGAAACAAAATTTGTAACCATCTATCACCAACAGTTGCTTGCCCTTTTCACTTGGCATCACTTCAAATCCATCGCTGGCACACAATGAACTGGTTTCTCTCAAATGAGTAGCAATATCTACAGGAACTGTGTAAAAGCAGCTCGTGAATCAACACGGACAGTGAGGGTTCGTAGTGTTGGGAATCAACTCGGATGTTATCGTTAGACAAACTTGTCGAATGCGGGAATCAATTCGTACACTACCAAAACCCCAAGGGACGCAAAACGGCAGCAGCGATATTGTCCTGCTAAAATACATTAAATATGATAATTTCTTAATCAGTTCTTTTACAGTAGTAATAAAGTTCGGTCGGACAGATGTTCCTATCTTTTTTTATTATTATTATTAGACAATATTACTTACTTACCAACCAATACGCATTTCTTAGAAAAGTCGTCAGAATGAATCTTCAGTTTACGGTACTCGAAGAAAAGATATTTATATGCAGCTGTAACGCCTACAGGTAACCTAGGGCTGAATTCACAACGGGCTCCTGGGGGGAGAGGGAGCAGTGAGGGGCTTCTCCAATGATCTGAAGCTTGCCGCAACATGGTGTCGCTAGGGTAACATTTCTTTCACATTATCCGGCGATTTGCCGGATCCGTTTCCGGCAGTTTGCCGGGTGAAAAGTGTACCCTTTCACATTATCCGGCGTTTTGCCGTGGATGAAAAATATCCGAGCAGGGTTGCTGTGACAAACTGAAGAAACAAAACCTTGTGACTCATGTTGTATTGTGGTGGTTGCAATTGACAGATGCAAAAAGTGTCTTCTACTCGCCTTGTTAAGACAGACAGAGAAAAAAAGTCAGAGACACATATGGGTTCACTTTTTTTTTTTTTTTTTTTTTGAGAAGTGGTAACTTGAAGGAGATTTTTCTATACTGTTTCCACAGTCGATAGACTTGAGCAAAATAACGACCAGGTTCTGGATATTTAAAATACGATCCCAGTATTCACCTGTTGTGATTGGGAAAACCAGGATAAAGTCCTTGGAGGATAGTTGGTGGTTGAGATGTATCCCAGAATCCAGTGGCGGATCTAGAAGGTAAAAACGGGGAGGCTGCCAGACCCCAGACTATGAGAAGTATATCATGAGTTTACTGTAAAGTTTCAAAAATATATAAATAAAAGCTTAAATTATTTTCGTCACCCTGAAAACTGGTGGGGCCTAGGACCCCGGCCCCGGGCTGGGTCCGCCACTGCCAGAATCCCAAGTCAACAGAACCACTGAGCCCAAGGCTGATCTGTGGGCATTATTATTATTATTATTATTATTATTATTATTATTATTATTATTATTATTATTATTATTATTATTATTATTATTGTAGTTTTTCGGGTTTATTCTTTTATTTTAAGCGTTCCGACTATTGACTCAAGTTCTTTAAAGCTCTGCTCTAGTCCCTGTATTCAAAGGACTATTCAAGAAATCACAACCATAGAAGGGTTAAAGATAATTATAAAATAGATAAGGTACGGTATATTTATCAAATATCACATCATGAATTCTCTCTTGCTTTGCGAAAGTACATAAAGGTATTATTACTAAATATATAATATTGCTGAAATATTTGATAGTGTATATTTCAATTTTGGGGCACCACATATTAATAGAATTACAAGCTCATTTGCCCAGTGCTACCCGGACATTTATTTCTCCCAATCTTCTATTACATAGAAAAAATAATTTATATTGATTTGGACTCTTTAATCAACGACTTAGGCTTCTTTCACATTATCCGGCGATTTTCCGGATGAGAAGTGTACCCTTTCACATTATCCGGCGCTTTGCCGTGGATGAAAAATATGCGAGCAGGGTTGCTGTGCAACTCAAGAAACAAAATTTTGTGACTCTTGTGTTGTGGTAGTTGCAATGGACAGATGCAAAAAGTGTCTTCTACTCGCCTTGTTAAGACAGACAGAGAAAAAAAGTCAGACACACATGGGTTCGCCTATTTTTTTTATTTTTATTTTTTTATTTTTATTTTATTTTATTTTATTTTTTTTGAGAAGTGGTAACTTGAAGGAGATTTTCTATACTGTTTCCACAGTCGATAGACTTGAGGAAAATAACGACCAGGTTCTGGATATTTAAAATACGATCCAGATATTCACCTGTTGTGACTGAGAAAACCAGGATAAAGTCCTTTCAGGATAGTCGGTGGTTGAGATCTATCCCAGAATCCAGTGGCGGGTCTGAAGGTAAAAACTGGGGGGGGGGGGCTGCCAGATCCCAGACTATGAGAAATATGTCATGAGTTTACTGTAAAGTTTCAAAAATATATAAATAAAAGCTTAAATTATTTTCGTCACCCTAAAAGCTGGGGGTCTAGGATCCCCGGCTAGATCCGCCACTGCTAGAATCCCAAGTCAACACAACCACTGAGCCCAAGGCTAATCTGCAGACATTATTTATTATTATTATTATTATTATTATTATTATTATTATTATTATTATTATTATTATTATTATTATTATTATTATTATTATTATTATAATAGTATTTTGGGTTTATTCTTTTGTTTTAAGCGTTCCGACTATTGACTCAAGCCTCTTTAAAGTACTGTTGTAGTCCCTGTATTCAAGGGACTATTCAAGAAATTACAACCATAGAAGTGTTAAAGATAATTATAAAATATATAAAGTACGGTATATTTATGAAATATCACATCATGAATTCTCTCTTGCTTTGCAAAAGTACATAAAGGTATTATTACTAAATATATAATATTGCTGAAATATTTGATAGTGTATATTTCAATTTTGGGGCACCACAAATTTATAGAATTACAAGCTCATTTGCCCAATGCTACCCGAACATTTATTTCATAATCTTCTATTACATAGAAAAATATAATTTATATTGATTTGGACTCTTTAATCAACGACCTATGGATTAGACACTTCGGTAGTATCGGTCGTTTTCGATTATTTTTACATGTGATCTTTTCTCATATATTGTATGTGAAAGGTTTGGTTAAAATTACTCCAGGTGCAGTGGGCTAGAACATAACCAGATACACAAACACGCTCCACACAAACACATAAATATACGTAAAACACACGCATCCATATTATCTCAGCCACTCTCTACTCATTTCTGGCAACACTTGCTTCCTCCCCCAACACCCATCCGGCAGTTTGCCGCCTATATGTGAAGAGCTTCATTGCTTGTAATGTCCCGCTTGGCTATACACGGCAATCTGCCGCGCCGGATTCTAGCAGGGAGATCCGGCTGTTTTTCCTCGCCGGATAAATGTCCGGCAACCGCCGCACATATGTGAAAAGCTCCATTGCCTGCAATATCTTCCTACCTTGTCCGGCAATTTGCCGGATACGGATCTGGCAAATCACCGGATAATGTAAAAGCGCGGTAAGGGGCAAACGACACTTCGTCCTGTGCTGACGCAGAGATTTCTTTGATTTTAGTAGAGGTGTCTTCCTCATCACCTTAGTAAAAATAGAATCGAACTTCTACACACAAAGTAACATTTAAAAAATGGGTCAATGATTTTTGCACATAAGAAATATATACCACATATTACAAGGACTATTATTGCTGTAATTGTAAACGAAATTCACCAAACTAATTTCGTGGAAATAACTAACTCAATCTTTTACATAAATCTTATATTTCTCCTTATGTGTTAATAATTATAAGAAACAATATGCTGAAAACAGCACTTTTTAAACCTCATCACCGTTATCACTCTTATAATTTGCACTACGAGATAAGACAAGAATTTTTTCGAATCTCGTGAGCAACACTAGTTCACTCAAGTCTTAGGTCTCAAGCACTATTTTTGTGCTAAATGTTCCGTACGTAAAATCTATAAATTGATAAAAGTAATTGTGCGATCAGAATGAAGAGCATTAAAGTGTGATATGAGCCTTTAAAGATACTCAGATCACAATATATTTCAATAATATATATATGGTTTAAATGTTGTTAGATACGCCCTTCTTACAACTTTCGTGACGCAGAAGGATTCTGAGAACTTCTAGATAAAGGAATAAATTTTGTACGTAAAATTTACAGAACGAGACGAGAAGTGAGTCGTCGAGAATCGAGACAATAAAGAAGTTTCCGAGAATTGAGACGAGACCTATAAAATTTATGAAACGAGATGGTAAACCTTAATTCTGATCTCGTCTCGTCTCATGGGCAACACCAGTTTGCACCGAAAGATGTACAGGAAACTATTCAAATTTTATCTGAACATATTTATGGTAATATTAAGCGTGGAGTAGTCAATGATTTTTTCTATTTTAGGTGATCCATAGTAAGTTATACGACGGTATGTTTAGTTTCTTTGTTTAGGACGTATGTTAAGGAAATAATTCAGCAAATAGACTGGAAAATTGTGGATCTGAACCTCGCGAGGGCTTCCTCACCCTAAATAACCTCGCCCTCAATGATATGAGGGCGAGAGCAAGCGAGGGCAATGAACAACTCCCTTCACGAGGGCGAGGGCGAGCGTGGGCGATGGACAACTCCCTTTGCGAGGGCGAGGGTGAACGAGGGCGAGGATTAGTTTCCAGCACGAGGGCGAGGGTACGCGAAGGCAAGGACAAGTTTCCAGCACGAGGGTGAGGGTGAACGAGGGTAAGGGCTAACTGTCACTGCGAGGGCGAGGGCCAACTGCTACTGCGAGGGCAAGGGTGAGTGAGGTCGGAGTAAAATGAACATCTACCGGTATGTCACACACACAGTTTCTGCGGAAACTGAAGTAATGTACTAGTATAACTGATTGATACTAGTAATAAATTATTTCAATCTTATTTATCTTAATATACTGAACATTTGTTTCGAATTTTGAATTTAAAACTAGATAATAATAATAATAATAATAATAATAATAATAATAATAATAATAATAATAATAATAATAATAATAGATTTGTTTTGCTCTTTATCTAACAAATTAAATAATATTCTATCTATCACAAGAGTTTTAAACAATAAAACAATAAAATTGATACGTACATGTGTATCAGTCTCTCAGCTATTGTGTGGGAGAGTGAAAGTGTGCCTGTGTGCAGAATGCCGCTGAAAATAGTTGCATTTGTAAAGGGTACGTAATAACTCTTTCCCATGCAAGCGTTATCATTTCTTCCTATTAGAACAATGTCGAAGCAATGGCTTTGCAGTAGGACGGGCCACTAGTAATGTTGTAATTAAACATTATTCACAACAGCATCCTCTGTAACTCACACCAGCAATAACATGTCATCGTAAGAAGGTGTCAGTGAAACTTTCGAGACCTGTGCTAAAAAAAAAAAAAAAAAAAAAAAAAAAAAAAAAAAAAAATTGGGAATACGACGGACTGTGAGATCCCATTACTACACCGTGTAATGGCCAAACGGTTACATGTGGCACAATCAACGGTGAATCGTGTAAATCTTAATAAATAGAGGCAGCACACTATCTACAAGACCAATATGTGCAAATTAACACCACGGCATATCGCAAAGCTAAAGAGCAAAAGGTGGGGCTGTATGCGTGTCATCTAACTGGTAATTGCTTGGAATTTGTTGTGGCAGTGAACTAAGTATGGGAAAATTTTGGCCATTATCTACAGAGGTGTTCTTGGAAAAGACCAACGTAAGTTTGCGCATCAATGCAAAGAAAGTGTCTCGAAAGATTTTGTAGTTGTTACTACTTTCTTCTGCTACAGTAGGCATCTCAAAATTCGTAGTGTCGAAAAACTGTCAAGGGCTGCTTATTGCCAAGAACGTATTCTATTCTCTGTTTAAGAAGACGGAATAGCATTGTATGGCGATCACACCAACCGTGTGGAACTACACCGGGACAAAGGTTCAAATCAGACGGCCAAAATATCACTAGCTTTCTATAGCCGCTATTGCTGCAACTAATATCCATACTCGAGGATATTCTCATTAAGAGTCCAGATGCTAGTCCTATGGATTATTGTGTTTTTAGACTGACGACTCCTTTCATCACGTCAGGTTCGCACAATAAATAACCTCTGGAACTCCTGCTAGCCGGACTGGAACAAAATACCAGGGTGCGAAATCCTGGGGGGATGAGGGGGAATGCCTCTCACTTATTGTTTTTTGGAAAGTAATCTCCTCGCCGCAGAGTTACTGGGGGGGGAAGAGAATATGCAGGTATTTGTCAGAAGTCATACATATTTCTTGAAAATGTAACGTTAGTTTCCCTACAAAATACTTTCACAGGCACACGTACCCCATTAATACAAGTTCAACACACTTTTCAATACATTCGCAAATATTTCAGTAGGAAAAGTATAATGAAAGTCATCGAAGTGCAATTAGCGTTAAGCAAAAATAAATATGTAGTGAAGACAATTAAACAGTTAAACTGTGCTTTGATTTGCCAACTCTGAAAACAAAATAGAGATGAGATCCGAAGTAACTATTCTTTTTTGTCCTTCTATTACTAAGGTGATCATACTTAAGTGCGGTGTTATTGGCTTCTTGAATACAACAAAAATGAAACGTAGGAAGAGTGCTACGAATAACGTAATTACAAAATACTTCAACGTTAATTCTGAATCAGACAATAAAGTTCGCAAACTAAATAGTGACAATTCGCATGTTAACAATAATAGTCGCTATTCACGAGCAAAAGCAGTGACGAATGCAGTAGTGGTGAAACGGGTGAAGCTGAGAAGGAAGTGTTTTAGTGCAAATATGATGGAAGCTTTGCCCCAGTGCCGGACACTTAAGCATTTTCCATTATTTCTCAAAATTCTCTCGGCGAATAAAAACAAAATTTACAGTAAAAGTAAAGAGTAAAAAGAAATATAATATACTGTAAAATGAAGTTAAAGTCTGCTTTATTTTCTGAATTATTTATGAATTTCCAAAGGTATCTTTAATGATGAAAAAAAAAAAAAAAACTTCCCAGTACCGGACACATAATTCTTTGTGTAACAGCAGTAAGTAGGATAAACTTATCGAGTTCAGTTAGTTAAGGAATATATTCTCAGTTATGTTTTGCAGTGTTCACGTACAAAATAATTCACAGTATCGCTGTCAGCACATGCAATATGAGCTCAACAACAGATGCAACATTGGACCCAGTCCTCTTCTAATGTCTCCTCACAAAGAAGGCATGTAATCTTCTTGGATTTGTTCTCTCCATCTTCATATTTTTCTTCATTTTTATCCTTTCCAATGTCATTTCGAAACTGAATTTTTCTTCTGGCAAAGATCTGTGTTGTAATGTTCCCAGGAAGTCTTGCTCCTCTTCTTTTTCTTCCTTCTCTTTTAGACGTTTCTGTTTCTTATAGGGCGTTGATGTCAAAATTTCACTTTCTTCTGCTCTTCTCTTCCGTATAGCAATCTTCCTCTGCGAATTAATAGCTACAGGGGACATTGTTCTGAGGCATTTTGGAAGGCTTGTGACATTGAAGGAGCAGCTGGATTCAAGTCCTGATGAGTAGAATGTGCTAAAGGGTTCACGTTCGATGCATTTGGCGGATTATCCATCACTAATTCTGGCTTTCTCTGACACTGTTTGTTTTCAGCCCAGTTTCATCCCATTTTCCTTTCTTACCTTTTTCCATTCTGGTAGTGCAGCCTGACATTAAACACTGGCTTCCGTATACTTGGTATCACTTGGCAAAGTTTGTCCAGTACTGGGACACATGTGCTGTCCGGCAGGCCCGTAGTCACGGGGGGGGCTAGGGTGGACTCAGCCCCTCCTAAATTTTTTGCAGCCCCCTAACTAAAATCATAGTTCGAATTAACGGGGGATGCCGGGGAAATTCCCCTTCGGTAAAAATTTATGTCCGGCTCGTATCACAGAAGTAACATAAATTTTCGCCTTCTACATTTACAGCAGCAATACATAAGCATCCCCCTCTCGTTCGAAAATTTAATTCGAACACTGACTGAAATGTTGGAAGAAATTTTAGGATTTAGGATTTAGATTTCTGGGCTTTCGGCATCTAAGGCCATTTAGCCCGTCACGATTTGAGGGATGACGTCCCTCGGCGAGCACACAATCCGGGGAAAGGGAAGGAAGAAAGGATTGGGGAGGGAAGGAGGTGGCCTGGGACCTATAAGTTAGGTACCACCCCGGCATTTGCCTGGTGTGAATGAGGAAAACCCAGGAAAACCTCATTCAGGGTGGCTGGCCTGAAAAAGCGTGTTACACTTTTTCGACCGAGTGACCCCACCGTTGGAAGAAATTGTATATCCAAATGTACTTTAGAGTGATATACAATGCTCCATGTGCAAACGACCTTCGCTGCAGGAGAAAAATAATTTATGGTTATTCTATCGGCAAACATGTATTTGTGTTCAGAAAAATATACTTTTACCTTAATCTGCGGACGAAGAGTTTATTCTTCCTGTTCTTTTTGGAATTTGCAACTGAAAACATCCTTTTGTTGTGAGTCATTGGCTTTCGGTTAATATGCGAGAGATTGAAAAGACAGCATCCCTCAACAGGGGGTCGCAACTGCTTCGCTCTAATAATCACACAGGCGTATGGGTTTGTTTTGTGTATATTGGACATGGAGAGAGAGAGGGGTGGGGGATTTTGACTACGTTTTATGTCACGTGATAACGGAGTAAGAAAAGATTCCTTTTCTGAATTGTGTTTACTCTTGTTGTGTTGTGAGTTGAACATGGTTGTAATTGAAAGTTGGTTGATGCTGATTTCTGAAGATGCACCGAAGTTCACTTGAAGAATGAGAATTGTAGTGTAGCAGCAACTTGACTATTTGTTAAATAACTTAGAATAATATATCTTTAAACTAAATATAAGTTCGATTCACTTCTTCATCGGGGGTGAATAATTAGATACTTATATTAAAATAATTTAGTAATTGTTGCCAATCTTTGGTGCCAGAATCAAATGTTCAAGCAGATCATTAGACGTAAGCCTAATCATGCAAAGTTACTATTTTGTAAATGAATACCTTGCAGTCTTCTGGTATGTAAACAAAAAATGCAGCGGACTAAACGGAGGTAGTAGTTACACTTATAGGAAAAACAGAATTTTCAATTAAAAATTGAACCTTATTGGATGATATTATGTATAATGCTTTATAAATTTGAAATTTCACCTTTGACTTAAAACAGTGTGCGTTGGGGAGTTTAGCGTCTCTCTTCAGCAGGGAGGCTATAAAGAAACGGGACCTATAGCTTAAAGTAACATCCAAATCACTATCGGTTTGAATCCGAGGATTCCCAGTACGGTGTGAACCCGAAACCAAACGCGCTGAAGGCGAGCGCTGTACCCATGAGGCTACGGGGTAGCCCACAAAACTAACAATTTGTTAATGTAGTTTCATTTTGAAGAATAGATATCTTCAATAGAAATAAGTAAATAGCTGTTTAAATAATTAGTTCTTAACTTAAACATTTTAGTATCTACGAAAGCAACTAATCTCGAATTCTTATTTGTACAATGTAAAGAAGAATTTCATGTATACTTTGATATGAATTAAACTATACAAAGAAAATTTAATGAACTGTTACTTCTCTTATCAATTTCGTTTCGAGAAAGAAGGTAACTGCGCTAGAACAGGGAACTCTTTTGGAGTTACTTCTTATTTGAATGCTCGAGTACCAGATCATAACAGATTATTTTTACTTAAACATGACTTTAGTAGCAATCATCCTAAATGATTGTTAATAGTATGTTCCAAAGAGTCTAGAACAGTGGTTCCCAAACTGGAGTCCGCGGACCCCAGGGGTCCGCGTGACCTGGCTACGGGATCCACTACGTCTAAAAATTGAAATGTGTTGTGATAAAATGGAACTCACAGCTGTTATGCAAAAAGTATTTTTTCAGTTACTAAAAAGAAAGCAATTAGAAATTATACGTTTGTAAATTTAAATATTTTCTTTACTAAATTTCTGCCCTGAAGCCGGTCAACCTTTATATAGAACTACTTCAGGTGAGAGGAATTATTTCTTTGTTAGGGCATTTTTTCAAAAGGAGTTGTACATTAACTGCACCGTGCCGATCTTGTTTTGCTGAGTTACAAGGACATCACCAGAAACCTCGATCTGGACACAATTGTTTTAAGATTGGCAGCATCCAAAACAAGGAGACTTATACTGTGATTGTGTTGTTAGTGATTGTTCAAATGTTCAATTTGTTTCTATTATAGTGTGCCAACATGAGGAGTGTATATATGCGTATTGTGTTTGTGTTTCTTAATCTTATGAAATTTATAAATTTGTAGATAGCAAAAACCCATAAACATATCATTATTTCTTTCGAGCATCACCATAAAAAAAAAAAAAAGAAATGTTTAGAAGTACAAGTGTAAAATAAAGCGCGTGATATTTAAAGAAATATAAAGTTTCATATCTAAGGAGATGTAAATAATAATACAGGTAAAATGTTAATTTCATTTTTCCAATATGCATATATTTGAAGTAAGATTTGAAGCTTTCCTGGCGGCGTATATGATAAAGTTCTTCTCGGGCAATCAGCCAGGTGAAAACTGGTCGATAGGCCAACGTTTCGAGAGCTGTCATCGTTCTCATCATCAGGGCAATTATGTAGAGATCAGTGGATATAAGTAATATATACTCTGGGCTGGCGAAAATGCTGGTTCCTGATTGGCTGATTCAATCTGAAAACTGGAGCTGTGATTGGCTGGCTATGTTCCGTAGTCCGTGGTACTGATTGGCTGAGGGTTATCTGAATGTTTGTGTGTCGTTTTCTTTGCTGTGGTGCTGATGACCGGGTTCCACAGGGGGTTGAGTTGAAATCCAGTGTCTCTATTAACGTTGTTCGGTTCATGAACTATGGCAAGAGATTCGGCTACTATCCTGGTCCAGTAATTGGTGCTCTTGGTAATGATGGATGTGTCCTTAAATAAAACTTTATGGCCTTCTGTTAAACTGTGTTCAGCTAAACCTGATTTTTCTGGATGGAATAATCTAATGCAATTTTCATGTTCTCTGCAACGTTGTTCAATGGTGCGTCCTGTTTGTCCTATATATGCCTTTCCGCATTCACAGGGTATACGATACATGCCTGGTGTCTTTAAGCCCAAGTCATCTTTGATCGGGCGAAGTAAGTTTCTGATTTTTGGTGGCGGCTTGTGTATGGTCTTAATGTTGTGTTTTTTCAGAATCCGGGAGATCTTCCTAGAAAGTTGTCCAGTGTATGGTAAAACTGCTATACTCAATGGTTCTTCAGTTTCTTCTTTGGATTTCCTCTGTTCAGAAAAGGTCCTTTTCAGGGCCAAACTGATATCATGCTTCTTGTAATTATTCTGGAGTAGCGTCTTTTTGAGATGATCCAGTTCCCGAGGGAGGGATTCTTCGTCTAAGATGTCTTTCGCTCTATGTGCTAGTGTGCTGAAGACGGTGTTTCGCTGTGACTTATGATGAAAACTGTTGCCATTGAGATAGAGGTCAGTGTGAGTAGGTTTCCTGTAGACGCTATGGCCGAGACTACCGTCGGGCTTGCGGCGGATGAGAATGTCCAGGAATGGCAAGCATCCGTCCTTTTCAATCTCCATTGTGAACTTGATGTTACTATGTTGTTCATTAAGAAATTCTAGGAACAAATGCAGTGTCTTCTCTCCGTGAGGCCAGATGACAAAGGTATCATCTACGAATCTATAAAAACATGACGGCTTGAAAGGTGTCAGTTCTAATGCTTTTTGCTCAAAATCTTCCATAAAGAAATTCGCAACTGCTGGTGAAAGTGGTGATCCCATGGCGACTCCATCCGTCTGTTCATAGTACTGTCCATGCATATATTTGTTTAGGCCACATGTATTTCAAAATATTGATTTAAGATTCTGAGACCCTTCTCTGTAGAATCTCTTTGAAGATAGTATTAAATCTCATTACTCTCTAGATGTTTTCAGGTTTCACAAATATTTTTTCAGTCATCAAAAATTAAAAAACGTATTTCCTGTACTAATTCTTTGGAAATTTTAATGATTGGTTCGTTCGGCCAACTATTTTTTTAACAAATATTTTTTTTATTTCCTTGAAGATGAGAAAACGGAATAAATATTTTGTTGCCATAACAAATAAAATAAAAAGGAGACACACAGTATTCTAGCTTTCAGGTACAGTTGTACTAACGCTATAGGGGAAAATTTTAATAATAATTCCTTCACGCTGTAGTTTTAGTTTTAAGAGCATAAGAAATTCTTCATCATCACACACAGAGACAGACAATATATATATATATATATATATATATATATATATATATATATATAGTATAATGTCTGTGTCTCTGTGTGTGCCCATCCTAATTTACATTTAGCCCCCCCTAAATTTGGAGGCTAGCTACGGACCTGCTGTCCGGTATTGGGACCACATCCAACATACGAAAAATAATGCACCTCTTAAAACCTACCAAACTATTCATTTAAATAATATTGTTATTCTACTGTCAACACATACAGAATCTTTATTAACAACAAGAAGCTTGTTTAACTTACCTGAATTAACCACACAGAAAAATCCAAAATTAATACTGTAACACACCAATAGCGCAACAAACACTTTGTAGTTATTAACTATGTGCTGGTTTGAGCCAGTCTGAATTAGTGTTGTAAAATTTCCGAAAATTTTGAACCCGTTGGTAAAGAACAGTTTTTTTCCGGTTTCTTTCCGGAAATTTTGGAAAAATTGGGAAAATAACAAAAATCTTTGTATTAGGTTAATTTTACTAGTAATGGAACCGTTTTTTTTTTTTCGAACGCGTGGAAAGTGTAAGTTAAGAAATTTCAATACTGCAAATATTTAAAAAGAAGAAGAAGAAGCAATCGAAAATAAAACTGTTGTAATTATTATTGAAAATTAATAGTCTGTACTCATTTCCTTTATGTACTTTTTAGTCGCTTATTCGCGGTTGTGCATTAATTACAAAACTTTTACAGTTGCATACACATCTACCATCATGAAGCGTTTCTGTTGCAACAAATAGGGCTCTTGAATGAAACTGAGTTCTTAATGTGCTCCTTGATCTGGCGAAATTTTGTTAACTTTAAGCAAATTACTTCTTAAGAGAAAGCAGTAGGCAAATTTCACTAATACTCATGCGCTAAAACATACCTAAGTATAATTACTGTTATTTAATATTCTAATATAGGCTTTTACATAAACTTTATGTGCAAAATTTTGTATGTAAACAAATACGTTTTCAATTGTGACACATTATCTCTCTATATATGAAATTGAAAGTGACTAATTTGTAACTTAACAACTCTTGAACCAAAAGACGGATCTCGATAAAATTTTCAACATAGATGAAATTCGGGCTTCGGATGGTTTTTATCATTTCACTTTGAAGGTTCAACTTGGAGGAAGGAAAAGGCAATATATATTGAAAATGACCGATATTAGTGTCGCATCCAGAGTTTTCGGGGTTGCTGAGATAAACAGTGACACTTCTGATGCTGCTAAAATCCAAATTCAGCACTGAAACTCAGGGGAGGGACGAAAATGACAGATATTAGTGTCCATAGATTTCGGGGTCAGTCAGATAAACAGTAACACTTCTAATGCCCTTTAAATCCAAATTCAGCGCCGTAACTTGGGGGCTGGGGAGATATATAAAAATGATCGATATTAGTGTCGAATCCATAGTTTTTTGATTTGCTGAGATAAATAATAACACTTCCGATGCCATTTAAATATAAATTCAGGCCCGCAACTTGGGGAGGAAGATTATATGAAAATGATTGAAAATGGCCTGTATTAGTGTCTAGTCCGTAGTTTTCGGGGTCACTGAGATAAACAGTGACATTTCCAGTGCCGTTTAAACCCAAATTCATCCCCGCAACTTGGGGTGGGAGAAAGATGATATATATATATACAGGGTGTTAATGAACTAAACCGACAGACTGTAAGGAGTGATTCATCACATCAAAATAAAAGAAAAAGTACATATGGACCTATGGCGAAAAGTGCATAGTTTCAGAGCCAGGGCTGTTCAAAATCGCGAAAAAGCTAAATTTCGAGAGGCCCTATTTTGAATTCGAGAAACTGTGGATGGTGGTGCTTATCAGCGTAAAGGAACTCAAGCATACGCAGTCCAAAAATGCTCATTTCATTAATGTTCAATGGATGTACAGAGTATTCCCTGCAGGGTGAACCCCAGACATGTCATCAACCGAATTTTGAGATATGCTCTATGATTGGTCCAAAGTAGGCAAACGATAAGTCTTGATAGCAGTGAACACGGAATCATTTGATGCGATGTCGGATCGTCAGCAACACGGTCTCTTGTACTCGGGAAAACACATATTGTGATGTTTTCTTTCACGCTTATAAGTCAAAAGCAGTGACGAATGCAGTAGTGGTGAAACGGGTGAAGCTGAGAAGAAGTGTTTTAGTGCAAATGTGATGGAAGCTTCTAAAATACATTTGTCAGAGAATTCGTGTGATGGAAGTGATAAAACAATGTCAAGTAAAATTAACCAAAATGTAACATTGTTAGAAAAAAGTCAACCGCCCATGGAATGGAAAAGATTTCAAAATTCGTGGAAACAAGATAGATCATGGCTTGTTTTCGAAATGAAAGCAGGACAGGAAGTCATGATGTGTAATGTTTGTAAGCTGCATGCTTCTTTCGTGTGTAAAAACAATAAGATTAAAACTGCCAATAATGAGTTGCCGTGGTCATCGAAAGATGTTTCTCGGAAAAAGAAAAATTTGGATGCCGTATACAGACATGAATTAAATTGAGGTCATCGGTTGTGCTTAGATGTATAAGTTACTCGTCAGAAAAAAGCGCTAGAAAAAAGCAGAAACAGCAAGGGAAACGTGTTTGAGAAAGCAAGAACAGCAATTGGATGTAATGGTAAAAGTATTTCGTATTGTATATACTATTGCAAAGCGAGATTGGAGTTTCAGGGATCACCCAGAACTGATTAAATTACAACGTGCAAATTGTTTAGACATGGGAACTCACCTCCATACAGACAAAAGTGCTGCTTTGATAACACGTTTCATTGCAGACCAGCTACACAAGAAATTGGTAACATTTTCGAAGTCTACTGATTGCTTCTCTATATCCGTTGATGAGTCTACAGATCGATTCTCTGAAAAGCATTTGATTCGTACGTGGATGAGAGGAATATTGCTCGAAGCTTTTCATAAACTAGTACACATCGAGAGAGCAGACGCAAAAACAATAGAAATGAAGATCATTGAATCATTCGCAAAGGATGGCATTGATTCTGATATTATTAAAGAAAAGCTTGTGGTTCTTGGATCAGATGGCGCACCGGTTTTCATAGGTAAGCACGATAGAGTTGCTGCTCGCATTAGAAGAGATTTTGCCCCTCACTTAGTCAGTATTCATTGCATGGCTCATAGACTTGATTTAGTAACAGAAAAAGTTTTTGGAGTCGTGAACACAGTACACCACTTCGAAAATCTGCTTGACAAACTTTATAGTCTTCAGTAAGCATTCTGCATTTGCTTGCCTCGAAAACATTGTCAAAGTCATTGGCGAGGAAGGTGTTTTGAAAGTAAAGAAACTGTTTCGAATCTGTTGGATTTCCAGTAAACAGGATGTGCTCCTAGCCGTATATTGAGACTATCCATCCATAATTGATTATTTGTCTTCTCCGAAGTGAGAAAAGAGTCAAGTAAACAAACGGTGGCAAAATTTGAAGGTTTGTATCGTAAGCTAACTTCAAGACAAACCATACTTATGTTAGGGTTGCTTTTAGACATTGCACATGTATTAACTACGGTCAGTACAACAATAAATAATAATAATAAAAAACAATCTGTATTATATCGAGAAATAGAAAACTCAGCTACATACTGCGTGCACAACTCTTACTGAAATGAAAGAAAATGATTATGTTTATCTCACGAATTACAAAGAGAAGTATCTGTGTTATTGTTTTGACAATGACTCGACATCATTTCAATTCGAACGAGTAAGATGTCAAATCTTACAAGGGATTTTGGATGAACTACGAAGAAGATTTTCAGCAGATGAACTGATTTTCTGCTTCAAAGTATTTGATGAAACTTTGTTCAAAAAAACTTAGCCCATTGTGCGACAATTCTGATGTCTATAAGGCTGCTGAATTATTGGATATAAATCCATCTATAGCTGTAATGGAATGGAGATACTTGAAATCTGGTCTCAAATTTATTGATGATCTTCCCGTATTTAAACTGCTGTTGTGGAAAATAAAATCAGTTCCACTGCCGACTGCAGAGTGTGAGCGTGGTTTCAGTGTTGCACATGATTTGAAAAGCTATGAAAGAAATCGATTAACAATAGATACATTAGAAGCCTTAATGACAGTTAAATTGTTGAGTTGAGTTGATTTTGAGTTTAGCGTCCTTTTCAGCAGCGAGGCTATATGAGGCGTGTACCTACTGATTAACGTGGAATCCGAACCACATGAGCTCCCGCCGGGAATCAAACCCGGATCTTCCGCGCCAAAGACGCGTACGCTAACCACTTAGCCATGACGGAGCTCGGCAGTTAAATTGTGTGGACCACCCTTGAATTTGTGGAAAGCATTAAGTGTGGCACAGTCTTGGGTTAAGGAGGGGCACCGTATGGCAGACAATAAATATACAGAACAATGAAGATGAGTATAAACATAATTTTTTTCTATAAAGAGTACTAGCAGGTTACCGGTAGTCTCGTGTTTGTCAGATTTAACGGATGGCTGTAATTTTTATTTTTGTACAGTTTCTCTTTTCAGTATTGTTCTAACTGGTAACCTACCGAGCTCTAACCTAACCAGTATTCTTTTAACTTGTGGTTATATTAATAAAGGACATGAGCCAATAGACACAAATTTATATTTGAACAAAAATACTTAAATGGCCAATCATTTTTAGGTGTAACACTAGATAATAACCTAGGCTGTAAGTCACCAGTTAGAACGATACCCTTATTTCTATTTTTGATGGCTTATTAACGCAAGCTTGCAGAACACATTGAAGGTCAAGAAAATAAAGCACAACGTTTTAATTCAAGAGTACATTTTTCTTGCATTGTTCAAGTTTTATTCAATACGGAATAGCATAATTGGAAATGAGTGTGTTTTGCGACAAGCTGATAAGCTTAGGTTAGCTTCTTTTCTTTCTGATAGTTTATGATTTTGCATAAACTATCAGGTATAACGTTTAAAAGAACTTCTCCCTCATTTTGAATGAGATGATTTCGCACCCTGCAAAATACCCGTGGGACAATTGCAATGAGGTCTGTTACAGTGATGTCGTGTAATCGTTCATGCGGGGTGGAATATTTTAGGTATGCAACAACTTCAGTTGTTCGGATGAAACTGATCATTTTCTATTTCATATGTAATACTTGTAGGACGAAGATCACTTGCATATTTTAATAGGCTTTCTTGTCAGTGGTAAGACTTTCGATGTTTTCCGAGCATAAAGAAGACAGCCATTGAATATGGAAAAATATACATTGTGAGCTGAGGAAGGCAATAAAAGTGTAGTTGTAGTTTGATTAAAATCAACTTTATTGTGCTTTGTACTGTACACTTTGCGCTGTATCCGAACACACTGGGCATTCTTTCGTGTTCGTTCCTTATGTGGGCTGTATTAGGACACGTTCATTTGTATTTGGAAGATTTTCATAAGTAAGTGAACTTGGTTCGTGGTAACTGTCGTGAATAGTCTTGCAAGGCTGAAAAGGTATTAATTTATACAATTTGTTTCATCTGTTTCCCAAAAACTGTTCGAAATATATTTGTGTTAAGGTGATCAACGTCGGTACTATCATATTTTATAGTTTTGTACATTAATACAGCTTCTGAAAAAACAAGGAAAATATACAATTGCTTAGTGGAAAATATACAATTGTTCGATTGCTTCTTAACGATCCTTTGTCAAAATTTTTCAGCCTTTTGTATTCCTCTCAATTCCCGTTAAGATCATGTATATTCAAATTGTCGATATTTTTGTACGTACGTATTTTCTTTACTAGTTATTTTTTAATTTTATTTTATTATTATTATTATTATTATTATTATTATTATTATTATTATTATTATTATTATTATTATTATTATTATTATTATTATTATTATTATTATTATTTTGCTAATTCGATTCTTCTAACAATAATAGTAGGATTTTCATTGATGCAATTTATTTGGCATCTTAGCAATTTTGTTGCAATACGTGTTCTAACATTTTTTCTTGTATGTTTTAAAGGGATAACGGAGTGAAAGCTATAGAGAATTTGATGTTAAAGCGAGGAAAGTTTGACTATATTCTTCTGGAAACCACAGGTTTAGCAGATCCTGGTAAGTTCCTCCTTATGTGGAGTTAAGTACATGTAACTAAACTGTAAAATGCTTATTGTAAAGTCATACAATAAATTGTGGTAAGTAAAAGTTTTACACTGTTGGGGAAGATGAAGGACTAGCATCTGCTTAGTGGAAAACTTTCATTAGTAAAGACTTGTCTCACAGTAATCGAAGCCGCATTATAATTGTATGTACGGAGTGCAGAACGCTGTAGTGTGTTTGTTAGAAAGGTTTAAACAGAAGTGTGTTGAGGAAAATTCACAAAGATATGTAGTCATCACGAAAAACTACGAGTTGCAGATTTATGTATCACTGTGAGAGACACATACTATGTGCTACAAAAGACTTTAGAGTTTCTAATATCGCAGTTCCATTGCTTTCTTCTGGGTAATTAACATTAAGAAAAGATTCTCGAATCACAAATAAATTTAATTCTTTTTATTTTTCAAAATTTTATGCAGTGATTCTAGCAATGGCGAAATAAATTAAACCACATTTATTGTTGTGTTAACTCGTAAATAGAAGATCTGTTTAAATTTTTATTTTTTTTTATTCGATATTTACATCATTGCGTATGATAATTTTCTCAAAATTGCAGTAAAGTTGAGATTAATGTGTAGTAAATAAATGTCTATTCTAATAAATGGACTTCCTTCCGATTATGGCCTAAACTTTCCAACAAAAATGTCACAAAAGTACTGATTTCATGTAGCTCTTAAATCTAGAAAACATTTATAGAAGTATGTAAACGAATTCAAGTTACTTTCTGTGTAGACAACTGCATTCAGGAACATATGAAGGTTGTGATACATGATATGTATGACAGAAAGAAATACAGACACCATAATAAATGAAAATACTAGGAACAGCAAGGATAAGCAATCAGCTGTGTTTCGAGTTATGTAAGCATTTAAATGGATCAATACTCCCCATCAAGAAAGTAAACTACCCAGAACGTCGTCGTTCCTTGAAAATGTAGTTTGTGAATCCTATTTCTTCAGAACCCATGTAACGTGAGTTCCTGTCACCACGGCATGGCGTGTCCTCAGGTTGCGGATCGAAGAGAAGGCCTTTAGATATAGAGGTTAGCTGCGAATATACTGAATAAGCAGTCGCGTACAAACGACTAGGAGTGGTCCTCCAGCTTGGAGGTTTAGGTAAGGCTAACAACCTCATCCTGTAAAAAAGGCACTTATTCAGAAACATTCACAAAAGCCTCGGACAAGGACTGATAACTTGGCACTACCTCAGCAAAAGAAAATGGACATGAGATTTAGAACACGGAATATTAGAAGTCTTTATAGGACAGGCGCGTTAAAACCCATAACGAGTGAATTAGAGAAATACAGGATGGACCTAGTAGGAGTTCAGGAAGTTAGGTGGGAAGGAAATGGATCTGTGAATTCCGGAAAGTTTACATTCTTTTACGGGGAAGGAAATAAATATCACCAGTTAGGAACAGGGTTTTTCGTTCACAAACGAATATTACCAGCAATTAAACGGGTTGAATTTGTCACTGACAGATTTTCTTCTATTACTCTTAAGGGACGGTGGTGTGATATTATCGTTTTAAATGTACATACCCCAACTGAAGATACGGATGACGATGTAAGAGACAGTTTTTACGAAGAAGTGGAACGGATATTTGACCAACTCTGCGATACCATATGAAAATTTTACTAGGGGATTTCAATGTGAAGGTAGGACAAGAGAATATTTTCAAACCGATTATAGGGAACGAAAGTCTGTATAAGGAAAGTAATGACAATGGTGTTAGACTCGTGAACTTTGCAACATCCAAAAACCTAATCGTGAAGAGTGCAAAATTCCCACATCGCGACGTTCATAAATACACTTGGATTTCACCAGACGGAAAAACACATAATCAAATTGATCACGTTTTAGTAGATACAAGAAGGCAATCTAGCATAATTGATGTCCGGTCGTTTAGAGGGGCTGATTGTGACATTGATCACTACCTGGTAGCGGCGATAATATGAGAGAGATTATCGTTGAATAAAGGTAATATTCAATGTCCGAAAACGGAGAGATTTAATTTAGAGAAGTTAAAAGAGAGGAATACCAGATTGAAGTTTCGAATAGATTCTCGGCTTTAGAAGATTCGGAGTGCACTAGTGTTAAGGATACTTGGATTAAAATTAGAGATAGCATTAAAAGCTCAGCAAAAGAAAAATTGGGACACGCGGGAAATACGTAGAAACAAACCATGGTTCGACCAGGAATGCATTAAACTAGCAGAGAAGAGAAAACAGGCAAAATTATACTGGCTACAAAATCCGAATGAAATAACAACACAAAATTTCGCAGATATCAGGCTTCCAACACTTCCAAAACTTTTAGAACAGAGAAACGCGATTTTTTGAAAGCTAAAATTAAGGAACTTTGAAGATGATAGTAAAAATAAAAATATTCGGGGCATGTATAAGGGGATCAGCGAATTTAAGAAAGGCTATCAACCTCGTGCTTATATATTAAAGAAAGCTGACGGAACAGTTCTCACTGATGCAGATAGCATCTTAAATGGATGGAAAGATTTCTTTGACGATTTACTGAATACGCAGCCAAAAACTAATGTGCGTGGAGAAAAGGAGATACACAGCGGAGAACCGCATATCCCAGAACCCAACCGAATAGAAGTAGAAAACGCTATAAAGAAATTAAAGAAACACAAATCTCCGAGTGTAGATGAAATTCCGGCTGAGTTAATTTTAGCTGGAGGCGAAAAATTGTGGAACAAGATACACAAACTCATTCTCCTTATCTGGAATAAGGAAGAATTGCCACAAGAGTGGAAAGAATCAATCATTGTTCCAATTCACAAGAAAGGCAACAAAACTGATTGTAATAATTATCGAGGCATTTTTCTTCTGTCAACATCCTATAAAATCCTTTCAAATATTCTACTAGCAAGATTGACCCCATACGCAGATGAAATTATTGGAGATTATCAGTGCGGATTTAGACGAAATCGATCAACTATCGACCAAATATGTACCATTCGCCGGTACATCAACTATTTATTGATTTTGGAAAGGCGTACGACTCGGTTAGGAGAGAAGCATTATACAACGTTCTTACGGAAGTTGGAATATCGAGAAAGCTAATTAGATTAATTAAGATATGTTTAAATGAATCCCAAAGTAAAGTCCGGGTAAGAAATTTTTTGTCCACGAGCTTTCACGTCGAAAATGGCCTGAAACAAGGAGACTCATCGTCGCCATTATTATTTAACTTTGTGCTGGTATACGCTATAAGGAAAATCAAAGATAGCAACCAGGGCTAGAGTTGAACGGTATTCACCAGGTTATGACATATGCTGATGATGTAAATTTAATAGGGGATGATAGAAGAACAATAGAAAGAAATACAGAGATCGTATTAAACGCTTGCAGGGACATGGGTTTAGAAGTAAATGCAGAGAAAACTAAATGCATGGAAGTGCGTCGGGACCGTAATATGGCAAATTATGAATGCGCTAAAATATTAAATAATAGTTTTGATAAAGCGGATACTTTCAAATATTTAGGATCAATATTAAGAGACGAAAATCATATTCACGAAAAGATTAAATGTCGACTAAAAGCAGGGAATTCGTGTTACTACTCGGTTCAAAATCTCTTGTCGTCGCGAATTTTGTCGAGGAATGTGAAGCTTACAATATATAAAACGATAATCATGCCTGTTGATCTGTATGGTTGCGAAACATGGTCGCTTACTCTGAGGGAAGAAGACAGACTGAAAGTATTTGAGAACAAGATCCTGAGACGAATATTCGGACCCAAGAGGAACGTTAATGGGGAATGGCGAAACTTCATAACGAGGAACTACATAATTTATATGGTTTACCCAACATTGTTGGGTCGTCAAGTTTAGGAGACTTAGGTGGGCAGGTCATGTAGCTAGAATGGAAGAAAGTAGAAACGCTTTCAAAGTCTTGACTGGAAGAGCAATCGGAAAACGACCATTAGGAAGACCTAGGCGCAGAGGGAGGGCAATATTAAGGTGGATCTCGCAGAGATAGGAATACAAAGTAGAAACTGAATCCAATTGTCTAAGGGTAGAAGTCAGTGGAGAGCTTTTGTGAACGCGGCATTGAACCTCCGGGTTCCATAGGCCATAGAGTTAGTTATTTCTTCAGAACTAAGAAACCAACATGAAATTTGAATAAAGGCAATCTAGATAGACAATGAGATTACATCACAAATTTACTACCAACCTGCAAATGAATCAGAGCTGTGGAGTTAAACAATATAACAGCTAAAAGATAATGCATCATACTTGATACAATAATCCTAAGTCCGCACTTTCGATATCTAACGCTTTCGGTAATCACGGTCCTCATCTTCAGGCTATTTAATTCTGAAAAAGGTTAAAATATAAAAATACTTGCGAAGGAGAAAAGGATAAAAATGATTCAAATATATGACTTCATGTCAATGAAGACTATAGCAGAATCTTTATCAATATGAAACATTTTCGTTTGATTTTTATAGTGACTAATATCACTGCTCGCAACTCGTACTTCTGTCGTGTTAATAAGCTTTACTCATCAAGAAATCTTGGCAGTTGGACATTGGGATAAAGAGGCATTAAACTAGGAGCTAGTTGTCCAAGTTAGTAGTGTAAGTTTAGTAAACTTTTTTCAGTGTTTTTACATCAAAGTTACATTCTACACAATTTTAAGTTGAATATAAAGTAAAGTTGTATAGAATTTAATAAATTAGCACACAAGAGAAGTAGAAACTCGAGCTTTATCCCAAGGAATTGAGTCCTCTGATGATGCCAACTGCAAGAAAGGTGGGTTAAATTTAAAGAAAAGGAAGTACGTATACGCGACAAGGAAGACAAAAATTATTTTTCCTTTATATACCAGAACAAAGAATTTCATGTGCTGACACACACAAACACACAAGAAAGAACATGAATAAATAACACATTTTTAAAATAATAAGTAATACAGAAATAAGGCACTCATAAAGTACAAACTTGGAAGCATTTCGACCTTTAAATAGGCTATTTCGAGTCATGAAAAATAGGAAATGAAATGTAATGCAGTATTATGCCATATTGAATGATGCCATGAAGAGGACCAAATTGGTCAGATCGGAGTTAAGATGATAATTGTAAATTCTTAATGTGAGTAGCTAAGTATCTAACACAATTAAAGCTTAAAAACCATCTCGAGGAAAGGCAATCGATAATTTTGTTTTAAATAACAATGAGAATTTAAAGAAAAATGTTAGTAATCACAGAAACATGTCCAGGTTAGTGCTGTTTTACATCTGGTGAATGTGCATTAGTTCACGAAGTGAACTGGGTCAATCCATTTGACATTACGACATTCTAGATTAAAAAATTGCTGACAAAATTTTTATTTTTATTTTCGTGCACAATGTAATACTATATTTAGAGAGTTGAAAATAAGCATTCATTCATTTTTTAGATGTTCAGTTTTCTTTTACGCCAGCCTTTTGTATAGGCTCGTAAGCTTATTTTGCAGTTTCCAAAGGTTTGCAGTAAACGCTGTAGCTCCTGTGTTTTTGAAGATATTGATTTCAAGCAAATATATTTGGAGGAAATTAATGTACACTGAAGAACAAAAGTAAGTGGAGATTGGAGTTACAAGAAATAGTAGCTTTTCCTCCAAAAGAATTATTTCCCTTACTCCTAATAGTTAGACAACCAACATGACAGCAAAGAGATGCACCAAAACTTGCCATGCCAGAATATTCCTTTATTTGGAACAAGAAAGAATGAGTAGTTGAGCATCACTTAGAGAACTACGAGATAGATAGGCAGAAATTCTATTCACGTTAAGTACTAGGAGATAGAAATTAAGGCAAAGAAAAGAAAAATAAAATGTGTACGTAATGAAAGAATCGTCAGCAATATGAACGGGACTAACTTATCTTGTTCAAACACACACACACACACAAAGAAAGCGTGGAAGAAGACGACTAAAGAGCGAAAAAAAGTAGAAAAGAACGAAAGAAAATAATGGAAGACATGAGAATAAATGAAATTTTAACACTGAAGGATATACAGTCTGCATGTTTCCCACCTGTCTTCTCTCTTTGTCTTGTGTTTTTCTCGCTTTATGGGATAAATCTCTTTCAGTAGCAATTGCGAACATAATTTACAACGCTTGATTCCTTGAAAAAATAACAGGAAATCCAGGCTGGGAATCGAACCAAGAACCGTGAGAATAAGAGTCTCACACGCTGTCTACTTAGCTACACAGATTAGAATAGATACGTTGTTAAATCTGCCATTAAACTCGCTACTGTCATTGAGTTACCCCCCGTTCCACTTGAAGTTTGAATTTTATTTACGACCTTTACTCATCTATGGCTCAGGCCTCCTGGTTTCATAAAAGCATTTCACCTGTAGATCAAAATCAAGCATGAAATTATCCAGAATCTTCAGAACTTACTGTTGCACCAACATATATCTCGAATTAATCGATGATTAAAACAGTGATTCGACGAAACGAATCCTAATTCGTGAAGGAGAACCAGTAATCCACGCGCGAATAATATCTTGTAGCGTTGTTATGTAACACACGCTCAGTATAAATGCAACTTCGAAATCCCCGCTTGCAAGCTTCGATCGTGGGTAAATGCTTAAGATGTCGGCTTGTTGAGTGAAAACACATAGGTTGAAATCCTGGCCGGTGCGAGTGATTTTTGGTTTCTTTTTTCCTCTTCTTCTTTTGAGATGTACGAAATTGTCCGGAAAGTAAGTACCGTTTTAAAAAGAAATACTAAAAGAGCTTTGTTCAAACCAAATTTAATTTTACATGAAAGAACACACCTTAAATTATTTTCCAACGAAGTTTTCACCAGTGTTCAGCGAGTTAACCAATTTGTTAGAGCGAGCGACCAATTTGCCAAAGCCTTCCTCAACGAAACATCCCGCCAGTGTCCGATTGGTTGACTTCGTACCTAGGGATGACACCATCAATGCGGAACGATGCTGTGAGACTCTGAGAAAACTCCGGGGTGAATCCAAAACTAAAGGAGAGGAATGCTCAGTAAATGAATTGTGTTGCTCCATGACAGTGCTCATCCCTATACTGCTGATGCCACCCAAACGTTAATCCTACACTTCGGTTGGGAGCAGTCTCGCCCCACTTGGCCCGACTTGGCGCTGTCTGACTACCACTTGTTCGTGCAACTGAAGCGCGAGCTCGGCGGTAAGCGCTTTGAAAGTGACGACGGCGCGAGAACACTGAAGAGTTATGTTTGTCTTCACTGGCGGGATGTTTCTTTGAGCAAGGTTTGGCCAAGTTGGTCACCTGCTGTGACAAATGTTTGAACATTAGTGGAAACTATATCGAAAAATATTTTAAAGTGTGCTCTTTTATGTAAAAATAAATTTGGCTTGAACAAACCTGTTTTTGTATTTTCTTAAAACGGTACTTACTTTCCGGACAGGCCTCGCATTTCTTACGTTCACATTTTTTTTAAATAATTGCTTTCTTGCAGTTTTTGTAGATTATATTATATTAGTGACCATGTGTTAGTGAGGTTAGGTAAGGATGGGTGCGGTCATGTATCTTACACTATTGTTTCTTTCTTTCGACAGTGTGGATTACCGCCCCCAGAGGTGGGTGGGGATTGTGATGTGTGTAACACGCAGATTTTTTTAATGAACTAATTGTCCAGCTTCGACTCCATCGGAAGAGTGTAAAGTAAAAATTGGGAGAGTGCAAGTAGAGTTTTGCACGGTTTCTGTCGATTTTTCACTGCAAAAAATTATCAGTTGGTGGATATTGTGGAGAGTTTGTGGGATGACACCCACACAGGGCGGGTCCGGTGGAATATCTGGTGAACGTAGAGTAACTATATATATAGAAATGCACATTTCGCTCATAGTACTCTGGCCGGCTTTGTCTCCGAAATGATATGATGAATTTTGTTCCCGAATTTTTTAACATATTCATGTTCAGTTTCAATTTTCAGGAGTCGAGTTTGGATTGCAAGATTGCAATTCAGTATCTCCTCTCTGCAGCCATATTCGATACAATTTGGTCATGTATCTTTGCTTTTTCGTTTCTTCTTTCGACAGTGTGGATTAGTATCCCGAGACGTGTTGTTGAAGGGAATTGTGATGTGTATAACAGGCAGACGTTTTTACGAACTAATTGACCAGCTCCGACGCCATTTTCTTTCAATTTCACGTACTGTAAATACAAGGGACAACCGAAAAATTGCAACATTGCCTGGGTGGTCTGGTGGTTAATGCGTCGGCGTCTGAAATAGGACGTGAGTTCGATTCCCCATAACATATTTTTTTTTTAACTTTTTACTTCTGAAATATATTCCATATTGATATATTTATTATTATCGATTGCTTTCTTGCACTTTTCGTATATTATCTTAGGTTAGTATCCACGAGTTAGAGTAAGTTAGATAAAGTCAGGTTCGGTTATGTACGTTTACCCTTTTGTTTCTTTCTTTCTAAATAAATGTTATCTGTTCACATTTATTATTGATAATATTTTTCCTGCATTTTTGTGACCATGGATGAGTGGTGGGTAGGTAGGGTCAGGTTCGCACAACAGACAAAAGAACCTCATAGCTCATTCTTTATACAGCAATGCGTTGTTTTACTTTTGGCACAGAATGTTACTGCAAGTGTCTTCCACCTAGCTCAGCGTTTTACTCAATGTGTTTGCAGTCTTTTTCCGGTATTGATCTTGAATTACCAATAACTTTCTTACGTGGAATTAGACGTTCTTCTTTTGACTATATAACAAAAGAACACACATTCGAATCGGTTCCTGAGCCGCATGCAACTCATTTGGGATTCTACTTTGTTGCTAATGGAGGCATTAAAGAATAATTTCAGTACTGCAATTCAATGCTTTTCCTATGCCTCACATGTTTGCCCATTATACAGCCTTAGCTGCCATGAGTGTCTCATTGTCTCTAGGTTGTTGACGCCCGGTACGTAGTGCTTCCTGATTCAGTACTGCTTTTAAGTTCCTTAAGTTTCGTTGTACAGTCCATTTATTTATCATATCCCTACCGAATTTCTGTCATATTTTTGTTCCCGTTTTCTCACATTTGTTCCCAGGTTAAACTTGGAACCATACATAGCCGTATAAAGCTGTTTGAAGATTTGACATGCTTTAACTCACGTCCCCGCTTAATTATGCTGATTATAATCGACAAACTACAAAGCAAAACAGTCACTATTACGTTGCCTTCCCCTTTTTTCACATGGGAATGAAGGATCACCATGTAGGAATCCAACTGAACTTTTTTTGAATTTTTAGTACTTCTAAATTAACTATCAAGGAAGTAGAATTCAACAATGAATTTTTATGTAAGTTTAAAACTTTATATGCAAATGAAAATTTCAAGTTTATATACACGTGTGAAGAACCGAACGAATAAACCAGAATGAAGGTAGTGTAATAATTTCTGTTAACATGTACACATGTAACCAGAAAAATATTTTAGTTCAAAGATAGTACCATCTTACCTGTTAAAAGTATCTTTCTCTGTCTCTTTCTCTTTGCCTTTGTCAATGCCTCCTCCTCTTATGTTTTATTGTATCCCAAAGTTTTTTGTGCTGCTTTGTTTTAATTTCTTTTTACCCTTTTCAGGTCCTATTGCTTCCATGTTTTGGCTTGACAAGGACCTAGGAAGTGACTTGTTTTTAGATGGTATGTTATTAGCTTACTTCATTATGAAATGGAATTTTTTGGTTTTCCTTGTAATAACTTATCGTTCTGTAGCATTTAAACTTAAAGATTTAGAGAGAAGTATTACATTTTTCCAACTTGTGATACAATATTTCGTTTCTATGTACTTGTATGCCAAGTTCTAGAAGAAAATCATAAGCGATTTGTACCTTTTTACAAATTGTGTTACCTATTTGTTGCATTGTTAACATTGATCACACATCAAAACAATCAAGCCATCTTTTTGAGCTCTAAGAATGGAAAATGGTGACTGTTAGGTTAATAGAGTACTGAGAATGATTAAAAGCGGTTTGAGGAATTGAACCCGAAAGAATACAATTGTTGAAAGATGTATTATATTACTTCAGGCCTTCCATATATGATTCCCACCAGGATGCGAAGCACAGACTTTCGTAACATCTTTATTTTTGCCGCACGATATATGTCTACGAAAATGATTTCTGTCTAGAAGTGTAATAAACAAGTGACAGAATAACGATATTCAGCATGTACTCATTTCCTCTTTCTTGAATCATGATCGTCTGTTCTGGTGTCTGTCGGATTTGTTGGTACTTTAGTTGAAGCCAGTACCCTGCACGTAGACGGAATTCCTTCGGACATTCACGAAAGAAATCGTGGAGACTTCTTGATCATATAAATACTTCGGTGATCTGAAGAAAGGGATCATTTGCCTTATTTTTGGTGTGACTCTGGAATTACAGTGACAGACAAACCGACCTCTTAGTGGTCACCAGCGAGAATGGAGACAACGACAGCTATTTTGACTAAGGTATAAAACCAATACCTGATAGAAAGAAATGGTCTTCTTTTCTTCGCTGTTCCTGGTTTTACCTTTTTTATTCTTTTTATCATACTTCTGCCACAACTTATTTTATTAGACTTTTGCAATTTTTTTTAAAAACTCATACTATGGAGTACCGCCTTACCATTTCTTGCTATTGATTCATCCCCCAATATTGCATCAAAATAAAATGGTTTGTGTACCTATTTTATTTTATTTTTTAAAAACACTTTTTTTCTTTTTAACTAAATATACACTGATCACCAGTTGAATTAGAGACAATAGGACAGCCCTGTAGAAACTGCCTTGCAGAGGCTTCACCAGTGCATGTGAATGAAACGCATCGCTCGTGTACTGCTGCCATGTGCTTCCCCTCTTGGTATCCGTGTCAGTGCAGTGTGTGGTGGGCAAGATGAAGGACCTGAATGCATTTGACTGTGGTCGAATCGTAGGGGCTAAGACGACTGGGTGACTCGATTTCGGAAATGGCTGCTTCACTCGGATTTTCAAAGGCAACTGTGTCAAGGGTGTATCGTGAGTATTTGGCATCTGGTAAAATCGCACCCGCACAGGCAAACTGCCGCGGTCAGGGGCGTATCGACAACTGGAGTACGCGCCGACTGGCCCGCATCGTAACAGGTGGTAGACTGGCACAGTGCGTCAAATCGTGGATAAGTTCAGTGCAGGACAACAACGCTGTCTTAGCAGTCACACAATCTACAACCACCTACTCGCCATGGAATACAGAAGCCATTAGCCCACGCGCAGGCCCGTATCAACGGGGGGGGGGGGGGGGGTAAGGGTGGGCCGGGCTTCCCATAAATTTTTACTAGCCCCACCTAAACTTTTCACGGTAGGCTTGCAAATGAACTATAATATGGTGATAAACTATAATATGGTTGAGTCGGGCCCCCCCTAACAACTACCGGGCCCCCCTATATTTTTGGGTTGGTATCCATCCTAACAATTTCCAGAGAGAAATACGTATCAAACCTCGTTTTATAGAGCAAGAAAGCAGTATGTACACGTGTATCAGTCTCTAGTGGACAAAATACTACCGGAAAAATTGCTTTTTGAAAGCGTACGTTATGGGTCTTTCCATACATACTTTAGCATTTCCCGTGCAGTAGAAGTGTCGGAACAAGGCTTTGGATTAGGACGGGCCACGGTTAGTGACATAATTAAACTTATGCATAAGCAGCCTTCTCCACAATGCATATAAGAAATCTCGTCCAAAATAGGATTGCGTCGGCGAAACCCACAAGACCTGTGCTAAAGAAGGTCCGGGATATGACAGCCTGTGAAAATTCACTACCACAGCGTGCCAAGCAACTGGGGTTAACACCAAGACATGTTACGGAGAGAAGAGCAAGGGTAGAAGGCTGTACGAGGCCACCTAGCTGGTGATCGCTGAAATTTTTTTTGTGGCGGTGGACGAAGTATAGATCTATCTAAGTAACTGTGGAAAAGTTTGGCCTGTCACTTAAAAAGTTGTTCGTGAATAAGACCGACGCAACTTTATACGTCAAGGCAAAGGATATTTCTAGAATAGTTTTATTTTTGTTACTGGTTTTTGCTATCTTCAATTTACACTTGCTATACAATGTGGAATTTTGTTAGAATCCAGCCAGTAGTCATGGAGAAATAAAGTTCCACATATAAAGTACCACCATCAATTTTTATTCCCTTGGTGGACTGTTTTACCCAACAAATTGGTTCAATCCCGAATTCATTTTTGTACTTGAAAAAGCTGGAAAAAGCTTGGAATTTAACGACAAACCTGATTTTTTCTCAATATTACCTTTTCTATTGCATATAATAGAAATATCCTTTTTCTTAAAGGGTTATGTTTTGTATGTTGATGCCGACCACGAGGATACCTGAGCTGAGTTCTATCACTTTTCCATTTGCTTGTGACACTTCCTTTTTTCTTCTTCTTATTTCTTTACGCTTTCCTTTGAAAGAGTTCCCATAGAACTAGAAAGTCTTTAGGTGGAATGTGTGAGTGGAATACTTTATGTGAGAGTTTGAACATTTTTTGCTACAGTACAACTCTAGAAATCACGGAAATACTGGAAAAGGAAATTTTACGAAAAAAATAAGGGACCATCAGAAAAAAATGGTACTTAAACTTGAAATCAAGGAAAATTCGGAATTTTTGTTCAGGAAGTGCAATGCTCATGTTTCCTACTTCAAAGTTACAAGAGGCGCCAACTGTTTATCACTAAAAACTATGGCGAATGAAACGCTTTGAGAGTCACGAATCACACTTGCTCTTGAAGCATTTGTGGAAAGGCAGCAAATGGTACCTGTAGTTGCAGACACAGTGAAACGAGAGTATTTGGAATTGTGTTCGAATCCTGAAATGACACAGAAGTTGACAAATTTCAGTCAAAATGACGAGAGATTAGGATGGAAGGCGTTTCTAATACTTTTACAATTTTCATTCATAAAAATCTGCGTTCTTTTTCACTGTAACGCTGCAGCAGGAAGTAGCTTCTCCGTTAACAAAGAGTGTTTGGTTGGAAATTTACGAGACAAGAGTTTGGTTGCTTAAAGAAGTGTTTTAGATACTGTACATGTTGCTGGAGGGATATCCAATGTTAATATTGACCATGGTTCATTATGTTGAAATGTATCAAGCAGAGAAATGAGTATTTAAAAGACTGTATACTGAAAAATTAGACAGAAAATATCAAGAAAAGTAAAGAGTTAAAGAGAAAATAAAAATGTTAGAAATAAAAAGGAAAAGGCTGCCGGCTGATGCTGAAGATGAAGCATTTGCTTTGGATGAAGAAGCAAAAAAGTTAAAAGCCACATTAAACTCGTAAAGTATAAGAATCAAGATTATAATGTGTTCTGCAGCTTGCTATTTGGTGTACACAGTGTGTGAGTATGAGAACATATGCTTTTATTACAAAGGAAGAAAGTTGTATTAGAAATGTACACAAAAAACACCAGTCTGAACACCTTGTTTTCGTTGCTTATACTTACAGCTAGACTTAGTTTTATCATCAGAAGGGAAAAGTAATTTAGTTTAATTTTATGTAACTATTCTTGGTGGATTTTAAAGAAATTTCACGAAGAAAATTAAGTTAATACAAAGCATAGAATATGTTGTATTTAGTCAACTCCAATCTTAACACATTTTTGTTACAAAATTATTATACAAGCCCAAATTACTAAAGTAATCTAGGTAGCTAAGATTGCTTCTTTCAGTTCAAGAACTTCCGAATGTTACCTTTGGACCAGGCCTAGGCTGGTTGTCCTAAGAAAAAGTTTTAGAAATTTACCCGATAGTGAGATGAAGGAAGCTGCAATAAGATCTCTAAAGTTAAATTGTTATTAAAAAAACGAAAGAAAATAAAAGACAATTGAAACTTCTAATAATGTTTTATGTTTTTTCGTGTGTAAAGTATTCTCGTCGCATTCTAACGATTGTCTCTTGTGAATCCAGAATATTTTTGTTTTGCAATTCGTAACTTCTCTATTTATTCTCCTAGCCATTCCATCTTTGTATGAATAAATTTGTAAAAATAAAATAATTGGACATCTCCCATCCAAGAAGAATATACAGTAACATGTAATCGTAAAATACGTGTGCCTAGAATTTAAATTAATAACTTTTGTGACTCGTTCATGTAGTAAAAACAAAATGTTAAAAAGTTAATATTATCAAGGGATATGAATCACTCGTTAGTTAAAGGTGAGAACTCAGCTTGATTTTGTCAGTTACTGCACATATTTCTCAACTGGCCTTCTGGTAGGGGATATTAGCAGTAACAACTTCTCTTCGTTTAGAAAAAAAAAATATACCTAAAATATAATATTAATAGACCTGAAGAACCTAGAAAATGCCTGGAATTTAAAAACAAACATCTAGTAGACATCCTGAGCAGCTATAAGAACAAGTTTATAAAATGAATCGTATAATAATGGTTGTATTTGAAAAAAGATTTTGCGTAATGGTGTAATTATTTGCCCCGCCAGCCTTACAATAGTAAGCAGTCAAATTGTCAATCCCGTCATTTTACTTATTTCACTTCAATGTTCATGGAATTTAGTATAAAATTATGAAACATTCATCAACTGATCTGGCAGTAATGAGAAGTAAAATTTAACACATTCCATAAGATTTTCTTGAAGCTCGTGTCTGTGGCTCACTAAATTCTGAGCTGGTCTCACGATGGAACAGTTTTGAACTCATTATGAAACGTTTGGAATCCCCTTTAAAATGTAAGCCCACCTCTCACATAGCCTTAATACCCAGGGACGTTAACCTATAAAGTAACTACTAGCTTAGCCAAGTGTGATTAGTACGTTGATTTCGGAATTGGTCGTACCAATTTCGATCCTTGACCTCCTTGTTGAAACTGTTAACTTTTGTGAAACTTAATATTTTTAGTAAACCTATGTAATAACACTCAACGGATAAATATATTTTATTGTTTAATTTAATTTAATTTAATTTAATTTAATTGTCTCTTTATGAGTGATGCTTGATAATATCAGTTTTGGTGTACAAATATTCAATTTCTTTTCATGATAATTGTGATCTACGATACAGATTGAAGTAATAATATTGGCTTGAACTGCTTTGTTACCCACTTAACGTTTCTATGCTGCAATTATATCTAATATATACCTGCAATAAGAGAACCCATTGGGTGTTGCAGAACAGATGGAAAAGGACCAGATGGGATGACTCTGTTACCGTGAAAGAGAGGCAAAGCGCTAATTTGGGACTTTTCATGTTCCTATACGTTCGCTCCTTCCAATCTCCCCTTTTCTTCGATTCATGCGGGAAATATAGCCAGCCGAAAGGAAACGAAAAAAAGGAGAAAATACAGTAATCTTCCGGAGAAATATCATTTTGTAACTATCGCTATTGAATCCAGTGGGTCATAGGGCAGAGAAGGTATTAACTTTATAAAAGAAATAGGCAGACGGATCACGCAGTTATCTGGGGATAACAGAGCAAGCACCTTCTTCATACAAAAAATAAGTATGGCAGTTCTAAGAGGCAATGTCTCCTCAATACAGGTACCATACCCAAAGGCAGAGAACTAGAAGAAGTATTCCTACTGTAAGAATATATTTATTCCATTATGTTATTTAATATTACCATTTTATGTTCATTCAAATATTTCCCATTTGTTTGTTTTTCATTTTGTTTTGCTGTTTTCATCAGTGTAAAAGTTTTAGGATTTGCTAGATTCACCTATTGTGTTGTTAAGCTTAGATTAAAAATATTGTGGACACAGAACATTTGTAAACTTTCGTATTATGAAAAGTTATACTATAATATGCAACAATTTACATTTAATATATTATTTGAACAACACTTGTCAAATAAAAATTAGATGTATAATATCTAATATTGACTTACAAATCACATAGAGAGTACAAGACGAAACTCGTTCAAAACATTGATCAGTACATAAGCTGAACACAAAATCAAAGAAGAAAGCTTTCTCTTCAACAACTCAATATTAACAAATTGGAATTAATCACTGTATTTAAATATACATTCAAAATTTTGAAGCATATGACACGTTTAAATCAAATCCACTTTTACTTTATTCTAAACATTTTTCATCTTTATGGTCTGTATCGTAAGCTCCTTTCAGAGTTTAAAAATATCATTTTCGCATAATATTATTCACTTTTTCAAATGAATATTATTATTTTTTTTAATAAAGCGCACCGTACACACTTGACACAAATTTCTCACAACTTTGGTAATTAGTTTTGCTTTCTTCTAAGTTATGAGCGCTACATTGTGTGTAGAATTAAATCTATACATATATTTTTCGCCAAGATGATTACAGAAAAAAGATCTCCAGTTCCTTACCAGAGGGTAGCGTTCCCAAAACTGATGCAACGTTCCCTCTTTGTACTGCCATACTGATGTGTAGCAGTAGAAAATAGGTTGGTATAGCGTCTCCTGACGACAAATAAATGCGGTGTCCGACTTCTTTTATAAAGTTAAGACCTTCGGGACGCTTGGAACCACCTGGTTCGATAGCTACAGTCACAAAAAGATATTTGTCACGTAAATTGCTGTACTTTGTAACCATATGGTTTAGCTCATCGAATTTTAATGAAGAAAATTTTAACTTTTTAAGTGAACCTCGTATAAAAGCACTCTCAAGAATTTTTCTCTCAGCAAACGGACGAATATGCATATATATGTGTGTGCGTCGCGTCTGCGACGGAAGTATTGGTGAACCCTCTCGTCTCTCCAAATAAGGTGCTAAAATTCAGCACAGGGAGCAAACTTTGTCTCCAAAAATTCTTACCTATAGGTTGTCCTAGTTATCTTTAGCTCTGACATCAACAGTTTGCATCGCAAGCCTCTGAAGAGTAGAAACGCGGAGAGACGGGGAGAAAAGCCAAGTTAGTTTGACGATTGTTTTTGTGTGACAACAGCATGTAACCAAGAAGCCAGCTCCGGATAAGCAGGCGAACAACAGTGCGCAAACTATGCTAAAAGTGTAAAGCATACAATTACAGTGTTTAGCGCATCAAAAGTAGCAACACAATGAAAAAACTTTAAGACCACCCAAAAGAAGATAAAATGGAAAGTAAGGTAATTCACCCCCCAACCTTAAGGACATCCCCCTGGAACCGCCAGAAATCATTTTTCTCCAGCATCAAAGTGAGTGAAAAGTGACAGTGCGAAATTGTAGAAACTAACGATGTAGTGAAGTTGAACCGGTAACCCGCGACTACCGCGCCTTCCGCGATTGTAATAAGAATAATTGGGCCAAGTGTTAAATTTTATCATATTCAATTATTGAAATCAAAGTGCCAAAATGTAATGTAATATGTGTTTGTGCAGTTTCAGTGTTGTTTATTAAAGTGAAAAGTGATATTTCGCATATCCATTATCAATATAATTATCATGGTATAAATTTATATTTTCCACTTTAAGAGATCATTTATTTTTCTTTCCAGTATGAATAACTAATGCCAATGCAACATAATAATTTTCGAATTATTAAATTGTATCGGCATTGAGAATACGATTAGAATCAGCTTTTATGTCAATTAACCAGAATGTTCTGACCCCAACTCTGAACCGTGTTGTCCAGTGGTTATATAGTCGGCTTTGGTAGAAAGTCCGAACTGCTATTGAAGTCTAAAGGGGACGTCTAAGACATAGAGGATCGAATCCCGGACTGTTATAAATGCCTAAGCCCTCTTAGGGAACTGCAGGACACGAACCACATACACTCATAAAATGTCTTATCCCGAACAGGGACGTACAAGAATTGAACCCCAATATTGTCATAAAATGGCTCCCGCGGGAACAGGAACATTTGGTAAAATTGCATAAAAGCGACGCTAATTGTATTTTTATCAAGATAAACTGTAGTGCCTTCCTAGTGTTATTTAATTTTGTTGTTTTGGCATTTGTAAATTAATCATCATGTCCGTAAATAGAGAAATAATACCTGTTTTGCATAAAATGCAAAAAATTTGGAAAGAAACATAATATTTAATAGTAGAAAGTCAATTCAGGCATCGTAAAGAACCATTTACATTGTTAGAAGTCGAGAATGCTTTAAAGGTAGATCAGAAAGTATGTAAAACTCGAAAAAGAGCTAAGCAAGAAATTGCAAAATCTGTTTTAGAAAGGAATATAGAATACAGGGCTGAAATTGAAGATAAATTTTTTGCTAAAATTCGTGAATTACGTAAATCTGATCTCTATTAAAAAATCAAAGAGGAGTGTGTTTTTGAATCAGAATTTGTTTTTTTTTTTTTTTTTTTTTTTTTTGACAGACATTGAATATAAGTTGAAAGTCCATTACGAAAATTCAGATATTGTACGCATTGCGAAAGAAAGGTTAACTGAAAGAATAAAAAAAAAAGCATTTGTAGTATCATAATGTTACGGGTAATAAGGGTTCCAGTGATGACCGGAAGGAAATTGTAAAATCGTACTACCAAAACGGGTTAGGTTTGCAGATTCTCCTGAGATCATTACATTTGCGCATGCTTCTTCAAATGTTAGTAATTTGGAAAGTACTCAAAAGCATGAAGGTTGTAAAAGTAAAACAGTACTATTCGAAATAAAATTTGCTAAAAGTAATTTAGAACGGTTTAGTCCTGAATTTGAAGGCATTTTGCGGAACATTGCCCCAGTAGCCCAAAAAATATACGCACAAACAGTGGAAAATGAGTGTGTTGAGTGTTGTACTATTTTACCATGTGTTAGTTCTCAACCATCAGCTGTTGTTTTAAGTCAGGCTAGAATTGAATTTATTGACAATAAATTTGAACAGGTTGAAGAAATATCCGATTGTGAATTAAATGTAGGAAAAGAAATAGTTCCTGTTATTAGTCAGGTTAAAGTTTAGTTAGACAATGCCAAGGGATTTGTTGTGTCTCTTTCAAATAGCATTGTTGTAGAAAGAAGCAAAGCAGAAAAAGAAAAAAGTAATGAACGCAACCCAGCTAATAAAAAAAGGTTTCTCAACCGCGACCCTCAACCATCGAGCTGGCCACGCGTGCCGCAGATACATCTCAATTATCCGTCAGCTGCTTCCGCTATTGTTTGTTTGTTCTGTAAACGAACGAGAAATATTTTTGGGTGCAACGTGTGCCTCACTACTAAAAGATTTACGAAAGTAGTAATAAATTGCGTTGAAAAAGGAGGCAAGATTAAGCCACTCACACATCCTTGTAGTGTATTGTTTGATGAAGCAAAATTGCTTTTTCGGCACCTTGCTAACCTGTAAATTAGAATGTGTTCCATTTCACAAAACTTGTTTATTTTTTGTCTGTTACGGTTGTTGAGGTACGTCATGAGCAGAGTAGTTTTTTAAGCTGTGAGTTGAGAGTAAAAGAAATACAGATTAAAAAATGAGATATGTTATTTTCTGCGTAGTCATTTGCACTGAAAATATCAATTTAGAAGATAGTAAAATGGCTTTATGTCAGGTAGGCCTTATGATAGTATCAATAACTCAGTAACGTGGGAAAAGAAATTAAAAACCTGTCAAGAAAGTTTTAGTAGGTTACAAAATGTTGTTCGTCAAATTATAAAGAAATATAATTTGCAAGTTTGTTATAGCAAAAAGCTCCGTCAGCATAAAAAGAAAGTACATAAAGTCAGACGAAAATTAAAAAGTCAAACGTGTGTTGTATTGTTTTCGTAAATTTTCAAAGTTTGTAAATTTTCTTTGAGAAGTAAATGTCATAGTCAATGCAATGTACTAACAAGTAGTCGTAAATTTAAAGTTGTTTTGTCGCACCATGATAACCAATATTCTGCATGTATTTTTGAAAGAGGTGATCAAAATTTCAAATCGAATCATATTAGTCATTTGGAAGTTTACAATGTAGCAAAGGGGTCAGGTGCTGACCACGTATCACCTGTATTAAAAATTACAAACCTTTTAAGGAAGAATGTGGTAATTGGGTGAACAAACCACTTACGTATAAGCGCTTTAAAGACAAATGTAACAATAATATTAAATGTCAATCACTAATTAGTATCAGTGATGTGCCATCAGCTGAGTGTGACGCCATGGCAATTGTCAAGCACAGAGGTAAACGTAAAACCTAGTGAAACGAAAAAGGCAATCTAGTGTTCAATCTGAATACAGTGAAATCAGTGTGCATAGAAAACTATCACGAAAGAAAAGAAATCGCAGGTCAAGCAATAAGAAGTTAGTCAATTCTTTGTGTAATGCAGTTATCATAAATATTGAGAAACCAAATTTGTGTACTAAGCTACTGCTTCCGAAAACAAAGAGAATTGGTGGAAACCACTTAGTAGCTTATAAATTCACGTTAGTCCTTTATTGGCAAATTAAGCTTTTCGAAATTGTTTTTGTGTTGAAGAAACCTAAAGTAGGTGTTGGATAAACAAAAACCTCGTTGAGCTGGATTGCTAGTATTTTATGAAATTGACACTTGCAATGATTTTGGTAAAAAAAAAAATTGCTTAAAAATACTTTGATATGTCAATTTATCGTATTGGCGCTAGTAAGCGTCCGTGACCAACTATGTGACCTCCGGACGGCCGAAGCCTTTTTATCGAAGAAGGAAACATATGCCAAGTGGCTTACCAAGGCATGAGATGAGGTTCCCTTCCATTTTAGGGTAACATATTTATGTAAAGCCCGGCGTAGGCAATTTTTGTATTATTCCATTCTTTATTCTTTTAAATTTTAATCTTTCATTCTGTCTTTCACCCTCATCTCGGGGTTGTGAAACAGATAATTATAATTTTAATGTGGGTGGTATCTTTTAAATTTCGGAGGGCAGACACTTTAAAAAGTGTAATGGTCTGACAAACCATCCACTGCTCGGTCCATTCTTGGTCAATTTTTAACCGGAATGTAATAAATGTAAATTATCATGATTAATTAATGTTATTGTAGATTTAAGGGAAATTTTTGATATTGCAATTAATATTTTGAAAATATTTACGTGCATTCTTATTTGAATTTATTTGTATGTGATATCATAGTTTCATAGTAGTAATAATAAACTAATATTACTACTAATAAGAAATTAGTGAAAACGAGTATACATTTATACTGTTAGTTTTCCAATGTGTTCGAAGTATTTTTTAGTGAAAGTAAATATTGAATATGAATGCTTTCTTATAATAGTATAAAATTAATTCATGTAAAACTTAAGAGTACAATTAACTACATTAGTAAATATTTTGTTATAATAACTATTTAGTATACCTATAAGCATAATATTTTGTGTTTAATAGTAAACAATGCTAGTAATTAGTTACTCAAACCCTCAAATATAATATTTTGAAAGAAAATAATAATAACTTTGTTTATATTTTGATGTGGTACTTAAATATTTTAAAACAACAAATATTGAAGTAATAAAAACATTAATAAACTTTATTAAATTATGGCCCAATGGTAATTCGAAATTCGTCTTGTATGGCCCAGGTGTTCGTTACCGTATTTCCGATTGGGCTCTAAATATTTTGCGGCATATCATCACAAAAAGACTTAATCAATGTTAACCCTTTGAAGACCAGTGGAAAAAATTTGGTAACAATAGTGATCAGTGTTGCAGGGTACTGTTTGTTTTTCAGTTCCCTAAAAACAAACTCTTGTCGAGCGCCTATGTAACCATATGGTTCAGCTCATCGAATTAGTGAAGAAAATTTTAACCTTTTAAGCGAACCTCGTAAAAAAGCACTCTCAAGAATTTTTCTCTCAGCAAACAGACGAATATGCATGTGTGTGTGCGTCACGTCTGCGACGGAAGTCTTGGGAACCCTTTCGTCTCTCCAAATAAGGTGCTAGAATTCAGCACAGGGAGCAAACTTTGTCTTCAAAAATTCTTGCCTATAGGTTGTCATAGTTATTTTAGCTCTGACTTCAACAGTTTGCATCGCAACCTTCTCTAAAGAGTAGAAACGCGGAGAGGCGGGGAGAAAAGCCAAGTTAGTTTGACGATTGTTTCTGTGTGACAACAGCATGTAAACAAGAAGTCAGCTCCGGATGAGCAGACGAACAACAGTGCGCGAACTATGTTAAAATGTAATGCATACAATTACAGTGTTTAGCGTATCAAAAGTAGCAGCACCATGAAAAAACTTTGACCACCCAAAAGAAAATAAACTGAAAAGTAGGGGAATTCACCCCCAACCTTAAGTACATCCCCGTGGAACCGCCAGAAATCATTTTTCTCCAGCATCAAAGTGAGTGAAAAGTGACAGTGAAAATTGTGGAAACTAACGATATAGTGAAGTTGAACCGGTAACCCGCGACTACCGCGCCTTCCGCGATTGTAATAAGAATAATTGGGCCAAGTGTTAAATTTTATCATATTCAATTATTGAAATCGAAGTGCCAAAATGTAATGTAATATGTGTTTGTGCAGTTTCAGTGTTGTTTATTAAAGTGAAAAGTGACATTTTGCATATTCTTTATCAAAATAATTATCACGGTATAAGTTTATATTTTCTAGTTTAAGAGATAATTTATTTTTCTTTCCAGCATGAATTACTAAAGCCTATGCAACAATAATTTTCGGATTGTTAAATTGTATCGGCATTGAGAATACGATTAGAATCAGCTTTTATGTCAATTAACCAGAATGTTCTGACCCCAACTCTGAACCGTGTTGTCCAGTGGTTATACGGTCGGCTTTAGCAGAAAGTCCGAACTGCTAGTGAAGTCTAAAGGGGACGTCCAAAACAGAGGATCGAATCCCGGACTGTTGTAAATGCCTATGCCTCCTAGGGAACTGCAGGACACGAACCACATATACTCATAAAATGGCTTATCCCGAACAATAACGTACAAGAATTGAACCCTAATATTGTCATAATTTATTAAAACACACACGAAATTATTTCAATGGACTGTTTAAAACAATAAAATTTGCATAACTACATGTATATATTTTACTATTTCGTAACTAAATGAAACTTTTATTAATGAAACAATATCATATTTGAAGATATTCGCAATTAAATTTAATCGACATAAAAATCAATAGCATGGTACTAATACTAGACAAAAATATCACATACAAATCAAATTACAATAAAAGACATGTAAACCTTTTCAAAATATTAATTGTAATATTAAAAGTTTTACTTGAACTTACAATAACACTCTTCATTTATTACATTCCGGTTAGAAATTAACAAGAAATGGACCGAGCAGTGGATGGTTTGTTAGACTATTGCACTTTTGAAGTGTCTGCCCTCCTAAATTTACAAGACACCACCCACATTAAAATTATAGTTATCCATTTTCCCAACCGCGAGATGAGGGTGAAAGACAGATTGAAAGGTTGATATTAAAAGGAATATAGAAGAGTATAATTCAAAAATATCCTTCTCCGGGCCTTAAACAAATATAAAATTAGCCAAAAGTGGGAGGGAACCTCATCTCATGCCTTGGGAAGCCACTGAACTACAATCTGTGATGATACAAAAATCATGGTCTAAACGAGGATGAGCTAACAATACTTCTTGAGCTAAATCGTGTTTCGATTGTTGAAAACTAATTTTACACTCATCATCCCACATCCATTTTTTCTGAAAAGAGCAAACAAAGGTTCAGCTTTATGTGCAAACACATTTCGAACACCATTGAAATAAACCAAGTACTCGTAATTCTTTCAGATTTCTAGGTCGTGTGAGATCCTTTATACAGTACATTGTACGTACTATGGATCTTTTGTTATGCCTTGAGAATTTACATTAAAACCCCAAAAATTAAATTTTGTGTTACAAAATGAACATTTTTTAAGATTCAACGTAATTTTTGCCTCATCTACTTTAGAAAATATTTCATCTAACAAACAGATTTGTTCTTCGAAAGACATTATCGGTAGAGACGTCATCGACATAACAGACCAGTTGATCATACAATCCGGAAATTAAGACTATTTGTAAACAATTCAAGAAAGCTACAGACCCATTTAAATATTCACAAGGAACTCGTGTAAATTGATACATCTTGCCGTTTCAGTAAGAAGCAATCTAAGGTCTACACTTATCAAAAAGACTAATTTGTAAGTAGGACCCGACAAAATCAAGACAATTAACGAATTGAACACCTTGAAATTTTAATAGATCATCAATTTTGTTTACTTTGAACTGTTTAAGTTTTACATGCTTATTCAAAGAGGTCAAATCGACTACGGTACGTAGTTTTGATGTATTCTTTCTTGCTACACACAATAATGGATGAGCATGAATAGACACACATTCTTCTTCAGCTCCGTTTTCAAGCCATTGTTTTATTTGTTTTTCTATGTTATCTTTAAATTTAAATGGTAAGGGATATTGTCTCTTGACAATGGGTTCGTTAGTGTCAACTCCAATAGTGTATTCGAAACGATTTCTTTTACCTGGCACATCACTGAACACATATGTATGTTTAAAAATTTATAAAGCTGTTGCTTTTGTAGGTCATCAAGATCAACAATTTCATTTACCTTTTCTTTAATATCACATACAGAAGAGAAATGTTCAGTTTCTGGACTATCGTTTTCCACTACAAATTCTGGACTAGTTAAATTTAAAAAGTTAATTTTGTATATACCATGAGATTCTTTTGTTTCATTTTCAATATTATTAATCTGTTTTCCATACAACTGATACAAACATTTTGATTCCTATGCTAAATCGAAATTTAACTCTTTCAAGGATTCATTATTTATAACTGCATTTTGATATCTCACACGTAAATGCTTTTATGTTTTGTCTCTTTCATTAATTTCGTTCAACCATTCAGTCATACATTGTTGTTTTTCCTTAAGCAAATTCTTTATTACGGGACATTTACTTTCTAAAGGGTTGTTAACGTCTTCAAACTCACTTTCACAAGAAATTTCTGAATCATCAAACATAGTGACTTTTACATTGTTTACTAACTCAAACTCCTGACTTTCTTCCTTTTGCATTGTCAAAATTTTAACCTGGTTATTATTCCCAGAAGAAGGCGAATTACAATCGACTCTGTCAATTTCCTTTTTCATAGGTACCTTAACGACATTCTGGCCGTGGCCTTACAAAACGATTTTCTCAGGAAAATCTACCTTCGCATTTGCAAATGTAAGAAAATCTCGCCCTAACAAACAAGAACTATTTAAATCATTTACAAACAGAAACCTTACGTCATACATCAAAGGTCCTATTTCTAAACAGAAAATAACTTCACCTTTTACTGATTTCATTCTTTTACCAGAATCATCAACAAGAGAGAGGTTTTTAACAACAATAACGGGAAGAGATTTTTAACTGAGCATTAGAAACAATGGCAGAAATAGTTTTCTACAATTTAAAGCTAAGCAGGCTAGCAGACGCTCCAGAATTGCACAAAGCGTAAAATCCTTCATTGAATATTTTTACCCTTATTTCTGCAGTAGCCTCTGATGAAACAATTTCTTTACAATTTCTATTATTTTCCCCTTCGTCCTCAGATGAACTTTCACTGTCCCATTGTACAACATTTAAAAGTTTGCTTTCAATAGTAACATACACAGTATGACAATCATTAGTGAGTGCATTTACGTTATTACCAGAACTTTTACTGACTTCCCTGTGATTAGCACTCTCCACGGAGGGAGGGTTTAGTTTCTGTGCGGAAAACGAACTTGTCCATTTGAATTAAAAGGAGTAGAATTTACAAATGGAGGTCTTGGAGACCTACAATTTCCTTGATTCACAAAATTTGGAAAACCAGGTGAATTTCCAGACATTTGACCATTAGGAGAATACATTCGAACATTATCATTCGTATTTACAGGTTGATTATTTCCATTTGATGGTTGATAAAATTGATTACCTTCTGGGGAATTTTTCTAGGTGGATTTCCTGACTACAGCTACAAGAATGCGCATCAGAATGCATTTCATTATTATTATTATTATTATTATTATTATTATTATTATTATTATTATTATTATTATCACGTTTGTTTTTCTTAAATCCACGTCTACGTTTATTTTGCTGAGTATTTTCGTGTGAAGATTTGCTTCCGTTTCCATTATTCTTACGCTTTTGATTCTCGTTGAAATTACCATTAGTAGATGACACATGGTTAACCTTTACGAACGTATGATTAGATCCCCCTCTAGAATCAGATCTAGGAATGGCTTCCAGTTTCTGAATGACTTGTAACACGGTCGACAAAGTCAAGGTGGTAAGAGTAGTAAGTTGACGTCTGCAATAAGGTGGGATTAAATTCAACACCATACTGATAACAAGTGGTTCTCTAATATCAGGATTGATTCCCTGTATTTAATTGCATCTATAGGAGACAATGTACATGCTTCCATCTGCTTTGGGGTGATACGGTTTATTTTGAAGTACCATTAACTTACTTGCTTGCACCTGTTTCTTTTCGAATTCAGCCTTAAAATTCTTCACGAACTTTTTGAATGTATGGAAAGAAGAACAGTTATTAATGTACCAATTGTATGCAGATCCTGTGAGTAAAAACTTTATAATATCCAAGTATTGGCTACTTGGAATATTCATGATTGAAGCCTGATCTTTGAACTTTTTAAAAAATGCAGTTGCGGTAAGTTCGTGCTCATGACCTGAAAACTTTTCAAATCCTTCTAAATCTCTAAGTTTTACAGAAAGTTTCCTGTCTTATTCTAACTTTTTTCTTTTTTGATGGTTTTGGAAAGATCGTGATTTACCTTCATCTTTAGAACAACTAGATTCAAGAGTACTACTACTAGAATCAGAATACACTGAAATATTTCGACGCATATCTTGGTAAGCGTGATCGTCTGTTTTTTCCTTTTTAACCTGAACATTCGAAAAAACAGAGTGTGGGAAGTTTTTTTTAACTCACTGTCTGGAAGGGATTGTTTTATTTGTTCTACATCGTTAACTAAAGCTTCAACTTTCCTATTAATATCAACCTGTGATTTTTCCACTGACTTTTGTGATATTACAGTAGTTTCACATGCAGTAATACTAGATTCAACTACCTTCTGAAGTTTTGACATCCAATTTTCACATTTATCTGTTCTTTCCACTAATTCACTATGCACACAATCTATATGACTTTCTAAGGATTCTACTTGACTATTCAGCGTACCTATTCTGATCTCACACTTATTTTGTTTTTGATTAAACGCAGTGTCCTCAAAAGCGTTCATACCTTTTGAAAACTCCTCGTTTTGTTATTCCGCAACATTTAACTTTTCGATAACAGACTCTATTTCTACGTTACATTTATTGATTTCGATTGTATTTGTTCTGTGTATTTAGCAAAATTTTCTTCACATGAACGTTTCACATTACCTACCTCAGTTTGCAACTTTTCCTCAAAGTTAGAACGAAAATTCCCTATTTCTTCCGTGACTTTCTTATTAATGGAAATGAAGTCACGACTCTGCAATTTTTTGAAGTCATGTAACTTACTATCACCATCACAACATGGCTTCCAAAATAACAAAAGTATTGAAACAGCCTTGTTTGATTACATGTCCAATATAGTTCTTGAATTAAAAAACAGTAAATATGTTGTTGGCCTATTCATCGACTTATCCAAAGCTTTTGATACAATTGATCATGCTATTCTTTTAAGCAAATTGTATGCTTATGGTATTAGAGGAATAGCTCCCAACTGGTTTCTCTCTTATTTATCCAGTAGACAACAAGCGGTACAAATATCAAAATTAGCTGCAGATGGGTTTCAAACAACTTGTTCGTCTTTATCAACTGTAGTCAGAGGTGTTCCTCAAGGTTCCATTTTGGGTCCTATTCTCTTCCTGATATATATAAATGACTTGTTAGAATTTATGCATCCAGCGAAATGTATTCTATATGCTGATGACATCAGTATGATAATATCAGGAAAATCAATAGAAGAAGTTGAGAGGAAATCTGACATTTTTACGGACAAATTAGTAAAATGGATAACAGCGAATAGGTTAATTATAAATCATGATAAATCGATTCTCTTACATTTTCATTTTCCAGGAAAACCGCGTATATCACCTAGAATAAAAATATCTTCTAACTTACTCCAATATTCTTGCATAACAAAGCTTTTAGGTGTAATCATAAGTGATGATCTTTCATGGTCTGCTCATATCTCCACTTTAAACAAGAAACTAAGTAGCGTGTGTTTTGCCTTATACAAACTTCAAGGTACTGTATCGAGAGAAGCACTTCCTAGCTTTTACTACGCCATGTTTAATTCATTAATTAACTTCGGGATAATACACTGGGGAGCTGCTGAAAATAGTTTAAGCACTTTCCGATTGCAAAAGAAAGCGATTAGAATAATTTTTGGGTTACCCACAAAATCGTCATGTAAAAAGGTTTTCATAGAAGCAAAAATTTTAACTCCCCAGCTTATACATCTATAAATCTATTCTTTTTACTGTGAAAAACAAGCATCTTTTTATCTTTAATAAAAATGTTCATAGCCATAATACAAGACAAGGTAGTGACATATTTGTGATGCATCAAAAATATGCTAATATAAGCAAAACCGTGTACATGAATTGTGCCAGATTGTATAATGAACTTCCTCTGTACTTGAAAAATATGACCAATGTTTCCATTCTTGGTAAGACTTTATATAATCTACTCACTGAAAAGTGCTATTACACAATTAAAGAATATTTAAATGACTCATTAACTGAAGAGTTGGAAACAGATACTTACCCGTGAGTACATGCCTGGTGTGGTAGAAACAGTTACCTAATTATGTGGTTTTGTATTTTTAGAGAGATTGCATGATGTATACTTCTGGTACTTGACAATATTGTATGTTTTTTTTCTTTCTGACAACTGTAATGCTTACATGAGAATTTCTCATGCTTTGTAAGCTAATGAAACAGGCAAATAAATGAAATGAAATGAAATGAAATGGAACCGACTTTATTTTCTTATGTAATTCTATCTAGCCTATCATGTAATTCCGCGTTAGATCTTTCGAAGTTTTCTTTCAATTCCGCGTTGGTTTCTACATGTTCTTTCAAATCTGTGTTCGATTTTTCGCACTTTTGATGTACATTCACTGACAAATCTTTAATTGCCTGAAGCAATGTTTGTAAATTTAGATGTTCACTCTCAGACATGTTGACAATTTATTTATTTATTTCGGAAAAACAGCAGGCAAATGCCTAATTACAGTTTTCCCTTATTGTAAAGTGTATTTAATACACTTTAAAATACACATATAATAACATACTAATATGACCTCAATTCTATCGTAATACACTCTAAAATACATATATAATAAAATAATAATATAAAAGTAAAATATACGTTAAAATACAAATAGCACGATATACAGGATAAAACAAATTTATGTAGAATGAAAATTTTGTTTGTAACTAAAAATATCTATATTTGGGGGTTCTTGTGACATCATATTATACAATATACACATTTTCTGATAGGCGATACATCTAATGCATTAGTTCTTTGCGCTGAAAGATGGAATATGTCATTATGGGGCCTCGTTGCTCTATGTGGGACGCGAATTTTGATTTCTGATAACAAATACTCTGAATCTATTGCACCATGAATTATTTTATGTAAGAAAGGTAATATGAAATGACTTCTTCTGCTTTCAAGAGATTGTAATGAATATTTGTTTCGAAGACCTTCGTAGTTCTCAAATTTTGGATATATACCTGTTTCTTTATATGTCAAAAACCGCACAAATTTATTTTGAATGTTTTCGATTTTATTTATGTATTTCTTACTATTAGAACCCCATATTATCGCTGCATATTCCACTTTAGACCGTACATAGGCAGTGCATAATGTTTCGAGAGCATTAGTATTAGAAAAATCTCCTCCTAATCTCATCACAAAGCCAAGATTCCTAAAGGCCTCACCAATTACTCTGTTGACATGAATATCGAATGATAGGTTTGACTGCAGAGTGACTCCAAGATCAGTAACATAATCCACTCTCTCAATTGGCATTTGATTAATAGTATACACATTGCGTAACACTAATAATTAAAATATCGTTAGTGCATACTAAACCAACTCAATATTTACCTCACACAAAGTCACACGTAAACACAATTATACTGTATGTGTAACAGAAGGTTACATCGGTCCCTGTTCGGGCGCCATTCTATAGCGGTATATTGGTTATTCCACACTGGATGCATACCGCTACATTCAACATTGAAATATAGGCGGGTGGATGAGTGATAGTATAGTGGTTTTTTACCGGTACTTATTTTGACTTTAGTGGTTAGGAACACCGTCGTAATAGCATACGAAAGAACACTAATACACCTTGCACTATTATTTACCTTGCGAGCCCCCAGCTACACCCCGCTCGAGTCCACCATTCAATAGTACCGTCTTTGTTGCATACCGGACCCGCTCACAGATACGCCTAGAGGCGCCCACAAAGCTCACCTGTGACAACCATGACTCCTCACTCGAACCGAAAAACTGCATTGGTATTGGTACAAATGGTTCCGCCGTTATGACCTCTCGAAGTCGCGGGGCAGTGTAGGAGATCCAGAAGGAGGCTTCAAACGCGCTGCACTTTTCATATTCAGTCACAGTCTCAACTTGTCCATCTTCAGGTCGTCGTCAGTACAGTGCGTGAGGAACGTCTGGGAACAATGAAAGAGATCATTGCGTTTTTCACCGCATCGTTAAAACGTAATACTGTCCTTAAGCTTACGGTTAGTGGCCAATTGGAGATATTGTGTGAAATGAGATGGGTTGAACAGAACAACGCGATGTTACAATTTCACGTGAAATTTCAAGAAATTAGTGAGGTTCTACAGTGTGTTCCAAGTGATCCGAGTTAGATACAGCAGCCAAAGCACTGGCATTTTTTTTTTTTTTTTTTTTGCCATGCACGACAGCGAGTTTATCGTAACTATTACGTGGCTTCAGGATGTTCTCACGATAATCCTCCCCTCAACCTACTTTTGCAGAAGACAGAATCAGAATGAACGCAGCGTCAGATGCCATTCGGGACACTATCGCAGCATTAATCAAGAAGCGTTCAAACAGCAAATAAGAATTCAAGGTAGTTTTCGAAGCAACATCCAGAATGGCTGCCAGTGTCGACGTGCAGATTCGAACTCCTCATATCACTCAAAGACAAACATATCGTACGAAGTTCAGAGCAGATGACACGACATCTTACCACTGAAGAACTGTCTATATTCCGTTGATAGAGTCGGTTGTAGAAGACCTCAAAACGCGTCTTGCGCCGGAAATTTTAAATGCATACGGGCTCAACATTATATTGCCAACACGCGCAACTGACAAAAGTCTGAGCGACACCTCTGTGTTCTAGCAGAAATATTTTACAAAACTATCGAAACTGAAGTAAAAATGCTGTTTTCCCTCCTTAGTTTTGAATTTGCAATCTGCACTTCTAAATGGAAGAGAATTAAAGAAGGTAGAAGGTAGAACTCTATCACCATGGGCGTCATTTCGGACTTCGCTTGGGGGAGGCAAGAGCACCACCGACGTAAGACTTTCGCATTTTGTACTAGTATATTAGTAGACAACCAATGAAAGTATATGTATTCCTCAAAACGCAATTGCCCCCTCCTACCCCCCTAAATGACGCCCCTGTCTATCACGGACTGCGTTGGAGGCCTTGACCACCAGCGACGATCTTCACGTGACTATTCGAAAACTGCTGCGCATACTTGTAACCCTGCATTCGAGCGTGGCCAGTGCTGAACGATCTTAATCCACATGGCGCCGACTGAAAACGTGGTTGCGATCTCGTTCTGGCGAAAAGCGGCTGAATGGAATAGCACTTTTGAATTTCATAGGGACATTGTCGTAGATCGCGACAATATTATATCGACAGATACGCCTTTGGGTGGTATTCGCCGAAAAGCGCGTTTTGCGTTGTAGCTTGTCGTAAGTTCTTTTGTCCTTTTGTTTAATTCATTTTACTAAAATACTGAAACATTATGAGCGTTGTAAGAAATGTTCAACCTGATTTTTTTTTTTCTAGCGAAATATTTAGTAAAGCATAGCCACGACCAGGCCTGTAGACAGAATATCTTTTCGGGGAGGGGGCATTGTGGTGAAAATTCCGTAACAATTATATCTCTTACTCTGTTTTCCTGAATCCGTTTTACCTTTTTTTTTTGGGGGGGGGGGTAATTTCGGGGAACATATCCGACTCCCCAAGACGTTTGGTATAATCCGCCAATGTACAGGATTCTTCCTTGTAGTTACTTTTAACAAAATATTTCATAAGATCTTATTTGATATCTGGTGAGGGAAGCAACATTCGTTTAGAATCTACAAGTGGTTCACGTAGATCCACTAGCTGAAGAGTTTTTCCAGTACGCCGCTCACTTATGCAGTAGTGAGAGGTACGAATTCTACTGTCCCACTCACAAATAAAGCAACAATATTTTGTGTAACATAACTGCATATCTAGCAACTGCACTATTACTTTAAGGTCACCACAAATGAGCCATTGAAACTCATCATATTTATTGGCTCGCAGTAAACGTTTCAAGTTTTCACAAGATTTCTTTATATGAACTGTGTGACTAACCGGAATGGAAGTAACTTTGTTTACAATATGTGAAAGCACGTCTTTTAAATTCACTTTTGAAGTATCTCTAAAGAACCTCCATTCCATAACATAGCAATTAGTTTTGAGAGCTTTCATAAGATCTTCATGTCGATATATGTCACAAGTGTGTTTTGCATAGTAAAAAATGAGTGAAATTCTTCTTGCTATTCAGATACACTGAAATATTTAGTTCTTCCTGTAGTAAATTCCATTTTAACCGTATCGCTAAAATTTCGGCTTTGCTTTTTGAGAGGCCCAAATCCCTAATGAAATCGCTCAGCTCCTTCCGAGTTAGAGTATGTGATTCAGTTGAAGGTAAATTTACAAGTTCAGGCCCTTCAAAGCACTTGGTTCAGAAGGCTTAACTTCATTATCATCATCAAACGAAAGGTCGTATTCTTAAGGTGTGTGAGGGACAGGTAGTCCTTCCTCATTGCAGATGGAGTGTTAGGATAGATTAATGTTCCTTCTTCTTACTCTTCCTAGTAATTCCCTTCTAGACAGAGGGAACCATACAAAAGTACGGATTACTGATGTGATCATTTGGACTCCTACAAATCATGGGTACTGAAAAAGACATTGAACGACTTTTTCCATTTATCCACTTTCTTAGTTTGCTGGCACAAGTATTGCAAACAATGTGGGGTGTCCAAGCTTTATCTTGATATCCAATTTTACACCCAAAATAATGATATACTCTCCTGATTGCATGCTGTCCTACACATATAGCAGAAATAGTTCGCACTGTTTATATAGTCTCGCGCTATTTTTGTCTGTTTAAACACTTTTTGAGGAATTACTCACAAATACACATACAAATGTATATATTTATGTGCAGCACTTCACAGAAAATACACCGAGAATTCTGATAATTATTATTACGTTGTTTTTTCTCACACAAGTAGAACACAACAGATAAGGAACGAAAAGAAACTAAGCGTTGTATATATTTCTTCCAGTATTGCCACGTCAGTGTGACATTTTACGCCAAATATGGTGAACTACTACCATATGGTGAACTATGTTCACTACTATAATGTCACATTATTAGACACGTGTGTAAGCAAAAACGAAGGCTAATTTTTTGATTTTTTGTTTTCAGCATACAAGGTCAATAACAATTTTGTGACTTCCTTCAATTTACATTTTCAATGAACATCGTCATTGGTAGTTTAATAGTAAAACAGTGCGTATTAATCCCGAGATCCGTAGGTTGTTGACTTTTGAATGGAACATTGATTTAATAATAAATTGCAATAGCTTACACATATTTCCAAAATATATACAGCCCTCCAACTTAGTATTTTAAAATATTATTTACTAATTACTTTGTTCATGAATCCACTCTTAACAGTTGTGTTTGGAATTACAGGTGTGATCACAGTAGTGGACTGTAAACACGGGTTAAAGGTAAGATCTGTTTCGTATGCATTTATTTATCAACACAACTTTTTAACTTTTCTGAGTGCGTTGTGAAGTTTAAAGTCTGCAGTATTTCACAGAGTATTTTCTACCAACTTCATCACGCAATTTTCTTTTGTTCTTTCTTGAAAGCCAGTTAGTAAAATTTTGCAAACTTCACAACGCAGTCTAAAAAGATTTAATATTTTTTTGGTTTTATTATAAATTAGTACATAAAAATGCGAAACTTTACATGTATTTATGTATCATAAACTTAATGTGTAACATTAATGTATAGCAAGTAAAACATTACCTTTATTTTTTCCTTAAAATGAAATAAACGTTAAACGTTTCTAGATTTGTTTATTATATGAAACATTAAGTTATTACATATCATTGTAAGCATAGATGGGGTGCACCAACACCTCAGACTATGAGAGATCCATAATAAAGAAGTGAAGTGTTGGTTATATCATCAGTTCGAATATAATGTTGATCGCTTTCTCCATTTGGCCTTGCAAAATTCTTGAATGAATATAGGCCGTACAAGATAAGACACATTAACAAGACTTTGAACTTCCGAGTTTCTTTAATCTTTAGTTACTTACATTGTAAAGAAGAAGCAGATGCTTTTCATTTACCAGCAAATTTCCTTTCAGAGATACATCCTTTTTCCAATATGAAATATGAAATTTAACAACATTTAATTGAACACTGCATTGTTCACAAATGTAACGATCGTGAATTCGTTAATACCTAGACAACTAAAGTTAGTTAATGCTTAGATAGACTTTTAGTTAGTATAATGTAATTTATGCGAAGTTTGGGTTATATCTTCAATCAGTAAAGTCAATAAGCTACAAAAATTAGGATACAAGATTATTATGTGAGAAACGCAAAAGAATTTATTGTTCTTGTAATTACATTTTAATCTTTTGTATTTGGTCCGACAATTAAATAATAACTGAAATTATATCACCATATGCCCGTTTCAGAGAGACATAGCATTCCAATGTGGATTCAGTAATGGAGAGGAAGAGGTAGTATTTTGAATTGTTACTATCCATGTCAGGTAAACACTGTTCCACACAATATTTTGAAACGCATCATGAAGATCTTGTCACATTTCCTTGAAACGTGCATTTAGACAGGAGTGCATTAAGATGACGTTATTTTCAGAGCGCACTGATATTTGTGTTGTACATGTTATACACTGTATTAAATGCCTATATGCATACTCTTATGTCATAAGCATTTAAAGTTACCATAAACACACAGTCTTTCCGTCATCATTTGAAAGTTGGTACATTATAACATACCTCGCCCTGTATTAGTATTTAAAGATATTGATAACTTTTCGTTCTATTATTGAATTTAACGTGGTTTCCTTAATTCATATATATGTTTCATCGTTGCATTATTTTTGTTCTATTCTCTTTTCTGTAACTATCATCTCTGGCTTTTTACGCCCATCTTTCATGGTAGTTTCAGATTTGAAGATTTTGCATAATTATCTTCGTTACTCTCCATCATTTTTGGATACTGTCCTTTGTTTCATATCATTCCTCCCTTTCCCATATATAGCCTCTTGTATTTGCTCTCTTCTTTCTATTTCCATAATTCATTTTTCATTTTATTTCTATTTTAATTTTCTCTCTATATGTTCCTTTGACCATTTTCTCAGTATTCTTTCTTTCTTTATCTTCAACTCCGCTTCTTCCACCGCTTGTTTTCTCATTTTTGGCTTTTCTGTATTCATTTACAAAATCATTTCTATTTTTTGTACAAAAGAAAATAAACTGACAGAACAAGCTTAGGTTTGAGCATTTTCTTCTATATTTTTCCTAGGTTTTTGCTAAATCAAGAATGATGTTGCTGACAATATTAGTGCGAAATATTTACACTTATAATACAAAAGTGAAGCTTCATCTTACAAGTTGCCGATGTTTCCATGTTACTTCCGCAGTAAAATAAGAAAATGTCACAGATCAATCACTAAAGGGATCAGACCTGTCAGTCTTCTTCAGAGGAAGCATCCATGTACTCATCTTGTAGACCCCTAGTATTTAACGTATAAATATATTCTGGCATTTTTTAGAACCTTCACAATTTCAAAAATCAGTGTAGCTAATATGAGCGGTCACAACCATAACGTACTATACATATGTTTTCAGAACAATAGCCACAGCTCACCATCTTCAAGATGTCTTTTGGCGCCATCACAGTATCCGCTGTTACAGCAACTGGTTTTGTTCAGTTCATCACGATACCATCCAAAATGAGTCGAATCCATTTTCTGGTGGGTGTGGTTTATCTGCTGCATTTCAAATACAGTCCTGGAAATGAGACCTTTTTACATTTTCAGAGAACGGCTCCGTAGTTGGTGGCAAGCTCTTTAATTTCGGCATATGTACGACAGTCTTCTTTGACAATTTCTTCATCCTCTCTCCTGACATCAGGCTTTGTAGGGCCATAGCAATTAGCTATAAAGTACGTGGCCTCCTGACTCTCATCCTCAAGTAGTGATCTCTTATTTCCAAGCTTTTGAATCTTAGTCGTACTACACTTTGTAGTACTTTCATTGCCTTCTGTTCTCCAATGCCATAAAGAGCAGGAACTGTATCGCGGTCTGAAAGTGAACTAAGTGCTAGTAAGTTTGAAACAACTTCATGGTGTTTGGACACAGACAATCCAGTGTCAGTAACTCTTACCCGACTTTGAGTTACCCCATAAGAATGTTACAAGTAAGTTTTTGTGTGTGGTAGTGGTGCATCAGGAGGAGAAGAAGATCCTTATCATCACTAATTAAATTACATTTATTGTACAATTTCTGTCCAGATGATTTGCTATCACTACTTGCGTGATAATTATGACATTAGACTCTTCGTGAATGTTTTTCATATCTGGATGTTCCTTGATACAATCAGCAGTTATTTCTGTTGTAACATCTTCTGATAATGTGATGAATAGGCTTTTGGTGGAATTTGATTGCAACCCTTCTGTCATTAGATACTGGCAGACCACCTGTACTAGTTGTACCTCATTCTTCGTTACATTCAGCACAACTTGTTGGGAGGGTAGGAAGATGTTGAAAGACAATATATGATACCTACTGGATGTTCATCCTGTTCTTTCATTTCTTATTCTCTTTTGATGCTGGACTCTCTGTATTTGTCAAATATAATGTACACGTTGCATTTATTAATTTTTTCGAGCGTATATGAGCGACAAAATTTTATGAAGTAGAGAACAATTCCGTTAAATGGCCACTTGATCACCCACAAAATAGCACAACCATCAAATATGATAGCATCTTCGTGTTTGTACGATCTAATAGAATTCTTCACTTGTAATATTTGTTTCAGTTTTAATTTACTGCAGCAGAACCTGGAAGTCTGACATTCATCAAACAAAGATATGAGAACAGCAGCAAGTTAATTTGAAATCACTCGTTTCGCATCAATATCTGTTGCAGATATGAGACAGATTGCATGCGTATACAAGAGTTCTGTATAAATGACACTAACACTAACAGTTCTTTCAATGTCAACGCTGGAAACGTTATAAACAGTTATTGAGATTGGATCGTGGAAACCAGTTGGTAGTTTCTCTTCGTTAACACACAACGCCTTCTCACCTATTCCCATCTCATTTTCAACATTCACTTTCTCACAACAAATTTTTGTCTGTCACAATAATCAAAATAGTGATTGACTGTCTTCAGAGCATCTATGCAATGACACAGCTTTTCCTTTAATTTCATTCTATCAACGGCATCTTCTTTTACTCGAGATCGCATTTCTTCCTTATGCTAAGTTATTTGCATATCTCGTTCAGTATCTCTCATGACATGAATGTTATTTACTAAACGACTGCAAGTATAAAGGTAACCAAGAAAGTTCTGTTCCTTTTAGTGGAGGTTTGTGTTCAATTGGCCCTAACACCATGAGTTGAATGCGAATGGAGATGAGCCGAAGGTCAGTTGTTGGTCGGTATATCCAACACACTACCTGATTGTGGCAGTTCAGTTACACCGTGAACTTGCATAAGGACAAAGTGAACATGGGACCTCCACAGACCATCATAAGGGCGTGTATGCTGTACGAGTTCAAACTAATGTCAAACGCCTCTGCAGCGGGGCGAAAGATATGCCAGGCCTTTAGTGACGATGTCTTGACTACGCGGACAGTGCAGCGGGGGTTTAACCAGTTTAAGGACGGTGGCTAAACACTCGGAAACGCATCACGTACCGAAAGACCAACACATGTATAAAATAAAGATCTTCAGACAGCAATTGAGGCGAACGGTGACCAGACATGTGAAGAACTGGGTCTACAATTCAGTGTGAGTGGAGAAACCATTTGGCAGGACCTTCATCAACCTGGGACGTACTACAAGTTTGGTCGATAGGTCCCACATGATTTGACTCCAGGCCAGAAGGCAACGCGAGCAGATACCTGTTTCTTTGCTGTCTCGTCTGAGGAAGGAGCCATTTCTGGCCAGGATGTTGACATATGATGAGAAGTGGGTCTTATACGAATCTCCACGGCTCGTCATTATTGGTTAGCATTCCATGAACCGGTTCCAAAATTGCCGAAACCACCACTTCACCAGAAGAAGGTCCGCTTGTGTGTTTGGTGGACTGCTCGCGGCATCGTGCACCGGAAACTGCTACCACTGGCCAGAACATCAATGCAACTATGTATTTGAGCAGTTGAGCCATGTTCAAGAAAAACTCAAAACTCTGGAGACAGTACTTCTGAATCGCAAAGGGGTTCTCCTGTTACAGAACAACGTTAAGCCCCACGTGGCTAGGATGACCCGGGACACCATTTTACGCCTTAGATGGGAAACATTATTACACTCGCAATAATCTCCCGACATTGCGCCGTCCGATTATCACTTGTTCTATTTCTTGGACAATCAACTTAGAGGACGCCAGTTCAAATCCTTAGTAGAGGTGCAAAATGTACCTGATATCTTCTTCGCTTCACGGCCCACCCAGTTATACCGCGATGGAATCCATGGTTTTCCAGAACGTTGGCAGAAGGTCGTCTTTGCTTATGAGAACTGTTTTTGATCTTCGATGTACGTCTTAGGTGACATATCGATGTTCGAAGGTGGTGGGTGAAAAGGCGACAGAACTTTGTTGGTTACCTTTATATGAAAACTGAAAGCCCATCGCTTGACTGCAGATGGATTTTGTGTAAGTCCGATTATTCCTCCTGGACCATGGCCATAACGCATGAATGTATTCTGAATGAACCTATCTGACCAAATGACATTCTAGATACTTGGTTTGTGACGCAGAACACGTTCACCTTTGAGAAATTGTTCTGGGAGTCGCTCCATTGACCGCAGATAAAGACTATATTTAGCGTAATTAAATTAACGTAGTCAACAGAAAAAAAAAAAAAAGAAAGAAAACACGGTAATGTCAGTAAAGGAGAATCACCTTGTCTCTCTCTCTCTCATCATAATGAAGACAGATTTAATGACATCTAACCAAAGTTTGCAGGTTCGGCTACTCTTTGCTCTTTCTTCCAGTAATACCATCATATCGTCATACTTTTGAAGACGGTACTAGAGATAAGTGGTCGAAGTAACTCCTTAACAACAAGAGGTAATATTCTCACATTCTGAGAAAACTTTTTACCTGACAACATTCTGCCGGTCCTCCAAAAGCAGAGTCCATTATTTGCTGTAGGCCACTACCCGACATCAATATTCCGATGCTTCCAACGAAGCTCATTAGCAAGCATATGCCACCTAGTTGTAGTATAACATTCTTGAATTGTTCGGGATACTCTCACATGACATTCACTGACACACGATATAGCCAGAGTGAGAATGGTGTGTTTTTGTCCTGCTGGGTTTGTTTTTCTCCAGCTTCAATCATAGTGGTCACGACTGTGGATGGATCAGATGGTGTCTTTTCAATAATAGGCATGTACGTTGAATGTGTTCGTGACTTTGACTTCCAGCCCATTTTACAAGTCCACGATGACTCAGTGGTAGAGCGTTCACATCTGGTGCACGGAGTTCTTGGTTCTATCCCAACTCGCGTCAAGTGACCTTTGTATTGGGCAAACATCATGTGCGTGGGTTTTCTCGGGATTTTCCTGCTACCTTCCAGTTTCTTCATTCCACCATTTCATTCATTTCCCATCATCACCGTCTCCTTTAGTCTAGCCAGCATAAACGTGGAACGTAAAACTTAAGATTTCATTTGATTTCGTTTCCAGCTCATTTTGCGCGCTTGTTGCCTGTTAAAACCGTTATACGTTGGCATTGAAGAATCGGTTATAATTTTCAAAATGATTTCATAATCTATTTCTCTTGCTCATGCCAGTGAAATGGTCTGTGTGACCAATATCGTCTTTAGAGATGATACCACATACATTGAATGTGATTGAGGTAATATATTTTTCGGTCCTTTATCGGGATGAATAAGTGATATCGATATGAAGTTTTTATAATCTTTGTATTTCACTTCTGTGCCTCATAAAAGAGAATACTTTCTACAGTATTTTCAGTTTCACTTTGATAAGCATACGCAATTAAGACCATAGCGTGGATGGACTTCTGTCCATTTTGTGAGGAAAATTTGGCATCGAAATTATCTGCAGTGACCTGTATTAGTCCACTGAAAGAAGTAGGTGAACTACCCTTTTAATAAATCAGAACAGTTGCGCTAGCGGCACTTCCTTTGAAGGGTAATACTTCATCATACGATGCTCTTATTTTGAAATCGTGCATTATATCTATAAGATGTTTTCCACGACCATTACGCCTAACGCGATTTGAAGTGACGTGTGACTATAGTTTATCATATTTGTCACCATGTTTGCTATCAAAATAGAAGAGAGTTTATACTTTATGTTCGTCAGCTGATCAAGAGGATTCACTAGGGTGGGACTAACTTCATCCTTGACAACATCTTTATTTATTCTCGTGGTGTAGCTTCCTTTGTTGGGTTTATGAAGTGCTTTTGTTTCTTCAGATATCCACGTTACTACTTTCTGTAAGGTCTCACCTTCATCATCACTGTCTTTTGTTAATTTCAACAATGTACCGTAACAGCTGTTTTTCTGAACACTAATAAATTTGCATAACCCTTTGGCGAAATTAGGATAAGATCGGTGCTTACTTCTGTAAGCTTCCTTTCAAAGTTTACACGAATTCAAGTGATTCCTGAAATACATGTGTAGATATCATACATTTGAACTGATGACCATGTTCGAAACTAGTCTAACTTTATGCTTGCCACAACCGCTTCTAAAGCTGCACTAACAACTTCTTGTCCACCTTCCTTGCCTTTTGCTTCTTGCAGCAGCTGGCACCACTGCCTTTTCTCCCATATTTCTTGTAACGATCTTGGTGATAAACTGCATCAGCTACATGTAGATCAGAAATTACGGAAAGTAGACGCAAACTCACTTCTTTAGCCCATTGATAGCTTCGATTTTCGCAAATATCAAGAATCGTTTCTTTGAATGTTTTGGTATTGATATCTCGATCTGCGATTCTGCATTTATTAGCAGATTCCCATTTTCTTGAATTTTTGGAATCAAGATGAAGTGGGCACCCTTCACCATAAAACAGGTAGTTCGTTTCGGATTGAAATGGAACTGAACGACGAGGACGCTTTTTCGATTGACCCTTTATCTTACTAAGAAACACTGATTCTCCCTTGTATTTCGAATAATAACACACAAAACTGAGAGGAAAAAAGCTATAACAAAAATGTTCACAAACTTCCGTTTTATCAAACTGTGATTAATCTCAAATTTTAAGCTGAGAAACAAATAAATCGATACTCATCTTGATAAAATATTCCAAAAATATTTGTATCACTTTTACAGCCACCATATCGGGCGACATATTGAATATCTTGATTTGTATCAATTTCATAACATCTTTTATTGTTACGGAGATCCGTAACAATAAAAAAAAATAATAATGTGGTGAGGTGACACATGGCCTAGCTTCAATAAGACCTGTGTCAAGACTCCCGGTACATCTCGATTTCAGCCGAAAGCTTGGTTGAACTCAAGCGGTCGAATCGCACTTCGAGAGAACCCGAAGTATATGGGATTCTTTACTGGGCCCGGCGTCCATCATGTACCATCGAGACCCAGAAATGATAGAGCATTAAAGTTAATCACTAAACTTGGCACCTACGAGAGGTGGGCGATCGAAACACTGGTATTTGAGGATTGCACTTTCATACAGCATATCTTCCAACATAGGAAAGAAATTGACCTCCTTACTACACGTAATTTCCTAAGAGATTATCTGGAAATTAAATTCATTCCCTCAATTAAATAGCTTTATTAAAGAAATTGAAAAAGAAAAAAAAATACAAAAATGTATTAACAACATACCACTCGGCTAGAGCCGAGAATGATACCTTGTTTTTAAATTTCTAGGCTACTACTGGCTAATTTCATATATATGAGTGGTCATGAGTTTCCCTGAAACACTAGAAATAATCACAGAACCAGCTGTTAGCTTTTCCATTGATGTCTGCTAGTCGCGCACAACTTGAGTTCGTAAGAAAGTTGGAAAAATTTAAGTAAATCTACAAATAAACCAAATTTGCTCGGAACAACGGGAAAATTACACGCTCATCGGGCGTTGTTAATAATATTGGTGCTAATAGTTCTAATTCAAGCTGTCAACAAGGGACGAGTACGTTTCAGCTCGTTCCGAGACTATCTCATTATAACAGAATGAAAATTTATAAAGTTGTTAAAATTATTCTTAAATTCTTAAGTTCAATTAAAACACATTACAGCATTAATTCAGACTATTTCTGCCTAATACAGTTTGAGTCTACAGTGCATAGACTTTCTACGACACACAACTCGGCTAAGTTCAGTTTATGCTTGCTGACACAACCGACCAACGCGGCCAAAATAATAGGGAAAAAACTTCAGATTTCTTTGGTCTGCCACGGGCAAACAGAGACTAAGTTCGCTTTTAAAATCGCTTAACTGTTAAAAATTCCTAACTTGGACAAAATTCATCTTAGAACTCCCATTTTTGTGACGGAGGAGGAGGTTGCTTACTCTCGGTTTTGTTCCTAAGTTGGCAAACATGGGTGTATATCGACTACCTTACTGGCTTTAACCACCGCACGCGAGTTTTTGTTATTTTCACATGTTCTTTGATCACATACTCACCGCGTGGAGTCTACACGCGTAGTGAGTCCAGATAAACACTGCGAAAAAACTTCTGTCGGCCCCCGCGGGGCTCCAAACTCGCGTTTATATAGTCGGGAAGTAAGGTAAACATAACCTTGGGTCGGCACACAAAAGGAGGGATGGGATTTCTGTAACTTTGGACCCGCCTCTGTAGAGTGAGATGGAAGAAGACACAACAATAGAGAGAGAAGATATTATTTCCGTATTTGTCTGAATACCGGAAATCGCATCTGTTTATGAATTTCTGCAAAATCCAAATTTTTCATCAACACAAAGTTTTATATGAGAAAACAAAAGTAATTTGTTGAAGAGAACAACAATTATTAAATGAATGTATTAAAGTAAATTTAATGAGAGGGAATATTCTCCATGTCGCGCAATTATCGTTCACAACAGCATTTTTCCTTCCTATCTCTGTTAAACATCAGAGATCGCCGTTAATTCTGCTTGCCATCACCCACATACAAATCTCTCTTTACCTGACTCATCCTCTATTTATCTCCTGTATTACATTCATTACACTCCTAACGCAAAATCCAGGAATCCAGGTTCCGACCGATTCAAAGCAAGTTTACGGCCCTTTACGGCTTCGCCAGTGACTTACTTCGAATCTAGGATAGAACTTTCACACATTAGGTATGATCATGCGTACAGTCGACCAAGATTCCTGTTGCGTTCAGCCAACCAAGTACAACTCAGTGTCATACTTCGTCCTCCTATTGTTTTATTACATAACATTTTAATGTGTACCGAGCTCGACTGGGAGTCGAACCAGGACACCTCTCATTCATGTTCCAACCCAGCAGAAAAACGCTGTTTTTCTATCCTGGTGTCACTGAGATTTTAAGGTGAACATACAGTCTATCCACATTATCGACTCATTATCATGTTTAAAATTTTAATTCTTAATTATTCTTTCCTTTGCATATAAGCATTGCTTAAACTTAAAAAAGAAGTGAATTTCTTATCTGTCCGCGCTTCCGGTGCTAAACTCGACTACAATTTCCGTCAACATTCTATGTTAATGTTTATCGTTTGTTGTTCCCTCAACTTCACTTATCCGTGGTACGTGTGTTTGGTGCCCGTTTACGAATCTAGACAGGGCCGTATCCTGACAGTATAAGGCCCAAAACTTGTGTCGTAACATTACATTACTGTTGGAATCTGCTATCCAAAAAACGCACGTCGATAAAATATTCCAAAAATATTCTTATCACTTTTACAGTGCCATATTGACTTCCATCTTGAATTACTCAAAACGCTCAACGTGTACATTTGTATACCCGGCAAATTCAGATTTAGCAGAGTCAAATTAGGTAAGAACCATTCAAAAAATCTGACATCCTGAATTTTTGGTTGGGCCAAGAAATAGGGTTTTCCCTCCAGACTAAAAATTTGCTAAGGATTCTAAGTCAATAATACGATTGAATAGTTAAATCAATTAATACATGCAAAGAGAAAAAGTTAGCGTTGCTTTCATGCCTGTAATTTCAAATACGTAAATAGACTTACAAGCAAGATTTGTCAAGTGTCAAATTTCGATTTGCTTGAAAGTCTTGGAGTAAATAAAGGAATCAAAAGTAGGACATACGTGTTTTTTTATATCGGCCAACTTGAGGGATGAAGGAGGTAAACACCCCCTAATGTGCGAACATAGGACAATCTGACACACTTTAGCAAGGCCATAATCAGCAATGCACAATGGGAATTTGCTTGAAACTTCTGAAGTGAATAAAATAATCAAAAGTACGACATACGTATTTTTTTTATATCGGACATGATGGGGGATGAAGAGGTAAAAAAAAAAAAAAAAAAACCTAAAGTGCGAACATAGGGTAATATGACACATTTTAGCAAGGCCATAACTAACAACGCACAATGGGAATTCGCTTGAAACTCCTGGAATGAATAAAGGAATCAAAAATAGGACATACGTGTTTTTTATATCGGCCAACGTGGGGGTTGAAGGGGATAAATACCACCCTAAACTGCGAACATTGGGCAATATAACACTATGTAGGAAATGCCATAACGTGCAACGCACTCTTTCGATTCTCTAGGCGCTTTAAAAATCCATAGAGGAAGAAACAATAAGTGAAAAACATTGTAATAGTAGTCGATACGTCTCGCAGATAGCAGATCAATTACAAATATTCTGCATGCAATGTGAGAAGTGCTATGAATTCCAGTTGCTATGTAGAGATTTAAGAAAACATTAAATAAGTCTCTGTATAAAGGTTATTGGGCCAATCGACACGTAATCATTTCAATCAAAACGAATCGGGTTCTCTGCTTTAGCACTTGTTTATTACGTTCATGGACGTCACCATACTTGAACCAGAGTTACCAGTTCAACCAGAGTTGCAAGATCTTGTTTTCTTACTTACACTAATTTACAATACAAAAGAACTATTCGCAATATACAATATAGAAGACTACTAGTACAAAAATTATAATAACAATTACTTCTCTAACACTCCCCCTTAATTGTACATTTAATTTTTTTCTTTCAAACTTGTTTATTCCAAATTTAAACACTTTCTGATTTCTTCAAACTTATTTTTGCCCAAACCTTTAGAAAAAAATGTCTGCAGTCTGGGTTTCAGTACTTATATACTTCACTTGACCCTACTATAATCAAATCGTCTACATAACAGAGCACATTCAGCTTTTCTTTCTTGTTGCATTTGGTATATAGGCAATAATCATATTTTGACCTACTGAAACCAAGGGAGATCATGAAATCATTGAATGTTTCATTCCAGCATCTGGGTGATGCTTTCAAACCATAAATTGACTTCTTCAGTTTGAGCAATTTATCTTTTCCCAAACCGGACAATCCTTGTGGAATTTCCATGTATATTTCACCTTTAATATCTCCATTTAAGAATGCGTTCTTTACATACCTTTGATATATTCCAAGATTTTCTTGAACTGCAATGGCTAGCAATATTCTAAATGTTGTTAACTTGGCTACCAGGGAGTATATCTCTGAATAATCACATACCTCTTGGGTTTGCTTGAAACCTCTTGCCACTATCCTTGCTTTATACTTTTTGCCTACGCCACTGTCACTTTCTTTCACTCTAAATACTCATTTTGAGTCCACAATATTATGGCTTTTTGCCTCTGATTTATCTACTATAGTCCACGTTTCATTTTGTTTCAAACCGTCCAGCTCACTTTCTGTGGCTTCTTTCCATCTGTTTGCGTTTTCATCAATCATGGCCTCCTCATACGTATTCGGTACATTTTGATCACTTTCACTTAGCAGTACAAAATCATCAAATCTTGTTGGTTTCCTTATTTGATTTCTGTCTCTTAACACTGGTCCTTTTGATTCCTCTTGAATCTCATTATTTTCTTCATCTGACGAGTCTTCATTTCCTGAGTCACTAAAGGTCTCATCTGTTTCCAGCGGTTGAAAGCAAGCCGTTTCTTCTAACTCTTCATTCTCTCCCTCTTGAAATCTGATTTTACGCCACTTTTTGTCTTCTCAGTCTGACTGCACTTCACAAGTCTGATTATTAAAAATCACATCTCTGGCAATCTCAACCTTTTTTGTTTTTGGAAAGTATATAGGTAACCCTTATAATGTAAATCATATCCAACGAAAATGCCTTTTTCATTTTTTTCATCCCACTTTGCTCTCTTGCTTTTGGGAATGTGTGTCCATGCCTCAGTTCCGAAAACACTAAAACGAGACAAGTCCTTTACTGATATTTATTGAACCATACTTCAGATGGTGTCTTTCCCGTTTCGTGTGAAGTTCCTGTTATATTTAAAATATACACAGCAGCATTTACAGCTTCAGCCCACAGTTCCTTATTTAAGGATTTTGCACACAACATAGTTCTCGCTGACTCCACAATAGTGCGCATCTCTTTTCGCCTTACCAATTTGCTCGGGTGTATAAGCTACACTTCTTTGGTGAATTATTCCACGCGAGGCTAAAATTTCTTTCACTTCACGGTTCACAAATTCTAACCCATTATCTGTTCTTAAAATCTTTACCTTTTGTCCAGATTCATTTTCAATTTTGTTCAGAAAAAGTACTAAGAATTGTTTCACTTGACTCTTGCTTTTAAGAAAATACACTGTTCGATAGAAATGCGCACGAGACGAGTCGAGACAGGATTTTCCTGACAAAATTCGAGTCGAGACACGGCTCTTCCAATAGAGAAATATACAGTTTTCGAATCGAGACATCACTTTTACAGCACATTTTCTAGACGAGACAGCCACAAATCTTGTATCATGCGCATCCCTACTGTTCGATAATGGGATAGATTATCTTTGAACCGAAGAAAATATCTTGAACCACCAAGAGATTCCTCTTCCATTGCTCCACACAAATCTACATGAACTATTTCCCCCACCCTTATTGTGATTGTTTCAATTTTGGTGAAGGGCATTCTATGCTGTTTTCCTTTTACACATGCTTCACAAAAATAATCTACATCACAAAACTCAACCACACACTTTTTAAAAATTTTAACCACCTGTTTGTCATTGTGGTGACCTAACTTTTCATGCCACATCTGCAATGTTTCCTTTTGATTTATACCTTGACTTGCATTCACATGTTCAAAACTGTTACCCTTTACTTTAAACTGCATTTTAAACAATTTCCACATCTCATTGCAATGCAGCACACTTTGCCATCTTTTTCGAATGTACTTGTCATCAAAGATCAACTTAAACCCTTATCTAGAACTGAAGACACAAAGAATAGGTTTAGTTTTAAACTTGGAACAAAAAGCACATTTTCGATGGTTGAATTAACCCAGTTGCTTCCATTAAAAGCACCCACTTTTACAGTTCCTTTGCCAACCGCTAATATTGATGTACCAACTCCGATTTTCACTTCCTTTGCCTTGTCAAATTCTTTGTAATCCGCAAACAAACTTCTGTTAAAGCACGTATGGTCAGTTGCCCCAGTCACAAAACCAATCTGGGTTATTAACCACTTCACTGCAAAACGCATTACTGATAAAGGCATTTGATTTTTTCTCCTCTTCTTGTTTTTCCTTTTGAAGTCTCAGCTTACAATCTTTGATTACATGATTTTTTTTTCAATAATAACAAACACGTTTTTCTTTGGACTTTTCTGTTTTTGGGGGGACACTGTTTTTTAAAATGTCCAAAACGATTACACCCATAACTCCTTGTACCTTTGGAGTTATTTTCTGCTTTCTTCTCTTTATTCACTTTCCCCACAAAAGCACTACTCGCACCAGTATTTGAAGCAGCAGTTGACTTACAGCGTTTCTCTTCAATTGACAAACGTGAAATTAACTCATTCAAAGTTTGTTTATCTGATGGCACAGATTCTCAAGCAGATACAAAATAGCAGCACTCTTCTGGCAGCGACATCAAGATTTTTGTTATTAGCATGTTATTAGAAATATTTTTGCCCATTGCTTTCATTCTCATAATTATTTCTTGCAGTCTTGACACAAAATCGGCGATATTTTCGTTCTCAAATTTTGCACTGAAGAACTGTTGCTGGAGAAGGTGTAAACTCACTTCCGATTGTTTTTCATATATGGTAAGCAATTTGGTCCACATTTCATGTGCACTGGTACAGCTTAAAAGATGAGATATTACATTTTCTTCAACTGACGTGACTAAAAGTTCTTGTGCTTTGCTATCTTTCTTCAACCATTCACAAAGTTCCTTCTGGTACGCTTCTTCATTGCCTGTATTCATGCTTCTTCATTACGCTTCTTCCCCTTACACTATATTAAGGTAGTCTTTTGCTCTCAGAATAACAATAGTTTGAAATTTCCATGTATTCCAGTTCACTGGTCCTTTCAGTCTAAGTTTTAATACACTTTCCATGGCTCTTTACTTTCTTTCCTTGTGATAACACAAACGACAGTTCAAGGAAAATGACTATTTTCAGTTCTCCATGTTGAAGATGTCAATACTGAGGTGATTTAATAAATGAATTGTGCCAGAAACTTGAAACTTCAAGTACCATTGCTTAAAGGACTCAGATTCTGTCATTAGTTCCAAAATCATGGAATATTATGAACACTATTGAAACATTTCAACAGCCGAGTATCTCGTTCGTAAAGCCCAGAAGATCAGAAAGGAGCATGTTATTTTAGCCTGATCTGGTTCTAAAAAAGGACATAGTATTCTTTCAAACAACTTTAATATAGAATTTTACAACAGTGATGAATTGCCCTGAAATGCTGGATTCACTCTCACAAGTGCTCAAACATTGTCTATCTTGTTGATTATCAATGCTAATGGCCCTCCACTAGACAACCTCAAAGTAAACGAACTAGTTATTTCTTGGCTGAAGGATGGACATCATTCCGCAGCGGATGATTTACCACGAAAAAGTTCTGGAGACGAACAGGAAAGAAACTCGATTTCAGATTTGTTTTAAGGTGGCAAATTACGAGTTGCGGAAAATGTATACTTATACTACTAGTGGCTTATTTGGGTTATTCAACTTAGTACAGTGAAACCTGTCAACTTGGCCACCTCTCTAAGTTGGCCACCTGCTTATCTTGGCCTAGTTCGTCTTGAACCTGCATTTTCCCATAAGACATTCGTTACTTACTACTCTATAAGTTGGCCACCTGTCTATCTTGGAAGTTGGCCACACTGAAGCAATATTTACCCTATGATAATAATGATAAATTTACCTGTGTATCTTGGCCACGCAAAATACAATTTTCTTATTTTTCTTAACTCTTTCGAATTCCCATATGAGAGGCAGATGTTCTGTATTTGTGACTGGACATAAAGAAGCATAGATTCGCACAATTTATTCTTGGAGGTCGATGGCCAGAACACTACCCTCATAAAGGGGTGGTGAAGGAAGGAATTCCAAATCTTCAGGGAATTCATACCTCAAACTCCGCTATCTTTTGATAAGCCGACAGGTGCCGATAGTTGACAATTGAGATGGTTAGTTTTAACCTTGAGAGTTTTCCGGAATTACTAAAGCTCCCCACTGATGAGAGGAGTTGATATAGCTAATGATTTTACCAAAACAGACAGGGTAAACAAATACTTACAACCATTTCCTGAATTCCTGTACGTGCTTTTTCTTATTCACATCTTCCTGAGGAAAACACTTCTAGCTTATTAACAAGGGATAGTTAACTACAATATCAGAATGTGCATATCTGCCAAAAAGAATAAAACAAATACGTCTAGAATGAACCACCGTTCAGTAACAACTAAAAAGAAGTTATATAAATTGCATATGAATTTCTCAATTTATAGCTTAGCTTTTCTTGTTTTCTATCTGAATAACTCAGTGTGTTATAATATCAATTTCAATAAACTGCGTACATACGCTTCTATTTCATGGTTGTTTGTGTTATTGTGTTTTCAATCCGAATAATCCAATTGTACCAGACTAGTTTTCAGGAAGAGAAAGGTATGCACATATATTAAAAATACTATAGTAATATTTTCTAGTACTGTATATTTTTATGATTACTCTATATATATTATTTATAAGTAGTTGTCGTGCCACTGATTATTAAAATTTTACAATCAAGTAATACTAGAAATCCTATTCTAAAAATACACAAATCACACTTATTTTCTGTAAGTTGGCCACCTGTCTAAGTTGGCCATTTTTCGTTGGAACCGATGGTGGCCAACATAGACAGGTTTCACTGTACCTAATTTTTAATAAGTCTCTTCTTTGCTTTTTATAAACTAGAAAGTAAACTACTTTGAATAAATATTGATAATAATTGCAATTATGCATATTTGTAACTTAAATTTAACATGGTGTTTTAGTGATTACACAAATTACAATTATGAGCATACTTTGTAAAGATACTTTCACAGAGGGTACCCAAGCACCTTAATACGCTATGAAAAACTTATTTTTCAAGTCTTTTGTGAGAAAAATACTGTGAACTAAGAAATCATAACCTTTTCCATATTGTATAGGGTTATTTTCCTGCGAATAGAAGTTTCTTTTGGAATGTGTTGAGAAATTAACACTTGCAAGAATACTCTCCTAGTACAAGTATATTTTAGGCACACACTAATCCCCCCCACCTCAAAGTGCTTCAATTTTTACACTGACAAATACTTTACCATTTTATATCGTAAAGGTCAGATCCACCGTTATTGTAACAGAGTGGCGCTTGAGCATTTGCCGGTAGAAATTCCACTCCGATTAGTAACAATTTCACAGCCTTGTTTTATTACAAGTGTAAACTCTTTAGTTAGTAGAGAAGAGACTGTGGATCATGTGTCAGAGTTGATGACGATGGATATTGGTGAGTCAGTGTAGGTCACAGTGGATGAGAGTGATTCATGGTGGGTGGTGGGTCAGAGTGGGTCACGATGAGTGGTGGGTCAGTGGGTCGTGGGTCACAATGGGTGGTGAGTCAGTGGATCGTGGGTCAAGTTTTCGTTGACCCACGCCAACTATGGTTGTAACTTGCTGTTCTTCTACAGTATTCGCATGAAATTTACTCTAATATGTAATATTCAAATTTCTTTATCTTTTTAAATTCCTCTTGTCACCTTCGCTTCTATTGTATATTTTCCTGTCTTTGAGGATTTCCCTTCTTAATTCGCAGATAAACTTTCTATAGGTACATCCTTTCCTTCCCTTCTCCAGTCTCCCTTCGTCGTGTCAACCAATTATTGCTGGTTAAGCAATGAAAAAAATGTGTGCCCGTAGCCGAGACTACTTTGACTAACCAAGAAGCGTAACTTCAAAAAGAAATCATTCTTTGTAAGTGACACACGTCAGGCGCACATTCTAATCACATTAACCCATTTATATCGTACTCAAAATATTTGGGGGAACACGTCCCCCCACCAGAGACGCCCGTGGCGCAAACCATGCTGCACGAATAGAACATTTATGGTCGTGTTGCAATTTACAAATATGGATCACTGCGCAAACAAGCTTTAGTGAGATGAAAATCTAGCCGAAAACAAGCAAAATGGATCACCGACAATTAGAAAACGTGTAATATAGTCCGTAATTCATCTTTTACCTAATAGACCTACCTGACAACAGGCCGTGTCTATGTATAGCAGACGCTCAAGAACGCTTATACTCTGAACTGTCCCCTCACTACAGTGAAACATAGAGGGGGCTCTGTGATCCTGTGGTCGCAATTTTTTGGTATTCCGTGAGTCCTGTTATTGTGTTCTCGGGACGCATTACTGCCAGTAAGTATGTGGATATATTATGTGATTACGTGGACCCTATGGTGCTTCCAGTCAATGACGCAATTTCCTGAGATGACAATGCGATAATTGACAATACTAGAGCTTTTAGAGGGTAGTTTCATAAACATCGGGCAAACTACAACACCTCTTAACTCGCTCAATCCTTCTCCTTTCTGCTGGAACTGAATACTGCACTACCTAAGGGATAATAGGTACAACTTCCTTTCGAAAGTGTTTATAAAAAAATATGATTTCACTGTACAACTGCAGAACACAATCAAAATTGTTCTGCAAGCTAATGGTGGTTCCATGCCATGTTAATCAGGTAAGTTTCATTTTCAATAGCAGTTTCCATTACTTTGATAGCAATTTGCATGCACATATACTTGTATGTATATAAAGGTAACCAAGAAAGTTCTGTCGCTTTTTCACACACCACCTTCGAACATAGATATGTCACCTAAGACGTGCCTGGAAGATCAAAAATAGTCCTCATCAGTATTGACAATTTTCTGCCAACGTTCTGGAAGGCCATGGATTCCATCGCGGTAGAACTTGGTGGGCCGTGAAGCGAAAAAGGTATCAACTGCATTTTGCACCTCTACTAGGAATTTCAACTGGCCTTCTCTAAGGTGATTGTCCAAGGAATGGAACAGGTGATAAGCGGACGGTGCAATGTCTGGGAAGTATGTCGGATGCAATAGTGTTTCCTATCTAAGACACAGAATGGTATCCGGGTCATCCTAGCCACGTGGGGCCTAGCGTTGTCCTGAAACAGGAGGACCCTTTACGATTCAGAAGTGTTGACTCTAGAGTTTTGAGTTTTTCCAGAACACGGCTCACCTGCTGACATTACACACTTGCATTGATGCTCTGGCCAGCTGGTAGCAATTCCCGATGCACGATGCCGCGAGCAGTCCACCAAACACACAGGAGAAACTTCTGGTGCAGTGCTGCTTTCGGCTGTTTTGGAACCGGTTCATGGGATGCTAACCAGTGATGACGGTGCCGTGGAGCTTCATACAGGACCCACTTCTCATCACATGTCAACACCCTGTCCATAAATGATTCCTTCCTCAGATGAGACAACAACGAAACACAAGTGTCTGCTCGCGTTGCCTTGTGCCCTGGAGTCAAATCGTGTGGAACCCATCGATCCAGCTCGTAGTGGTTCCCAAGTTGATGGAGGTACTGCCGAATGGTTTCTCCACTCATACTGAATTGTAGTCCCAGTTCCTCACATGTCGGGCCACTGTTCGCCTCAATTGCTGCCTGAAGATCTTCATTTTTACATGTGTTGGTCTTCCGGCACGTGGTGCGTCTTCGAGTGTTTCGTCACCGTTTTTGAACTTGTTAAATCACTGCTGCACTGTACGCGTAGTCACGACACCATGAACAGAGCCTGGCATATCTTCCGCCCCGCTGCAGTCGCGTTTGACCCCAGTTTGAACTGGTACAGCATATACGTCCTTATGACGCTCTGTGGAGGTCCCATGTTCACTCTGTCCTTACACAAGTTCACGGTGTAACTGAACTGCCACAACCAGGTAGTATGTTGAATATGCTCACACCAACAACTGTCCTTCGTCTTATCTCCATTCGCATTCAACTCACGGCGTGAGGGCCAGTTGAACAAAGACCTCCATAAAAAGCGACAGATCTTTCTTGGTTACCTTTATATATATACAGTGGCGTATTTAGGGGGGTGGCTTCCGGGCTTAAGCCCCCCGAAATCTTACTTACTATAGTAAAATATATGAAATATCTTGCAGAATTTTCACATTTCCAGGCAAAGCCCCCCCCCCCCAAAAGTTAGCAAAGCCCCTGCCGAAACAAAATCGTAAATACGCCACTGTATGTATATATATATATATATATATATGTAATTATGCGACACATTGGCTCGAAATATAAATTAATCAGCAAAAGGCATTCTGCGTTCTCTCTATGTATACAGTTTTTTTTTTTCAAAGAATAAATCAATTTTATAAAGCTATATTTTATTGAGAAGAACTCCAACTTTTAACAAGTCACATTTATTCTACTGATAATCAAGTATAATTTCCTGTCTTACAAATGTTCAATGTACCCACCACTTTCAGCATGGACAACATCAAAGAGATATGAGAATTCCTTCCAAGTGCGTTGCAACATCACGACTCAGTACGTTTATTGCTATTGTTATGCGTCCACTGTCTGTTAAACTATCGAAACCACCGTCGAATGTTCTTTGGAAAGGATTGAGTATTATCGAATCTCTTTCCAAAAGTATGCTGCACCGTGACTTCTGAGCCGTTTTTCTGAATCTCGAGAACGCAGAAAGCTTTTGGTTGATGTATGCCATTCGGAGTGAAAACATACAACGTCTGAAAGAAAACGACGGGTACAGAGCCCCCTGCTGACAACTCTTACAACAGAAACCTTCCCTTTCTGCCAGTCCAATACAAATTGCTCATGCCTTTTCAGATATTTCTGGTGTCATTGTGCTCTCCGGAACTATTTCTGACGATTGAATAATATTGAGTTTTATGTCCGGAAGCCAGTGAAGTGTGTTATATTATCTCCTCCCGTCGTTGTGTCAGTTTACAGTGGTGTAGAGAGCATTGAGACGGGGACCAAGGTAATTGGTCCAAAGCAGTAGCATACGCAGGAATTTATTTCGGGAGGGGTCCAAATTGAATATGAGAGTATTTTCTATTAAAATTCATAAAATTACCCGTAAAATGAGGCTAAATTTACGCAAAAGTCGAAATTTGGGGGAGTCTGGACCCCCAGGACCCACCCCCTGCGTACGTCCCTGGTCCAAAGTAATGTTCTCGAAAGAATCATAGTTCTGTGGGACATATGATTTTGAATGTCACATGATGTGGAAACAATGGGCATTACAACATTATCCACAACACATCCGTTAATGTGATAAGTATGAGATTCTGGATATGGTATGAAAATGGAATAACACCACTGCACATCTTCGACACAGCATCAGTCAGTGGATAACACCTGGGTCTTGGAAGAATATGTTCGCGTTTTCCGTGGTGCAGTGAGTCCTAACTTTGGTTACGTAGGTGGCAACGAGCGCCCATACAGAGCTGTTCAAGTTCCAGAGTTACTGGATAACGAAGACACTAGTCGTATGGGTTAATTAATTAGCATCTTCTCTATATCTTAATTCCATCAAACATATCTGGAATGCTCTTGGAAGAGGAATCAACCACTCTGGTCCCTCCAGATTCTCAAAATTGCTCTTAAGGAAGAATGGGGCAACATATTCTAGATTCCTGAATACTTATTCTCGTGGCAGCATACCAAACAGATATGCAGGATGCTATAGTATGGCCATATGCCTTACTGATGCAATCAGAACTCTGCATTCATGACAATTTGAATCCTTTGGCTCTCCACATGGCTTTGCATCCTCTTTTATGTTTATCAATTGTTGTTTCTCTGCGTGGCGGTGATTCCCAACCATCTTTTAACAGTAAAGCTGACTAATATCTGTACTCATAAATTGGTCACTTGATATATCCGAATCAGTTCCCAAAAGTTATGTGTCAATATGTATTCGTCCCCTAGCAATTGTGAAACAGAAAAAAGAGTGAATTGTCGTAAAGTAGCGTGTTGAGAAGAAGCTCCCGCCCTCTCAATGACTTACAGTTCCCGAGATATGTGGGGAAGGGTGACCAGTTGGCCAGTAGCCATCCTCTTAGGTATTTATCAACACCAATATGATCTCTCTGTGACTTACGACTCCCGACATATAGCTCCTTAAATTTCCCGAAATCGGAACTATTTTTGGCCAATATTACGGGAACGGTAAGTCATAGAGAGATCATATTGGTGTTAATCAATACCTAAGAGGATGGTAAACATTCTGGTACCGAAATTAATTGGTGGCCTCTCGTTAACTGGCCACTGGCCAAACCGGTAGTCATCGCATACTATTTTGTACCAAAACATTTACCACCCTCTTAGATATTGATCAACTCCAATATGATCTCTCTATGACTTAGGTTCCCGAGATATGGCTCCTTAAATCTCTGGAAATCGGCCATTTTTGGCCAATATCTCGGGAACGGTAAGATGACGCGAAAAATTTAATCACTTTCTCAGATAGTTTGTGATTCTCTATCAAATTCAGGGCTCAAAATTGAAAAAAGTCGTAAATAACAGACAGACGAACAGACAGACAGACACACAGACATAGAGAATTCAGTAACGAACTTTTAAAGTTCGTTGACCAGTAAAGTTTGTCTCGATTTCAACTAATTATTATTAACTGCTTAGTGATTTTTAAATTCTAAAATTTCACGGTACATCTTAGGGGACTGCGTGACACGCCAGTGTGTCGCGACACATCGGTTGAGAACCACTGGTCTAGTGAATAAAGTCTGGTTCAACAACAACGACAAAAAAATGGCTAGCGTATGAGCCTTTGGTGCACGTGGTCCCCGGTAGGCGGTTCCTGGTGTAGACCTCAATAAATTTAATTTCAGTCATTCTCTTTCATTAACCATTTGTCTCTTTTAGCCTAAAGGGGATAACTTTAAAATAAATCATTATTTTTTTTTACATTCTGTACGAATACTAAATAACTTACAAGACTCCCTTGTAGCTGAATATGGTCAGCAGACGCACTGCCTTCGCAGAAGCTATGGGTTCAATTCCCAGTTGTCCTTCATATGGTTTATATCCCAGGGCTAAAGACTCAGATCTCTGCTGAAAATGGACTTTTCGTCATGTTTTTATAAATTAACTTCCCCAACATTTAGAATGAAATTCATATTAGTTCTACTGAATTATTGCAACAACAATGCATGGATGATATTTTGCCAATAAAAATCTCCAAGCAACAGATGAGCGATAGGAATATTATAGAGTAAACGTGAAATTTTTTGAGTGCGAGAATTTGAGACCAGCGAAGACCATCTTGGTCTCTTCTACATCAGCCGATATGTGTTTGCTCCTAAATCAGCCTTCAACACTGTTAAAATATGAAGAAACTATCTCCTCTATTCGCCTGCTGAATACGAATTCAACTAATTGTACAATACAAAGACGGTTCTTCTCTCGTCGCCGCTGGTTGCCAAGGCGCACAGCTTGGATGCGAAGAGTGATTTCTCGTCTATGAATAAGAAACACTGATGAAGCTACCACTGCTATGACTACAAAAGATTACCATGAAGTACCTAGTACATCCCAACACCATCTTCCAGTCAACAATCGTACGAAGAGTAAAAGACGAACTTTTAAGAAGATTATTTATCCATAAATGTCTATCTTCAACCCAACATGTGATGACGATTCATGGTACAACACTATTGCTTGGAATGGGAGAACTTTCATTTTTACCCACGTTCTCACCGAATCAGTTTGATGACCAAGGTCTTCCATATACATTCTGTGACCAGCTGCACGTTTTCTACGACTTGAGCAGGCATTTTGTAACAATTCTTGGCAGTGACTGGCGTGGGACAGTGTCCCTGTTTTCTTTTGAAAACTTCAAGGTCACCATTGGATGCTCCATAATCGACTACGGACCACTTACGCTGTATTCTTTCATCGAATGATCTTTAAGCAATCATCTACTAGGAATTAAGATCCACCCAATTACTAGAGAATCTGAAGATATCTGTCACTGGGCTGCTGCTGCTATTATTTTCGATCTGAGATCCAAAAGGCTACTGAAATGTGGTGTTATAAAGAAACCTAAACTATTTAGGAATTGGGTGAGCTTATTGTCGCTCGAGGCATCTGAAGAGATGACATCGGAAACTGAAAAAGACCACTCCATTGGTTCGATGAGTAGATCTGTGAATAGGCGCCAGAGTCGATTGTTTATGAGAGCATTGCTTCCTTGCTTCAGAAAATGGATACGCAGATGGAGAAAACGGTTTTTGTCATATACTGAAGTTAACATTCAAGAAGATGAGGCATCTAATATATCGAAACGCCTGCTTGTAGAGAAAAGAAGAAGAAGAATATTCCGTAAGATCATCAGTCGGATGCAACGGACCTTTACATATAGATCTGTTTCCTCGATTAGCATACTTTTCACCATAAGAGGAGAAACGTTGCTGAAAGGTATGGGCCAGCTCTCTGTCTTGCCTTCCTTTTCAGAGGAGCAATTCAAGGACCAGGGACTATCTTATACCTTCTCTGACCAGATTACCATTTTGTTCGACTCATCCAACAATGACGTCATTGTTGTAGGAAGCGATTGGCGTGGAACAATATGTCTTCCCACAGCTGTTGACTATAGAGTTGTTGTTGCCTGTACCATTATTGATTATGGCCCAGTTACATTGTTCTCCTTTGTCCAATGGAGTGTACGAAAACATCTGCTAGGACTAAAAATCCATCCGTTAACAAGAGAATCAGGCGACATTTGTCACTGGGCTGCTGTGCTCGTTTTGTTCAATCTGAGAATCAACAGATTGCTCAAGTGTGGCTTAGCAAAGAAGCCGAAGTCATTTAGAAATTGGACAAATGCGTTGTTTGAGAATGAATCGTTGGGAACATCTGAACAGTTGAAGGTTGCAGCTGGAGAACAAGAAGGCAGTGTTGAGTGTTCGACAAACTACTTTCATTTATCTGCAAAAGAGCAACGACGTCAAGTTCCTACAACAGAAAATGTTCCACGCTTCAGAAGAAGGTTTAGAAACAGGTGTCGGAGGTTCTTCCGCAGATGTTTCAAATGTTGTTAAATCACCAGAATCAGGACCCAAAGAAGATTGTCTTTGTGTAACTGAAGCAATCATTCTTGAACTGATACCAAAATGAAGAAGAGCGATTACTTCTAATACACATTAATAATTCAATACATCTAAACTTCTTGGAGTAATGAAAAGTTAATCAGTGTTATGCAATCAAACATTCTGAGGAGAATCACGTGTTTTAAATCTAAATGAACACTCTTACAAACTGAGGAGCAAACACATAAGACAAGGAAATAATAAAGCGTGATGTTGTTATCCTCACCGCAAGACTTTGCTGCAAACAAACATCTTAGGCGCTGAAGCTGTGGTGGGTATATTACACATGAGTTTTCCAGTGCCACTCTATATCCCAATTTATTAGCAGCACACCATTAGTTTCCATCTTCTGATATTAAGGGATATATTTTTTTCTTTATTTTTCTTACTTTTATAATTTGGTAAACTGGCTTGAATTTCGGGCTATTCTTTGAATAATTATGGTTCTGTATCATGGAACTTTATTTTGCCAATTGAAAAATGGATGAAGTACAGATTTCATCGTTTCTGAACGTTAAATTTTCACGATGTTTGAGTGCCAACAAGTAGAAGAAAAGTAGTTGTAGTGGTAGAAATAGTAGACAGAAAGAACCAATCTAAATTCACTTAAAAATTAAGGGTGTTACTTGTTAATTGCTGTACATACTAATTGTAGTACTAGTTGTAGTGGTAGAAATAGTAGACAGAAAGAACCAATCTAAATTCACTTAAAAATTAAGGGTGTTACTTGTTAATTGCTGTACATACTAATTATATTTCAATCTGTAGTACGAGGTTAATGCAAATTAATAAATTAAAAAGTAATTAAACTTGCTTTTTATGTTATTATTATAATTAATAATAATAATAATAATAATAATAATTTAAAGTCAGAAACGAAAATAAAAATAATGATTCAAGTTTATCTATATTGCATTATTTTTGTCCTCCAATTTTCTGAAACTGGAATGTGCAGACACTAAATGCACAATATCGTTTTGCTACATAGTCTGTTTAATCACAGCATCATGATAAAATTAAACCAATTTCCTATGAATTTACTCTTTAAAAGATAAATGAGTTTCTTTTTACAGTGTAAAATTACAGCAGACTTCGAAACGATGCGAATTCGATACTGAAACAGGAAGTAGATGTATAACTCCCGGTTGGAATAAATGGATTCATTGAGTTTTCTCATGCTTATGGTTAGTGTACGCATCTTCGGCGCGGGAGACCTGGGTTCGATTCCCGGCGGAAACCTGTATGTGGTTCGGATCCCACGTTACGCTGAAGATTCATGTCTCATTGATGGCGAAAGCAACAATCAACTCCACTCCAGCCAACCAAAAGAGACAACATCAGAGAGATGGACCTTTCTTCTGGGCGGCAAATCCACGTCGAGAACAGTTTCTAGCTATATATTACAACTAGCCTTTGACTAGCTGGAGGCTCTGCGTAATGAAAATTTTCCTATCCCTTTCACTTGTTTCTACAGAGCAATAAAACTTTCGATTCATAAGAGTTTGTTTTACTTTTTGCTTCAAAATGATGAAAATTTTCCAACTCATAAAAAGCTTTTCAATTTTTCTATACACAACAGAAAACTTTTCGTTTCATGAAAAATTGTTTTACTTGTTTCTACATAGTACCGAAAATTTTGAGCCATGAAAATTTTCAGATTCTTTAAACGATCTTTCACTTTTTAACATTTCTATACATGAATTCAATTAGTTTAATGGTTAATGAGGAATTGTTACTTGATCACTGATATTTGTATAGAACGGAAAATTTTCCACCTCACATCACTAGCTACAACACAGAGGCTACTTACTACCTGGGAAGAAGATGGCGCCATAGTAGATAACAGTAGCGGTTCGTAGTCTGTACAAGCACCGGTTGCAATGTTGTAATATCAAAGGTATGTAGGTACGCGCAAGTGTTCCCCTCCCCCAGCATTCTTGAGTCTTATCCAAGAAATATTCAGGAAATATGAAGAGGAAAGTCTTTTAAGCTCTATTTGTATATTATTGATTAAATTATTTCTCTAATATTAATTTAATATATAAGCTATTTCCTTTTTTTCAAACATCCACTATCAATGTATGTTTATACACTATTTATATACAAAACCTCTACACTCATGTTATTGAACACGAGATAAATCGAATAAGTGTGTGCTGTAAGCCATGAATGATGGCGTTAATCCGAAAAGCAGAAAAGAAAAGCAAGAAAATTGCATGCACGCACTTAAACAAAATTATTTAATTATATAAACTATGCATTATTTTAGAATGAAAGGTCTTTCTTCGATCTTTCGGGCTTCAAATTTTTCTATGACCTTATTGAAATCTGAAATGCTGCTCGCCAAGTTTCTCTGAATAGAAAGCATCGCTACCGCAAATATTTTCCGCTTTATTTTCTTTAGGGTCCAGAAACACCTCTCTCCTCCGACAATATGCATTTTGTTAGCATTTCTTTGTATAAATATACGGAACAAAAAGTCTATTTTCAGGAACCACGTATTTTTTTTGTCTGTAAAGAAGCATGAAATCTAAGATGTTTTCCTTTGAAAATGAAAAAAAAAAAAAATAGTTAACATTCCAGCAAATTAGGCTAAAGAAGACAGATGAGTATTGGAAGTGAATGATTTGATATTAATTTATGCTCTCCGCCGGAAATCGAACACGGAATCATGTGCACGAAAGACACAGAGCTAGGAATTAGACCAGTAGTAAGACATTTTCTTCTTGAAGACTCGATTGACCCCCCCCCCAGAATAGGATTTTTTTAAGAATAAATCTTATCCCAAGAATTTTCACCTTTTTATTATAAATGTTAAATAAAATCTATTGACTTCGAACGACCGCCCCCCAAACTTTCAACCTGGATCCGTCCCTGCTACCACCAGACTTATGTTTGTTCTTTGCGAGTTTATGTTTTGTGAATAACTTCGGGGGGCGCGGTGGCTCAGTGGTAGAGCGTTCACCTCTGGGGCTTGGGGTCCCGGGTTCGATCCCAGCCCCCGCCAAGTGAACTTTGTGGTGGACAAACACCGTGCTCGTGGGTTTTCTCGGGGTACTCCCGTTTCCTCCCACTTTCTTCATTCCACCATTTCACTCATCTCTCATTATCACCGTCTCCTTTAGCCTAACCGGCATAACCGTGGGACGTAAAACTCAAAGATTTCATTTTCATTTTGTGAATAACTTCTTTCTTCTACGCATCTGTATCTTCCTCACCCTATCAATTGAGTCAAGCGCTGCTAAGCGGAGGAATTCGTAACTATTACAGAAGCTGACCAGTTGCGGCAGAAATTGCAACCGCAAGGGACCAATATGGGAAGATAGGAGCGTTGCAAGAATAAATCCACTTCCCCATGTTAAGAGATAGGAGCTCGCTGCCATATGCTCAATGTTACTGCTTCCAGTGGCAACGTTCGCTGCCACTGGAAAGGTAAATCTCTCTCTTTCTTTCCGTTTTTTTAATTGACTTTTTTCAGAAATGCATCAATACTGTTTTGCGCTCAAGAGCAAAGGTTTATTTTTTACTGATACGCTACTTTAACATTTAAAAATATTTTTAGTATTAAAAAAAAATATCCGGTTGCACAACCATGCAACATATAGTACCAGCCGCCACTGGTAGATAAGTATAAACGAGCTTTGCTCTCAATGTTTTATTACTTTTTACTTGTAACAGTTTATTACTTTAGACAATTTATGTTTAATACAATCTTCAATATATGTTTTACAATTTAAATATACTTGGTGCCGCTTTTTCTTCCTTATTGCATTAAAAAGTGGGAAAACAAATTTACTTATAACCAGAGATGGAATGGGTCTGTGGGTCGATGGGTCAGTAGGTCAAGTGGGTCGTTTTCTGAATGGGTCAGTGGGTCGTGAGACAATATCATATGACCCACTGTGACCCATCACCCACCATGACCCACTGCGATCCACCACCCACTATGACCCACTGCGACCCACCACCCACCATGACCCACTGTGACCCACCACCCACCATGACTCACTGCGACCCACCACCCACCGTGACCCATTGCGACCCACCACCCACCATGACCCACTGCGACCCACCGACTCAGTCTGACCTACCGACTTACTCTGCTCACTGTATTGTATACAGTATCTTCTGAAGACTGGTAATTTTGTCTGCGTTTTACTTTCAAGACTCATTTCCCTTCCTTTTCCATTTGTTTCTGTCTACTTGCCTGAGGTGAGTATGTCTAACCAAGTAAAAACAGAACTTCAGGCCCTTTTGGATATTGATATTTGTAATTGTAATAATAACAATAGGGCTTATACTACTACTTGGCTTTCGAGACCTGTGAGTTTTTAGAGGAGTTAACTTCTGAAAAAAAAAATACATTTTTGAATCACTGTAATATATAAATTATTACATAAAAAATTGAATGTAACTATTTGTGCCTGATCATCACGGCCAAATTGCAAAGTCAAATGAAATGACTTTTGGTATATACTTAGGCCTTAATCCAAACTGGGATGTTATATTGCTTTCATTAAAATACATATCCTAAGGAGGTAGTGAGGATCCGAATTTTTGCGAAAAAAAATGAGTATCTCGCAAGCCGCTAAACTTACGGAGCTGAAATTCAGTGTATTAACTCTTTATTGAAAATAAACAGAAGGTGTCCTAGCATTTTTTTAAATTCTCGTTTATGGGGGGGGGGGAGACTTTCTATATATGGAAAATTGGTAGTGAGTTGGTTTGTAAAAATGATCGAAAACGATCGATATTAGTTAAGAAAAAATTCAAAAACAAAAAATACAGTGCTTCGCTTCATATATCCATTGCTTTCTACTATAAATTGAAGAAGCTTATGTTTATTATATGGAGCGCTTACAGCACAGGGCAATCAACCCATTAGGTTGTGAGACAAATAGACAAAATTTGTACTGTAAGCTTAATTACAGGGAAATTTTAAGTTTGGATTGTACGCATAATTATATGGAGAATTTTACACTTTTTCCCCCTCACGTTGGTCTACTTACCTTGATTTGAGACTTTTAAATTTCATCCTTTTTTCCACTGAAAGTATCGGTAATTCAACAAGGAAATAATTATACTATGATAATTTAATTGAAATTTATCGTAACTTGGCCCATGACAAACAGCAGTGTGGTACTTGAAAGGAAAGAAGGAGGGAAATTCCCATTCACCTCTGAACACTTTCCCGGAACCTCGTTCGCTTTTGCTTTCTACGGGGGAGGGAACTTGGTAATGACATCAAACCTTCATGTGTAATTACAAAAATTAAATTTATAAACAAATAAGAAATCATCAGTTTATCAGGCTTTAATTGATAATTTATGCACAAGATTCCCTGTCGAAGGAATGGTAGATGAAATTTCTGTTTTCCATGAGTCGACATTGCCAACTGACATGGTCGATATGGAAAAGATGTTGTATGGTGATAAAGAGATGATACTTCTTGCTGAGTATTTCAAAACTGACCAAGAAAAATCGTTACCAGACTTAAGTCTAACAAGCAGATTGTCGATGAGAATTTCTACGTCGGTAGAAGTATTATCAATTTCCACGACAGAGTACGAACGAGGATTTCCCCTTATGAATTTACAGATGACTGATATTAGAAATAGATTGTGCTCAAACATTGTCTAACTTGTTGTTCATCAATGTTAATGGAGCACCGCTAGACAAGGTCAAAGTAGACGAGCTAGTTATTTCTTGGCTGAAGAATGGACATCATTTCGCTGCGGATGATTTACCACGAGAAAGTTCTGGAGGCTAACAGAAAATAAACCCGATTTCAGATTTGTTTTAAGTTGGCAAATTACGAGTTATGGAAAATGTATACTTGTATTACTAATGGCCTATTTATGTTATTCAACTTTGTACCTAATATTTAATGTCTCTTCTTTGCTTTTTATAAACTATAGAGCAGGGCTGTCCAAATGGCGGCCCGCGGGCCGCATGCGGCCCGCCAAACCATTTTCTGCGGCCCGCAAAGCTTTCTTGATTTACGATTGTTATAACATAGTATTTTAATTTATATTCATTCATTCTTTTAATGTTTCCACTCTTCTTTCGGAATAAGGCATCCATTTAGCGCTTCTATACAACAAAAAGACGCGAGCATCCATGGCAACACTGGAGTCGGTAATGTAATCGCTGCTGAAAGGAACGATTACTTCAAGAACGTATATATATTTGATCTAGCTTTTTAAATCGGAATCCTTTCTTCCTTGAACTTTGCCTAGAAGCCATAGCGCGCAAGACATACACCACTTCTTGTGATAAACACAATTTAGCATACTTTCTAAGTTGCAATCGTCTGACATTAGATTTTGAAAATGAAGCATTTAATTTTCTGAGTTCTGTAGAGACATCGAGAGTATCACGAATGGATTTAATGAGAAATTCTCAGATTTTGACAAACTAAAACACGACATTGCGTTATTTATAATCCATTGACAATAGACATCGAAGAACAACCTCCAAACTTACAGCTCGAACTTTGTGATCTTCAGGCTGACCATTCTTTCAGACAAGAACAAAGAAAGGAGTAGATTTTTCAGACTACTTTCTAACAAACGTTTCCCTAACTTTTGTGAGTTTAGTCGAAAAATAGTGTCAATGTTTGGTAGTACTTATTTGTGTGAAAGTGCATTTTCCACCATGAAAATTGTGAAGAATCGCTTCAGAAGCTGCCTTGGAGATTCTTCTCTTTTACATCTCCTGTGTCTAGCAACAACAAAAATGGATGTAGATATCCCAGCCCTTGTAAAGGCTACTAGTCACCCTCAATTGCCACATTGAATAGGTATGTAATATTTCAAAATACATTTTTATATTTTTGTTTTGTAGCGTAATAATAATAATAATAATAATAATAATAATAATAATAATAATAATAATAATAATAATAATAATAATAATAATAATAATAATTATTATTATTATTATTATTATTATTATTATTATTATTATTATTATTATTATTATTATTATTATTATTATTATTATTAGCTGCGGCCCTCCACCTTACTAGTAAAGACTGTTATGGCCCTCAGGCTCATTATAATTGGACACCACTGCTATAGAGCGTCTCACCCTTAGATTGCAGTACAGGAGTAAATGGCAATGCTTTCCCTTCTGCCCATTGTTGCGAAACAGCCTGAATTTTAGAATTTTTTTTTCTAGATATGAATAGATTATTGTAGAACATTGTATTCTCTATCAAATAATCTGTTTTTCCCATATGAAGAGGAATTTTCAAGTATTGAAATAAATTGAAACAGTAAAATCTTACTAATGACAAATTCTAACGTCGCGTTAAATATATCACGTCATAAGTTCGGAACTATAAGAGATACAAAGTTGAAACTTATACAGGTATTAACACCATATTTGGTGTCAATGTTGAAAAGTTTGCATTCAAAAAAACTTTTCGAATTTTAAAATAAAAAATAAAATCTAAGAGAAAGTGCGTACACTATTGCAATGCAATATGTAAAAAGTTGACTAGTGAGAAACTTTTTATTTTTCAAGTTAGATGGGGGTGCAAAGCGAGAAAAATGTTGAGAAATGATTGAAATTGTTTTTGTTTTTGTTTTTAAATGCAGGTCGATATCTTTATTTAGGTTTTATGACTTTTACTGTTAAGAGTCAACTTTCCAAAGCGCGCATCTGACCAGAAGAAAGGCAGTGACAAATCTTGCCAATGTTATTTTCCTCATAATGTTTGTTTTAAAGTCACTGATATAGAGTTTCTTGCTATACCGATGAGTATTCACTGTTGATGCTATGAGAGCACGAATCTACTGCTTAACAGAAGTATGATCGCAAAATCGAATCCTGGACCACACTTACGAGAAACATTGTCAACTCCACTCAATCTTATGTTTCACTTACTAAGTTACAAATATATATAAGACTAACATTCAGACGTATAGTTTTTATTTATTTTTTCTTCCAAGAAAGACAAATTTCAATCGCGGGTGAATAGTAAGCAGTAAACACGAATCAGGATAGTAATTCAGTTAGCAAGACTCCCTCCCCTAGGTTCTACCGTCAAAGTGAAAATATTACAAAAACTTTCCAGGCTCGAAAGTCATCTGTGATAAAAATTAGATCGTGATCGATCAGGTGGCTCAAGAGATATTGTTTTATTTATTTTTATATATCTCTCCCTCCCCGCCTAGTTCCGTAAGTTCTACCGTCAAAGGGATATGATAAAAGCCACCCCAGCTCGGAACCTCATCTATTGATAATTTGATTAAGATCAGTTCGGTGGTTTAAGCGTGTTTGCACACGATACTGACAAAATCGGAGGAAGCCCCGATAATACCGGTGTCGGTGTCTGCGTACTTTGCACACGTCGCCGGCAATATCTGTGGAAGCCCCGGCAATATCGTTGCCGGTGATGAGCGAAGTAAGCGACACACACAAAAAAATCTTCTCCATATATGAAAACAAATAAAAAAAATAATAATTCGGAAAATTATTTTTTAAAACAAGGACTCCAAAAACTGTTCTGAAGAGGTGTGGAGAACGGTACAAAGCTTAGAAAAAATAGTCCTATGAATAACTGTATAAATTTAACAGTGCCGTTTTAAATAGATGTCGTAAACATATTATTTTCGTTTTGATGAGAATTGATGCTGCGGTACATTGCAAACTATATTAGTTTTAATTTTTGTTGAAACACTGTTGCATATTGTATGTACGAGGGGGTGCCGATAAGTTCTTAGCTTTACTAAGAAAAATAAGACAAAATTAATTTTTTTTGATGGATTTATTCAACATATTCTCCCTTCAATTCGATGCATTTTTTGCTTCGGGCCTGCAATTTATTTAGGCCATTTAAATACAATTCTTTTGGTTGGGTGTCAAATCATGAGTTTACTGCTGTAATTGCTTCAGAAATGGTGGCGAATTTTTGCCCCTTCAAGTTTTTCTTTAAATTTAGGAATAGGTGGTAGTCTGATGGGGCCAAGTCAGATGAATATGGTGGGTGGTGCAAGTTTTCAAACCCTAAGCTAGCCAATTTTTGCATCGCAACATTGCTCTTGTGAGGAGATGCGTTGTCTTGAAGGTAGACAACTTTTCGGGACAACTTTCCACGGCGTTTTTGCTTCAGTTCTGATGAAGCCTTTCCAGTAATGATGCATAGTAAGCTCCGGTTGTGGTGTTACCTTGTTCTAGATAATCAACAAATATTACCCCATCCTCATCCCAAAAAACACTGGCAAGAACCTTTGAACTTGATTTTTGCACACGAAACTTTTTTGGCCTCGGTGAACCACTGTGACGCCACTCTTTTGATTGTTTCTTTGTCTCTGGATCATATAAATAGATCCATGTTTCATCCTCCGTGACCAAACGTTCCACAAAATTAGTCCCTTTCTGCTCAAAACGGCTCAAAACCTCTTTGGAAGCAAGCATTCTTGCACGCTTTTGATCGGCTTGCAAACATTTCGGCATCCATTTGGGAGAAAGTTTGTTCATGTGCAAATGATTGCGAATAATGACACCAACGCGTTCACGGGATATACCTAGGTCCTCTGCTATACTTTTAGCAGAAATTTGTCTGTCTGTGAGAATCATTTCATGAACCTGTTCAATGATTTCTGGCACAATCACTATGGATGGTCTCCCAGGGCGAGGGTCATCTTCAGTGCCAAAATGGCCTGTCTTAAATTTCATAACCCAGTTCTTGACTGTGGCATAACAAGGTGCATGGACCCCAATGTTTGTTGCATCTCAGCATGGATCGTCTTTGTAGATTTCCCCTGGAGGAAGAGGAACTTCATCACCGCTCGACTCTCAACATCGTTGAACTTGTTGGGCCATCTCAAGCACTCACCTAATAATAATAATAATAATAATAATAATAATAATAATAATAATAATAATAATAAACTTTCCTTAGTACCAATGCTTTCATATTTCGTCACAAACATATAGACACATGTAGCTTTCAAATAAAAACAAACATTATAAATATCGGAATGGGGCAAAGCTAAGGACTTCCCAGCACTCCATCGTATATTATTAGACCCTATGTTTTCCATGCAATTAACACTAATGTCATAGTAGATCAAATTATAAGATTCGAATTAGTAATTCTGTTTTACATTTCTCCATACATACACTGGCGCAAATCCCGGGGGGATGAAGGGGACATGTATCGGGGACTTGGCCGACAGCATCTGCGTGTCGGAGGATCGGCCGATAATATCGGTGGCGTGTGCAAGCTACGATTTGAGTACATTGAAGTCGATTTCACCGCCGACATTATCGGTGGTTCCACCGATATTATCGTTGCCGTGTGCAAACGCACTAAGCGTGTTTGCACACGATACCGACAAAATCGTAGGAAGCCCGGATAATATCGGTGTCGGTGTCGGCGTACTTTGCATACGTCGCCGACAATATCGGTGGAAGCCCCGACAATATCATTGCCGGTGATGAGCGAAGTAAGCGACACACACACAAAAAATCTTCTCCATATATGAAAACAAATAAAAAAAATAATAATTGGGAAAATTATTTTTTAAAACAAGGACTCCAAAAACTGTTCTGAGGAGGTGTGGAGAACGGTACAAAATTTAGAAAAAATAGTCATATGCCTAAACATGTTTAGATTTAACAGTGCCGTTTTAAATAGATGCTGTAAATATATTATTTTCGTTTCGATGAGAATTGATGCTGCTGTACATTGGAAACTATATTAGTTTTTTTATGTTACATATTGTATGTATATTATTTTGTTTTCCATGCAATTAACATTAATGTCATAGTAGATTAAATGATAAGATTCGAATTAGTAATTCTGTTTTACATTGCTCCATACACTGGCGCAAATCCCGGGTGGATGAAGGTGACATGTTCCCTCCAATCTTGGAACTGGGGAGATTGTCCCCCCCAATAATCCGATTTGAAATGTCTTTTTTGGGAGAGAAATTTGATTGTGTCCTATCGCCAGAAAGGAAAGTGAGATGAAATTAATGTCGACTCAAAATAAGCCTCAAATCTACCCGCTTCCCAATGTTGAAGACAGATTTGCGCTGTTGCATACATGCCTGACGTTTCTCGTTTCTTTTTGTCCACGAACTCAAAATCCTGGGCAAGGCTTGCATAAACTTTTCGCCATGCTTTTTGCTTTTCGATTCTGTCGTTGAAAGAGTCTATTATCTTATCCCATATGCAAGGTCTACATTCCACAAGTTCAATAAGGGTTAAAATATCGACTGGAAAAATTCCTGCCATCTCTAAAAATCTAAGCAAAACTAGAAAGATACGAATGCAATAATACACAACCTTTTCATTGAGTCACTGTAGCTAAACTGCAGAACTCTATCAGGGGGGTCGATCCCGGTACAAAGGGGAGAAGAAAAACTTGGATACATAGCTTTGTGCTTTTTCAATTGCCATTCCACAAATTATTTTTAAAAACGGGGGATTTGGGATAGTTTTGGAAATGAGAGCAAAAATCTGCAACAAGTGAAGCATGAAGTCACATCCCTATTGTTGAGATCACAATCAAGAATATGCCAAATGAGTAACTTGTCCTTGGAGCTTTGGAAATAGTGTTTGATTGTGCTGGTTTCGTTTCAAAATAATAATAATTCTACTTTGACTTGTTAACAAATATTCTATTCAATCATTGCTTATTGCATGGAACCAGGAAAAGTGATCTGCACACAATTCTGATGCAAATAAAAGAAAGTAATAATAATAATCAGGATTTTTTTGCATATGCTTATGTTTACAGTGTATCAAACTTTGAAAATTACGCTTAAATTAATTTCCGGAATGTATTAAAATTTAAATGCATTAATAGATTAAAAATATATCATCAAAGAGTGTGTGTGTGTGAGAGAGAGAGAGAAAGAACAAAAATAAAAAAGGAGTGAAAAATAATCAAGAAATTGGTTATTTAAATTTCCTATTTTCAATTTGGTAATTGCTATTTAGAGGGAAACCAGTGCTTTTCAGACTTCCCATAGTTTATATTTATTTAATAAAGGGAATTAGCTACTCCAAAACAGAGACTGTAAAAAAATAATAAGCTGTTCCGAAGTTGTTTATAGGACAAGATAATAATAATAATATTATACAATTGTAATAGAAAAAATGGAAACAACAAAATTCCAAAGGCAAGAAACGAAACAAAAATACACAGCGCCTTGTCACTCACTCTCTTCATCTAACCCGCTGGCCGGCCGACATTATCGGTGGCGTGTGCATCCAATCATAAGAAAACATTGCCACCGACAAAATCGGTGTCGGCGATACCGTCGACAGTATCGGGGGCTTGGCCGACAGCATCTGCGTGTCGGAGGATCGGCCGATAATATCGGTGGCGTGTGCAAGCTACGATTTGAATACATTGAAGCCGATTTCACCGCCGACATTATCGGTGGTTCCACCGATATTATCGGTGCCGTGTGCAAACGCACTAAGGGTGATGAAGTCACAAAGGCAGTCACTTTTATTTTTATTTATTTTTTTAAAGTATGTCCCTCGTTCCCTCCCCCTATATTGTGCTGTTAAAGTAAAATGATGTAAACATTCCAGGTCCGAACCTTATCTATGTTGAAAGTTTGATGGAGATCGGTCGGGTAGTTCAAGAGTTAAGTTTTATTCATTTTCATATATTTACCATCCTCCCCTCCCCTAAGTTCTACCATTAAGATGAAATAACAAAAAACTTCTCAGGTTTGAACTTCATCTATGTTGAAAATTTGATTGAGGTCGATCGGGTGGTTCAAGAGTTATTAACTCACGGTAATGGTCACTTTTATTTTTATATATTGATTTTTGTATATCTCCCGCTCTTCCCCATCCCCTACGTTGTTCCGTCAAGGTGAAATGGTAAAATCCATCCCAGGCACGAACGTCATCTATTTTGAAGATTTGATCGAGATTGGTCGTTTGGTTCAAGAGTTATTAAGTTTTATTTATTATAATTCCCACTTCTTCCCCTCCCCTAAGTTCTATCGTCAAAGTGATAGCTGAACACACTCTCAGGCCAGAACTGCATCTACGTTAAAAATTTGATCGAGATCGATCGGGTGGTTCAAGAGATTAGGAGTCACAAACATAGTCACTTGCAATTTGGATCTGAAGTTTTTTGTTCACCACCGCTATTAATATATAGATAGGTTGTACAAAATGTACCTATAAACTATTAATAAGGAAGCAAAAATCATTTATTAAAGTGAATTTATTTGATTTTACGTTTTTATGGATAAGAATGAAAGAAGAAAGCTCGAAGAAAATATAAGATTAAACTCAGACACTATTATACAAAGTGCCCAATATACAATGCAACCCAAAGTTTGGGATAGTCGAACTTTTGAACCTAAAGGGATACACAAATAATGGTTATACCAAAATGAAGCCTTGTTCATGCATATATTTTTAAAACAAGAAGCAACGATTGAAGTACACTAGGAACCACACAGTGTTGCCAGATGTAACCGAAGGTGTAATTTCTTTTTTTTTTTTTACCAATCACATAAATTGACTCATAACTCATACGTATGGATGTTCTGTCGTTAATTTTCAGTTTGTTTAGTTCGAGTAGCTTGGAAACTATGGAGCAGAAAAAAGATTTTTTTTTTCATTTCCACGGATAACTAATCGGATGCGGCCTCTGTAAAGGGCAAGTAGGGAAATCGTAGTTTTCATAAATTAACATTCTGAATTGGCAACTCTGCTGATGTTTCAGTGCATCAAAAGGTGTGTTAAGGCTCTGTTTACATTATGGAATTCCTGAAAGCAACGAAAACTAAACTTGGAAATTATCATGATAAAACTTTTACTTACATACTCCCGGGAACACTGCTATTCATTTCTATGGGGCTATTTCCTCATTGTGAAGTTTCCGCCATTCCCCATTCCCGTTCCTCTTGAGTCCGAATATTCGTCTCAGGATCTTGTTCTCAAATACTTTCAGTCTATGTTCTTCCCTCAGAGTAAGCGACCATGTTTCGCAACCATACAGAACAACAGGCATGATTATCGTTTTATATATTTTAAGCTTCAAATTCCTCGACAGAATTAGGGACGACAAGATATTTTGAACTGAATAATAACATGAATTTCCTGTTTTAGTCGACATTTAATTTCTTCTTGAATATGATTTTCGTTTGTTAATATTGATCCTAGATATTTGAAAGTATCCACTTTATGAAAAGTATTATTTAATATTTTAACGCATCCATAATTTTCCGTATTACGGTCCCGACACACTTCAATGTATTTAGTTTTCTCTGCATTTACTTCTAAACCCATGTCCCTGCAAGCGTTTAATAAGACTTCTGCATTTCTTTCTATTGTTCTCCTATCATTCTCTATTAAATTTACATCATCAGCGTACGACATAACCTGGTGAACACCGTTAAACTCTAGGCCCTGGTTGTTATCTTTGACTTTCCTTATAGCGTATTCCAGACAAAGTTGAATAATAAGGCGACAACGCATCTCCTTGTTTCAGGCCATTCTCGACGTGAAAGCTCGTGGACAAAAATTTTCCTGCTCGGACATTACTTTGGGATTCATTTAAACATATCTTAATTAATCCAATTAGCTTTTACCGTATTCCAAATTCTGTAAGAACGTTGTATAATGTTTCATAGCCGAGTCGTACGCCTTTCTAAAATCAATAAATAGTTGATGTACCGCGGTATTGTATTTCCACTTCTTTTCGAGTATTTGGCGAATGGTAAATATTTGGTCGATAGTTGATCGATTTCGTCTAAATCCACACTGATAATCTCCAATAATTTCATCTGCTTATGGGGTCAATCTTGCTAATAGTTTGTTTGAAAGGATTTTATGGGATGTTGACAGAAGAGAGATACCTCGATAATTATTACAGTCAGTTTTGTCGCCTTGCTTGTGGATTGGAGCAATGATTGATTCTTTCCACTCTTGTGGCAATTCTTCCTTGTTCCAGATAAGGAGGATGAGTTTGTGTATCATTCCACAATTTTCCCCCTCCAGCTAAAATTAACTCAGCCGGAATTTCGTCTACACCCGGAGATTTGTGTTTCTTTATAGCGATTTCTTCTTCTATTTGCTTGGGTTCTGGAATATACGGTTCTGCGGTGTGTGTATCCCTTTCTCCACGCACATTAGTTTTTGGCAGCTTGTTAAGCAAATTGTCAAATAAATCTTTCCATTTATTTAAAATGCTATCTGTGTCAGTGAGAGCTGTTCCGTCAGCTTTCTTTAATATAAGCACGAAGTTGGTATCCTTTCTTAAATTCGTTGATCCCTTTATACATGTCCCGAATGTTTTTATTTTTACTATTGTATTCATGTTCCTTAATTTTAGCTTTAAAATAATTGCATATCTTTGTTTTAAAAGTTTTGGAAGTTTCCCGCAATGTCTACGAAATTTTGTGTAGTTATTTCATTCAGATTTTGTAGCCAACGTAATTTTGCCTGTTTTCTCTTTTCTGTTAGTTTAATGCATTCCTGGTCGAACCATGGTTTGTTCCTACGTATTTCCGCGTATTTCAATTTTTTCTTTTGAGAGAGGGTGCTTCGTAAGCAAAGAAAAGAATTGAACTGCTGGAATATTTTTCTCCATAATCTTAAGGTTACATCTGTTAACTGAAGAGTATATGACATGCGTCAGATTTCTACAACGATTTCTGTAATGCTATAGAGATTATCATCATTTTGCTCAAATAAGAGTATTGTTGTGTCATACATAATTGATATTCTTTCTTCATAGTTTGGGGGAAGTCATTATTTATATGATTATATTATTATAAAACAATTTTAACGTGGATCTTTGTGGATGCCTAATTAGAAACATACCAATTATAAATATGCATGTGTTCAGATTTCAGAATGTGTTCACGGCAGTGATTTGTAATACTGATATGTACTACTACTTCATCTATATTATAATATATAATATACTCTACCAGAGATGTTCACCGTCGCGAGGGTGGCCCTCTCGAGGGCATCCTCACCCTCAAGTTCCCTCGCCCACAGTGACGCAAGGGCGAGGGAGCGCGAGGGCGAGGACAAGTTTTGGCCGCGAGGGCGAGGACAAGCTTCGATGGCGAGGGTGAGGGTGCGCGAGGGCGAGGATAAGTTTTGGCCGCGAGCGCGAGGGTGCGCGAGGGCGAGGACAAGCTTCGATGGCGATGGTGAGGGTGCACGAGGGCGAGGAAAAGCTTCGACGAAGAGGGTGAGGGTGCGCGAGGGCGAGGAAAGGGTTCGGCGAAGAAGGCGAGGGCGAGGACAAGTTTCGGCAGCGAGGGTGAGGATGCGCGAGGGCGAGGACAAGCTTCGATTGCGAGGGTGAGGGTGCGCGAGGGCGAGGAAAATCTTCGACGAAGAGGGCGAGGGTGAACGAGGGTGAGGGCCAAGTGTTACTGCAGGAGCGAGGGTGCACGATGGCTAGAGACAACTTCCTTCAGGAGAATGAGGACACGCGAGGGAGGAGGACAAGCTTCCTTAAAAGCAACTGTTTTGGAGTTTGCTGTTTGACCTCTTTTGGAGAGAGGCAAAATTTAAAATATCATCTGCCATGTCCCCTAAAGTTTATTCAAGGAACGTTCAGTACCTCATGTAAACAAATACACGTGGTGATTGTTTGATTTTATTGGTTAGAGAGCCTTAGAACACCCATGCGGCAGAAGAAAATAGTCCTTGCTTATAAGGCTCATTACCAGAATTCCTTAGAATTAGACAACACTTTATCTAAGAACTAAATTGAATTAATGCAATAAAAAGAGAATACGCATGCACTAAAAGTGGTTTTGAACCAACTTTAGCGCGAATCACAGTTAACAATATGGCCACATGCGGGGAATAAGTAAAACATCGACAGGGTACAAGCACGTGCTTCTCGAAAGAAGCGCTGACCGATAGCCAATCACCCGATGACTGGCGGAGTAATACAATTCTGCAATGTTTACATCAGGATCAGAAGGTTCGTTGAATGACGTATAGATGAAAAGTTAGTGTCATAGCAAGGTTATACATTAATCGTATTTTTCCTTTCAATTAATTGCAGTAGACAAATTCTCGTGTGTACGTACATAATTATTAAAAATAATAAGGCAAATAAGAATAATATTTGATTTTTCCTATGAAAGTTTCCGGGTAGAAATAGCGCTACATTAAGAAGTAACTGTTCCTCATTGTTGCCCTCCCTGACGTCCATTTAGACAGCCCCCCCACCTTGTCAAAATTGGACGAAAATGGTGTCAATCGTTTGTGCATCGTTTGTGCAGAAATGTGCAACACAAATTTTCGTTTGTGCAACAATGAACAATGAGCTAGAGCGAAAACAAAGTGGGGGGGCTGTCTAACCGGTAGCCCCCCCACCTTGTCAAAATTGATCAAAAATGGTGTCAATCGTTTGTGCTTCGTTTGTGCAGCAGTGTGCAACACAAATTTTCGTTTGTGCAACAATGAACAATGAGCTAGAGCGAAAACAAAGTGGGGGGCTGTCTAAACGGTAGCCCCCCACCTTGTCAGATTTAGTCGAAAATGGTGTCAATCGTTTGTGCATGGTTTGTGCAGAAATGTGCAACACAAATTTTCGTTTGTGCAGCAATGAACAATGAGCTACAGCGAAAACAAAGTGGGGGCTGTCTAAACGGTAGCCGCCCACCTTGTCAGATTTAGTCGAAAATGGTGTCAATCGTTTGTGCAGAAATGTGCAACACAAATTTTCGTTTGTGCAGCAATGAACAATGAGCTAGAGCGAAAACAAATTGGGGGGCTGTCTAAACGGTAGGCCCCCCACCTTGTCAAAATTAGTCGAAAGTAGTGTCAATCGTTTGTGCATCGTTTCTACAGAAATGTGCATCACAAATTTTCGCTTATGCAACAATGAACAATGAGCTAGAGCGAAAACAAAGTGGGAGCTGTCTAAACGGTAGCCCCCCACCTCAAAATTGGTCGAAAATGGTGTCAATCGTTTGTGCATCGCTTGTGCAGAAATGTGCAACACAAATTTTAGTTTGTGCAACAATGAACAATGAGCTAGAGAGAAAACAAAGTGGGGGCTGTCTAAACGGTAGCCCCCACCGTTTCAAAATTAGTCGAAATTAGTGTTAATCGTTTGTGCATCGTTTGTGCAGAAAAGTGCAACACTAAATTTCGTTCGTGCAACAACGAACAGTGAGCTAGAGCGAAAACAAAGTGCGGGCTGTCTAAACGGTAGCCTTCCACCTTGTCAAAATAGGTCGAAAATGGTGTCAATCGTTTGTGCATCGTTTGTGCATCGTTTGTGCACAAATGTGCATCACAAATTTTCGCTTATGCAACAATGAACAATGAGCTAGAGCGAAAACAAAGTGGGAGCTGTCTAAACGGTAGCCCCCCACCTCAAAATTGGTCGAAAATGGTGTCAATCGTTTGTGCATCGTTTGTGCAGAAATGTGCAACTCAAATTTTAGTTTGTGCAACAATGAACAATGAGCTAGAGAGAAAACAAAGTGGAGGCTGTCTAAACGGTAGCCCCCACCGTGTCAAAATTAGTCGAAAATAGTGTTAATCGTTTGTACATCGTTTGTGCACAAATGTGCAACACAAAATTTCGTTCGTGCAACAACGAACAATGAGGTAGAGAGAAAAAAAGTGGGGGCTGTCTAAACGGTAGCATTCCACCTTGTCAAAATAGGTCGAAAATGGTGTCAATCGTTTGTGCATCGTTTGTGCACAAATGTGCAACACAAATTTTCGTTTGTGCAACAATCAACAATGAGCTAGAGCGAAAACAAAGTGGGGGCTGTCTAAACGGTAGCCACCCCACCTTGTCAAAATTGGACAAAAATGATGTCAATCGTTTCTGAAGAAATGTGCAACACAAATTTTCGTTTGTACAAGACTAAACATTGAGCTAGAGCGAAAAGTAAGTAGGGGCGGTCTAAACGGTATCCCCCCACCTTGTCAAAATATGTCGCAAGTGGTGTCAATCGCTTGTGCATTATTCGTGCAGAAATGTGCAACACAAATTTTCGTTTGTGCAACAATGAACAATGAGGTAGAATGAAAACAAAGTAAGGGGCTGTCTAAACAGTAGCCCCCCCACCTTGTCGAAAATGGTGTCAATCGTTCCTGCATCGTTTATGCAGAAACGTGCAACACAAATTTTCGTTTGTGCAACAATGAACAATGAGCTAGAGCGAAAACAAAGTGGGGGGCTGTCTAAACGGTAGCCCCCCACCTTGTCAGATTTAGTCGAAAATGGTGTCAATCGTTTGTGCATCGTTTGTGCAGAAATGTGCAACACAAATTTTCGTTTGTGCAGCAATGAACAATGAGCTACAGCGAAAACAAAGTGGGGGCTGTCTAAACGGTAGCCGCCCACCTTGTCAGATTTAGTCGAAAATGGTGTCAATCGTTTGTGCAGAAATGTGCAACACAAATTTTCGTTTGTGCAGCAATGAACAATGAGCTAGAGCGAAAACAAATTGGGGGGCTGTCTAAACGGTAGGCCCCCCACCTTGTCAAAATTAGTCGAAAGTGATGTCAATCGTTTGTGCATCGTTTCTACAGAAATGTGCATCACAAATTTTCGCTTATGCAACAATGAACAATGAGCTAGAGCGAAAACAAAGTGGGAGCTGTCTAAACGGTAGCCCCCCACCTCAAAATTGGTCGAAAATGGTGTCAATCGTTTGTGCATCGCTTGTGCAGAAATGTGCAACACAAATTTTAGTTTGTGCAACAATGAACAATGAGCTAGAGAGAAAACAAAGTGGGGGCTGTCTAAACGGTAGCCCCCACCGTTTCAAAATTAGTCGAAATTAGTGTTAATCGTTTGTGCATCGTTTGTGCAGAAAAGTGCAACACTAAATTTCGTTCGTGCAACAACGAACAGTGAGCTAGAGCGAAAACAAAGTGGGGGCTGTCTAAACGGTAGCCTTCCACCTTGTCAAAATAGGTCGAAAATGGTGTCAATCGTTTGTGCATCGTTTGTGCACAAATGTGCATCACAAATTTTCGCTTATGCAACAATGAACAATGAGCTAGAGCGAAAACAAAGTGGGAGCTGTCTAAACGGTAGCCCCCCACCTGAAAATTGGTCGAAAATGGTGTCAATCGTTTGTGCATCGTTTGTGCAGAAATGTGCAACTCAAATTTTAGTTTGTGCAACAATGAACAATGAGCTAGAGAGAAAACAAAGTGGAGGCTGTCTAAACGGTAGCCCCCACCGTGTCAAAATTAGTCGAAAATAGTGTTAATCGTTTGTACATCGTTTGTGCACAAATGTGCAACACAAAATTTTGTTCGTGCAACAACGAACAATGAGGTAGAGAGAAAAAATTGGGGGCTGTCTAAACGGTAGCATTCCACCTTGTCAAAATAGGTCGAAAATGGTGTCAATCGTTTGTGCATCGTTTGTGCACAAATGTGCAACACAAATTTTCGTTTGTGCAACAATCAACAATGAGCTAGAGCGAAAACAAAGTGGGGGCTGTCTAAACGGTAGCCACCCCACCTTGTCAAAATTGGACAAAAATGATGTCAATCGTTTCTGAAGAAATGTGCAACACAAATTTTCGTTTGTACAAGACTAAACATTGAGCTAGAGCGAAAAGTAAGTAGGGGCGGTCTAAACGGTATCCCCCCACCTTGTCAAAATATGTCGCAAGTGGTGTCAATCGCTTGTGCATTATTCGTGCAGAAATGTGCAACACAAATTTTCGTTTGTGCAACAATGAACAATGAGGTAGAATGAAAACAAAGTAAGGGGCTGTCTAAACAGTAGCCCCCCCACCTTGTCAAAAATGGTTGAAAATGGTGTCAATCGTTCCTGCATCGTTTATGCAGAAACGTGCAACACAAATTTTCGTTTGTGCAACAATGAACAATGAGCTAGAGCGAAAACAAAGTGGGGACTGTCTAAACGGTAGCCCCCCACCTTCTCAAAGTTGGTCGAAAATGTTGTCAATCGTTTGTGCATCGTTTGCGCACTAATGTGCAACACAAGTTTTCGTTTCTGCAACAATGAACAATGAGCTAGAGCGAAAACAAATTGGGGGCTGTCTAAACGGTAGCCACCCCACCTTGTCAAAATTAGTCGAAAATGGTGTCAATCGTTTGTGCATCGTTTGTGCAGAAATGTGCAACACAAATTTTCGTTTGTGCAACAATGAACAATGAGCTAGAGTGAAAACAAAGTAAGGGGATGTCTAAACGGTAGCGCCCCACCTTGTCAAAAATGGTCGAAAATGGTGTCAATCGTTTGTGCATCGTTTGTGCAGAAATGTGCAACACAAATTTTAGTTTGTGCAACAATGAACAATGAGCTAGAGCGAAAACAAAGTCGGGGCTGTCTAAACGGTAGTCCCCACCTTGTCAAAATTGGTCGAAAATGGTGTCAATCGTTTGTACATCGTTTTGCAGAAATGTGCAACACTAATTTTAGTTTGTGCAACAATGAACAATGAGCTAGAGAGAAAACAAAGTGGGGGCTGTCTAAACGGTAGCCCCCAACCTTGCCAAAATATGTCGAAAGTGGTGTCAATCGTTTGTGCATCATTCGTGCAGAAATGTGCAACACAAATTTCCGTTTGTGCAAAAATGAACAATGAGCTAGATTGAAAAAAGTAAAGGGATGTCTAAACGGTAGCGCCCCACCTTGTCAAAAATGGTCAAAAATGGTGTAAATCGTTTGTTCATCGTTTGTGCAGAAATGTGCAACACACATTTTCGTTTGTGCAACAATGAACAATGAGCTAGAGCGAAAACAAAGTGGGGGCTGTCTAAACGGTAGCCTCCCACCTTGTCAAAATTGGTCTAAAATGGTGTCAATCGTTTGTGAATCGTTTGTGGAGAAATGTGCAACACAAATTTTAGTTTGTGCAACAATGAAATATGAGCTACAGAGAAAACAAAGTGGGGGCTGTCTAAACGGTAGCCCCCACCGTGTCAAAATTAGTCGAAAATAGTGTTAATCGTTTGTGCAGAAAAGTGCAACACAAAATTTCGTTCGTGCAACAACGAACAGTGAGCTAGACCTATAACAAAGTGGGGGATGTCTAAACGGTAGCCTTGCACCTTGACAAAATAGGTCGAAAATGGTATCAATCGTTTGTGCATCGTTTGTGCAGAAATGTGCAACACAAATTTTCTTTTGTGCAACAATGAACAATGAGCTAGAGCGAAAACAAAGTGGGGGCTGTCTAAACGGTAGCCACCCCAGCTTGTCAAAATTGGACGAAAATGGTGTCAATCGTTTGTGAAGAAATGTGCAACACAAATTTTCGTTTGTACAACACTAAACAATGAGCTAGAGCGAAAAGTAAGTAGGGGCGGTCTAAACGGTATCCCCCCACCTTGTCAAAATATGTCGCAAGTGGTGTCAATCGCTTGTGCATTATTCGTGCAGAAATGTGCAACACAAATTTTCGTTTGTGCAACAATGAACAATGAGGTAGGGTGAAAACAAAGTAAGGGGCTGTCTAAACAGTAGCCCCCCACCTTGTCAAAAATGGTCGAAAATGGTGTCAATCGTTTGTGCATCTTCGTGCAGAAATGTGCAACACAAATTTTCCTTTGTGTAACAATGAACAATGAGCTAGAGCAAAAACAAAGTGGGGGTTGTGTAAACGGTAGCCCCCCACCTTGTCAAAATTGGTCTAAAATGGTGTCAATCGTTTGTGCAGAAATGTGCAACACAAATTTTCCTATGTGCAACAATGCACAATGAGCCAGACAAAAACGAAGTGGGGGCTGTCTAAACGGTAGCCCCCACCTTGTCAAAATTAGTCGAAAATAGTGTTAATCGTTTGTGCATCGTTTGTGCAGAAATTTGCAACACAAATTATCGTTTGTGCAACAATGAACAATGAGCTAGAGCGAAAACAAAGTGGGGTCTGTCTAAACGGTAGCCCCCCACCATGTCATAATTGGACGAAAACGGTGTCAATCGTTTGTGCATCGTTTGTGCAGAAATGTGCAACAGAAATTTTCGTTTGTGCAACAATGAACTATGAGGTACAGCGAAAACAAAGTGGGGGCTGTCTAAACGGTAGTCCTCCACCTTGTCAAAATTAGTCGAAAATAGTGTTGATCGTTTGTGCATCGTTTGTGCAGAAATGTGCAACACAAATTTTCGTTTGTGCAACAATGAACAATGAGCTAGAGCGGAAACGAAGTGGGGGCTGTCTGAACGGTAGCTCCCTACCTTGTCAAAATTGGTCGAAAATGGTGTCAATCGTTTGTGCATCGTTTGTGCAGAAATGTGCAACACAAATTTTAGTTTGTGCAACAATGAACAATGAGCTAGAGTGAAAACAAAGTAAGGGGATGTCTAAACGGTAGCGCCCCACCTTGTCAAAAATGGTCGAAAATGGTGTCAATCGTTTGTGCATCGTTTGTGCAGAAATGTGCAACACAAATTTTAGTTTGTGCAACAATGAACAATGAGCTAGATCGAAAACAAAGTGGGGGCTGTCTAAACGGTAGCCCCCACCTTGTCAAAATTGGTCGAAAATGGTGTCAATCGTTTGTACATCGTTTGTGCAAAAATGTGCAACACAAATTTTAGTTTGTGCAACAATGAACAATGAGCTAGAGAGAAAACAAAGTGGGGGCTGTCTAAACGGTAGCCCCCAACCTTGCCAAAATATGTCGAAAGTGGTGTCAATCGTTTGTGCATCATTCGTGCAGAAATGTGCAACACAAATTTTCGTTTGTGCAAAAATGAACAATGAGCTAGATTGAAAAAGTAAAGGGATGTCTAAACGGTAGCGCCCCACCTTGTCAAAAATGGTCGAAAATGGTGTAAATCGTTTGTTCATCGTTTGTGCAGAAATGTGCAACACACATTTTCGTTTGTGCAACAATGAACAATGAGCTAGAGCGAAAACAAAGTGGGGGCTGTCTAAACGGTAGCCTCCCACCTTGTCAAAATTGGTCTAAAATGGTGTCAATCGTTTGTGAATCGTTTGTGTAGAAATGTGCAACACAAATTTTAGTTTGTGCAACAATGAACAATGAGCTACAGAGAAAACAAAGTGGGGGCTGTCTAAACGGTAGCCCCCACCGTGTCAAAATTAGTCGAAAATAGTGTTAAACGTTTGTGCATCGTTTGTGCAGAAAAGTGCAACACAAATTTTCTTTTGTGCAACAATGAACAATGAGCTAGAGCGAAAACAAAGTGGGGGCTGTCTAAACGGTAGCCACCCCAGCTTGTCAAAATTGGACGAAAATGGTGTCAATCGTTTGTGAAGAAATGTGCAACACAAATTTTCGTTTGTACAACACTAAACAATGAGCTAGAGCGAAAAGTAAGTAGGGGCGGTCTAAACGGTATCCCCCCACCTTGTCAAAATATGTCGCAAGTGGTGTCAATCGCTTGTGCATTATTCGTGCAGAAATGTGCAACACAAATTTTCGTTTGTGCAACAATGAACAATGAGGTAGGGTGAAAACAAAGTAAGGGGCTGTCTAAACAGTAGCCCCCCACCTTGTCAAAAATGGTCGAAAATGGTGTCAATCGTTTGTGCATCTTCGTGCAGAAATGTGCAACACAAATTTTCGTTTGTGTAACAATGAACAATGAGCTAGAGCGAAAACAAAGTGGGGGTTGTGTAAACGGTAGCCCCCCACCTTGTCAAAATTGGTCTAAAATGGTGTCAATCGTTTGTGCAGAAATGTGCAACACAAATTTTCCTTTGTGCAACAATGCACAATGAGCCAGACAAAAACGAAGTGGGGGCTGTCTAAACGGTAGCCCCCACCTTGTCAAAATTAGTCGAAAATAGTGTTAATCGTTTGTGCATCGTTTGTGCAGAAATGTGCAACACAAATTATCGTTTGTGCAACAATGAACAATGAGCTAGAGCGAAAACAAAGTGGGGGCTGTCTAAACGGTAGCCCCCCACCATGTCATAATTGGACGAAAACGGTGTCAATCGTTTGTGCATCGTTTGTGCAGAAATGTGCAACAGAAATTTTCGTTTGTGCAACAATGAACTATGAGCTACAGCGAAAACAAAGTGGGGGCTGTCTAAACGGTAGCCCTCCACCTGTCAAAATTAGTCGAAAATAGTGTTGATCGTTTGTGCATCGTTTGTGCAGAAATGTGCAACACAAATTTTCGTTTGTGCAACAATGAACAATGAGCTAGAGCGGAAACGAAGTGGGGGCTGTCTGAACGGTAGCCCCCTACCTTGTCAAAATTGGTCGAAAATGGTGTCAATCGTTTGTGCACAAATGTGAAACACAAATTTTCGTTTGTGCAACAATGAACAATGAGCTAGAACCAAAATAATGTGGGGAGCTGTCTAAATGTTAGCTTTCACCTTGTCAAAATTGGTCGCAAATCTTTTGAGTTGTTTGTGAATTTTTTGTTCCTAAATGTGGAAGACAAATTTTCGTTTTTGCGACTATGTATAATGAGCTTGAGGAGAAATAAAGTGGGAGCTGTCTATACGGTACCCCCCACCTTGTCAAAATCAATCCAAAATGATGTCGATAGTTTGTGCAGCAAAATGCATTAGAAATTTTCGTTTGTGAAACAATGAACAAAGAGAAAATGGGGCTGTCTAAACGGTAGGTTGCGCCTTTTCAAAATTGGTCGGAAATTATTTTAATCGTTTGGTCATCTTTTATGCAGAAATGTGCAACACAATTTTTTTTGCAACATTCAACGATTACAAAAATAAACTTGTTGCTGTCTTATCTGGCTTTCCAATTTGCCCTAACCAGTTATGATGGTTTCAGTTTTTTTAGCATTGTTGCGTTAATAATTATTGTCAAATTGTTCAATAATAAGAATAATTCTTGATTATTATTTTTTCTTTCATTGTTTAGTTGATTATTTATTTTAATTGAGCTTTGTTTGGAAATTAATTTTATTTTACGATCTTCTAATATTCTGAAATAATTTCTTGACTTCCAATCAACATTGGTAAAATGTGATACAACTGAAGTCTAGAATTGAACTTAGTAAACATAGAAATTAGAATTAAGAATAAATAATATTTATCGTAGTGTGTGATTGAGGGTTAAAATCTAACCCTGTCGTTCGTCAACTATCAAGAATATGTTATCGTATCAGAAGGTGTTTTAGTAATCTAAAAAAATGTTGTTCCAAGAAATTTAACATATTCAAAGAAAATTATTTGCACAGAGGAAATTTCGCTCTTTACACTATCGCAATATCGTCTTTACAAACGATTGACACGATTTTCGACGAATCTTGAGAAAGTGGGGGTCTACCGTTTAGACAGGCCCCTCACTGGGTTTTTGCTATAGCTGATTGTTCATTGTTGCAGAAACGAAAATTTGTGTTGCACCTTTCTGCACAAACGATGCACAAGCGACTGGCACCATTTTCGACCAATTTTCAGAAGGTGGGGGCTACCGTTTAGATAGGCATCACTTTGTTTTCGACCTAGCTATTTGTCCATTGTTGCACAATCGAAATTTTGTGTTGCACATTTGTGCACAAACGATGCACAAACGATTGACACCATTTTCGAACTATTTTGACAAGGTGGAAGGCTACCGTTTAGACAGCCCCCACTTTGTTTTCGCTCTAGCTCACTGTTCGTTGTTGCACGAACGAAATTTAGTGTTGCACTTTTCTGCACAAACGATGCACAAACGATTAACACTAATTTCGACTAATTTTGAAACGGTGGGGGCTACCGTTTAGACAGCCCCCACTTTGTTTTCTCTCTAGCTCATTGTTCATTGTTGCACAAACTAAAATTTGTGTTGCACATTTCTGCACAAACGATGCACAAACGATTGACACCATTTTCGACCAATTTTGACAAGGTGGGAGGCTACCGTTTAGACAGCCCCCACTTTGTTATCGCTCTAGCTCATTGTTCATTGTTGCACAAACGAAAATTTGTGTTGCACATTTCTGCACAAACGATGCAAAAACGACTGACCATTTTCGACCAATTTTGACAAGGTGGAGGGCTACCGTTTAGACAGCCCCTTACTTTGATTTCACTCTACCTCATTGTTCGCTGTTACGCAAACGCAAATTTGTCTTGCACAATTTTGTACAAACGATTCACAACCTTTTTCGACCAATTTCGAGAAGGTGGAGGTGCTTTCGTTTAGACATCCCCGCTTTATTTTCGCTGTAGATCAATGTTCATTGTTGCACAAACTAAAATTTGTGTTGCACATTTCTGCACAAACGATGCAAAAACGACTGACACCATTTTCGACCAATTTTGACAAGGTGGAGGGCTACCGTTTAAACAGTCCCCCACTTTGTCTTTGCTCTTGCTCATTGTTCATTCTTGCAGAAACGAAAATTTGTGTTGCACATTTCTGCAAAACCATACCGAAACGATTGACACCCTTTTCGACCAATTTTAACAAAGTGGGGGGCTACCGTTTAGATAGCCCCTTACTTTGATTTCACTCTACCTCATTGTTCATTGTTGCACAAACAAAAATTTGTGCTGTACATATTTGGACAAACTTTGCACAAACGTTTGACACCATTTACGACTAATTTTCCAAGGCGGTGGGCTACCGTTTAGACAGCCCCCACTTCGCTTTCGTTCTAGCTCATTGTTCGCTGTTACGCAAACGCAAATTTGTCTTGCACAATTTTGTACAAACGATTCACAACCTTTTTCGACCAATTTCGAGAAGGTGGAGGTGCTACCGTTTAGAAAGCCCCTCACTTTGTTTTCACTCTAGCTCATTGTTCATTGTTGCACAAACGAAAATTTGTGTTGCACATTTGTGCACAAACGATGAACAAAGAATTGACACCATTATCGACCAATTTTGAGAAGGTGGGGGCTACCGTTTAGACAGCCCCTCCCTTTGTTTTCACTCTAGCTCATTGTTCATTGTTGCAGAAACGAACATTTGTGTTGCACATTTGTGCACAAACGATGCACAAACGATTGACAACATTTTCGACCATTTTTGACAAGTTGGGGGGCTACCGTTTAGACAGCCCCTTACTTTGATTACATTCTACCTTTTGTTCATTGTTGCACAAACGAAAATTTGTGTTGCACATTTCTGCACTAATAATGCACAAGCGATTGACACCACTTTCGACATATTTTGACAAGGTGGGGGTTACCGTTTACACAACCCCCACTTTATTTTCGCTCTAGCTCATTGTTCATTGTTTTCCAAACGAAAATTTGTGCTGCACATTTCTGCACAAATGATTTGCAAACGATTGTCACCATTTTCGACCAATTTTGACAAGGTGGTGGCTACCGTTTAGACAGCCCCCCACTTTGTCTTTGCTCTAGCTCATTGTTCATTGTAGCACAAACGAACATTTGTGTTGCACATTTCTGCAAAACCATGCCGAAACGATTGACACCATTTTCGACCAATTTTGACAAGGTGGTGGCTACCGTTTAGACAGCCCCTCACTTTGTTTTCACTCTAGCTCATTGTTCATTGTTGCACAAACGAAAATTTGTGTTGCACATAAGTGCACTAACGATGCACAAACGATTGACACCATTTTAGACCAATTTTGACAAGGTGGAAGGCTACCGTTTAGACAGCCCCCACTTTGTTTTCGCTCTAGCTCATTGTTCATTGCTGCACAAACAATAATTTGTGTTGCACATTTCTGCACAAACGATGCACAAATGATTAACACTATTTTCTACTAATTTTGACAAGGTGGGGGCTACCGTTTAGACAGCCCCCACTTCGTTTTTGCTCTGGCTCATTGTGCATTGTTGCACAAATGAAAATTTGTGTTGCGCATTTCTGCACAAACGATGTACAAACGTTTGACACAATTTTCGGCCAATTTTGACAGGGTGGGGTGGCTACCGTTTAGACAGCCCCCACTTTGTTTTCGCTCTAGCTCATTGTTCATTGTTGCACAAACGAAAATTTGTTTTGCACATTTCTGTACAAACGATGCACAAACGATTGACACCATTTTCGACTAATTTTGACAAGGTGGGGGTTCTACCGTTTAGACAGCCCCCCAATTGGTTTTCGCTCTAGCTCATTGTTCATTGCTGCACAAACGAAAATTTGTGTTGCACATTTCTGCACAAACGATGCACAAACGATTGACACCATTTTCGACTAAAACTGACAAGGTGGGGGGCTACCGTTTAGACAGCCCCCACTTTGTTTTCGCTCTAGCTCATTGTTCATTGCTGCACAAACGAAAATTTGTGTTGCACATTTCTGCACAAACGATGCACAAACGATTGACACCATTTTTGATCAATTTTGACAAGGTGGGGGGCTACCGTTTAGACAGCCCCCCCCACTTTGTTTTCGCTCTAGCTCATTGTTCATTGTTGCACAAACGAAAATTTGTGTTGCACATTTCTGCACAAACGATGCACAAACGATTGACACCATTTTCGTCTAATTTTGACAAGGTGGGGGGGATACCGTTTAGACAGCCCCCACTTTGTTTTCGCTGTAGCTCATTGTTCATTGCTGCACAAACGAAAATTTGTGTTGCACATTTCTGCACAAACGATGCACAAACGATTGACACCATTTTCGACTAAATCTGACAAGGTGGGGGGCTACCGTTTAGACAGCCCCCCCACTTTGTTTTCGCTCTAGCTCATTGTTCATTGTTGCACAAACGAAAATTTGTGTTGCACATTTCTGCACAAACGATGCACAAACGATTGACACCATTTTTGATCAATTTTGACAAGGTGGGGGGGGCTACCGTTTAGACAGCCCCCCACTTAGTTTTCGCTCTAGCTCATTGTTCATTGTTGCACAAACGAAAATTTGTGTTGCACATTTCTGCACAAACGATGCACAAACGATTGACACCATTTTCGTCTAATTTTGACAAGGTGGGGGGCTGTCTAAATGAACGTCCCTCCCTGTGTTGGAGACGTTTTAGATAAGAAGTGTCTACTACACTGTCATGTTTAAAGAGTGTTGGTAGACAGACAGACAGTCACTCACGTCATTCAGCAGTAAACGATAAGAGCGCTGATATCTGAACAAACACAATCAAGGAGAGAACCATCAGAATGCAGTAGATCAGATGGAGAAAGACTTGATGGAACGACTTTGGTTCATAGATGGCCATTTTGCTCTGGACTCTCTCGGACTCGGGCTCATTTTTTCAACTGGGCTCTCGCTCATTTATTCCTTTGGGAATCGTGCTCGGACTCACTTCCCTCAGTTGGACTCGCGCTGACTTATTTCATTGGTGCTCGGGGTAGTGCTTAATTATTAAACCCGAGAACGGTTGAGCGCGAATGCCGAGCTAGCGAGCGTTGGGCTCGTGAGTTTGGATGCCCATGGAATGGGCTGATTAATAGCATACATCCTCCTCCAATGTCCACCACTGATGAAGTTGTTACAATTAATCGGAATGTTTAACTTTTCATAGTTTTGTGACAGCCCAAACTATTATCTGAATCGATATTTGTTAAAATAATGTCAGTCACTATTGTATCGATTTTCATTGTTTCTGCTTTTATAATCTACGTGGGTAGAGCTATCATTTAGTTACAAAATAAATATGTTTTTTCTTGTCCTTAAATAGAAATATCTGACACGTTAATACTGAAATTTTGTTAAAAGAGCTGCTTTAACAAAATAAATTTAATAAGTTCCACAACACATAAGTTGTTTATGCAGCCGAAATTTGCAACTATTGACTGATTGCCGTTTAGCGTCCTCTTTCGACGGCGAGGCTATATAAGAAGTGGACCTATAGGTTTAACGCGAAATTCGATCCACTGTCGTTCAATGTTCTCCCACTCGGAATTGTCCCCAGGACCCTATGCACCAAAGGTCCGCGTGCAAGCCTGTGAGATAGGATTTGTATGTTGTGTTGTTCAATGATTTTTATTAGGAATAAAATACGTTACAGGATGATATACTGATTGTAAATATTATAGTGCAAGTATTGAACGATTGTGTGGTAAAAGGAGAAATATAAATTTGGACAAATTTTTAAAAAAGGCCTGAAAAAAACTGTAGGATATATGAAACATATAAAACTTAGGAAAAGCCACTTCAGCAAAACGAGCAAGATTTTGTTGGGGGTAAACAGTTTAATCATATTATTATTAATTTCGCAAAAATATGCCACACATCATAGCATGGGCGGCGATTAGGGGGGCAAAGGGGGACAGTTACCCCCCACTCTTTTGAAATGACCCATTAATGTCGCTATATAGTTTCATTTGGAAATATAAAGTTTTTGTATGTATTAAGGTTCATAGAATGAAAATGAGTGTTCTGAAGTATTTTATTTATTTGCTGACGGAGTTTCAAAATTAAGCTCTTTAGATCTTTCCCTTTGAATTTGTTCAAATTCCTCAGTTACGTTACATACATCAGGGATGGCCAACGTGTTGACTGCCAAATTCTGACAGATAGTCCGCGGCAGTCACTCTACCGCCACTCATCAAACCTTGATTTCACCCTCACCCTCATGAGAGCCGCCCTTGTGTGGTTGAATACTTATGCTTGCATCGTAGTTCAAGGAACATTTTGAAGTAAAGGCATTGGATACTGTTGATAAATGATGTAAACGTCACTATCGACCGAGATCTCCATTGTAACAGTTGTTCCATTTTAGGTGTTCCACAGTAAGTTATACGATGATATGTTTAGTTTCCTTTCTTTAGGACGTATGTTAAGCAAGGGCGGATCCAGGACGGACTTCTGGTGGGGGTGGTGGGTTGTAATACTGCTACTTAGAGCTACTTTTAAGAGCTCCAAACTCTGGGATGCGTTTTATTTGTATATATAAACTAAAGTAGTTTCCTCTTCTGGGGGGAGCGAGCGCCCCTATCGCCCCCCTGGATCCGCCACTGACGATAAGGAAATAATTCAACAAATAGGTTGAATAATTGATTCTCTGATCCTCACGAAGGAGGCCCTCTCGAGGCCTCCTCACCCTCAATTACCCTCGCCCTCAATGATATGAGGGCGAGGGTGCGCGAGGGCGAGGAAAAGTTTTGAGCACGAAGGCGAGGGCGAGCGAGGATAATAGATAACTCCTATCGCGAGGGCGAGGACAAGCTTCGATGGCGAGGGTGAGGGTGCGCGAGGGCGAGGAAAAGCTTTGACGAAAAGGGCGAGGGTGTGCGAGGGCGAGGAGAAGCTTCGACAGCGAGGGTGAGGGTGCGCGAGGGCGAGGACAAGCTTTGATGGCGAGGGTGAGGGTGCGCGAGGGCGAGGAAAAGCTTCGACGAAGAAGGCGAGGGTGCGCGAGGGCGAGGACAAGTTTCGGCAGCGAGGGCGAGGGTGCGCGAGGACGAGGACAAGCTTCGATGGCGAGGGTGAGGATGCGCGAGGGCGAGGACAAGCTTCGATGGCGAGGGTGAGGGTGCGCGAGGGCGAGGACAAGTTTTGGCCGCGAGGGTGAGGGTGCGCGAGGGTGAGGACAAGCTTCGACAGCGAGGGCGAGGGTGCGCGAGGGCGAGGACAAGTTTCGACAGCGAGGGTGAGGGCGCGCGAGGGCGATGGACAATTCCATTCGCGAGGGCGAGGGTGAACGAGGGCGAGGGCCAACTGCTACTGCGAGAGCGAGGGTGAGTGAGGTCGAAGTAAAATGAACATCTATGTACTCTACAACAGGTTCACCTCAGAAATCAGATTCATTCCGTAATGTGAGTTTCATCTCCCTTCCCTAGAATAAGGCTCAAATCTGCCAACCTCCCAATGTTGAAGAAAACCAATGGCGTATGTAGGATTTTGTTTCGAGAGGTTATGCCAACACAGGAAAAGAAGTGGGCAATTGCCCATCTGAGTTTGAGAATTAAATATATTTTAATTTATGCATAAATTGAAGTTATAATGGTAAGAATTGCAGACCGATAAATCCTATATGATATGATACAAAAATTTAGGAGTGAATCTAACTCTATTCTGTTCATACAAGAAAAAGGAAGCATGATCTTGGCCTAACTAATTTCCCGGGCTAATTGTTCCCCCGTTTTGATTTTCTTTAATTGAAACATTTCCTTCTTTTAAAAATTACTAAACAATATAATTTTTCCTTTGTTATAATAACTAAAGTCCCGTCATGTTGATATACGCGCAAGTTGGTGTGGAACACCAGTTTCGCTTGTCAACTTCTGTTAGTTTTGGTGTTACTGATGACGGCCGATTTGAATCACAACTGACAACGGTCGATAAAGTATGATACACGAAACGAAAGAAAGTAACATCAAGAAAAAGAAACAGAAAAGTAGAAAGGACGAAAGGAAGAACAAAAGTACGTAGTTCTTACATGAAATGAAATTTGACAAATACAGTATTATTTCTGAACAAAAAGCATAAGAAAATGGAAAGTCAATGACATTCTTAGAAATGGTAAGAAGGATTATTATTGTATGTGGAATGCGAAAAACTAACAAATTCGGGGGAGCTTGAGCCCGATAGCCCCCTAAATACGCCACTGAAGGCGATTCTGCTCCTCTGATCCTCCACAGCATTGTTTTCCAACTTCATATATATAATGTAGGAACGGTCTTATCCGGCCCCTCCAATGTTGAAGGCAAATTTGCGCCGATGGCCGTAATCATAATAACTCATCACAGTATTAGATGCCGTTACCCACAATGCTTGTCTGCCGACAATATATGAATTGAACATCTCTGCTAGTCTAGTAATTTGAATTTTTATCTTCTCAGAGTTTCAAGTTCCAAACCCCGACGGGTGTTTTGTGACCTATGTTAAAAATAGGTTTGCGTCTTTCATTACTACGCAGTTGAAAGAGACTCAAGAACCCAAAATAAAACAAGACCGTCCAATTTTTCTTGTTCCCACGCAGTTCGTGTGATTCCCGCTCACGACTCAATGGTACGGTAAGATAATATCATTCAAATAAGTCGACTTTGATACAAAATATCTGCATTTCATCCACATCTTATTTCCTATTAAGCAACATTATGTTTGTGATTTTCTCCGCCACTATCGTTTCTTCCTGCCACAAATTATTTTCTATTTATAAACATTTGCTTTCAACCTCCTGATTTACCCTAAACGTTGTTACCTCATATTAGTCCAAGAGGTTCTAAACTTCACACAATCCATATCAAATACACTTCAAGTCCATCGATTGTACCTAATTAGTGCTGGCTTTCGGCGTTGCGAATCTCGGTTCAGTGGCTGGTAAAGACCACGTTAGTATTAAGTCCATGTCTGCAATAGGCTCGATAGTGAAAGAACGGAATCCGCTATCGCGTGAGAAGTGATGAGACAAATGATTCGGAGACAAATGATTCCTTTTTAAAAGGAATGAGTTTTCGTGTTCAGTAAGTTATTTATTCTTATCATAACTTAAAACCGAGTTTTCCAGAAGTCTTTAGAATAAAGAAAGGTTAATATTTCTAGAGTTTTCGGTAATTAAACAGAAGTCAAAAACCTTTTCTAGAAACATCTCTATATTAATCAAATTAATTGTATACATAATAAAGAAGTCCTTTTCTGGTTTGTTAATATGTAGACAAGCTGTTTTTAATGTATAGATATTTGTATCCCATAGTAGCATAGACCCGAATCCAATTGAATTTCGTTGAAAACGGTAAAACGGTTGAAAACAGTATTTTATTTTCTTATTGACCCTTTATTTTTCATTGACATCAAACGGTTATTACCAATGTGCGAATTAGATAATCTATATTGGGGGGGATAAAATTAGGCCAAAGGACAGTCTGAAGTTTCAAATTTCAAAATGTGACAATAAATGCCTTACCCCCATATATATATATATATATATATATATATATATATATATATATATATATATATATATATATATATATATATATATATATATATATATATATGTGTGTGTGTGTGTGTGTGTGTGTGTGACATCTGTAATAAATAAGAGATTTATTAATTTAATAAATCTACCGACAATAACTATGCACATATATATTGTCTGACATACACACATCCCACTAAACCTTTCTGAACGTGTTTTAATGTTGTACTCACTCTTGTCCCCGTAGCTCTCTAAGGTTTATTGAGTTAATAATTCGGCTCGAGCAATAGCCATGATCACAAGCATATGTTAATTTTTCCACATCACAAGCATATGTTAAGAAAATCTAGATATTAGCCTATCAAATAAGAAATGGATTGTTGCTGGTCCCGATTTCTCACATCAAGGTCAAATCGAAGGCCAAATATTTAAAATATCTCAATTCAGATTTCGAGCTTGTGCTTCTACTTCCCGCTAAAGCTGTGCTCATCACGACTTTTTTTCTCCAAATATCGATTCCGTGATGGGCACAGAAAGTCAACACTTAAAAATTACTTTACTGTTAGGTTGAAGATGAGTTGATTCACTATGGGCTACGTTATTCAAATAAAGTAAAACATTATACTGAAGTTTTTCAGACAACATTAATTGCGTGGACAGCAAACTGTACAGCGAAAAGATGGAAAATTGAAGGGTTAACTTTAAAAAAAAAAAAAAAAAAAAAAAAAAAAAACCGCTCCAGTTGAAATGCTTATACAGACACGGACAATGACACGGAGAACCAGTCGTATTAACAAATGCTGAAACAAATCTTGAATTATTCGCTTATTCACCTAAAAATCACCTTCATTAACATGTCTGCTCACTAGGAGCGTATCCCCCAGCGTGTACGTTAACATATACTTACGAGAGAATACCTATATCTCAGATTTTGAGTACAGTTTCAAAAGTTCATTTCCGTAAACTGTAAAAGCAGTGATTACTATGCTAATTATCACAAATTAAATGCAACTTTTGAGTTGCATACACACAACCTACTAGGGAATGAAGAGCACATGCTAACAAAGAGTACACTGGAAAATGAAATAACATGTTATAACAAAAATTAAAATAAGATGATAATCGATACAAATATAGAGATGAATATGACATATCCGAACTTTGCCAAGTATGGTAGAAGAAGCTATTTGTTTACTTCTTCTTGGCCAACCGCTAAGAACACTATAAATCTATATGTGGCTTTGTTATACGCAATTAGTATATTCAAATTCACAAACGATGGCGAACTGAAGGGTACGAAGGTACAGTTGCAAGTAACAACCGTAGTCATAATAATATAGTTCTACTAAACAACGTTGAAAATAGTGGGTAATTAGGTGGTAAGTAGAAATGACCAAAACTGAACAGTGATCGATGTACAGCTAGAAGATTAAATTTACAAGAAATAACAAAAATCAGTGAAATTTGGAGTTATACTAAGCATAGTTTGAGGGGGAAAGCGAGCATCCCCGGTGGGGATACTTCAGCTGACTTCTTTGGGGGGGAACAAAATGTGATTGAGGGGTAAAATCCCCCTCATCCCCCCCGGTAATTCGCACCCTGGTTATTACTCAAAATTTCATTTCAGGATATTTAATGAAGTAATTAATTAGAAATAGTAGCAAGCTATTACAATAAGTCTCAATAAAACTTACAATAATAACATTATTAACCAAAATGGCATGATTACACTTCATTCATATAAATTACAATTTAAATATATAATTATAAGGTCAAAGAAAAAATGTCTATGGATTAATATATATAAAACTATTCTTATCAGAGTATAGACACCTCATCCAGTTTCTTTCCAGAAGGTAAAGTGCCAAGGACCGACGAGACGTTACCACGTTGGATAGAAACAGATATACGCTGTATTAGATAAGATGTGGAGCGAACTTCGCCGGAAACACAAGAAATGCATCTTCCTACCTCTCTAATGAATTCAAGACTTCTTGCACCCCAAGCACCACTGGTTTCAATAGTGATTGGAGTGAAAACAAAACTTTCGAGAAGGTTGTTGTATTTTCTTTGCTTTTCAGCTTCTCTGCGATTAGCAACAGCTCCAGCATCCATAACTGACAGAGGGAGACTTGGATGAGCGTATGTATCAGCGCATGTGAAGTCCCACAATAAACATTTACCTCTCATCCATAGAACCAGTGTCATCCCATCCGGTCGCTTTCCATCCGAACGACAGCAACCAGAAGTTTCCTGTATTGAAGGAATTCCAGCTGTGTTAAGGGCTCGTAGTATTACATCATTAACGGAGGAGTGTCGAGCGAATCTACCAGCGCTCTTCATGCATGAAAGGCCATGCAGGCCACGTTGGTTAACCTCATCTCCACGGGTATACGTACTTTATCTACAGTATGGTTCATTAATCTTGAAACGCCCTTGTAACGTGTAAACTATTGGCACGAAACATTGTAATGTTACAGAATGTAAATATACTATCTAATACTACTATTTGACATACTATTAAATACCACAGATTAACAGTTACCAACTCAATATAAAATTATATTTTATTAAACAGCATTACTTCAGATTATCGCATATTTTAAATCTAAATGTTAAGCCAAACCTTACAATACAACAACTTAATACTCAGTATTACAACTAACAACATAACAGTGGAACGAACAACCACATTTTCGAAGTCTATAGAATAGTTACAGGTCAAGTCAAATGGACGTGGCAAAAGCACAAGGAAAGTACCTTATTGTTGAATACTACGACCGTTATATTAGAAATCTCTAATAAAAAGAAAAAAAGTTAAAGGGGTTTGAAAATCGATTTTTTCGAAAGAATTTATTTTTAAACAACTACTAATTAAGTATTCCATAAGGTTTTCGATAAACGATTTGATATCTCACAACGATTCACAACGATTTGATATCTCAAACCATTCCAGAGATATGATGCATTGATAAAATTTGCTACTACTTAAAATTATATGTAACTGCGATAAGCTGTTGTAATTATAAATACAAAAAAATACTGTAATGTTATACAAAGCAAGAAAGATAGAAAAGAAAAATTTAGTAAGTTCTCACAAAAACTCCATTTTAAGCAGTACAGCAAACTCTGCTCATGTTTACCTTATCTCCGGAACGGTTTGAGATATCAAATAGGTGTAAACTGAGTTATGATCTTTACAACTATTGGAAAAACCACCTATGTGTTTGGATGATACAGTAGATACTAATATTTCTTCTCCACAATTGTATGCTATTAAGTACGCATGTTCTAGTTTATAGACAGTAATAGTTATATGAAATATGTTATAGTCTATATGAAAAATATGAACTTAAAACTTTAACAGGTAGACGAATTGCTACACGAATGATAAGAAGCATGAAATTAATTTTATTTGTCGCCTATGGATAGAAAAATGTAAATATTGAGATAATTTCTAATATACAATTAAAACAAATTTACGTAATAAACTAAATTAATGGAATCTTCAAGTGACGGATGTGCTTCGCAAGCTTCAAAGATGCCAGCTTTTACAAACAGTGATTCAATGCCAAGTGCTAGGAATGGTAAAAGTTTCCCTGATGGTTCTAGAAGTGCTAATGCATTCCCCTGTCCTCATTGTGGAAAACATTATATAAGTGCTAGAGGCCTAGCTATACATATTGGTAAGAAACATCGAGTTGCGTGTGATGATGATGTTTGCTCTGATATCACCTTTAATGCTTGCCTTCAGAGTAAAACGGCAAATGTTACCGACACTAACAGCAGTAACAACACAAACGTTTTGACGATATCTAACCTGGGCAAGATATTACTCTCACTAAGGTTCTCGACACATATTTTAAGACGTTTTTCAAGAGATGCTCGATCAACACTGGCTCATGCACTCGTAGAAGTGTTAAATCATATAACAACTTCAAATGATACAAAAGACTGGATCAACCTATGCCTATTTCCATTTGATGCATTAAGTGCTCCCAAACAATCATATAAAGTTAAGAATCTGACTTGTTGGGTGAAGCAGTGAGTTCGCCTCTGGTGTAATATTGGCCATGACGCCTTAACCTGGCCTTCAACAAAGATGAACAGAACACATCTCGATTAAACCACAAATTTTCTAATTTGAAGGTTGTAGAGAATAAACTTGCCGATGATGACATCCGTGGAGCAGTACGTCTTTTAATTTCTGATGATACAGTTGCGGCTCCGGATACCTCTGTATTGAAGACCCTGTTGGAGAAACATCCTGCCCACCCTGGCAATTTCATTGCGCATGATCTTCCTGATGATCAACACACTTTTCAAGGAGTTTCGACTAGGGAGTTTCAAAACGCAATTAACTCCTTTCTATCAGGTAGCGCAGGAGGTCTAGATGGGCTTTGTTCTTTAATTCTTAAAAAGACCTTCTTTCTTGTCAAATACTGGAATCGAAGGAAAAACTCCTAAAATCCTTTTGTGATCTACTAAATTTAATCATTTCTGGAAAAGTACCAATGGAATTTCGTCCGCTGTTTTTCGGTGCCAAACCTACAGCTCTGAAAAAAAAAGTATGGTGGTATTCGGCCCATGGCAGTTGGGAATGTTTAGCGCAAAATATCGTCAAAAATAATTTGATTAAGAATACATGACCCAGTTAAGAACTTTTTATCCCCCCATCAGCTTGTTGTTTGTGTTCCTAATGGTGCCGAGGCAGCTGTTCACGTAACCCGAGTTTATTTCTCTTCTACTCACAGTGCTGCTAAGGCGGTTGTAAAGTTGGATTTCCGTAACGCATTCAAGAGCTTCGCCGGGATACTATGCTTGCCGCAATGATGAATGATTTTCCTTCAATTTATCTGTATGTTTATCAATGTTATGGTCAACCAAGTGACCTGTTTTTCAACGGAAACACTATTTCTTCTCAGAGAGGTGTACAACAAGGCGATCCTCTGGGCCCAACTATTCCTTATAACTATTCACTCTTTAGTTAAATCACTGAATACCGAATTAAACTATTGGTACTTAGATGATGGAACAAATGGTGGTGAACCCGAGGTGGTTCTTTCATCCTTAATAGAAATAAATAAGAAGACATCACTTCTTGGCTTGCATCTTAACTTTTCTATGTAAATGCGAGGTGGGTTGTCTAGGAACAGATGAAACCACATTCGACGAAATTTTTAGAAGATTTAATAAGGCTACACCAGGCATACGTCCTCTAAAATTCAGAATGCTTGTCTTCTAGGTGCTGCTCTCACGTCGGAAGCACTCACGAACGTGTTATTAAATAAAATATATAATTTAGAATTATTCTTGTCTCAACTTTCCTCAATTTCAACCCATTCAGCCTTTTTTTCTTTTGCGGGCATCTTTATCAATCCCTCGTTTAACCTATTTTTTTACAATGCTTTCCATCTTGGCATGAGAATTCTTTGCTGGAAAAATATGATACTGTCCTGGAAACTGGCCTTGAATTAATTCTGAACTGGTCCTTAAATGACGATTCTTGGATGCAAGCATGTTTACGTGTTGGCTTGGACGGTCTTCGTATTTCACGAGCTGTAGATATGGTGATTCCTACAATCTTAGCGTCATACCATGGATCTCCGCGTTTAATCGAAGCTCTCCTTCCACAAGGTTATTGTTTGGACCCAGATGGTTCAGTTCAGGAAGGCTCTAATAAGTGGGCAAGCTTAGCAGATACAAACCTCTCAGAAATTAGCAAAAAGTGTTATCAGTCATCTTGGTATACACCAATTGCACTTCAATTACATAATCATCTGTTACAATCTGTTGTAGTTCCGAAAAATAAAGCCAGGCTCTTTGCTGCCTCATCTCCTGAAGCGGGTGCATGGTTGATGGCGATACCTTGTCCACCTTTAGGCCTTCATTTGTCAAATGATAGCTTTCAAATTGCTGTTGCCTTAGGTTTAGGTTTAGCTGTTTGTGAGTCTCATCGCTGTCCAGCCCTGTATACCCACCCTAATTGACCTCACCCAAGCAGGTGTTTGAGCAGGTAACCTACTGCTACAGATGAATGTCTGTCTGAGATAAGGTATCTCAATCTCGCTGAAAATCTTTGTGTGGCTGTGTGATGGTCTTTAACTTTGACCGACTAAAATTCTCGCGTAGCTCCACCGTATCCTACGCTTTCTCGACAGGGCTTAGATCCAGAGGCGTAGCACGCCAGAATAGGCTTTTACCGGGTAGAACAGGTTAGGTTACTCTGACGATATTTTGACCTGTTTTATCTTGGAAGTTCGAGTACCGCAAACTGTCTAGATAGAAACCGGACACAGGATTGATTACATCAAACATTAGGCGTACTAGTTATACTACCACGAATGAAAACCAGAAGCGCACTTGATGTGTAACTTCTTACTATCGTACCAGGATGCCAAACATGGGACTTGTATGATGACTTCGAAAACACGCTTATTTCTCCCGCTCTTTAATATTTCTACGGACACGCACAAGGCCGTCATTGTGTCCCAGACAAAAGAGACTTTCATAATCGAATATTACCGCTACTTAGCCTCTCAACTTCCCTTTCAACGTACGCATTTTCGACGCGGGAGACCCTGGTTTGTTTCCCGGCTAGAGCTCATATGGTGTGGATTCCATGTTAAGGTGTGGGACCACGTCTCGTATAGTCTTGCTGCTAAAAGGGTTGCTAAACTCGAATTCATCCATTCATGGAGTCTCTCTCGACAGGTAAATTCTCGACGATGAAGAGTTCAAAATGAAATGAAATCTTTCAGTTTTACGTCCTACGCTTATGTTGGCTAGCCTAAAGGAGACGGCGATGAGAAACGAATGAACTGGTAGAATGAATAAAGTGTGAGGAAACGGGAGAACCTCGAGCAAACCCACGCACACGGTATTTGTCCACCACAAAGTTCACTTGGTGCGAGTAGAGTTCGAACCAGAGGTGAACGCTCTACTACTGACTCACCGCGGCTCTCATGATGAAGAGTTGTCAGGGTTAATAGTAACATATAATTGCAAATGTACCCTATCTCCAGCAATTAAACTGTTTAGTGTTCATGTGATCATATGGAGGCTACTTCGATTCTAATTACAATAAGGATCTGCATCCTGTCAGTTACGGAAGACAAAGAGATCGTTCTGTCTGAATACTCTGTGGTGCGTCACCGGGCCACTGGGAACACACACAAATGAAAACGTCCTACCTACCATCAATGCAACACTGATGGAAAACTTGAACGTCACGAAATGCATGAGCAGCAATTGTCTTTGACTATCACGTAGGCTTCCAGGATCAGTATACGGCCACGCTTGAAGTTAATTTATGCAAAATCGGCATACGCTGGCGTCTTTCCGACATTGTAGATATACAACGCACTGGAGAGTAATTGCACTGTACACGTCCATGCTCAACGAGCTTCAAATACTATTAGTATGTCCTATAGAAACACTATGAGTAGGCTGCACTTTACGGCTATCAGTGGCCGATGTGCTGGAACCATCAAACTACTTTACAGACACACACACGAATTCGGAGCTGTATAGTGTTTTCAAATGGGTTTCCACCAGTGAGTGTGTGTATGTGTAAATTGTACACTGTACTCCAGGCAATAAGAAATATAAATAGAATCGAAAGTTGTGCATTGTGGAATGAAAATAGTTTAAATATTGGTAGTTTAATAATAATTATGATTATACTACTAAATTTTTAAACAATGACATATATGAAAAAATATCACATTTCATGATCATTTCTATTTTTTCCCTTGACTTTTACATGCGGGTAGCGACTGCAAAACAGGAATTAAATGAAAAGGTCAGACAATGGGAAAAATGATTTGAAGAGGGGCAGAGGATTGGTGGGGTGTACTTCAACAAGGCTCAAAATGAGTTTTACATGTTTACAATGACCAGAGGGCAAACCCGTACGCGACCTCAAGCGTACCTCTCTTGTTTGGCAATAAATGTTATTGGAAAAGAGCCACCGGGCTTGTACAAAGGCTCTTCGCATCCGCCTGTCTCTTATGGGGGTATAGAGATCGTGACTAGCGATTGGCAAAACCAAATAGAAACGACAAACCAATAGCACAGACACTGGTGTTCATTTGGCTGAGGGTTTAGTCGAAAAGAAGGGGGGAAAAGAACACAAAATCAATATTTAATACATTCACAAAACATATATTTTTTTCTTTCAATTTTATCGCATCAAATCGATTGTTACAATCGACTGCAGCATATAAAAGATAATGTTATTTCTCTACCACTTCTATGAAATTATTATGGAATATGCATATGAAAATTTCAAGTAAGGGTAGCTATTACTAGGCAATAAACATCTAACATACAATTAAGCACACCGCACAAACTTAAAATATGAAATTAACCTTACAGTACAATTTTTTGTCTATTTTCCTCGCAACTTCGTGCTCTGAACGCTCCATATGATAAACTCAAGCTTTAGCAACTATTATAATAAAAAAAAAAAAAAAACAGTGGATACAAAATGCGAAGCAATGTAGTTTTTGTTTCTCAATTAACAATTGTTTCTCAACTATAAAGGTAATCAAGAAACTTTTGTCGCGTTTTTACCCACCACCTTCGAACATCGATATGTGAACAAAATGTCCAAAATTATTATCGCATGTCTATAAATATATTGTTGTAGGAATATAATTTGATAACGAATTGGCCCTATCTGTATAATCGGCAAAGACATGTATGTGGCAAATTTCATGTCCAAAGAGCAGTAAATAAGAACAATAAAACGAAAATAAATCTTTCTTGTCCATTTAGCAACATTTTGTTTTACTCATTCTAATTTCCGTATTTATAATTCTTTTCCTATGAAATTTACCACAAGTATACAGGGTGTTTCAAAACAACACCGACAACGTTTGGGAGGTAATTCCCGACACCGAAATAAGACAAAAACTATAGACCAACTTTGGAGCACAAATGCTCCCTTTCGGAGTTATAGGCTGCCGAAATCATGAAAAATTGAACTTTAAAGTACCAAAGCTTCAAAACTATGGCACCTACTGTAGTCGGGTCAAGACTTCACTTAGGGACTAATACGTGCGCTATCCAAAAATCCATGTTTCAAAATCCTGCGGTACTTCCGCAACAGTTTTTGTAGAGGGAGTTTGGCTACGGGCACATAATTTGAAGTACCTCTATAAAAATTGTTGCGGAAGTACCGAAGGACTCTGAAACATAGATATTTGAATAGGGCACGTACAAGTTCCTAAGAGGAGTCTTGACCCGACTGCGGTAGGTCTCATAGTTTTGGAGCTATGGACCTTTATTGGCAGCCTATAACTCTGAAAGGGAACATTTGTGCACCCAAGTTGGTCTATACTTTTTGTCTTATCTTGGTGTCAGGAGTCACCTCCCAAACGTTGTCGGTGTTGTTTTGAAACACCATGTATATTTCCCGATTATACGCACAGTATCAGTATTAAAAGTACCCTGCAAAATTATCAAATTATATTCTTAGAAGACGACAATTATAGATATGCGACAATAATTTTGGACATGAGTGTACCTGGAAGATCAAAAGTAGTTCCCATCAGCATCGACGACCTTCTTTCAACGTTCTGGAAGCCCATGGATTCCATCGCTGTAGAACTTGGTGGGCCGTGAAGTGAAGAATATATCAAGTGCATTTTGACGTCTACTAGGGATTTGAACTGGCGTCCTCCAAGGTGATTGTCCAAGGAATGGAACAGATGATAATCGGACGGTGCTGTGTTCGGGGAGTATGTCGGATGCGATAGTGTTTCTCATCCAAGACGTAGAATGGTGTCCCGGGTCATCCTAGCCACCTGGGGCTAGGGGTGTTCGATAAGACTGAGGACATATTGAACTTTGAGAGTGAAAATTTATCGAGTTGTCATCGGTTACTCGAAACCGTTCGAGTATTTGAAATTATCGAAGTTTCGGGTATTATCGGAAGTTTGAGTATTATTATCGAAGTTTCAGGTATTATTGAAATTACGAATATTATCGAGTCTTTTGCAGCCAATGATTCCTTCTTGCAGCCAAATTAGTCAGACAACGTTTATCATCTGATAAGTTACTGCAAAGTTGCATTTGTGAGGAGAAGGGATAGCGTGCAGAAAGGGACTGCTTTTTTCGACAGGCACACAAACACACGCGCAGGAAGTTCAATTTCTTTCTGAATTCTTAACTCTTGTTTGTTATTTGCTGATCACCTATTGTATCAGTGTTGCCAGACATAGGTCTTAAACTTACAAATACGGTAATTTGCTCTTCGTACGATATAGTATACCGTTCAACACCTCAACCATATAATCATGTGCGGTCATATTCTCTCTCTCTCAATGGCCTCTAATTCACATATTGCCGCAATTATTTATGATGGTGCTTTGGGCGCAAACTCTCTTTTGTCTTTCAGTAAAATAAATGTTAATCAAATAAGTGGTGCTTTCAGGGGGTTGCTCAGGAGGGATAATCCCCACATATATATATATATATATATATATATATATATATATATATATATATATATATATATATCTGATTATTTTCACCGTGGGTTACCAGTATTTTTGCTACTTTCACCCTCTGTGTATTCAAAATCTCCCGGGGTAAGATTACCATAATTGCTGGATACGAATCCCGGACATTTTTTTTTAGAATGTTGTGTGTTTATTGAGAAGTTAAAGAAGTCTAACTTTAAGTTCCAAAAATGCTTATGTAAGAAAAGAAAGTAAAGAATGTTCATTTTCTTTACTTAAAATATATTTTTATATCATTGTTTTAATTATTTTCTAAATCATTTTTCTGAGGAAAGTATTCTTCCGAAGAACACCATATCGCTATTGATTGTTTCATAAATATCAGCATAAGACAGAATTGCAAGCCAACCACTTGACCAGTGAAATTTCCCGGTCTTCCATTTTCTCTAAAATTTCGGACATTTGTTAGTTTCAGACAATTTTCCGGACACAGGCTTGAATCCCGGACGTATGGTAAGCCTATCCGTGAGAAACTTTGAAATCATCACTGAGTTTAATGAAAATGACAAACGGAAATATATATATTACCTCGACAGTGAATATATGCAGTGTATGTTCTAAACAGTCGGTCTGTACATTATGATGAATTCATACACTAGCGGATCCAGAAGCGTCGTTTGGTGAGGGCAGATTGCTTCCTGGATGTATAATGTGGGCTTAAAGTATGCAATAGTTTGACATCAATTCACAATAACGTTTTGCATTATTTTATATATAGGTCGGGGGAGGCGAGGTCGGCTGGGCCCCCAGCCCTCCCTGTGGATGCTTCAGTGGATCCGCATGCGATAGTTTCATACTATCCCAAGGTAAATTGAACTCTATAAATTGTCATGCAGATTTAGTCAAGGAGTGTTCATCCAGTCAATTTTATTCATTTATCAGAAGCGTGATAACATAATAAAAGTTTATTATTCCATAATATCTTGCTCAAGAGAGTTTAAACCTCAAACTTCTTGTATATGCCACTCGTTCGATTTAAGGTCTTTAAACTAACAAATTATTGTAATAATGCTCTTTTATTTCATTGTGTACAGTTCGCAGAATAGAAATTGTTACATAAATTCTAGGTCCAAATTAATAACAAACTCTGGCCCCGTTTTCTTATGCATCCAGAAATACACGTCTTAATCGATTAGTTCCTTCTAGTATTCAATCCAACTCCTCCCCCTCCTCCACCTCTCCTTGTCTAAAGCAATGTGTATGACGTACTACACTCTTTCCATTCAGCTGAAAAAGAAACAGGAATCAAGGTTACAACGTTATAGCTTTAAAACAGTTTTTTTTCCATTCGTTTGTTCTTAAATATTTTTAAGAGGCTATTTTTTTTTTTTAAAAAAAAAGTCATACAATGTTCCCTGAGCTTCATAAAAACCTTTAGTTTCATTCTTTCCCTTCTTGAAAGGCAGCAAGCTAGTAAGATGCTCCCTAAGAAGTATATAGAAATTGCCAATAACGGCAGTAGGTTTTGTGCTTCCTAAAGTCTGTAATGTACGCACAGAGCTCTAAAATATTTACTGACAGAAATAAGTGTTATTCAATGATTCATTTGTTTTCTTTTCAGTAATTGCAAGCAAATGTTCCAGGGGGGTCATTTGGGCAGGACAGGAGGGTGTAATTCCCCCTCTCTTGAGCTTCATAAATACGTATTATTTGATCAAAAGTATAGTAATACACTAATAAAAAAGGAGAAAATCTTATGTCAGCGGAGAATCTTCCCTCCGCTGGAATAAAATCTAAAAGACACTGCTTTTAGCAAAAAATCTATAGATTTACGATAGCACATTGCTAGAGAGCATACATTTGGTTTCAAGAGGCGAAGGTTTGATCTCAAGCCATATGAGTTAATGGGCGACATTGAGAGAGATTCAAGTATGGAGACAGAGAGGGATTATTTATATACCCAGATTTAGAATTGGGGGAAAATGATCGGACAGCATTCGTATTATAACGAAAATTGTGATTTTGTGAAACACAAGAAGGGAAGGGTTCGAACTGCGAGGATCACATTAGGCAGTCGTCGAATTAAAGTAGAGTACTCTTTTTAGAGCATCAGATGATTAAGAAGGCAAAGAAAGATCTTGAGAACTGAGGAATTAAGAATTTTTAAAATCTGAAGCTTCCGAGACGGATTTCGAACCACGAACCTTGTAGTTATCGAACCATGATTATCCATTGTGCTACTGAGAACTCTATGTACTCGTTTACATACGTTTCCTTTAGCTACGTTGAAAGCTAACTTAATGCGATATTCCAAAATTTGACTCGGTAGATACGCCGTTCAGATACGACGTAAACCTCTTGTAACTTAGTTACAATGTATCGTGGTGGATATAAATCATTGATCAGGTAATGGCGACTGGTTTGAAACAAATGCAGAGTACGAGAATTAAATCAGTCATATCTGTGGTTTCGCATGGAGAAGAGACAAACTTGTGAAACAAAGGTTTAAGAACAACTCAAGTTATTAATACAAACTTTGCCGAAGATTATTCACTTATCTCATCATAAAAGAAATACGAAAGACGTTCTGAAACGAAGAAATACAACTTTGCAAGCGGAGGCAAAGAAACCTAAAGTAGTGAGACTAAAGACGAATTATTTACCGTGTAGTGATCGCAGTTCAGTGATCAAAACGCTGGATCAGTAATACGGAGGTTTGTGGTTCGAATCCACGTCGGGTATTTTTCTACTTTAGGACTTTTGATGGCGATTGATCGACGTTCAGACGTTTTATTATATTCAGATATTTATATACTCGGATGTTTCAATACTTGAACTATCAAATCTTCATGAATATTAATAGTAATAATAATAAACTATTAATAAAAAATGATTATCTCGTAGAAGATTAAAAGCTAGGAGCTAATTATCGCTCAGGTCATACCATTGTGACATTTAGAAAGAATATTTTGGTTTTGTGTAATGTTGCCCACGAGAAGAGGAATTTTTAATCTCGTTTCTAAAACGTAAAAAAAAAAAAATAAAATAAAATAAAATAGAATTACCATTTTACATTCGAGACGGGACAAGGCTAACTCAAATTATCGTCTCGCTTTGGAGATAAGAATCAGACGAGACTGAAAATATCGTAAACATTTCTCGTCTTGTCTCGATCCTTCTCGGAAATCCCTACGTTCAAGTAAGTTTTGCCAAATTTTAGGGGAACTTTAAAACTTTCAATACCATTTATTATTATTATTATTATTATTATTATTATTACTGAAGTGAGGTTAATTTAATGGTTCATTCTCTTCCACCCAGATCCCGCTTAGTGGGCATTGTGCTGAACAAACACCCTGTGTGTAGGTTTCTTCCGGGTTCCGCTTCCTCCCACTTTCTTTATTTCAATATGTTTTTCATTCTCATCATCGATGTCTTTTGTAGCTTAGCCGGCATAACCATTACTTAAAAACAAATTTTCTTACGGCTCTTGTGAGTTCTGTATCCCTACTTTCTACATGAAATTTGTCTCTCAACTTTCCGTTTTAACATTTAGCTAGTTGTAGAGACGTATGCAGATGGTCCTGACTCCTCTTCAATTCTAGCAATTTTTTTTAACTTGTGCCTAACTCTATGGGCAATTTTACAGATGTTTACACATTTTGTACTCATACAGAATTTGTCTTCTGTATTATTATTATTATTATTGTATATTGGAAACCTCAATATTACGTCCTATTCTAATCCAAATAAGCATACTGAAGTTAAGAAAAATAAAAATAAATGTTTTTTATCCTCTATAAGGATGAATTGCCTTACAAGAGATACTTCGGAAAGAAAAAAGGGAGGAAAAAGAAGATGTCAGCTACTGGACAGTATGAAGATCGAACCTTCGGATGCCTTAACAGAAACTAAGTAAGATTTTCCTTCATCACGATACATAGTAACACCATTTCTTTGGGTAAAGGACATTGGATTATGTATGCATTATATTGATATTTTAAAAATATACAAACAAACATATAAAAAAGAATAGTTCCTATTTACTAATTTTGTTGAACGAATATATGGAACGTGTTGGAAATGGCGAACGAAAATATTATTATTATTTCGAGTAAGAGTGCAAGAACTTAACAACAATTCCACAATGACGTTTCAGACAAATTTATGACTCATACTAGGCCTGAAGGATAACCCGTTTTTATTGAAGAATTGTTTGCGAAACAGGCGAAGTTTTCAGACAGTAGGAATCGAGATTTTAGACTGTAACGTCGTTGTTAGTTTTTCCCCTGTGGAGGAAGTCGTTTCAACTCGTAAGAACGAGAGAATTGACTATTTTTCATGTTATTATACTTCAGAAATATCTACATTCTAAATTATAATTTTTTTCTGAATATCCTCGGAGGGACTCGAACCGCGGACCTCTAACTCACGAAGCGAATGCTCAGGTCATTATCCTAAGACCGCTCTTTTAAGTAAGAGTCAAGGAACACTCGTCTATGTAGCAAATTGTAAACGTTTACGATTCCAATACTTTATTAACGATGAAACACTGATTTCGGTCATGATAGAATACTATAGTCCAGATAATTCAAGTTTAAATGTTAAAAAATGCTGAAATTATCTTCGTAACTTATCTCTATTATATTCGGTTATTCTCGTTTTCAGGTATTTCTAGTAACCTTGAACGACAGGGACTTGAAGACGGATACATCGAGGTCATGTAATATTTCAAAGGCTCTCTCACAGGGAATCGAAACTGAGATCCCGCCTACTGAACTATCTGATAAGTGGGGTGCCTGGTTCGTTCCCAAGGCAAGTAAGCTTGAGACGGAGAACATCGTGTTCGTGGGTTTTCTCGGGAGACTATCACTTTCTCATTCCACCATTTCGTCCATCCTAATTCACTTGCTTCAATCATAGTCTTTCTCAACCTAACAGGCATAATCGTTGGACATTAAACGTAAAGATTTCATTTTCAAGCTTTAAACCCAAACCAATCCGAACAGAAAAACAGTTGTATTTTCTATTGCTCATTAACGTTTTTTCCAAAAAAAAAGAAAAAGTATGTAGAAAAAACATGGGGAATCGTAATTCCATTCAAAAGTGAAACAGCAGACTCATAATATCTTAACCTAAAACGAAACAACTACATGTTCGAAAGTTTTCCAAAATATGTACGGATATTCTGAAAAGTGCCAATCAGAGTTTGAGTGGGTCAGTGAGTCAGTCGGTCAAGTGGGTCGAGTTTTCTGAGTGTCAGTAGGTCGTGGTACAAGAGCACGTGACTCAGTGCGTTCCACCACCGAGCATGACCCAGTGCGACCCACCACTCAGCATGACCCACTGCGACCCACAACGCACCGACATACTCTCCGTACAGAATATCCGTACATATTTTGGAAAAGTTTCGAACATGTAGTTGTTTCGTTTTAGGTTAAGGTATTATGAGTCTGCTGTTTCACTTTTGAATGGAATTACGATTCTCCATGATTTTTCTACATACTTTTTCTTTTTTTAAAAAAAAAAAAGGTTAATGCATCGTAGACAGCATCTTCTGAACAGCATGTTTGTTTTAACACTCGACCTTAGCCATAGAAACTAAAAACACGTTTCTTATTGGTTGCAGTTTGCGATTGTCTAAACCAGGCCCGCAACCAGAAGGGGCTAGAGGGGCTGGCCCCCTAAACTTTTCGTGGTATCTCCAGACCTCAACACAGAAAACACAATTTAGATATGTGTAAGAGAATTTTTAATCACTTATTCCCCCCTAACATATTCATGGCCCCTCTAAACCTCTGTGGCTGGTTGCGGGCCTGGTCCAGAGCTGGTGTATGTATTGTGTTGTAATAGAAGAAAATTGTCACTTTCTTGGGGTTGAAGAAGAAAATTGAAGAAGCAGTTGAGGTTAAATTTATATCATGGTAATCAAAGTTGAACGAGCCCTGCGGGGCTTCTAATCCGTTACTACTACTACTGCTACTACTCCTACTACTTCTTCTTTTTATATAGTGGAATCGTATAGCAAAACTGCACATGTAACGTAAGTAAATCTCTTTTTTGAGTGTTTTTTTTTAAAAAAACAAATTCTTGGACCTGATTTGAACCCACTCCAACAGCAATTATAATTACCAGTGCAATACGCTAGTACGCACGGGCACGAAGATCGCCAGTAAGAATTATTTGATTTTTGCTGTAGTTATATATGCTACGTGCCGAGAAACTGATACCTGCAACGAACCACCTCCTGTGAGTAGGGTCGAGCGTGATTTAAAAATACGCTTCTGAACACTGGTGATTTGCCTACGTTTCACTTTTAAAACCCCCATTTCTCTTTGTTATTTGTTTCTGTTTACTTACCTGAGATGAGTATCTCTAGGTGAAAAAGGAACTTGAGCCATTCTTGGATATTGATACTTGTAATTGTAATAATAGCAATAGGACTTATACTACTACTTGGCTTTCGAGGCCATGAGTTTTTAGAGGAGCTAACTACAGGAAAAATTCATTTTTGAATCATTGTAATTATAATTTATTATATTTAAAAAAATGAAGTAACTGTGTGTGCCTAATCATTACGGCCAAATTGCAGTCAAATGAAATGAATTTTGGTATATAGTTAGGTCTTAATTCAAACTTGGACGTTATCATATTGCTTCCATAATAATAATATCATAAGGTATAGTAGGGATCCGAATTTTTGCGAAAAAAATTGAGTACCTTACAAGCCGTTCAACTTACAGAGCTGAAATTCAGTATATTATCTCTTTATTGAAAATGAACAGAACGTCTCCTAGCATTTTAAAACTTCTAGTTTATGGGGAGGAGCGGCACTTTCTAAATATGGTAAATTGATAGTTGGTTACTTTGTAAAAATAATTGAAAACAATCGACATTAGTTGAGACACAAACAATACAGTGCTTCGCATCATATATCCATATGTGCTTGCCGTCAGGAGCGGATCTAGAACGCACATCTGCGGGGCGGTGGGTTGTAATACTGCTACTTAGAGCTACTTTTAAGAGCTCGGAACTCTGGGTTTTCTATCGCCCCCTGGATCCGCCCCTGCTTACCATGCGCTTTCTACTATAATAATTGCTGAAGCTTGTTTATTATATGGAGCGCTTAAAGCAGAGAGAAATCAACCCATAAAGTTGTGAGAAAAATAGACGTAAAATTTGTAACATGAGCTTCTGTACGTTGGTCTACTGACCTTTAATTGGGACTTTAAAAATTTCACCCGTTTTTCCTTTGAAAAGTATCGATAATTCAACAAGGAAATAATTAGACCATCATAATTTAATTGAAATTTATCGTAATTTTACCTATGACAAACACTTTACCATTTTATATCGTAAAGGTTAGATCCATCGTTATTGTAAGAGCGGTGCTTGAGCGATTGACGGTAGAAATTCAAACTCCGATTAGTTAGAATATCAAAACCTGATTGACAAGTGTAAACTCTTTAGCCAGTAAAGAGGCCGCGGATCATGTCAGAGTTGATGATGATGTGTTTTGGTGGGTCAGTGGTTCATGGTGGATGCTGGGTCGCAGTGGGTCATAGTGGGTCACGGTGGGTGGTCGGTCCTGGGTCACGGTTAGTGATGGGTAAATTCCCGGGAAGATATTTTTCGGGATTATTCCCTGGGAATATTCCCGGGAAGATTCCCAAAATGGGAATTTATCCGGGAATTTATGTTAAATCAGAAATAAAATTGCATTCTATTACTATATTATGATTTCAAAGTTGTATTAATTTTTATATCACAGCATATTATTACTGTTGTCCACACAGGATTCTTTAAATTGTATATTCTGAACTGTACTATGTTACTTTATTAACACTTTATTATATTTAGAGAGTACGCATAAATGTATATTTATTTACAATATGTTCTATCAATTAAATATGTGTGACAAATTATATAGTAACAGTTTAAATTTATATGTAAGTGGATTTTCTCTCTATTACTGATATTATAAACACATTAAATTTATAAATGTTATAAACCAATTAGATTGGGTAAATGCTAGAAATACATGTATCACCAATTTATCAACATTTGCGCATACATATTTATGTTCACAAAATTTGCAAGATACTTACTTATCTTTATATTTTAGCACGTAACATTGCCATACACGACCTTTCATTCTACCCATTTCTTGAAATTCCATACGTTAATTCACATGTAAAAAAAAAAAAAAAAAGTCCGACTACTTCTTCAGAAATTCGAGTCAGAGAGACGAGACAGACCGACGTCCATTACTAATGGTGGTTCAGGGTTTATTAATAGTACTTCATCTCTATTTCTACATAATTCTAAATTACTTTACAAAATGGTTCCTTTTCATCATTTGTAAATTAGTACTTTGCTAATTTTGGCTGTTCTTTAGAATTGGGGTCCAGCTTTTGCACCTACTTTTTTGCGATATTCTATTCCGATGCGGTTGTTTTATGGTTTCATACGTTAAATTACGTTACCAACATTAAAATCAGACAGCGTTGCAGAGCGAGCGTTAGCGAATGAAGGCGGGTTAGAGACCCGCATGGCACGTTGTTTTCTATCTTCGTTGCCATCAATTCACTTTCTTTTCTCACATAAATCACTTCCACTTACCTTTCCGTTTTGCATTAATCTGCTACTGCGTTAAAAAAATGTGTTCGATACTTTCTTGACTATTTGAACATCACTATCAACTCATTTCTTCCGTAAATCATCCTACTTTTTGCTAGGTTTGGCCCCAAAATTCTAAACAATTACCTTACTTTTGCAAATGGAAATGGAACTTTAAAAAATCATATTAGTTATATAAAGTACCGTCAAATAATTTTAAATTTTTTAACCTCATAATTCTTTAAAACCTAGAAGTAAATCATATTATATTAAAATAAAGTAATTTGTCATATGGTTCTTATAATTTGGAAGATAAAGTAAAGAAATGGAAATAAATTCCTTCCCGGGAATTTATAGGCCGGGGAAAAACCCGGGAATATTCCCATTTTTAAATTTCTTCCCACCGGGAATATTCCCACTGCCCATCACTAGTCACGGTTGGTTCTGGGTCAGTGGGTTGTGGGTCAAGATTTCACCGACCCACGCCATCTCTGGGTTAACTGGTTTGAGTTCGGTTTAAACTTCAAGCAGAATGTGTCCGTTTATTTCAAAAAACGAACCGTAATTTGGTTCAGTTTTGTTTGAAAATCGACACTATATTGGCACTTTCCAGAATATCTGTATATATTTTGGAAAAGTTCCAGATGGACTGTAATGGTTTCGTTTTAGGTTAAGGTATTATGAGTCTGTTGTTTCACTTTTGAATGGAATTACGATTCTCCATGTTTTATTCTATATATATATTTTGTGAAAACACGTTAATGAACAATAGAAAATACAAATCTTTTTTGGTTCGGATTGTTTTTGGGTTTACAGCTTGAAAATGAAATCTTTACGTTTAATGTCCAACGATTATGTTTGTTAGGTTGAGGAAGACTGATTAAAACAAGTGAATTATGATGAACGAATTGGTGGAATGAGAAAGTGGTAGTGTCCCGAGAAAACCCACGAGCACGACGTGTTCGTCTCAAGCTTACATGCCTTGGGAACGAACCTGGCACCCCACCCATCAGATAGATCAGTAGGCGGGGTCTCAGTTTCGATTCCCTGTGGGAGAGCCTTTTAAATATTGCATGACCTCGATGTGTCTGTCTTCAAGTCCCTGTCGTTAAGGGTTAATTGAAATATCTGTAAAATGAGAATAACCGAATATAATAGAGATAAATTACGGAGATACTTTCGGTCTTTTTTTAAAATTTAAACTTGAATTCTCTGGACTATAATATTTTATCATGACCGAAATCAATGTTTCATCGTTAATAAAGTATTGGAATCGTAAACGTTTACAATTTGCTACATAGACGAGTGTTCCTTGACTCTTACTTAAAAGAGCGGTCTTAAGATAGTAACTTGAGCATTCGTTTCGTGAGTTAGGGGTCCGCGGTTCGAGTCCCTCCGAGGATATTCAAAAAAATTATAATTTAGAATATAGATATTTCTGAAGTATAATAACATGAAAAATAGTCAATTTCTCTCGTTCTTACGAGTTGAAACGACTTCCTCCACAGGGGAAAAATTAACAACATGACGTCACAGTCTACAATCTCAATACCTACTGTCCGAAAACTTCGCGTGTTTCGCAAACAATTCATGAATATAAACGGGTCCTCCCTCAGCCTAGCATGAATTATAAATTTGTCTGAAACGTCATTGTGGAATTGTTATTAAGTTCTTGCACTCTTACTCGAAATAATAATAATATTTTCGTTCGCCATTTCCAACACGTTCCATATATTCGTTCAACAAAATTAGTAAATAGGAACTATTCTTTTTTATATATTTGTTTGTATATTTTGTTAAAATATCAATATAACGTATACATAATCCAATGTCTTTTACCCAAAGAAAGGGTGTTACTATGTATCGTGATGAAGAAAAATCCTACTTAGTTTCTGTTAAGGCATCCGAAGGTTCGATTTTCATATTGTCCAGTAGCTGACACCTTTTCCCTCGTATTTTCTTTTCAAGCTATCTCTTATAATACAGTTCATCCTTATAGAGGATCCAAAACATTTCTTTTTATTTTTCTTAACCTGAGTATGCTTATTTGCATTGTAATAGGACACAATATTGAGGTTTCAAATATAATAATAATAATAATAATAATAATAATAATAATAATAATAATAATAATAATAATAATAATAATAATAATAATAATAATAATACAGAAGACAAATTCTGTATGAGGACACATTGTATTTACATCTGTAAAATCGCCCATAGCCTTAGGCAGAATTTAGAAAATAGCCAGGATTGGAGAGAAGTGTCAGGACCATCAGAACATATCCCAGGACACGTCTCTACATCTAGCTAAATGTTAAAACGGAAAGTTTTGAGGCAAATTTCATGTAGAAAGTAGGGATACAGAACTCACAAGAGCGGTAAGAAAATTTGTTTTTAAGTAATGGTTATGCGGGCTAAGCTACAAAAGACGTCGATGATGAGAATGAAAGAAATATTGGAATAAAGAAAGTGGGAGGAAGCAGAACCCGGAAAAAATCTACACACATGGTGTTTGTTCAGCACAATGGCCACTAGGTGGGATCTGGGTGGAAGAGGATGAACCATTAAATTAACCTCACTTCAGTAATATTATTATTATTATTATTATTATTATTATTATTATTATTATTATTATTATTATTATTATAAATAATGGTATTAAAAGTTTTAAAGTTCCCCTAAAATTTGGCAAAACTTACTTGAACGTAGGGATTTCGGAGAAGGGGTTCCGTACCTTCAAGACACACCTCTGCAACTACCCACATTTTAAACAAAAGCTTTCCACTAAAGTTTCATGTAGAAAGTATTTTGCTCTATGTGTTAAGGAAAATAACTGTAATAAAAATAACTGAATATCACTCAACAGTAAGGCATATAATAAACTAATTTTTAGGATATTCAGAGGTAATTATAAAAGCTTTGCTACAAAAATACATACACAGACCATAATTCAATGAACTCTGAAATACAAAGTAACAAAAGCCTATAAGATTCAGTCTACAGAGCAATTGTTACTTAAGTAATGGACATACACTATTTCGAGAATCAAAACAAGGTGACAAATGTGTACGATACTTTTCGTCTCGTCTTGATTCTAATCTCGAAAGCGAGACGATAATTTGAGTTAGCCTTGTCCCGTCTCGAATGTAAAATGTTAATTCTATTTATTTATTTATTTTTTTTTTGTTTTAGAAACCAGATGAAAAACCCTCTTCTCGTGGGCAACATTAAACAAAACCAAAATATTCTTTCCAAATGTCACGTTTCTGCTTGTAATGGTATAACCTGAGCGATAATTAGCTCCTAGCTTTTTAATCTTCTTTGAGATAATCATTTTTATTAATAGTTTATTATTATTACTATTATTATTCATGAAGATTTGATAGTTCAAGTATTAAAACATCCGAGTATATACAGTAAATATCTGAATATAATAAAACGTCTGATCGTCGATCAATATCCACCAAAAATCCTAAAGTAAAAAAATACCCGACGTGGATTCGAACTACAAACATCCGGATTACTGATCCAGCGTTTTGACCACTGAACCACGATCACTACACGGTAAATAATTCGTCTTTAGTCTCATTACTTTAGGTTTCTTTTGTCTCCGCTTGCAAAGTTGTATTTCTTCGTTTCAGAATGTCTTTTGTATTTCTTTTATGATGATATAAGTGAATCATCTTCGGCAAAGTTTATGTTAATAACTTGAATTGTTCTTAAACCTTTGGTTCACAAGTTTGTCTCTTCTCCATGCGAAACTACAGATATGACTGATTTAATTCTCATACTCTATATTTGTTTCAAAGCAGTCGCCATTACCTGATCATGATTTATAACCGCCACGATACATTGTAACTAAGGTACAAGAGGTTTACGTCGTATCGGAATGGCGCATTCACCGAGTCAACTTTTAGAATATCTCATTAAGTTAGCTTTCAACGTAGCTAAAGGAAACGTATGTAAACAAGTACATAGAGTTCTCACAAAATCACAATTTTCGTCATAATACAAATGCTGTCCGATCATTTTTCCCCAATTCTATATGTATGTATATAAATAATCCCTCTCTGTCTCCATACTTGTATGTCTCTCTCCCTCTCTCTCAGTGTCGCCCATTAACTCATATGGCTTGAGATCAAACCTTCGCCTCTTGAAACCAAATGTAAGCTCTCTAGCAATGTGCTATCGTAACTCTATAGGTTTTTTGCTAAAAGTAGTGTCTTTTAGATTTTATTCGGGGGGAGGGGAGATTCTCCGCCGACATAAGATTTTCTGTTTTTTATCAGTGTATTACTATACATTTGATCAAACAATACTTATTTATGAAGTTCAAGGGAGGGGAATTACAACCTCCTGTCCTGCCCAAATGACGCCCCTGGATCATTTGCTTGCATTTACTGAAAAGAAATTAAATGAATCATTGAATAACACTACTTTCTGTCAGTAGATATTTTAGAGCTTTGTGTGTGCATTACAGACTTCAGGATGCATAAAACCTACTGCTGTTATTCGCAATTTTCATAGATTTCTTAGGGAACATCTTACTAGCTTGCAGTCTTTAGAGAAGAGAAAGAAGAAATCTGAAGGTCTTTACGAAGCTCTGGGAACATTGTATGACTTTTTTTTATAATTTAGGCTCGTAAAAATATTTAAGAACAAACGAATGGAAAGACTGTTTTAAAGCTATAACGTTGTAAACTTTATTCCTGTTTCTTTTTTCAGCTGAATGGAAAGAGTGTAGTACGTCACACACACTGCTTTAGACAAGGAGAGGTGGAGGAAGGGGAGGAGTTAGATTGAATACTAGAAGGAACTAATCGATTGAGACGTGTATTTCTGGATGCATAAGAAAACGGGGCCAGAGTTTGTTATTAATTTGGACCTAGAATTTATGTAACAATTTCTATTCCGCGAACTGTACAATTTTAAAGCATAATAAAGATGTCAGGATATAGTTTTCATTTAATTTAGCTTCCCACGTGTATGTTCTGAGGCTAAGGAAATTGGTGATGATGGTAATGAAGGAAATGTTGGAATGAAGAAAGCGGGAAGAAAGAGGAGAACCCCAAGATAAAACTACGTATATGGTGTTTATGCACCAGAAAATTTTACTTGACGCAAGCTGAAACCAACCGTCTACCCTACACACTAGAGATGTCTGGATACAAGCAATGCATTATTATGTATATATATAAAAAGTGCATTACTTACGTAGGAAATTTTGTTGTTCGGTCCTCCAGACAATAAAATAATCCTTTCTTTTCTTGATGATAGTTTTTGCCTTACTTAAGTCTAGCAACGTTGTAACGCTAATACTGATAGTAAAACAACTTGTATGGCCTAGACACTCCTTTCGGAAACATAGAATACGTTATTAAGTACTTTTTTCTAAGGAATAAAGAAATTAGAGAGAAACTTTAATGTTAGGCCGTGGTGGGTGTAATAGAGCGCTCACCACTGGCTTGTAGGGTTCTTGATTCGATCCAGTCTCTCACCTGTGTGCATGGCTTTATCTTCAGGGTTACACCGTTTGATCTGAATTTCGTCATTCCTCTACCATCATCTATCTCATCATTGTCTCGCTTAGCGTCGATACAGAACAGTGGAACATTAAACCTAAAAAAAATAAGATGAATGTTATTTGTTTTCCGTAGTACTTTGAGAAATGTGAAAAATGGAGGGGCACTGATGAGCACCTTCAAGGAGTAACTGCCATTCAACTAAGAGCAACAAACAATGAAAAGCAGGTGGTCAGTTTGTTCTTAGCAACTCAAAGGAAGTGGATTACTTATTATTATTTTCTTAACGGCTGGTTGTCGCTTTCGGTTGCTCGATAAACTTCATCAGTGATGTGTTTTATCGGCTGTACTAATTATTGTTGGAGTAGAAGAGACGCGGTGTCTCAGTCGTAGAGTCTCTCTCCTGGTTCGAACTCATATCATGAGAGTTCATGGTGGACAACATTCTGTTACCGGATGTTTCTGGGGTCCTCCTGCTTTCTCCCATTTTCATACTATCAAATTCCGTTAATCCCTTTCATAATCATTTACTTTCGTTGCGATGTTAAGAACGGAACATTTAACTGAAGATTTATTTTTTTCTTAAATATTGGCAACCTTGGCTTAGAAACTTAGTCGTAGAAGGATTAGCATTTTGGAAAGTATATTAGTTCACCCAGTGGCTTACGCAAAGATTCGTTAAGATGGCTTCAAGGTACCAAGGCCATCTTTGAGGTGTTTGTATAGATATGGTTAATGTTTATTTTCCCATTATCATCTTAATCAAGGGAGGATAAAAATCCGAAAACCCCATTGGGTAAGCCACTAATTCACGTAACGTTGAAGTATTTTCTCTCTCTTCTATCCCATTTTCCCACCGGTCTCAGTTTGTTCATTATCTCATCTTTGTAAGAATATTTCGAATAGGACTCTCTGATTTCTGTATTATTGGCTGACATATCATGCTGTAAGCGATATATTCTTTTAGATTAACTTAGGGCTAAGCGAAATGTTTAATATTCGTATGGTTCCGGTTTCGATACCAATGAAGGTGCTTGCTTTTGAGAAAAGTCAGAGTAATGTTTTAAATCGCAATTTATGAAATAAGGCTTATCCCATATAGCCTTTGTGGTGAACTGTAATATTAATACCCAATCAAACAATCGATTGTGAATTTTACATTAGGATGCGTGACGATGCATCAATATAGGTTACACCAGTGTTGGGCAAATTTCAATTGAATTAACAATTAACAATTAATCTGTAAAAATTGTTAATTGCAGTTAACAATTGAAGTAAGTAATGGTTAATTGGTAATTGCAGTTGGCCATTAATAATGGAGAATCAATTGCAATTAATCAATCGATTGAAAGTAATTGCACTGGAAAGTAATTGCAATTGAATTCAGTCATTCAGTTGCAATTGAAATTAATTGGCAATTAATCCAATTGCAATTGATTTCCACAGCAATTACTTTCAATTGATTGATCAATTGCAATTGATTTTCACTGATTAATTTTCAACACTGTAGTTCAGAGAGGGCATGGGGCAATGAAAACTTTAGCCACGACCAATTGACTCACCACCCATCGTGACCCACGATCCACCGTGACTCACTCTGACCCACCACCCACCATAAACCACTCTCACCCACTGTGACCCACAGACCCACCAAAACCCATTGTCATCAACTCTGGCCCATGATTCACTCCCTCTTCTCTACTGACTAGAGTTTAAACTTGTAATAAAAAAAAAAGCCTATGAAATTATCACGCATCGGAGTTTGAATATCTATCATCAATCGCTCAAGCACCCCTCTATTACAATAACGGTGGATCTGACCTTTCTAATATAAATAAAATAAAGAGTTTGTTAGTGTCTGTCTATCTTTGTGGGGCCTGTGGACCAGACGAGTGGACCGAAAGGTTTTAAAATTTGGTCACGGGTAGCTTGGTCTAGGCTCCAGATCAAGACGAAGAGTTTTTTTCGAATTTCGAACTAGGGGGGTCTCAGGGGGACGTTTACCGGGACCGGCCTGGGGACAAGACAAGTTGACCGAGAGTTACCAAATTTTGGTCACTAATACCTTGGCCCAGGTCCCACACCAAGGCGAAGCGTTTTTGACAAAATTCGAACCAGGGGGCGTTTATCGGGACATGTAAAAGTAGTAAAAAATGACCGATAGTAGTGTCAATTTCATATTTTTCTCGGTCGCTGAGATCAATGGTGAAACTCCGATCGCATTAACTTCCAAATTCACCCTATTTGGCTGCGGACCGGGGATTCCGAAACGTAAAAGTACTCCAAAATGACGGATATTAATGTCAAATCCGTAGTTTTAGCGGTCGCTGAGATCAATGGCGATACATTCATTAGCGATGATTTTCAAATTTAGACATTATTGTATGCGGGTCGGGAGTCACCGGAGGTGGAGAATTGCGAGACATGTAAAAATAATGGAAATGACGGATATTAGTGTCAAATCCATAGTTTTCGTTGTCGCTGAGACGAATTGTGATATTTCCACAGGCGTTGACTTCCAAATGCAGCCCCCATCGGCCTTCGACTTTTCAAAATTGGAACCTAGAGGATCATAGGGACTTTTACGAGATATGTAAAAAGTAGTAGAAAATGACAGATATTAATGTCACATTCATAGTTTTCGCGGTATTGGCTGGGGGACAGAGGAGATTTTTTTTTTTTTTTTGGAACCAAGGAGGTCTCAAGGGCGTTTACCGGAACATGTAAAAGTAGTTGAAAATGACTAATATTTGTGTCGAATCCATATTTATCGGGGTTGCTCAGATGTATACTGGCACGTTTCCCGATAGTGATTACATTCAAATTCAGCCCCCATCGGCCTTCCCAATGAAAGCACGTGTACGTTGTTGGATATATATTCACACAAAATATATCCAATTTTAGAAATGTTTCTTAATTGTTCTCCCGTTGTTCAGTTTGCTTACATTGATATTTTATCAGATCCGTGCGAAGAATGGGCATAACTGCTAGTACAAAATGGTAAAGTGTTTGTCATGGACCAAATTACAATGAATTCAATTATATAGATAATTATTATAATTATCATTGATAATTATATCCTTGTTGAATTATAGGTACTTTTCAATGGAAAAAAGAATAAAATTAGAAAGTCCCAAATTAGTTAAATGTAGACCTACGTAAAGGAAAAAAGAAAAAAAATCCATAAATTAAGTGTACCGTACAAACTTAAAATTTCCATGTAATTAAGCTTACAGTACAAATTTTCTATTTTTTTTTCACAACGTGATTTCCTTGAGCTCTGAACGCTAAACACACGCCTCGTCTCGATAGCGAAACGATTATAGATTTTTATAACGAGACAGCGTCAAATGCTGTGAGCACCATAGTCATTAACTTGTTTCGCCACCAAGAATTTCGAGATAGTTCCTTTTGCATCGTTTTGTGCTATTTTGTACGCCTATTCTCACTTTTTTACGTCACCGCAAGTGGGTCAAAATAGGCCTACAAATATGGCGCAACAAGTTATTGCTGTTCCGCCAACAACGAATTTCGAGGTCGTTACCTTCACATCGTTTGGTGTCGTTTTGTGCGCCTACTTCCTCGTTTTGTGCGTCAAGGGAAGTGGGTTAAAATGGGTCTTCAAGGTGGGACGAAAATGACCCGCTGTTCCGCCACCAACGAATTTTGAGGTCGCTTCTTTCGCATCGTTTAGTGCCAGTTTCTTGCCGTTTTGAGTGCGTATTTTCATGTTTTGTGCGTCGTGGGTCAAAATGGGCCTCGAAGGTGGGACGAAAATGACCCACTGCTCCGCCACTACCGAATTTCGGGGTCGTTCCTTTCGCATCGACTAGTGACTGTTTTGTGCCGTTTTGTGCCCCTATTTCGAAGGTTTGTGCGTTACCGTAAGTGTACCAAATGGGCCTCCAAAGTGTGAGGAAAATGACCCACTCTTCCGCCACTGTGGAATTTCTAGGTTGTTTGTTTCGCATCGTTTAGTGCCTATTTTTTTTTAAAAGTTTTCTGCGCCTATTTCCTCGTCTTGTACGTCACCGGAAGTGAGTTAACCGGGCCTTCAAAATGGGAGTTAAATGACTCAATGTTCCGCCACTATCGAATTTCGAGGGCGTTTCTTTCGCATCGTTTAGTGACTGTTTTGTACGGTTTCTGCGCTACCGGAAGTAGGTCAAAATGGGTCTACGAATGTAACGAAACAAGTTAATACTGTTTCGCCACTAACGAATTACGAGGTCGTTTCCTTCACATCGTTTTGTGCGTGTTTTGTGCGCCTATTTCCGTTTGTGTGTCATCGGAAGTGGATCAAAATGGTCCGCCATGGTGGAACAACAATGACCCACCGTTCCGCCACCAACGAATTTCGAGGTGCATTCTTTCGCATCGTTTTGTACGTGCTTTCTGCCGTTTTGTGCGCATATTCCCACATTTTGTGCGTCACCAAAAATGAGTCAAAATGGTTCAACAAATATTTCGGAACAAGTTAATGCTTTTCCGCCACCAACGAATTTCGAGGTCGTTTCAAATCGCCTAGTAGCTGTTTTGTGCGCCTATTTTCACGTTTTGTGCGTCAAAGAAGTGGGTCAAAATGGACTTTTAGGATGAGACGAAAATGACCAAGAGTTCCACCACTTTCCAATTTTGAGGTCATTCATTTCACATCCTTTCATGCTGGTTTTATGCCGTTTTGTGCGCCTATTTCGACATTTGAGAGTCATTGGAAAAGGGTCAAAATGGGCCTCCAAGGTGGGATGAAAATGACCCACTGCTGTGCCACTATCGAATTTCGAGGTCGTTTCTTTCACAACGTTGGTTTAGTGCCATTTTGTGTCGTTTTGTGCGCCTATTTCCACGTTTTGTGCGTCAACGGAAATGGGTAAATGTTATCCTACAAATATGGCGGAACAAGTTAATGCTGTTCCATCAGGAATGATTTCGAAGTCGTTTCCTTCACATCGTCTTTTGCGTGTTTTCTACCGGTTTGTAAGCCTGTTTCCACGTTTTGTGAACCAATGGTAGTTGGTTAAAATGGGCATTCAATCTGGGCAGAAAAATGACCCACTGTCCCACCGGTATCAAATTTCGAGGTCGCTTCTTTCGCATTGTTTAGTGCATATTTTGTACCGTTTCTACGCATATTTTCACGTTTTGTGCGCCACCGAAAGTGGGTCAAAGAGGACCTACAAATATGTCAGAAAAATACATATTCATCCCATTTTCAAGGCCCATTTTGACCTATTTCCACTGATGCACAAAGCGACACAAATCACGCACAAAAAATGTGAAGGAAACGACCTCGACATTCGATGGTGACGGAACAGCATTAAATTTTTCCGCTATAGTTGTAAACCATTGTGACCCATTTTCGTTGTCGCACTAAAGTGGAAACAGGTGCACAAAACGGTACAAAACAGGCACTATACGATGCGAAAGAAACGGCCTCCAAATTCGATAATGGCGGAACAATGTCTCTTTATCCTCACATTTTGATAGACCATTTTGACGCATTTCTGATGATGCTAAAAACGTGGAAGTAGGCGAACAGAATGGCACGAAATACACACTAAACGATGTGAAGGAAACGTCCTCCAAATTCGTTGGTGGTGGAACAGCATTAACTTGTTTCGTTATATTCGTAGGTCCATTTCGACCCATTTCCGGTGACGCACAAACGTACAAAACAGTCACTAAACGATGCGAAAGAAACGACCTCGAAATTCGCTAGTGGCGGAACATTGAGCCATTTAACTCCCACTTTAAAGGCCCGTTTAACTCACCTCGGGTGATGCACAAGACGAGAAATAGCTGCAGAAAACATTAAAAAATAAAAAAAAACACTAAACGATGCGAAAGAAACGACCTAGAAATTCAATAGTGTCGGAACAATGGGTCATTTTTGTCACACCTTTGAGGCCCATCTTGACACACTTCTGGTGACGAACAAAACGTGGAAATAGGGGCACGAAATAGGCACTAGCCAATGCGAAAGGAAGGACCTCGAAATTCGGTAGTGGCTGTGCAGTGAGTCATTTAACTCCCACTTTGAAGCCCCGCCTAACTCACTTCCGGTGACTCACAAGACGAGGAAGTATTCGCAGAAAACTTTTAAAAATAGGCACTAAACGATGCGAAAGAACCGACCTCGAAATTCGATAGTGGCGGAACAGTGGGTAATTTTCGTCACACTTTGGAGACCCATTTTGACACACTTCTGGTGACGCACAAAACGTGGAAATAGGGGCACAAATGAGTACGCGATGTGAAATTAACGATCTTGAAATTCGATAGTGGCAGAACTCTTGGTCATTTTCGTCCCATTTTGGAAACCCGTTTTGACCCACTTCCGGTGACGCACAAAACGTGAAAATACGTGCACAAAACGGCAAGAAACTGGCACTAAACGATGCGAAAGAAGCGACCTCGAATTTCATTGGTGGCGGAACAGTGGGTCATTTTCGTCCTACCTTGGGGACTCATTTTAACCGACTTCCCCTGACACAAGAAACGTGGAAGTAGACGCATAAAACGGCACCAAACGATGTGAAGGAAACGACCTCGAAATTCATTGGTGGCGGAACAGCAATAACTTGTTCCGCCATATTTGTAGGCCCATTTTGACCCACTTCCGGTTACGCACAAAATGGGGGAATAGGCGCACAAAGCGACACAAAACACGCATAAAAGATGCAAAATAAAGTACCTCGAAATTCGTTGGAGGCAGAAAAAGTTAATGATGCCGTGAGGACCTATATAAGTATATACTTAGTTCTTACCATCAAGGCTGAGAACTGCACGGTCCAATTTTGTAGCCAAAGCTGAAACCCAACCGGGATAGAGATGTCAACTGGCTCGGCTCGGTTCAACTGAACGAACAGCTTGAGCTGGCTTGGTTGGGATGATCTATCGACTGGGCTCAATTGAGCCGATGGCTTAAGCCGGCTCGGTTGGGACGAGTCATCGACTCGGCTCGATTGGAGCCAATGGATCGAACCAGCTCCGTTGAAACGAGTCCATAGGCTGGGTTCCAGTCAGCTCAACTGAACCGATGGATCGAATCGGCTCGGTTGGGGTAAGCAATCAGCTCGGTTCGGTTCGTGTGGACCATCGGCTCGAGCTGGCTCGGTTGGGTGAGCTGTTGGCTCGCCTCACTTCTCGGTTCGGCTCGATAAATGAATGAGTTCTGAGCGAGCCGCTTGAGTCGTTGACAACCCGAAACGCGGGTCGAACAGTTTTGAACATGTTTGGCTGTAGTCCAATAACTTTTAACAATTTTTGGCTTGAGCCCAAATACTTCCTCCTCCTGAACTCAAACCTAGAACCTCGTGACCGATGTCCTTGCCTCCTGAAGATTTCTTGACGACCGAGATCGACAGTCAACTAATTTTTAGTATTCAGATACAAACAGCATATATTCCATGTTTATACACGGTGTTATAATAATAATTAGTTATAGTAGTAGTATAATTTATAATTATATTGTCTATGTAGGATACTTGAAGAGAGTAGTACTTGGAACTACACAAAGGATTTAGCTCGAATTGACTCGTTTTGGTTCGACTCGACTCGAAACTGGATCCGAATTCGAGTCGAGTTGGGGAAATTTTTCGAGCCGAGTTCTCGATTCGAGCTCAAAGATGTCTGCTTCGAGTCGAGTCGAGTATTAAAGAAAACTCGCTCGAATTCGCTCGTGCCCATCCCTATTGTGTGCATGAGGGGCATATAGAGTTATTTCGAGGGGGATAGAACCATAAACATAATGTGCCTTATGCAGAGTGATTTTGATGCATGATTAATGCCCTACCAAAGAATTCGACTAACATATGTTTCCTGCAGTAGTCAGGCCTTTAGTATGGCACTAATCATACGTCAAAACGACTGTATAAGGCGGAATATATTTAAAGAATACTTAGTTTCACGGCTTTCTTCCCATGGAAGTTATCCAGCATTTCTTATAAGTACCTTATTTGAAATATGTATAACACTAACAAGTGGACAACACAATATACACACATCTTCTTATCTTCAATTTTAATTGCTGATTTCAATTGCAATTAAGAATTACAATTAACAATTACAAGTTTCAACTGTCAATTGCAATTAACAATTAAATGTTTCAATTGCACCCTTTGCGATTGACTATTAACAATTAAATGTTTCAATTGCCTGGTGACCAATTAACAATTAACAATTGACGAAAATTTAATTGCAAATTTTATGATTGAATTCAATTGCAATTGAAATTAATTGTCAATTGCAATTGAAATCAATTGCAATTAATTTTCAGAGCAATTACTTTCAATTGATTGATCAATTGCAATTGATTTCAATTGATTTTGCCCAACACTGGGTTACACCAAAAATCTCATTTTCTTAATTTCAATTCAAAAAAATCAGTAGGCCTGGTAATCCTGATCACCTGTGGCTGAGAAGAAAGTCAACAAACATTCTGATAAGACTAGTTGCCACTCTCCCCACTGCCTTCATTGGTAGAGGAGTTTCATGATCAGAATATTCTTAGAAGGGACACAAAACTCACAAAGGAAGCTTGGTGGTTTATAGGCATGCGCAGTAGGCCCTTTTTTCTCTCTCTCTCTGCGTGTGTGTGTGTCATACATTGGTCATCTGTTTTGCAGTATTGCTTTTGTCTGATTCCATCTATATCAATTCATCAACTGGATCTACTCTTGAACTAGTTATGTTTGGTTCCTTCCTCTAGTTACATTAACCGAATCCACTTTCTCAATTCGTCTCGTCCACCATTGACCAAATCCGTCTTTTGATTCCGCGAGTCAATCCGGTTCCTTTCAGAGATTCGATGCTTTCATTCCCCTAAAGGATTCGTTCCAGAACTACCCATCACTAATTGAAAATAAGACTATTATCGAAGTTTCGAGTATTATCAAAAGTTTGAATATTATCAATGTTTCGGATATTTGAAAGTTCCAGTGTCATCAAATTTTCAGGTAATTTTGAAAATTTGATTTTTACAGAAATTTCGGGTATGCTTGAAACTTGGAATATTAACAAAATGTCTGGTATTCTCGAAACTTTGCGTATTATCGAAATTTCTAGCATTACCGAAATTTTCAATATTACTGACATTTCGGTTATTGTCGAAATATTAAGAAACTTCATTAGTCGAGTATTCAAAAGTTTTCGAATGTCTCCATATTTTGCCAACCATAATTTCTTTTTACGGTATGGTTTTAGGCCCGTCTCTTATGCGCGTGGCTAATGGCACCAAAATAAATATACATGTCTGACTGGCATTCGAATCAAGGATCCCTAGCTTCGGAGTTCAGTAAGTTAACCCCCTTTGCTAGCAAGGTTGGCATGAAATCTAAAGTGCCGATAACAATGCGGAAAATAATAATAATTATGTCTGGTATGAAGGGAAAAAGTGCTCATTAATGCTTGACATTTTACCTGTAATTTGAAAGGTTTAGAATTTATCGCTGTCGCTCTATAGGAGAGAGGATTGATACTATTAGATGTTAACATGGTTTTCCAAAAAATTGGGATTCAAGCCTTATACCGTCGAACAGTCCACTCACCCGTTTTTTCTCTCCTTTTTAGCCTACACTCAGGGGTGTAGCCAGCAGGTTTGTGTAGGAGGGGCCCGTCGTTTTTGAGGGGGGGCCAGCCACAATGTACAAAACAAAAAAAAATGTGTTGCTGTTAGTGTTTTTGAGGCCTGAAAGAAAGGAAAAATTTTGGTTTCCTTCTGGAAAACTAAAGTACTATTTTAGCTTCTTCTTCTTCTTTTTATTATTATTATTATTATTATTATTATTATTATTATTATTATTATTATTATTATTATTATTATTATTGTTTCTCCATAAATTATATTCAAGGTAGTTTTTATTATGCTTAATCAAGAACTACTGCCCGGGACCAAATGCTATACTTTTGTGCATAACCATAAAGGTAACCAAGAAAGTTCTGTCCCTTTTCGTGGAGGTCTGTGTTCAATTGGCCCTCACACCGTGAGTTGAATGCGAATGGAGATATGGCGAAGGTCAGTTGTTGCTGTGGGTATATCCAACATACTACCTGGTTGTGGCAATTCAGATACACCGTGAACTTGCGTAAGAACAGCGGGAATATGGGACATCCACAGAGCGTTAAAGAGCATGTATGCAGAACGAGTTCAAATGGAGGTCAAACGCCGCTGTAGCGGAACAGAAGATATGCCAGGCTTTTGGTGAGGGTGTCGTGACGACGCAGACAGTCCAGCGATGGTTTAACAAGTTTAAAGACGATGACGAAACTCCACGTGCCGGAAGACCAACACATGTACAAAGAGGAACTGTGACTACAGTGTGAGTGGAGAAACCATTCGGCAGCACATCCATCAACTTGGGAAGCACTACAAGTTGGGTCGATGAGTCCCACATATTTTGACTCCGGGCCAGAAGGCAACGCGGCAGTCGCCTGTGTTTATTTACTGTTTCGGAGCCATTTCTGGACAGGGTGTTGACATGTGATTAAAAAAAAGTGGGTCTTATACGAAGCTTCACGGCGCCATCATCATTGGTTAGCATCCCATGAACCGATTTCAAAACAGCCGAAACCAGCACTGCACCAAAAGAAGGTCCTTCTGTGTGTTTGGTGCATCGTGCATCGGGAACTGCTACCAGCTGGTCAGAGTATCAATGCAACTGTATAGTGTCAGCAGTTGAGCTGTGCTCAAGAAAAACTCAAAACTCTGGAGCCATCACTTCTGAATTGCAAATGGGTCCTCGTTTACGGGACCACGCTAAGTCCCACATGGCTATGATAACTCAGGACACCATTCTCCGCCTTGGATGGGAAACAATATTGCAACCACTATATTCCCTGAGTATTGCACCGTCCGATTATAACTAGTGCTGTCGAAATCGGTTTTTGAAAAAACCGAAAACCGGTTTTTGAAAAAAGTGAAATTTCATAAAACCGAAATGTCGGTTTTGAAAACCGCATTTGCGGTTTCGGTTTCGAAAACCGCTTTTGCGGTTTCGGTTTTGAAAACCGCTTTTGCGGTTTCGGTTTTGAAAACCGCATTTGCGGTTTCGGTTTCGAAAACCGCTTTTGCGGTTTCGGTTTCGAAAACCGCTTTTGCGGTTTCGGTTTTGAAAACCGCATTTGCGGTTTCGGTTTCGAAAACCGCTTTTGCGGTTTCGGTTTTGAAAACCGCTTTTGTGGTTTCGGTTTTGAAAACCGCATCTGCGGTTTCGGTTTTTGAGCGGTTTCGGTTTTGAAAACCGATTTTCTCAAAAACCGAAAACTGCAGTAGTCACAAAAATTCGAGAGCACTATTATCAAGTAACGACGAGGAAACAGCAAAGAATTTTTCCCATCTTCGGCTCACAGTTGCCAGATGGAGGGAAATTTCCCCCGACGTAGGGAAAAAATGCTCAAAATTTGCAGAGGTGAAAGAAGATATTTTTTAAAAAATGTCTTAACGTGTAGGGAAATTCTTGTTTAGTATTCTTTTACAATTGGCAGAATAAAAAAAATAAGTTGCAGTTTCTCACAAAGAGGCACGGTTATCGTTATTGGGAAGTAAAAAGATATAGAATAAAATATGATCGGTGTTCCCTTCACGTATGAACTATTGCAGGTGTCTGGGACTTGCGATAAGAAACCAGTCAACACATGCAAAACCACAACATTCACATTTATCGGAGTGGCAACAATTCAACAATAAAATTGTGTATTGCGATCTAAATTTTTTCTTTTCTTTTTTTTTTAAGAAAGGGATGTGGTGCTTTTTTGTTAACAAAAGAAAGAGTGGCAGTACTATTTAGAAACAAAGTGAAAGAGTAATGATAATATAAAAGATCTCAGTCTAAGTGGATGAGATTTTAAATTGGATTTCATGGGTTGCAGGTGTAGTGATCTTAAATAGGGATATACCTTATTTTCTATTTAGCTTAGTGTTGTCATATTACCCGATTTTTGCAGGTACCACCCGATTGTCAGGTTCTATATTCGTCCCTCGCTATCTTAATCACGAAAAACCACCCGCTTTTTGAGATTGGAGAAAAATCGGGAACTGCTACCGGCTGATCAGAGCAGAACATTAATGCAACTGTCTACTGTCAGCAGTTGAGCCGTGTTCAAGAAAAACTCAAAACCCTGGCGCCAGCACTTCTCAAGCGCTAAGGGGTTCTACCGTTACGGGACAACGCTAAGCCCCACATGATTAGAGTGACCCGGGACACCATCCTACGCCTTAAATGGGAAACTCTATTGCAACCGCCATACTCCCTGGACAATGCACCGTCCAATTATCCCTGAACCATTTCTTGGACACTCACATTAGAGAACTAAAGTCCAACTCCGTAGTAAAGGTGCAAAATGCACTTGATACCTTCTTTCCTTCACGGCAAACCAAGTTCTACCGCGAAGGAATCCATGCCCATCCCGAACGTTTTCAGAAGGTCCGTTGATACTGATGGGTACTATTTTTGATCTTCCAGGTACGTCTTAGGCAGGGGTGTAGCCACGGGGCCAGGCCCCCCAAATGATTTCCTGGCCCCCCTAATGACCAGATGTTAAAACATCATCGTGAGATTACTTCGCTTCAGTCATTTAAAAATAACAATGTTTACATATAATTAATAATTTACGGTAAAATAGTATGGAAAAATAGTATTTTACCATACCGATCACAAAATAGTATGGTATTTCTTCCTCATAGCAATCCGAAAATAGTATGGTATACTTTTTGTGACAGTAGATTACACAATTTACGGCGATTTGTATTTGACAGTTTGAAGACAAACGTTTTGACAAGGTACTATAAATTCTATGAAATGAAATGAAATCTTTGAGTTTAACGTCCCACGCCTATGCCGGTTAGGCCAAAGGAGACGGTGATTATGAGAAATGAATGAAATGGTGGAATGAAGAAAGTGGGAGGAAACGGAACCCCGAGAAAACCCATGAGCACGGTTGTTTGTCCACCACAAAGTCCACACGGCGCGAGCTGGGATCGAACCAGGGATCCCAAGCACCGGAGGTGAACGCTCTACCACTGAGCCACCGCGCCCCCAACTATAAATTCTATCATAAAACAATGGTACTATACTAAATCGTAAGTACATTATATTATTTATATGCTGTAATTAGTGTTTCAAGAAAACTTTTTATCAGATGGAAAATTTGGTGAAAAGCAACGTTTTTATTCAGTTTTTCAGTTTGGATTTCATTTGCTTTTTAAAATGCTATTTCGTGTAAAACAGGAAGTGAGATATAGCTGTTAATAAAATAATTATGTCTTTTTAGTCACGAATAATAAATAAACATTTTTTCAGAAAATCTTAAAATAAATTAAGTGCAATTTCAAAGAAAATCAGTCTTATGTATAAAAGTAACCAAGAAAGTTCTGTCGCTTTTTGCGTAGGTCTGCGATAGTTGGCCCTAACTGGCGGCCGGGTTTCGTCGAGTCGAAACAATAATCTCGCGTCGGGGTGTTGAAGTACCACCGCGTAGCAGCGACCAGCGAGAACTTCGTCTTGGTCCGCACTTCTCAGATTCTTCGCGGAGAATCGTGAAGGGACCAACACGAACTGTCGCCAGTCATGTGCATGCGGTTATTATTATATATTATTTTTTGCTGACGAATTGTTCCTAAAGTGAGCTCCGAGGGTCAAGAATAACCTCTGCCTCAACATCATGACGTGAAAAATCTTGAGATAAGTGCGATAATTGTATGAATTTAGATGACAACTGTCGTCGATCATTAGAAAGTGAGTATGCGAGAACTATGAAATAAAGTAAATAGACACGCGTCATTTTGTTACAACATTACATGGCGAACACATTTTATCTAATTCCAAACAGTTATCGTCGAATATACACGGTTAAAGGAGCACTGTGATTGACCAAATTAAAAAGATCTTAACGTTTTATCCCTTTGCAAGCAACGTTTCCTTCATCGCCATCGTAGCGAAGTAGGGAGAACACTTGCCTAGTAATCATAAGGTTGGTGGTTTGAGTCCCCTTCGGGGTAATTTTTTGGTACTTTTTAAAAGTGTTTTTTAGACTCACCTTAATGTAACTAAATCACACATTTAGCCGATTTAACATTTTGGGGGAGTAATTTTGTGGTTCATTGGCGTTTATTCGCATCTCTGCCGCCAATGTTTGGCGTGATGTCGCTAATTGCCCATTTGTGGTCCACCGACGCTTACGGCATGGGGACAATTCACTGTGAGTGGCGAAACCATTCAGCAGCACCTTCAACTGAGGAAACACTAGAAGTTGGGTCGATGGGTCCCACATAACTTGATTCCGGGTCAAAAGGCAACGCAAGCAGACACCTGTGTTTCTTTGCTGTCTCGTCTGAGGAAGGAGCCATTTCTGGACAAGGTGTTGTCATGTGATGAGAAATGGGTCCTGTACGAAGTTCCACGGCGCCGTCATAATTGGTTAGCATCCCATGAACGGTTCCAAGACAGCCGAAACCAGTACTACACCAGAAGAAAGTCCTCCTGTGTGTTGATGAACTGCTCGTGGCATTGTGCATCGGGAACTGCTACCAGCTGGTCATCGCATCAATCCAACTGTGTACTGTCAGCAGTTGAGCCGTGTTCAAGAGAAACTCAAAACTCCCAAAGGGGTCCTTATGTTACAGGACAACGCTAAGCCCCTCGTGGCTAGGATGACCCGGGACACCATTTTACGCCTTGGATAGGAAACACTATTGCATCCGCCATACTCCCTGGACATTGCACCGTCCGATTATCATCTGTTCCCTTCCTTGGACAATCACTTTAAAGGATGCCAGCTCAAATCCCAAGTAGAGGTGCAAAATGCACTTGATAACTTCTTCACTTCACGGAACACCAACCTCTACCGCGATGGAATAAATGGCCTTCCAGAACATTTGCAGAAGGTTGTCGATCTATTCTTGATCTTCCAAATACGTGTTAGGTGACATATGAATGTCCGGAGGTGGTGAGTGAGAAAGCGATAGAACTTTCTTGTTTACCTATATAGATCGGTTCTGTGTATTGAAATAGTTATGCACAAAGGTATAATGTTTGGTCGGAGGCAGTAGTTCTTGGTTAAACATAATACAAACTATCTGTAATATAATTTATGAAATTACTATTATTATTATTATTATTATTATTATTACTATTATTATTATTAATAATAATAATAATAATAATAATAATAATAATAATAATAAGCTAAAACAGTGTTTTTAGTTTTCCGGAAGGAAACCAAAATTTTCCAGTTTTTTTCAGGCTTCAAAAACACTAGCTGTAACACATTTTTTTTAGATTGTAGCTACCCCCTTCAGAAACGACGGGCCCCTTCTACAGAAACCTGCTGGCTACACCCCTGGTCTTAGGTGACATATCGATGTTCTAAGGTGATAGGTCAAAAAGCGACAGAACTTTCTTCGTTAATTTTATACATACTATGTAAAACTACTGTATAAGTTCTAGTATCTCGAGTTCGGGAAGTCGGAATGTCAAAATTCCTTAAGATTCGTGTTCCTTGTGCTCTACTTTACAAAATATATAAAAATCAGGTGGGGTCCAGTTTGCTTCCCTGCAACCGAAAAGTACCTTGGAAATGTCATCAAAGAAGTAACTAAAAAAAAAAAACTGCAAATGATCCCAGGTCAGTATTTGTAACACACAAGTTCACATCAGTACTTACGGAGTTCTAACCGTAAGAAAGTGGGAGGAAACGGGAGCAAATAAAAAGAGTTGAAACACAGACATAAATCAATACAATTGTATCGATCGATAGATGCTTTCACAATTGTTAAAAGGTGTAATTAAAAACATTGGTTTCGGTTTTGAAAACCGCTTTTGCGGTTTCGGTTTTGAAAACCGCATTTGCGGTTTCGGTTTTGAAAACCGCTTTTGCGGTTTCGGTTTTGAAAACCGCTTTTGCGGTTTCGGTTTTGAAAACCGCTTTTGCGGTTTCGGTTTTGAAAACCGCATTTGCGGTTTTCGGTTTTCAGAAAACCGGTTTTCTCAAAAACCGAAAACCGCAAACGTCACAAAAATTCAACAGCACTAATTATAACCTGTCTATTCTTTGGACAATCACCTTAGAGGAGGCCAGTTCAAATCCCTAGTAAAAGTCCAAAATGCACCTGATACCTTCTTCGTTTCACGGCCCACCAAGTTCTACCGCAATGGATTCCATAGCCTTCCAGAACGTTTTCAGAAGGTCGTCGATGCTGATGGGGACTATTTTTGATCTTCCAGGTAGTCTTAGGTGACATATCGATGTTCGAAGGTGGTGAGTGAAAAAGCAACAAAACTTTTCTTGGTTACCTTTATATTTAAATTTAAGACCTTGTATACAGAATCTATCTACACAAAATTGATTTTCTTTGAAATTTCACTTAATTTCTTTACGGTTTCCTGACAAAAATATTTCTTTATTATTCGTGACTAAAAAAAACATAATTATTTTGTTACACTGAGTAGAAATAAAAGAGAGAGCGAATGAAATCCAAACTGAATAAAAACATTGTTTCTCACCAAATTTTCCATCCTCTATGTCTTTTAAAACACTTGTTAAAGCATATAAAAATATACTGTACTTACAAATTAGTTTAGTACCTTTGTTTTATGGCTGTATTTATGGTACCTTTTTATACGTTTGTCTTCAAACTGTCAAGTATAAATCGCAGTAAATTGTGTAATCTGCTGTCACAAAAAAGTATCCTATTTTTCGATCGGTATAAGGAAGATACGCCATACTATTTTTCGATTGGTATGGAAAAACAATATTTCTCCATACTATTTTACCGTAAATTATTATTTGTCAATAAACTTTGTTACTTTTAAATGAATGAAGCGAGATAATTTTACTATGATGTTTTAAAAGCTGGTCATTTGGGGGGGGGCAGGAAATCATTTGGGGGGGCCAGGCCCCGATGGCCCCCCCCCCTTGGCTACACCCCTGCCTACACTATAAGAAGGGATGGGCTAAAGTAACGGCTCGTACCGTGTATGTGTGTGTCTGTGCCTCGTAAAGGGCACGAGATAGAGCGATACGCTTTTGCAGGCACTAACATTGTAAGTTAGTGTGTAATTTAGTGCCACATACAACAGAATCGGCACGGTAAAAGTTGTCAGTCGCACCATTTCAACATGGTGGCCAAAAGAAAATTGAGGCAACGGGTAAGTGACGAAGTATAATCTCGCTAATATTCTAAACTGATGAACCAAATCGAGTGATTCTTTGCACGGTTACTGACCTTAGTTACCTGCAGGTTACAGGCTTATAACTTCATGGGGGCCTGGCTCCGGCGGTGCCAAAAGAAATGTTCGAAAACGGCAAAAATGATTGTTCTTTTGCGATCCTTCTTTCCGGAGGGGGAATGGGTACGATTACTGCGGTACATAGTCATAGGCATTTCAAGATGGCGGTAAAACTGAAACCTTGGTCATAGAAAGGAGCGCTAAAATAGAAGGGTGGTCTCAAGGCCCGATTTCAAATCGTTACGTATTACTGCAATACGTGATCATAGACATTTCAAAATGGTAGCAGAGAAGAAAATGTAAGACAACAAGATGGTGGTAAAAAGAGAACACTGGCGGAAGGACGGATCTAGCTTGTTTTTCATTCACATACAGTAAGTACTGTATTTGATGAAAAGAGATCTTTAGTAATGTAATGAAATTTTGTTTTCTATTAGCATTGCAGTATTCGCCGTTTTTGATTGTAGTTAAAATTTAAACTATTTTAAAACATATCGATGATTTGGTGTAAAATCTACCTACACTTCACATAACCTAGATAATACCTTGAGTCTACTATGAAGAAAGGAAAAAGGTTAAATATACTAATGAAACGTATTAAACGTCAGATCCAAAAATGACAGTAAAATATTATAGTGGTAATATTGATAGTAGCATTGAGCATTATAGCATTGAGCAAGTAGCATTGAGAAAACCGTAATACTAATAATAGTCATAACATCACGAATACGCTCAAAGTAAGAACAAATACTCGACTTCAAAGGAGTTCCCGTTGTCGTAAGGCAACCAAAAAACAACAGGTGTATGATGAAAGCAAAGAGGAAAATTGAAATAAGTTCCATCAAAATCGTATAATCTGTTCGAAAGTTATCGTCGGACATTACATACAAACAGATAGCACCATCTATAGGGAGGTTCGCACCCCAAATTCCCAAAGTTTGTTTCAATGATACTCGAAGTTCAGATATTACACGAAATTTAGACAGTCTCAAATACTCGAAGGGTTTCAAGTACCGAAAAATAAATTCTCAAAACCGAAGTTCGATAAGTCTTCAACCTTATCGAACTTCCTTACTTCTACCTATATCAGAGCTGTCTCCATCCAGAACTTTAATTAAATCCTCGAAACTAGATACACAATTTTCCTTTTTCTGCCTTCCCTGTTGTTGACGCAATGGGTAAAGTGTACTTTGTAAACTAATGGAGCCTTATGGAGAGTCGTTTTGACGTAGATTAGCGTCATACTGACTACTGCAGGAAACATGGGTTAGTCGAACTCTTTAGTATGGCACTAATCACGGGTCAGAACGACTCTGCATAAGCCCCATGGTGTTTTGGATTCCAATCCTGTTCGGGTGATGCATATTTTATCTTCCTTTCTCTGTCTCTGTCTGTCTGTCTGTCTCTGTTTCTCTCTTCCTTCTCTGGCAGACTACTGAATCGTTGTACATTCACATTGGTCTTAAAGACATGTGGATAGAAACTTTCACTTCATTTGAAGGAAGGCAACTTTTAAAATGAACCCTGCGTATATGTAGTACATATGTAGGCCTACACCTATGGTAACATCGAATGCATTGTTTCTTCCAGATCTTTCAGTATTTTCTGCTTTTAAACAATTCGAGTCTTTCAAACTCGTCGAATGCTTCTAACATTTCGAGTGTCTCAAGCACTTCGAGTGTCTCAAACATTTCCCGTGTCTCAAGCGTTTCGAGAGTCTCAAACATTTCGAGGGCCTCAAACAATTCGAGAATCTTGGAAGTTGGATAATTCGTTAAAATTAAAATTCTTTATCGACGAAACGGTTTTGAAATTTTATCGAGTTGTTATCGATTACTCGATTATTGGAACAGCCCTACCCGGAGCTTAGCGTTTGTCCTGTAACACGAGAACCCCTTGGCGATTCAGAAGTGCTGGCTCCAGAGTTTTAAGTTTTTTCTTGAACACGGCTCAACTGCTAACAGTAAATAGTTGCATTGATGCTCTGACCAGCCAGTAGCAGTTCCCGATGTACGATGCCGCGAGAAGTCCACCGAACACACAGGAGAACCTTCTTCTGGTGCAGTGCTGGTTTCGGCTGTTTTGGAACCGGTTCATGGAATGCTAACTAATGATGACGACGCCATGGAGCTTCGCATAGGATCCACTTCTCATCACATGTCAACACCCTGTTCACAAATGGCTCGTTCCTCAGACGAGACAGCAAAGAAACACAGGTGTCTGCTCGCATTGCCTTCTGGCCCGGAGTCAAATCATGTGAGACCCATCCACCCAACTTGAGGTGTTTCCCAAGTAGATGGAGGTGCTGCCGAATGGTTTCTCCATTCACACTGAATTGTAGTCCCAGTTCCTCACATGTCTGGTCACTGTTCGCCTCAATTGCTGCCTCAAGATCTTTATTTTGTACATGTGTTGCTCTTCCGGCACGTAATGCGTCTTCAAGTGTTTCGTTGCCGTCCTTAAACTGGTTAAACCATAACTGTACTGTCCGCGTATTCACGACACTCTCACCAAAGACCTGGCATATCTTCCGCCTCGCTGTAGCGGCATTTGACCCTAGTTTGAACTCGTACAGCATACACACCCTTATGAAGCTCTGTGAAGGTCCCATGTTCACTCTGTCCTTACGCAAGTTTACAGTGTAACTAAACTGCCACAACGATGTAGTATGTTGGATATATTTACAGCAACAACTGACCTTCGCCTTATCTCCATTCGCATTCAACTTAGGGCGTGAGGGCCAATGGAACTCAGACCTCCACAAAAGGGACAAAACTTTCTTGGTTACTTTTGTAATATCGATCGTTTTCAATTATGTTTACAAATTCCTTCTACCAATTTCCCTTATATAGAAGGGTGCTAATCGCCATTCTCCATGATTCCCAACTACTTGCATATCTTGACTTCCCATTTCATGTTTAACGTTGGTAGAAAGGAGACAAGTAGCAGGAGACAGTATGAAAGATCTGCAGTGAAAACAGAATTCTATAGAAGAATGAAAAAATCGGAACTAATTAGTATTTCATACGTTTTTATGCTCTCCTGAGAAATTTGCAGTTTGGCGCTTAGCACCTTTCTGCTTTCCGGTGGTGATATGTATTGTGATGAAAGGGATATGATAACATATCAGTTGGGGTTGAGGCCTAACTATATACCAAAAGCCATTTCATTTGACTTTGCAATTGGCCGTGATGAACGGGCACACATAGTTACATTCAATTCTTTATATAATAATTCAAAGAGCTAGAAGAAGTCTTTCTTCTCTAATTGCGAAGAAGGGAGGTTAGGAGTAAAAACAGACATCATTGGTGCATCAATTTATGTAGCAACCGAGCAAGGAGTATGGAGAGACAGCTGACAGTCCATAAGTTTATATGAAAAATTACGGCATGAATACTGTACCGTACCTCAAGACAGTGACATAACATAACAGTTGGAGCCTTTGAAAGCAGAAGATTTAGTACTACCTGCCGAACATTATGGGAACAACGTACCGAAGAATAGATATTTACTGTTTCATTTTAAATTTTCATTATAACAATTTTTTAATAATCATTGTTATTTTAAAAATTTAAAAATGTATAACAATAATTCAAAGATATATTTTTGATTAAAAGTATATTTTTCCGAATAGTTAGCTCCTCTAGAAACTCACAGACTGTCTCGAAACCCAAGTAGTAAGTCCTATTGCTATTATTACGATTACTAATATCAATATCCAATAGTGCCTGAAGTTTTTTCTTCACTTAGATATGCTTATTTCAGGTAACTAAATAGTAACAAATGAAAAAGGAAGAAAAAGGTGGCCTTGAAAGTAGAACACATTCAAATTCACCACTGTTCAGAAGATGATATCTACAATGCACTGAGCATGGTGAGTCCGTGGGTCTGTGGGTTTGAGTGGGTCACGGTAGGTGATAGGTCGCAATAGGTCACGTCCTGTTGACCCACGACCCACTCACAAATCCTGACCCATTTGACCTACTGATTCACTCCATCTCTGATTGGTTTCTTTGGATTTGATTTCAGGTCCTTTTCAGCACTGATGCTATATGAGACGTGAACCTACAGCTTGACGTGAGAAATCGCGAGCTCCCACCGGGAACCGAACCCGGGTTTCCGGCACCGACGACGCGTGCGCTAATCATAGAATAGTGAGGGAGCTTCATCACGTTTTTCTGCGCCGACTTTAAGCTAGATCCGTGAATTTCTACTGGTGTTCAAAAATGTGTTTCCAGTAATGTATAAGCAAGTGAAAACAATCATTTTGTTAACTATGCATTCATGAACAAAAACATACGAGGTAATCGAACCTTTCGTTGCCAGAAATGCATTTATTGTTTTGGAAATCCGAAACAATAATCTCTTTCAAAGTAGACTCCTTGGTAACGCACACACTTCTTCTAGCGCTCTCGCTATTGTTAGAAATACTTCTGCAACGCAGTTTTTGAAATAGTGAGCAACATGGTGTTGCATTCCGCATGATGTCTTGTTTTGACTAAAATTGGTTGAGTTTTAGTGGCATTTTCAGTTTGAGAAATAACCAAAACTCACACGGAGCCATGTGGGGTGAGTAGGGAGCCTGACGATACACAGTAATATTGTGTCTCCAGCTCGCGCCAAGTGAACTTTGTGGTGGACAAACATCGTATGCGTGGGTTTCCTCAGGGTTCTCCCGTTTCATCCCACTTTCTTGATTCCACCATTTCATTGATTTCTCATCACCACTCTCCTTTAGCCTAGTTGGCTTAAGCGTGGGACGTAAAACTCAAAGATTTCATTTCAGTTTTTACAGTAATGTTATGCTTGGCGATGAAAGTAGGGATGGGCACGAAGGAGTTTTCTTTGAAACTCAGCTCCACTCGAGAACTCGGCTCGAAAAATTTCCTACAACTTGACTCGAATTCGGGTGGAATTTCGAGCCAAGTCGAGTCGAGTCAAAACGAACCAAATCGAGCCAAATCCTGTGTGTAGTTGGAAGTAGTCTCCTCAAGTATCCTACATATAATATTATATTATCAATGATATTATCAATGACAATATAATATTGTCAATGATACTACTACAACTTTATTATTATTATTATTATTATTATTATTATTATTATTATTATTATTATTATTATTATTATTATTATTATTATTATTATTATAACACCGTGTATAAACATGAAAGATAGGCGGTTTGAATCTGAATACTAAAAACTAGTTGACTAGTGAGCTTGGTCGTCGACACGTCTGCGGGAGGCAAAAACATCCTTCACGAGGGTGTGAGTTTGAGTTGCGGAGGAACAAGTAATCAGGCTTGAGCCAAAAATTGCTAAAAGTGTTATAGGGCGCCGACCAAACATGTTGAGAACTGTTCGTCCCGAGTTGGTTGTTGTCAATAGCTCCACTCACAACTCATTCACTATCAAGCCGAACCGAGAGGTGAGCCGAGCCAACAGTTCATTCAACTGAGCCGGCTTGAGCTGATCCGAAATAGCTCGAGCCGATGGCTCACTTGAGCCAAACCGAACCTAGCTGATTGCTCACCCCAACCGCACCACTCGAACCATCGTTTCAGTAGAGCCGAGTCGAACCGTGCTGTTCGACTCGTTTCAACAGAACCGGCTCGAGCCGATGATTCACGTAAGTCGAGTCGATGGCTCATTCCAACCGAGCCAGCTCAAGCTATTGGCTTAATTGGGCCGAGGCGATGACTCATCCCAACCGAGCTGGCTCGAGCTGCTCGCTCAGTTGAACCGAGCCGAGCCGGTTGACATCACTACCCGGCTTGGGCTTCTACTTGGGCTCAAAAATTCGACCGTGCAGGTCTCAGCCTTAATTGTAAAAACTACAGTATATAGGCCTAGCCTGCTTATATTGGTGCTCACGATATTTGAGGCTGTCTCGTTATAAAAATGTATGCGAGCAGTATCCCCTCTCGTGTGCAACACTAAAAATATAACACATCACTGTTTACATTTCTCATGGCTTTTGCTGTCCAGTCTAATCAGGTTATGATTTCAAGACGAGGTGAAACGATCTGAACGAGCTAGCCATTTATCAAACTCGACTTCAAATACAGTGACTCAACTAGGAACTCGACTCAAGAAAATTACCTTTGACTCGACTCGAGTTTCGAGTCGAGTCGAGTTTTAGTTCGACTCCTGCCCATTCCTAGATGAAAGCCTGATTGAAATTTCGCGGACACTTTCCTCATACCAAATTTCTCGTACAAAATTGAATGTACCGATCCGATTGAATGGTTTGCGTTTGAGTATCGCCAAGGTTTAGGCAAAATTCGATGCAATATCACTGCTCAAATATTTCTGTCATTTTGCAAAAAAACTGAAATCCGACGATCTCTCCTACACGCCTTTACTCGTTGACCGACTGCCAAGCCATTGACTGACACTTTTTGCGGGCGAGAAAAAAATCACGACTGCGCATGAGTGCCCTCTACATTTACACTGAAGAAAGTCTCCTGCGCTTCATTGGTTTATGCTGGAGAAAATGAGGTTCAATATTTTTTTCTACTGGTCTCGTATATTGACGTTTAGGTAATGTCACATATTTTTGAAAAAAATAAAATGAGACCTTATAGTTTGTGATATAGTGTGAAATTAAAGGTTAAATCAGTGTTTTGTTGCCTACATACCTGCATTGCATTAGCAAATAACCTACTTGAAGATCAATAAGATTACACTCTTCTTGATACTACTAGTAGCAAGGACACCCATCAGAAGGGCAAGGTGGGGCGCTTGCCCCCCTAGAGGAAATTGTACTTCAGAATATCGAACATCCCATAGAATTTTTACATTGGTTACAGCAAAATTTAAAACTATTTTTGAAACGTCGTTTATACTTGCCACCCCCTCTTGGAAACCACAACATGGGCGCCGTTGACTAGTAGTATTAATATTTCTACTATTAGTAGTACTCTGATTCAACACTACTACTTCTTTTACTATTATAAATAAGGGTAAAATCAAAATGGAGTAGAGTTGATTTTAGTTTAGCGTCCCTTTCAGCAGCCAGGCTATATGAGACGTGGACTTCTGATTAACGTGGAATCCGAAGCACATGAGCTCCCACCAGGAATCAAACCCGGGTCTCCCGCGCCAAGGGCACGTACGCTGAAAAATCAAAATGGAATCATATAGTAATGCTTAATACAAGAAAACCACTCTTTAAACCATTTCTTCACAGAAATGGGAGTAAGCATATGGTTAAATCATTGACATAAATCTACGGTTCGAATGCCTGACTAAATATTCTTAATTAGAGTTTCGAAGTGCCTCCAGACAAATGGCAAAAGGTGCCTTTATTAATTGCACCCTTTGAGACTTCTTTCCAAAATTGTTCTCACTGGCTACTTTTTGTAGGTTGAAATATAGTCTAAGGTGGAATTCGAACCACCTTAATTCATTTAAATTTTAAGACTCTCCCACCGAGAATCTGACCCGGACTACGTGCACCAAAGGCACGAACGCTAGCCACTAGACCTGCAGGGAGGGCTTAACCAGTGGTGCTATTCAGCCTTTTCGCTAGAACCGGTTGTTAAAATATTTCGAGTTCGCAGAACCGTTTGTTAAACCTTGAGCCAGTCATAAACACAAACATGCATGCATAGGACGACGGAACCAAGACTGAAAGGAAAAAGCCAAACAAGTTTGTGAAAACATCTCTGTACTCTTCCCGCTCTCTTGAATTGTTGTAAAAATAAGCAACTTTGAACTGTTTCAGTTCAACAGGCAGAAAGAAATTTGAATGAGTGGGCACCAAGAAATTCATCTGATACGATCGATAAAGTTTCCTAGTCATGTTAATAAGATGTTTCCAGGTCGTAATTGTTAATTCTTTTGAATGTTCCATGATCGTATTGGTAAGAATAAACATTTGAAATTTTCAAACAACAAAAGACAGGTTTGGTAAAGCTTTGAAGCTACATGCACTAAGTCTCACTAACAAAAATATCCTGTTGTGTATTCTGTCATATGTTTTTTCTCTTTCAAGACGGGTTTGTTTCAACGTAGTGCTACAAAATATAATAGAAACAGTTCTTAGTTCAAAATCAAGATGATAAAATTGACGTTGCGTTCTACAATTAACAACTCTTGTCTCTACCTTGTACAGTTTGTTTCCTAAGAGAATTATCTAACTACCTACCTATCCATCTACTCTTCCTCTCTCTCTCTCTCTTTACATATATATATATATATATATATATATATATATATATATATATAGAGAGAGAGAGAGAGAGAGAGAGAGAGAGAGAGAGAGAGAGAGAGAGAACCGGTTGTTAAAAAATTAGAATAGCACTGCTGGGCTTAACGATTATTGTCGAAGTTATACTACTTATTAGTATAATTCCCGATAGAGCAGTGAAGCATTTTAAACTGGAAAGCACTATAGTCCGCGTCAAGGTAACTGGCAGATGGCGTTAACCAATGAGTTCGCAGCGCTATGTTGCCAAACCTCCTGTGAGAAAAAAACCAGCTCCCAGCGGATGCATGTTGCATATATGAAAGGTACGCATCTCACTAATAACATCCGGTATGTCATAACAACACAAAACTTTGAAACTAATAGGATCATTAATGTATGTATCTTATTAATAATATTTTCTTTACAAATGTGGTATAAATACTATATTTCGTTTAGTTCGAATGTTCACATGATAAGTAAATGAATGTAAGTATACTTGATATTAGTGGCTAGGTACGTCGTTTATAATCCCATTCACATACATCTGAGCATTAAACTTAGGACACTTCAAACCGAAGGCCAGTGCCCTACCGTTTTTATTTTATTTTATTTTATTTTATTTATTTTGTTTTCTTAGTTTCGAGGCAAAGGAACTCTCGCAACAAGAAAGGAATTACGTGTTACGCACCAATTGATGAAATATACATACGGAATGCATGGTGGCCGAGTGATGAGGCACTTATCTCTGATTTTAATCGTCTTTGATTCGATTAAAACTCTTACAAGTTTGTGGTAGAAACGTGTTTGTAGATTTCTTGGGATTTTCCCACTTCCTATTATCTTAATTGCATAATTTCTTCCATTATCATTAATTTTTATTTATTATTTCTGTGTGTTAACCCACAGAGCATAACCGCGGTACGTTGAATTAACCCTTAAGAGATCCGGGGTTTTTGGGCTATTTTTTAGACTTTCAGTCAAGCAGCTACTGCATCGTCACTATTTATCCTAGGATCATGATTCATATCTCATTCTCTTCAGAATGGAGCTGGCTTTCAAATGATACCACTTGCGTGCTCATATCGTATACCAGGAGCGGGAAAAATGATGTCAAAGGGAAAATTTCGGAGGGAAAATTTTTTCTCGCACTTTGGGCCCCCCTGGAACGACCCTGTGTGAACGTAGCCATCTTAAAAAATCAGATAAATAGTACTTGGTATACTGAATGTGTGTGCCAAATTTCAAGTTTCTATCTTGAATACCAAGGGCGGGAGAAATTTTATCAGGAATTCCCACCATGCCCCAAATCACCGTAAAACACCATGATCTCAGGTAAAAAATTTCCTGAGACATCCCTAATTACCCTAGGGTCACGTTTCGCCCATCATTCTCTTCAGAATAGAACTGCCTTTCAGGCGGTATGACTCACGTGTCTCCATCATGTATCTAAGGCGGGAAAGTGAGGAAAAACGGGATTTTTTGGGTCTAAATATCCTTTTTTTCAACTTTTAGCCCCCCCCTGGACCCCCCTGTTTTAACGCAGAGATCTGAAAAAAATCTGGTAAATACTACTCGGTGGGCTGAATGTTTATGCACAATTCCAATTTTCCAGGTGCAAAAGTAAGCCCGCCAAAAAAAAATATATATATACCGATAATGTCCCATATTTCCGTATATAGAGGGAAATTTTTAAACATTCCCTGAGACATCCCTAATTACCCTAGGGCCATGTTTCGCCCATCATTCTCTTCAGAATAGAACTGCCTTTCAGGCGGTGCCATTCACTTGTCCCCATTATGTATCTAAGGCTGGAAAATCTCGTGAAAGGGATTTTTTGGTAAAAATTTTCCTTTTTCAACGTTTAGCCCCTCTGTATCCCCCTGTTTTAACGCAGAAATCTGAAAAAAAAATCTGGTAAATACTACTCGGTGGATTGAATGTTTGTGCACAATTTCAATCTTCTAGGTGCAAAAATAAGCCAACACAAAAATAGTACCGAAAATGTCCAAAATTCCCCTACACAGAAGTATATTTTGATAAAAATTCCCTGACATTTCCCTAATTACCCTAGGGCCATGTGTCGGACGCCATTCTCTTCAGAATAGAACTGCCTTTCAGGCGGTACCATTCACTTGTCTCCATCATGTATCTAAGGTGGGAAAATGAGGAAAAACGGGATTTTTGGGTAAAAATATCCCTTTTTTCAACTTTTGACCCTCTGGATCCCCCCTGTTTTAACGCAGAAATCTAAAGAAAAAATCTGGTAAATACTACTCGGTGGACTGCATGTTTGTGCAAAATTTCAATCTTCTACGTGCAAAAATAAGCCCGCCAAAAATACTTTACATACCCCTCCAAAAAAAGTATTACACGAAAATATAAATTTTAGACTTATGACGTCATCACCTCCTATGTCTTGACACAGGAAGGTGTGAAACCATCCGTAATGTCTTCTGCAATGCTTCTGGACTTGAAAAAAAAAAAACAGACGAAAAAGCTCAAATAGGAGAGTTATAACGCAATGTACGATGAAACACCCCGTATGGTACAAATTGTACCATGAGATCCCCAAAGGGTTAATCATGTATTTTTTAGTTTAACGTTCCACGATTATTCACCGAGACTAAGGGAGGCGATGAGGTAATGAAAGATAATGAAATGAAGAAAGTGGGGGTTCAATACTGAGAAAATACTGAGAAAATCTACGCACACGGTGTTTGTCCACCATGAAGTCCGCTTCGAGAGCTAGGATCAAACCAGGACCCCATACACCAGAGGTGAACGCCTGGGATGATAGAGCGGTATAGCTGGAGGCATTGTCCATGTGGCTGCATACGTTTGTGTTGGGGGATATGTGTGTTATGCAGAGTCTGTGACGTTCTCGACTAAGTAAACTCCCTTGAGTTTGGTGTTGGAAAACACTTCAATGAGTGGCAGCATTTCCTAACTGCAATATCCCGCTATCACCAGAAATCCCTTGAGAAACTTTTCCTTGCACTATAGCGCAAAGTCAGGACGCATTTTAGGTCTGTTTGGCGATAGAAAATGGATCCAACTCTGTGTAGAGCCACCCTCACTCATAGTACACGCCCCATATGCATCATATATTTTTCTGGCGTTTGTTAAGCTCTCTTGGAAGTTGCACTCTATGAGGCGAAGTCCGGAGGTTTTGGGATGAGCTTCTAACCCAAATGTCTTCCGAGTAATATTGAAAACTGCGCCTTTTGAGATATAGTGTCTATGGCCAAACTTCTGTGTTGGGAGATTGTCCTTTGTCACTGCTGTCCTAATAGTGCGCACTGTATTGGGGGATTGTCCTTTGTCAATGCTGTCATAATGGTGTGTGCTGTATTAGAGGTTCCAGCAGGCTGGGCTATGTTCTCTCAATTTCCGGCCAATCAGGAGTTTGTTGGGAACATCGTCGGATGATAATACCACACCAACTTTGATGACGATTAAACCGTCAGTTTTGCACCGTTTCGCATCGTTTCACTATGCTGAGTGTCTATAATGGGTGGCAGAAAGTCCACAAATGAATCCTTTTCAAAAAACATTCCCTTTTACCTAGTGTTCGAAGTGGGAAAAAAGTAGATGTGGTATGTTCAGTGGAGGCGGTTGGACATTAAAAGTGGGGGGGGCAAGACATGATCTGAATATTTGTATTTCAATCTTAGTTTCTCTGGTTGTTTCTAACACTTTGTTTGACGAAAGGTTGCATAACCAATAGGATAATATCTTTTTCTGTTAAAATACCGTATATCGTATTTTATATTCCATTAAGTAAATTGACAAGAGCAGCGTAAGTGGGTACTAGCCCTTTGTACTCTTAAACAACGAAGATGTACGAAAGATTTGATTCCTTGCTCGTGAACATCTTAAAATTCTGCCTGGAAAATTGTGTGATCAGATTATTTAATAACAAATTTGCAAAACAAATAAATAGAAAGAATAATATTAATCAGTAATGAATATTAAGGCTTGTTTTGCAAAAGTTATAGAATTAAATAGTTTAGAATTAAAAATATGAGTTGTTCATTAATCCCCAGACTCAATTTGAGACTGGGGATTAATGATCAACTCATATTTTTAATTCTAAAAATGTATGTTATTACTCTTAGAAAATTAAAGACATTAAATACTACAAGCATATGCTACGACTTTAAAGCAATATTTGCTTTAGCAGCTTCCCGAAACATGTTCGTTCTCATTACGTGCACTTTTCACTTTTTTGGAACATATTAAAACACAACAATAGTTAGAATCACTCCAGTTATAAAAAATAAACCCCAAACCTAGAGTTATGTAGAGTTCACTAAATTTAATTGTTGATACACTCGCACACACTGGCGTCTCTGGCATGTGAAATTGGGGGGGGGGGGGACGGACATCAAAGAAAGTGATTTAAATGGTACTACCTAGCCCAACCTGTTTATTAACTTCGATTCCATTTGTTACCTTTCTGCTTACCTTCACGGACCCCCTAAGGTATATCAAGAACTCGATTACAATCGTTTCATAGCCTGAATATTATATTCGAAATAAATATATTTATTATTATTGATATGATATTCTGTCGTTAGTAAATAAATTAAATTAGAATAAAATATTGAAATATTGTACTTAAATATTGGCGGGGACGCGTCACTCTCGTCCCCCTCCCCGCCAGAGACGCCCGTGCTTGCACACCCCTAAACACACCACTTCAACGTATGTTACACTGCAAAACAATGAAAAAGGTAGCAGTTGTTCTTTATTACTCTCTTTTTAATCAGTATTCTTTATTACTACATAGAAGAAAATATATTTTAGGAACTGTCAATTTTTGTGCAATTATAGAATAACTTGTGAAATACTTTTTTTTCTTTCTTTCTTTTTTTTTTTTTCGAAATGTTCTCTCAATTAGTTTCAAAGCGGCTGACTTACATATCAACCCCTTGTAAGAAGAAGTGAAAGTATGCTGGAATTATTGTGCTCCAATAGGTTAATTTTTGGGTTATTTTCCGCCGCAATTAAAACGCAATTCCTGTAGCTTTCTTAACTCCACGGGAAGACAGCCAATATGTACTCACGCAACGGCAAATATTATATGGTACCATTTTTTCTATGAAACAGGAATACATACGTAACTTCACATTTCCAAATAAAACTATATACATTCACGGGTTACTTCAAAAAAGTGGGGGGCAACTGCCCCCCTTTGCCCCCCCTAATCGCCGCCCATGGGTATGTTTTATTATGATTTTGATTCGACATACCGGCTATCTAAATGTTGAAATACAGTGAGGGTATGTTGCCTAAAAGATTGCATTTCTATTTACATAATGACTGAAAACAATAGGAAAGCTTCTCTATAGTATTGGAGGGAAGGGTATGGAGAGACTTTGATCGCTCTCCTACAACTTTCTGAAAAAATAATTTTAAAATATCCCTTATGTTATATTATAGAGAATTATACACGAAAATGCTCTATTAACAATTTCCTGCAGGAAAACTCCAGGTTCCCCACTCGACTGTGGGGTATTCCGAATCCCCGGAAGCTTTGTCCTCCATAGTAAACAACCCCTACGGCATTTAAATGCATTAAGGAAAAAAAAACATAACGAAGAAACAATTTAATATGGCACATAAAATTATAAACTAGGTAAACTTCTTTGAAGACACTTCATTTTAAAAACAAAAGGTAGGAAAAAGATAACAAAAATGTCGGTATTGTCAACTTAGAAATTATTTCTACATAAGAAATAAAATGTTTTTTACGTGCAAAGCTATTCGTCAATTACTGTGTATAAAAATGAAGTTATTAAAGGTTTTGATCATCTACTTTCCAGTGACGGTATGTTTTAATCATTGAAAAACCAAAGACGGTATGGCATACCACCTCATAGTGTCTCACTTCCACCACTGCTTTTACCTCCATCGTTTCACGGTTCGTGCTCAACTGATACAGTTTCTAAGTATAGGCCCTAATGTAACCAACAATGTATCGCCACATAACAGCGGTTAAATGTGTTGTTCAGGGGGGGTGGAGGGCAGTGAAAGTCAACTATTTTTAGAGTGGGCAACTTTTTATAGCTGACACGAAAGAATGTTAGGTAACCAACAACTTCAATTTGTTTGGATGGAAACAGATCAGCTCCTGTGCAGTTGTTGAATGTACTTCGTTCCTTTGCCGATTAGAAAACATGGTTTGAGATAGGGATTGATTGAATCATTGGAGGCCCATAGTAACGGTACTGTGTAATTTTTATATATTAACTAGTATTTACGGGCAAAATGTGCTTTTAAAATATGCACAAGCTGTTCAAAAGGAAGAAGAAGAAAAATATATATATAGATGTAATTTCTTTTCTGTGTTTATGATTGATGTTCTGTTGTAATAGTGACATGTTTTGTAAGTCGTCATAGCATGGAAAACATATAATATATAGAGAATCCATCTTGTGATATATACATGTACAACATTTAAAGGTGTGTAAATGTTTGATTTATTACGTACTACAATAAAAAAAGGTAATATCTAAATGAAGTGTTTAGATGGATTTTGATAAAACAGTAATCTAGATTATGTAAATATACGGACTGAGGGCTATTTTTAACGACATATAAAATATGCAAAACAAGCATTAAGCTAATCACAAACTGGTGATTTTCATAGTAATACACATTTAGTGGTCGTTATAAATTGGTAGTTTGCCGTCTCAGGAGTTCAGAAGAGTTGTGAGAAGATAAGTTTACAATCTCCTAAATAAATAACTGCAGATTGATTGTAATGTTACGTAGTAATTTTATTAAATACACCAAAACGGAATATACCTTATTAAGGAGTAGAAAAAAATTTTTCAGAAATGCTAAAATGAGTCTTTCTGGTAGTAAAAATACACCTGAAGCAACTGGTAATAGGAAAATGTACACTTCCTTTGACCTAGCTGACCTTTTTAAACAGCAGATAGGGCAATTGAAGCAAGATTTTGGTGAGCAAATGAATCAGCAGATAGAATAATTGAAGCAAGAATAGAAGCAAGATTTTGGTGAGCAAATGAATCAGCAGATAGAATAATTGAAGCAAGAATTGAAGCAAGATTTTGGTGAGCAAATGAATCAGCAGATAGAATAATTGAAGCAAGAATTGAAGCAAGATTTTGGTGAGCAAATGAATCAGCAAATTGTACAATTGAAGCAACAACTCGACAGTAGTAGTCAACATTTATCACAACAAATTGAGAATACAAATTAGCGAATTGAACAGAATAATCACAAAATGGAACAAATACTACGTAGGTTCACCGAAGTGCAAAATTTAGTTGAAATTGTAGAAACTATAATTAATGAACATAATAACCAAATAAGCAAACATAGTAGCCAGATCCGTGAGTTACAAGAAGAAGTAAATTCCATCAAAGTAAGACTTGTTCCTGCTAATGAGGATCGTGTTAATGCTCGGGCGAATGTTGACAGAGCTCTTAATGACATTGTGGAAACAACACAATATCATCACCAAAGGAATAGGAGAGAGAGTGATTCATCTGGATCTTCGATAAAGAGTGAGAGTGAGAATAGTGTGGGCCAGCATCAAAGAACAAATCGTTCCTCTCATCATGGAAGAAATCATCCTGTAAATTCTCGACATGTGAAGGATAAGAACAGAGGTAAATTGTTTCAAGTCAGTGAAATCAAATCTCTTACAAGATCTGATCTCTTACAAGAACAATTTAGTGGAAGATCTGATGATATACCAGCTAGTGACCTCATGGGGTTGAATGAATATAAATTCTTAAAAAGTCTTTCGCACGTTTAAGGCTATCAAACTTATCTTGCGTAGTTATTTTGATTTTAAGAATGCGTTATTATCCAATTTTGAAAATGATTTTATGTTAGCTAACAGAGATGCATTAGTCCGAAATAGGCATTATCATCCTAAACTGGACAGGAGTTTTACTGACTTTGTAATAGCAGCTTTCAATGAATTGAAATCAATCAATCCTTTCCAACCTGAATCAAGGATAATAGCCTCCATACGTATTTTGTTACCTCTTAAGCTACAACAAATATTAATTTCGGCTCAATGTGTCAACTTAAACCATCTTATTATGATAGTTCAGAATTTTGAAAGCCAATCTATGTTGCAAAATAACAATAGAGGTCAAGTCAACCCTAATCGTAGCCACGTCAATTATGCATCTGTCCGTAATATCAATATTAGAGAAGAGGGTATTTCTAACAGGCGAAACAATAATAGATTCTCTTTTAATGGTAGAACCAATGAATTACATTTTACCGGTACCCGTACCGAACCTAATTACAGGAATAACAACAGGAATAGTAATTGTAACACGTTTCCACGAAACAGATTTCATAATAGTTTCACAGGTGACAGGAATTCGCAATATAGAAATCGAAATATTGTTGAAGAACATAATAGACAAGACTGTACACAAGATTGCGCTACGCAATGTAACTGAACTCAATCCTGTGGTAACATAACGTAACCTAATGTTGTGGCGTCGGAAAGAATATATTTAATTGATTCTTGTTTTGTTTCACTGTAAATATTATGATTTCATTTGTTATTCGTACTTTATTAGAATTTTATGAAGATAATATAAATAAATATCACTGATAAGAATTTCATAATACAGTAAAACCTGTGAACTTGGCCACCTCTCTAAGTTGGCCACCTGCTTATCTTAGCCTGGTTCGTCTTAAACCTGCATTTTCCCATAAGACATTCGTTACTTAATACTTTATAAGTTGGCCACCTGTCTATCTTGGAAGTTGGCCGCATTGAAGCAATGTTTACCCCATGATGATAATGATAAATTTACCTGCGTATCTTGGCCGCGCAACATACCGTTTTGTCATTTTTCTTAACTCTTTCTTATTCCCATATGAGAGACAGATGTTCTGTATTTGTGACTGGAGACAAGCAGCATGAATTCTCACGATTTGTTCTTAGAGGTCAATGGTCAGAACACTACCCTCATAAAGGGTTGGTGAAGGAAGATGTGAATATGAAAAAGCACACAGGAATTCAGGAGGTGGTTATACGTATTTGTTTACCCTGTCTGTTTTGGAAAAACCATTAGCTATATCAGCTCCTTTCATCAGTGGGAGCTTTAGTTGTTCCGGAAAATTCTCAAGGTTAAAGCTAACCATGTCAATTGTCAAGTATTGGCACCTGACGGCTTGTCGAAAGGTAGCGGAAGTTTGGAGATCTGAATTTCCATAAGATTTTCTTAAAACATATTTTGCTCCGAGGAAACACTTGTAGCTCATTAACAAGAAGTAAACTACAATATTAGAACGTGTATATGTGCTAAAGAGAATAAAAGAAGTACGTTTAGAATGAACCACGATGAATAAATTCGTATAATAACTTATTTGCTATTTTTTCGAAGGTATCTACAGAAAATATTTGTCACTGTCGAAAAAAAGACAAACTGCACATAAATTGTTCAATTTACAATTTTGCTTTTCTTGTTTTCAATCTGAAATTAAATCTTTACGTCCCACGTATATGCCGGGTAGGCTAAAGGAGACTGTGATAATGAGAAATAAGTAAAATGGTGGAAAGAAGAAAGTGGGAGGAAACGGGAGAACCCCGAGGAAACCCATGCACACGGTATCTGTCCACCACAAAGTTCACTTGACGCGAGCTTGGATCGAACCAGAGACCCCATCACCAGAAATGAACGCTCTACCACTGAACCATTGCGGCCCGTTTTCAATCTAAATAACTCAGTATGCTACAATATCAATTTCAATAAACTGCGTGAATATGTTTCTTTTATATGGTTGTTTGTGTTATTGCGCTTTCAATCCAAATAACTAAGTGTACCAGACTAGTTTGCAGGAAGAGAAATATACATATGTTAAACATACTGTAGTACTTTTTTCTAGTACTGTACATTGTTATGATTACTCTATATGCATTATTTAAAAGTAGCTATGCTGCCATTGCGTATTAAAATTTTACAATCAAGTAATACTAGAAATCCTATCTTAAAAATACACCAATCACACTTATTTTCTGTAAGTTGGCCACTTTTCAATGCAACCGATGTTGGCCAACATAGACAGGTTTCACTGCGTATAACAAAAGACCTAGAATATGAATAATGCTTATCAAAGTTCTGGTAAATATACTAATTTTAATTTTGGTAGAAGTCGAGCGTGTAAGACCATATTTATGTATCAAACAAAGTAATCGTAAACTTTTTGAATTTTTGGCTTATGCAATATCGATGAACTTAAGTTATGACGTCCTTCGAAGTATACTAAAAGCAAGTGGATGCAATTAGTTAAGACATTAGTTCCTTCGGAAGTTGTAGCCAAATTTAACACGAATGACATTTAATCTTTGAACTAATTCCTAATATGATAATTTCTTTATTTATGTTAGTTCATGTTATGATGTTGATTATCGTGCTTTGTTCTAGATATTTGTCGATATTTCATTTATAAATTACATTTTGTTTGAATATATATTTGATCCTTTCTCGTTTAAGAAAACAATCATACAAACATCATAATAATATCCTTTTCAACATCTTCTTTCTTTTGCCCGAGAAAATGACATAGATTTTGTTAACTTTGAACTTGTAACATGTATCGATGGCCTCGAAAGGTCTTTAAACAACTTTTATAACGTTATTTGAATGTACCTTCTATTGTCAATGTTGAATTGTATAAAATGAAATAAATTATAAGAATTAAGATAAATATGAAAATAATATTGATATAAAATTAAAATGTGATATATGATTGTATGAATTGTAATTAGTGCAAATACGAGGGTCATTCGAAAACTCAATTAACCAACATGTGATATCCAACGATCCAGGATTTTTTATTTTTAAACAAAAAAGTCCCATTTTTCGGGCGACATTATGTAACGGTATTGTGTAATTTTTATATAATAACTTGTATTTACGGGCAAAATATGCTTTTAAAATATGCACAAGCTGTTCAAAAGGAAAAAGGAGAAGAAAAAGATATATAGATATAATTTCTTTTCTGTTATTATGATTGATGTTCTGTTGTGATAGTGATATGACATGTTTTTTAAGTCATCATGGCAATGGAAAACATAAAATATAGAGAATCCATCTTGTGATATACGTATACATGTACAACATTTAAAGGTGTGTAAATGTTTAATTTATTACTTACTACAATAAAAAAGGTAATACTTAAATGAAGTGTTTAGGTGGATTTTGATAAAACAGTAACCTAGATTATGTAAATATACGGACTGAGGGCTATTTTTAACGACATATAAAATATGCAAAACAAACATTAAGCTAATCACAAACAGGTGATTTTCATAGTAATACACATTTAGTGGTCGTTATACCATTTGGAAAAGTGTTCCAGTGTAGTAAATGTGGGAGGTAAAAGTTAGACTAGTTCTGCTTTGTATTGGAGGTTCCATGTCAGGGGCAGATCATGGTGAACAGCTCTCGTGAATACTGTACATATGTATAAAGCTAAACTCCATATTGTGAATTACTTCGGAATGAATAGACTGATTTTGAGGATACGTGATCTTCTGTAAAGTGACGAAAATTGAACTCTAGTTACAGTAGATTTGCTAGTTGATTAGATTGTAGCTTAACGTCCTTTGAGGCTATATGGGACCTACACTTTAAGGTGGAATCCGAACGGCATGAGCTGTCACCGGAAATTGAATCTGGTCTCTCGCACCGAATGCGCGTACGCTAATCATATAACCGCGAGGATCTCTCTCTCTAACTAAATTGTTCCGAGCTTGCTGGTCTATGTGAAGTCACGCTCTTTTGCTTGTGATTCTACAATAGTTTTTTTTTTTTTTTTTTTTAAATTCATTCATATTTTCTCACCTTCTCACAACTGTGTGTTTTTATCCCACCATTGATGGATATTACTCGAAAATGTTTCATGTTTGGTAAGGAGGAGCGATTGTCAAGTTGGATAATGGGAAATTGAAGAGATAAGCATGTGCAGAAAAAAGTGGACGACGTCTTTGGTATTTAATTTGGCCCTCTTAGGACCCGGGAAGTGGTAGTAGACACCCTTGCACAAGTCTAGATATTGCCAGTGGAAGCTTGTTCAAGAATTTCCTTTGTTCAGTCAGTTCTTTCTTCTATCCGCAAGGCAGTTTTCGAATAGTGCTTACAGGAGCATTTCCCCCATCTTTTCGAAACACATAAAAGTCTTGACGCAGAGTTCATTTTTGCCACTTCTCATTTGAAGCATTTTATCTTTCGTCATTTTTCACACTTATTGAAGTTCCAATATCTGTTTTCCGATGTTATACAAATATTTGCTTTTTTCTTTCAGCAACTGCAAGAAGTAAAAGAGAAAAATGCTGTGAACGAAGCTGTCAGGTAAGCAATGTTTTACATGTTAAAGCTGTTCTTTTAGTGAATTTCAAATTGTAATTTAAGGAGAGAGAGAGAAAAAAGCCATATCAGCAGATAATGTCGAGCTATAAATGCATTGAGAGAAAAATTTTTAGATGCTGAGATATGCAACAATGCTATTCATATAAGTATCTTTAAAATATATATGTACTCTTGAGTCCAAAATTTGTGTCGCATGTGTTTGGGAATTATGTCTTCTTGGAAATGTGGAGAAAAGTACACATATTTCCCAAAAAACATATTTCAATAAAAAATTCAATATAAAATATTTAAGTTATAGGTTCGTTTTTGATAAACGTGGCAAACGCACAACGAAATTTAGGAAGAGACCACGAATTTTAGGTTTTATTATAAATACAACGTAAATCTCTCTTAGTTACTATACGCATGGTACAGCTCTAATAATCGTAGGTGCGAAGTGATCGATCGGTTTGTATTAGTGATTTCCGTATGGTTCCATGTCAGAAGGGCCCGGACAAAAGGGCGAGGACACAAAGGCCGAGTCAAAACGGTTCCGCGTCAAAAGGGCCCGCATCGAAAGGGTACCGGTCAAAAGGGCACCACGACAAAAGAGTCCGAGTCAAATGGGTCCGGGTGACAAGGGCCTCGCGACAAAAGGCTCGAGTCATCCGCAACAAATGGGCCCGAGTCAAAAGAACCCCGCGACTAAAAGGCCCGAATAGTAACGGCCCACGGTCAGAAAGTCTGAAATCAAAGGAAGAGTGGAAATCAGGTATTGACAAGGGGATAACGTCCCTTTAATAAGTTGAAATGTTAGTCCAACAGAAGAATATCAGTGGTTATTAGTAACTAGAAACGTGAATGGCGATCTTAATTTTGTTTGGTTGTTCTTTGTTGTGCAACAATCGCTATCGCTTAAGTCGGTTGTCCTTCCACCCCCGTCTCTTTCTGAGCTTGTACTCTTGTGATATAGCCCAATTAAACGTTATCTATTAATGACTTTCCCCTTAGTTCTAAAATTCCCTTTCTACCCCTGGATTAAATTATAGAAATACATATTAGTATGAAAAATATTCTGTTTAAAACATTTAATTTTGCCGTAAGAACATACATGTGGATCTGTATACAGGGTTTGTCAAAAGTATTAGCAGAGAACAATAATAATGATACGTGTGAACGGAGGGGAAGCAAATGTTGCAATTGCTATTATTGCAAAAACTGCATTGATTTGGAGTGTGGTTACCGTGGAAGCCATCTTGAATTCCGCTATATTGCATGTCGCACAATTTTTAAACGGGAAAGACTATGATTTTACAATTCAGTTTAGGCTTAAATATTCCCACAAATGAGAATGTGAACTCATTTTGACACAACGCCATCTGTTTATGAGACAAAGTATGCTATATTTGACATAAGTTTATGTATCTAATAGAAAAAAAGTATCATGACAGAGTAGTAACAAAGAGATCTGTAGACAGTGGTAAAGCAACTATTACAGATTGGTATTGGTGTAAAAATTGCGTGTGCTCATCATGATAGCCATTTTCAGTTCTGCATATTTTATACCACAACTAATTTTAAATACAATTTAGACTAGAATCTTCCTACAAACAATAACCTGAACTTATTTTTGACCGACCGCCATTTGTTTATGAGATAGCGTGTAGTACATTTGACATTTCTTTCTAGTAGAAGATAGTATCGGGAGAAGCAAGTAATAAAGAGGGCATTCGTCTATTCTTCACATTTCTGTTCGTTTGCGTGCGTTTGTAAAATATTGTGGAGTTGTTACCACTATGTTAATAGCATGTATAACACATTTTAATAGTAAGTATATTTGTTTATTTTTACTTTATGACTATAAAACAATAGAATGCTTTTAAGGTACAAAGTTTCGAATATTCAGTTGAGCTCTACATCTTCGATCAAATAGTAGTGAATGGTAATGTTTTGTTTGGTCAGTGTGTTGTGCCGTGTGGAGTTAATACGGGAAGGGTATAATGGTAGAATAGCTAGAAAGAAACCATATATTATCCAAATTAAGATACTTACATTTTCTACAGCTAAATTAAACCGTCATGGATATGGTTGAATAATAGTTTTTCGAAAAGTAAATACAGAGATAAATGTCAAGAATTTCCAGCCTACTGTAAAATACGGAGAAAGAAGTATAATGGTTTGGGTTATATATGTTTATCAGATGTTGGAGAGTTAGTGTGTGTTGACGAGATTATGATATATCTTCGCCAAAATACCTAAAATTGAGAATGAGAAGTACTTCTAATTTTATCAAGATATTTATAAGTGTATGTTGTAAGGAAATGATTGTTTAAAAACTGCCCAAAAGTGCACTAAGCCCCACCCCAAAATACCGACTTTAACCCCATTTAGAATATGTTGAATAAATTCCAACGAAATGTCAATATGTACGAGTTACGGTGAAAGAAGGTTTAAGAAAAGCATTGCGCACAGCATGGAACAATATTTCCTCACATTATACCAGGAAAATTGTAACAATCCTGCCGAAACGCTTACAGAAAGTTATAAATCGTTGTGTATTTGCTATTAAATACTAACTGTATTAGCTTGGCCACTTCCATTTTCTTCACAATCACTGCGAGTAGAAAGAGTCTACAGGTCATGAAAAATATATTCGGTCTCATCTTCGTCTACGTTTGTGTTTTGCGGCGGCGACTGTTTTTTTTATTATTACACCGTGCTTCGTCATGACAGAGACAAAACACAGTGCATGGCAATTTAGCTGCATTGCAACGACAATGAGCTGTTGAACATGATTTATCAGATGAACAACGACAGTGAATCATCTCCAGCACTTCTGGAGGTGCCAATGCAGTATTTGATGGCAGTAGCACAGGGACAAGAGATTTCGATGCACCTTCACGTTTCAAGCCATACAAAGTGGGATCAAACTTGGGAGGCTCAGATTCACACGCTGACATCCATATGGCAGTTTGAATGTGTGCTCTACGCATATTTAATTCGAACGCTTCCATTGTTGGTGGTGGGAGACTTTTCAAATCAGGGGCTGACGTGGCCTTTCGCCTTGAGATCTTTGCCATCCACACATCGACTCGTACAGCAGTCATTTTCTGTCTTTTTGCTTCCGTAGCAGACGGACATGAAATACGTGGCTTCTTTTACAACATCGCTGATGTTTGCATCCAATTTTCCAAGTAGCTTGAGTTTATTTCCGCCGTGCAGTGGCCTCAGTGCCGCTGCCTTTCCAATGTCTAAGCATTGGGCAACAGTGTCGCACCCTGTGAGAGCATGTGCACCTGGAAGATCTGAAACAAATGTCTTATTTTTTCTACGCTTGCACCAATGTCGATGACGGTCCTGCTAGACCCATGTTTTCCATAGTTAACACACACGACAGTTTAAGCGTAAAGAAGAAATACATGAGAAGTATGAAAACATCGGTATCGTCGCACGTAACTGCGATACTCTTCACTCCCTCTTTGGCATTCTTCACTACTTGCTGCATTATGATCACATCTGCTTCTTCATGTGTTGTCCACAAATCAGTTCTGTATACTATCTCCGTGTTACATAGCTGGATCGGAGTGGGTTATGACCAATTTGTAGTTCAGATTTCTGTTCTGAATATCAGTTAGAAGTTGCTGGATAGTTAACTTGTTTCTTGTATCTTGTTTTCAGTGACAGTATGTGCAACTTTCCGGGGTGGAAATGGTGTTGCCAAACTCAACTTGTGCCTCCTGCTACCAAACTGGCCAGCTTGGACCAATCTTGTGCCACTCTTAATATTGTAGTTGTAGTATCTGTCGAATACCAAGTACACATGAGAGAACTTTGTTTTCTGAAACACGTATTCGCATACGTTATTGACATACTCGTGAACAGTACCATTGTTCGGCCAGTACACTACCCACAGGATAGCACTTCCATCAATCACTGTAACTTCTGGTGTAAGGAGCACTCTTGCAGATGTCTCAACTTTTAGCTGATTCATCATGAGTGATTTCGCCTTTGATATTCTCATGTCCCCGTAGTCATCAAACATGGCAATTGGTACCGGGGCAAATTCATGTTTGAGGATATGTTGGAAATTGATATCTCTTGTTCCTTATAATCCAAGAACACGAGAGTAGATCAACGTGGCATCACATACATCTGTAGTTCCAATTCGAATGGACTTCCTGTTAACAACCATCGTTAGGTTGGTTGAGTAGAAACCTTTTGGCCAAGTGCCTGAATATTTAGCCATTTGATCCATTCAAATATTCAACACATTGTGAACATTCACCTTGTCTGACGCGATTCTGCCCGTGACTATTTTGATATGAGATTGGGAATGGTCTTTCGTGTCAAACGGATCAATACACGTTTCTAGTTTACTCCTGATTTTCTCTCTGTCAATTCTATCTGATCGAATTCTTGCTGGTTTTTCTTCTTTGTTAGTAGTGACTTCATCTCTCTGACTGTCGTTGGTCAAGTCTGATAGATCTTGCAAAATACGGCTAAAATGTGCATGCTGTATACCCACTTCTTCATACTTTCAGGTTTCATTGTCAGTCTGATGATTCCACGGGATCCTTTGCCGTATCTCATAAATGCCATTTCAATATACATGTCAGATCAGATGTCGTTCCACAGCTCTTCCTTGTGGCGCATAACATGCTCCCCTTTCATGAATTTCTCTACAAAGAAGTACGGTAGCATCTGTTTCACTGCCCACAGGTGTAGTGGCCATTCACCTTCACGTTCAGCTCTCACAAACACAATCATAATAAAAACAGGCTTTACTAGATCTTCAAACCATAGTTTGGATGTAGAACTAACTACTTAATGCTTTCTTTTCAATAACACTCATAAGCTCTTCCATCGAATTGACCGCAAGAAGAATAGGTCTCAAAACTTTTTCAACGACCAATCGAAGAGCTCTGAAATTCTGTAGGAACATCTCACCAGATAACATTTTTGGAACACTTCCAAACGCTGCACAGTGGGCCAGAATCAGAATCTGACTGGAAAAAAGTAGTTTTGGCAACTATGTCTAATCTACATTCGAACAGCACAGTTGTGTTAAGTAATAAAGAAGGTTTCTTGGTGCGTATCAGTAAACTCGGATAACAGCATATAGTGGCGGCAGCAGCATTTCAAAGTTGATAGTTCATTATCTGTTTTATAGCGCGCTGAATTGGGGTAGTATGAGCGTAAGGTTTGTGGTTTAATTGCGCATGTGAAAAGGCAAGAAACGATCGCAAATAAGCTATGAGTAAAGGTATGTATATGTACTTGCTGTTTGACTAAAGTTTCGATTGATTGGTTTACGTTGCTTTTCTGTAGAAGCATTTTTAGAGAGTCAAAGTATTGACGTATTGAAGAACTGCTATTGGAAATTGAAATTGAAATTTAAAAATGTACGTTCATGTCTGTATTGAGATCCTTCGTCATGGTGTAGTTTGATATATGTATTTCGAAACACAGTTGTGATCTACTGCCCGTTCTTGCCCGACTTTTATATTTATCTTCTTTTCAAAGTTAGGTGTAGCGAGCCAGATATGCTCTTCGTGACGTGAAGAACCTGTACGAGGTATTGCGTTCTAAACCATCAAACGAAGCTTTTTATAATTATGATACGAACAGTTATGGAATGTAAACTCTTTCTGTGAATGTTCTTCGCAGTGAGAGTGACTTTAAGTGCCTTCAAAGTGATTTCGAGAAGCGTTGGAAACTGTATAATAGAATGACTGATATATTTTTATCCAAATATAATGATTGGTTGGAATTACATATTTAGTTCTCTGATAAAGTATTTCTTGCTTTCAAAACGATCTCTTGAAGCCAAGAGCATAGGCCTTTGACAAGCAAATCAGGAAGACCTAGTAAACTCTTCGAAGATCCGGAAACAAAGTCGAAGAAAAAACTTGTACAACCACTCGTTCAAAGCATTCTGAGTAAGAGCTGGTGTTGGCTACCCAATGTTCATTGAGAGCTGCTGGAAAAAGAGATGCCGCGGTTGTATTAGGAGAACTCACTCAAACGACACCTAAGGGAGCAACGAAAGACAAAAAGGCTTATCATTCGCCAAAACTATCTCAAACACTTATTCTCCGGATAAAGTCGTGGCACTTATTATAAGTAACAACTTAACAAAAAGACACTATGCACATTTGAGACCAGGTGCAAAGGCAAAACATTGTGACATATATCCGTCGTGTAAAGTGGTGTGGGAAGCAAAATTAAAGTGTTATCCGAGAGAAAAGAATATTATAGTAACTGACACGTCAGCCGAAGATAATTTACAAGCAATAGTAAATCAGACAATTGAGCGCATCGTGATTTTACATGAAGATTATATTAAACAATGCATGGAAGATGGAGACATAATGAAATTAGTGTGTAAGTGGGGTTGCGATGGAAGCAGTTGTCATAATGCATATAAGCAAAAAGTTCAAACAGAAGATAAATTGAACTAGTGGCTCAGATATTTTTGCTATCTCCTTCGTTCCCTCACAGTTGTATTCAACATCAGATGGGGAGGTTGACAAAGCAATTTTGTGGCAAAATCCCAAACGATCGTCGCCTAGATTTTGTCGACCCATTAAATTATTGTACCAAAAAAGAGAACTGAACTGTCAAGAAAAGAGGTATGTTCAATGGAAACGCAAATACGTAATTTAAAGCCTACTAATATACCAATTCAGGAGAAGGATACAATAGTGAATGGGAAAATGTGAAACTCTGTTACAGAAACTTCCTCTCTAACGTACTGTATATGTGGATCTACTCCTAAGACTATGAACAATATTGAATAACGAACATAAGCAATAGATATTGGCAGATATGGATTTGGAACCATCCCCTTACATGCTTGGATCCGACTTTTCGAATACCTAATATACAAAGCTTATCGGTTGAACATTCACAATTGACATTTTAGGGATCCCGAAGACAAAGTCAAATTGTCTGCACGGAAGGAGCAAATTATTCAAGCATTCCGAACTAAAATGGGTTTAATTGTAGATCAGCCTAAACCTGGAGGAGTAGGAAATTCTAATTATGGAAACACAGCGCGGCGTTTCTTCCAAGATCCATGAAAATCCACTGAGATTACAGGAATTAATGAAGAACTAATTCGGCGATTTGGTATTATATTGCGAACTAAATCATGGTTTTTCAATTAATGTAGAAAGATTGATGGATTCGCATTAGAAACTACTAAACAGTAACTTAGTCTATATCCATGATTCTTCAAACCGTTCTGTTCATTAAATTCTAATTCATGGAGGAAGAACTATTGAGGCAGCCATCTTGCCTATAGGAATGGTCTCCGAGGAAGCTCAAGAAACAACACATAAGCACATTAGAGCAAATAGGGCAGCTCATGTAAGAAAAACTTATCGAAAAGAGAACATTCGTGGTGCACGTGCTTCTCCTCAGCTCCCATTTTTTCATTTCAAATCAACCTCCTTTCCGAAACAAAAACTCATTCACCCCTGATGTCAGGAAATTGCTTACAGAACCTGCTACTAAATGTGCAGCATCTCAGGAAGGTGAAGTAGAGCATGACCAAGATTGCGATAGTGATAATTGTAAAGATGATGGTGATGTTGATGTCGATAATAATATTAATAATAATAATAAGGATGCAAACGGCGACAACGAAGACTACAGTGATGAGTTCTAGACCCTGAAAGAAGATTAGATGTTTATCTCTCCAATCATTGCAGGTAAGTACGTTATTGTTCTATTTGGCTAATTTATTTTTGTCGTTTTCTATATTTTAGCTTTTAGTTCATTCTTCTCTCTCACGCATCGTTTTTCAGTTCTTTTAAATATATTGTGATCACTCATGGCGCCGACTAATAATAATACCGATATAGTGACCATATATTACATGCATAGGAGGAGTACTAATTTTTTCAGTCAGATTATGCATCTGGCCCACTGTGCGCTGCCTTCAAAATACCTTCAAGACCACTTCCTGTCATCAGACATCCAACGCAGCCAATAAAACTCATTAATGTGTGCATTCCCCCAAGTCTTGGAATGAAAGTTGAAAAACGTTCGGGGTAAAACCAGCTGATGTGTACAGCCAACTTGTAAAGTTGCTAGTCGTTTGTGACTATAGTTACATTTTGTCCACACTTATTGGTAACTCGCATGGCCTCAACCACTGGAAACATGGTGTCGAGGTCTGCAGGATCCATGTCTATTAAGGGGGTATATATGGCCCTTGTGTCTGGTTGAGCAGCTTCTTCTTGTTGGCGGCACAATTTTGTATTAAATCCAGCAAATTCTGGTGTATCGCTCTCAGTTACTATCGGCTTTATAAATTGAAAATCTAAGTCTACATTTTGATAGTTGGACAGCCTGATGAGCTAACACCCGCAGAGGTAAAACTTTCCATTTAGCTTGTTCTGCTGGTATGGGGGGCTTTTTTGGACCTTGGTATCTCTATACTTTAATGCTATCACTGATAGGAACTGTTAACTCTTCTCGTGAAAGACGTTTGATTGTTGTCTCTGCTTTCTCCATCTCCTTCTGATCTTTCACTGAAGTAGGAGAGCAAGACTGTGCGTCGAGAGTAATCCATTTTGTGATGATACATTTGCATCAAAGTTGTCAGCTACTACCTGAACTAGTCGTTTATCTGCATTTGTTAAACCTCGAAGATCAGTCTCCATTTCCGCTGCCTTGGTTGCAGATGCTCGAAAACGCAGATATTCATCGTATGAACAGCAAATCCGATACTCGTAGAAATCTTCTGTTAGTGTTTTTCGGCTTAAAAGAATACCAAGAGCAATTTGTAGTGGCGTAGGCTGATTGGATATCACACTGGTGATAATATTTCCAATTAGAGCACCGGCAGGGGAATGGTCAAGTTTATTTGATATCTTTTTCAAGAGAGTAAGCAATGTGGAACTAACTGATTGCAGAGCAATGTCCATGTTTATTCTAGTTTTGTATTCATTGCTGTTTCTGTTCATTTGTTTGGTTTCTGTGGTGATCTTTTTAGCTATCTGATCAATAGCCAAATCATCATCGTCAAGATCGGAATCCACGAAATGAATCTTCCACGATGCTCTGCTGCGAAAGAGACTAGATTGGCCACACCATTTCCTGATAAAACGAGAAGATCTGCTCCTATTGTTTCGGACAATTTGGACACAAGGGACCGTCGCGACAGAGACGTTTCGCCATTTTCAATATATATTTCGAAAAGTTGACATGAATTCCACATTCTTGACATGTCTGCCTTCATGATTTTAATGGTGACACTTCGAGAGGGATCAGGTTCATGACACTGCTCCTAATTACGTGATGCTGAAGCAATGGAACGTAGGGACATAAAACTCTTCCGACAGTCGTCATGATACCTAGCGTCCGCAGCATGTAGATCACTAACAGCTGCCATTTCTCGCATTTTAACACATTCGCCTACGTCATCTTCTCGGGCATTGCAAACATCTAGAATACGCTGTTTAAATGCTTGGATTTCTCTACGTTCTACAGTACGGCAAAGAAAAGATGGCATCCAACGGTCTGAATGTTTGGGATCTTTCTCCACCACACATGCATCACCACAAAACAGACAATGCACCCTGAAGTGGAATGAGGAGCTGTGAAATCGGCGAACCTGTTTACTGACTTGGGCTTCTTCGATATGTTCCCTCGGTCGCTCTAGTACTCTACTGATATTGGTTTTTGAAGTATATGATGAAACACAATTCCTGTGACATTTGATAACAAGTTCCTCATTAGCTTCCAAACGTGCTGTCAAATCTGCTGCTTTTCCATCCTGTCTCGTTTTCCTCGCTGCTATGATGGTGCTAATACGTGCCGTTCGGGCATTAATCAGCGGTTTGTTGGGTTGGCATGGCTGGAAAAAACATCTGTCCTTCATTTCTCAGTCTACATCAAAACTGAAAATAGAAAGAAGACAACGCAACGTTAAACATTTTAGGAAGTAGAAAAAAATGACCACTCACTGTTAAGCATTTAGGTACGTTTTATCATGAATAAGGTTATACTGAATGTCACAGAATTGAATATTACGATTTTGGCAATAAATAATTATATTCTTCAATGTGTGAGCTAATGTATAAGTAGTTGAGTTGAATTTCAGTTTAGCGTCCCTTTCTGCAGCGAGGCTATGTGAGACGTAGAATCTGAACCACATGAGCTCCCGCCGGGAATCGAACCCGGTTCTCTCGTACCAAAGCGCGTACGCTAACCGTTTAGCCACGGAGGAGCTCAATGTATAAGTAGTGTTCTGCTTCATTTAAGTATCAATATGAATACTTATTATATCCATACACTTGGTCTAGTGGGTAGCACGCTTGCTTTGGTGTGCGTGGTCCCGGGTTCAATTCCCGTCGGGGGTACAGCTGAAGAAAAAGTGGTTTGGATTCCAATATAATCAGGAGTCCACGTCTCCCTTAACCGTCCATGCAGAAACGTAGGACGTTAAACTCAAACAAACCAAATTATTTTATGCATATCAATGCAATACTGGCGTCAAACTCTGGTTTCAATGACTAATGCATTCACGTTTCTATAAAATATGTGCACTGCTTTATGACCTTTGTACCCCCAAAAATGTTTTGAATAGACTGCCCTAAAATAATCATCCATAGAAATATTTTTTGCTAGTGACAAATTAATGCTTTCTTGTACCCACGCATATATTGTATTTCCTATCATTAATAGATTTTCTATTTTAATTTTCTGTATATACACAAATTTTACATCCTTAAATATTGACTCTACGACCAGGGCCGGCGGAAGCGGAAAATATCACAGGGCAAAGAATCCATATGGCGGCCCTTACAACCCATTGGTATTACTGAGTTTAAATTTGCTATGCTACCTTACAGATAGTTGCTTTTAAAGAATAACTCCTTGAACTCTATAACTATAACTATAAGAATCAATTATCAAACTGAGTAAGATCTTAACTTCTGTCAGTTAAATACACTGAGTAAGTTTTGGTTAACGATATACGAAACAATTATTTACACATGAGCATGCAAAATATTCTACGTCACTGATTAGAAATTCACAGAACGATTCAAGAAACAACGATTTATATAAAATTAAGATTGATGATGCGATACAACATTTATTTACACATATATACATAAACAACCTTGTTAACTGCGAAAGAGAACACATATATGAACAAAAGAACATACAAATATATTTTGTAACAGCATTGTACAAAGATTTCGTAATACAAATAATACAACCAGTAATATAACTTTATAAAATATCTTTATACAGTTTTAATGCAAATTGTCCTTTGACTTGTTTACAATGCTAAGTAAAGTTAACTTTTCGTGCCTTTTTCTCTGCAAAGTCTTTAATTAAAGTATCAGTGTCAAGCTCACACAGAACATCACATTCAATAGACATCATAGAAAGGCCTACAAGACGCTCTTGCGTCATCGTTGATCGTAGTTAGTTCTTTATAAGTTTCAACTTGGAGAAACTTCTTTCTGCTGAAGCTACATTTACAGGAATGGTTAGTAAGATTCTTAGAGCGATAGTTGCATTTGGAAATAACTCAATAAGGGAGTTCTTGCAAATATATGTAAGTACTTGCAACGGTTTGCTCCCACTTTCAGAACCGAGAAATGAAGGTAAAAGTAAGAGCTCTTGATATAACTGAAATCCGTCAATATCACAGTGATCTTCGTCTGTTAAAGATAGTTGTAAGTCCTTGCAACACTTTAGTAAATACTCTTTGTCCGTTATTGGATGGATGTCATACAAAAACCCAAATATTTCGCTGTGCTGCTTCAGTTGTTGAAATCTTTCATTCAGGGAACAGATAATTGTGTCTAATGTGCAAAAATAGAAGTTACATTTAAACGCACTGTATGGATCATTAATCGGTTCGCCTTCAGATTCATACAAAAATCGTCGTTTGACTTTTCTAAGTCGGAGTTTTGGTTCATTCTGAAATTGTGGTTGAATGTCGAGCTCTTCAGCAATTACTTTGGCATCAACCAAAATATTCTGGAAATCTTCATCACTTCGCATGTTCTCAAGGCGACACTTAGTTTTATTAAGCAGATCAACTGCGTGCTGAATGTCCACTGATTCTTGTTGGAAAATATGGCTAACCACATTAACATGAGAAAGAACTTCATACCAAAACACCACAACGCAAACGAACTTAAAATTCAGGAGCTTCCTAGCCAGGAAACAAGCCTTGTTTTTGCCCATAACGTCTATCTTTGAGTCCTTTGATGCTTCGAAAAGAGCATCGTAAATTTCTCCTAACTGGTAGCGAAACGATTTGACAGCATCAATACAACTCTCCCATCTAGTATCACTAAGAGGTTTCAAAGTGAAATTGGATATATGTTTTTGCAGAACAGACCAACGATATGTGGAACTAGAAAAATAATTGTATACTTCTTGCAATAAAGCAAAAAATTTACAGCCTCACTACAGCACATTGCAGAATCATTCACAACCAAATTCAATGAATGGGAGCTACAAGGGACAAAAAATGCTCGACTATTTAGATCTAATATTCTTTTTTGAACGCCTGAGTGCTTTCCTTTCATATTGGCACCGTTATCATACCCTTCGCCACGCATGTTTGAGAGAGGAATTTTCAGTTTTTCTAATTCTTCCAAAATAGTGGTAGTTAGTCCTTCTCCTGAAGAATCATTTATGCACAAAAATCCCCAAAAATGTTCTTCAGTGGACGGTTCCTTACCCAGTTCTACCTTCACGAAACGAACAATTAATGTCATTTGCTCTGTATGACTTACGTCTGGTGTACAATATAATATTACGGAATAATATGTCGCTTACATTAGACCAGTCAAAATTTTATCCTTTATTTTTGACCCAAGGAGTTCAATTATGCCATTTTGAATGTCTTTGCTCAAATAATGTACATGTGTCTCTTTACATGTTATTGGTTGCAAATGCTCAGCCATAGTAACATCAAACTGTGCAATACACTCAACTAGTTTGAGAAAATTGCCGTTGTTTCTTGAGTAAATAGTGTCATTTTGATCACGAAATGCCAAGTTTTGGGAAGCAAGAAACTGAATTATACACAGCAGTCGTTTGAGAACCTTTTTCCAACGCTCAGTTTCATTGCGAATAATTGCTTGGTTTTCAGCGTCAACTGTTTTACCTGACTGTAATCGGTTTGCAAGTTCAAACCACGATTGGAAAGCCTTCATGTGAGTCAAAGATCTATCATGGTCTGATAACAGTCCGGACATATGCTTCCAATCCGAAAAACCTTCACGAGAAGAGAGTGACATTGTAGTACCACCGAAAAGACGGCAACAGAAACCAAATATTGCATCCTTAGTCACTGAATAAATAGGCCAATACGAGCAACTTCTCCATTGTGCAGACGTCTTTTGTAGTTACTTGTAGTAAATCGCCGACCCTCGCTGTTTACCGGGAACTCTCGTTTGGAGACTTAAACTGGACCTCGTCTAACAAGTATCTGACGCATTCTGTCCGTAATATGTTCTGGCCAATTTCCTGGATTATCAAGATCGATTGATTGTGATACCAACACCTGCAAAAAAACAAAAAAACAAAAAAAAACAGTAGAAAATAATGTTAAATTTATTTTAAACATTGTCTTCTAACAAAGAATAAATGACTAAAACTTGAATGGAATTTTTAAAATTGTGTTCATAATTTTTAAAGATGGCTTGCACCGAAGATGGGTGGGGTGGGGGTATTCAAACAGCTAGATCATCCGGGGATAAACACAAAACTTAGAATGGCGCATGACCAATAAGCCTCCGATACATGTGAGATATAAATAAATAAATAAAGAGCGGGAGAGGAAAAGTTTAATAATAATTGAAGTAAATAAATAAATAAATACAGGTTTCGTGCGAATATAAGACGTCCACGTCATGTTCTTTTGTATACATAGGAGAATCTGCCCAGGATTTCTGAAGCCCTACCCAGAATTCTCGGTTTTAGCATTGAAGTGCTGTAATGTGGTTAAATGCCTTGACCCTGATTGGCTCCACAAATGCCTCTTACGAAGTTGAATCAGTAATGAACGACCAGATCAACCGGGATACAAACATGTTCGTGGCTGACAACCTAAGAAATATGCAACTTTGAAAACAACATTTCTTTGAACATTATTCTTAGCAAGTTTGTATTTCTTACTATCTGTATTTTCTTTAAAATATGCACATTATTATACACTAATTAAAACTAAACTCTGTTTTTTAAGCTCCGAAACACCACTGACTGTGTCCTTTTTTTTCTTTCTCTTTAAATGTGGTGGGTTGGTATGTGATAAGTTAGTTGACTTGCATCGTAATGTTTTGGGGCTTTCTGGATTAGAGTTTGGTACTTTATATTATTTGAAAAGCTTTCCGATTTCCTTGCGATGCTCAATATAAAAAGCCTTGGGGGATAGAACTAACTCTTGCATCAAATGTTAGTCTGCTAGTCAGTCAACCACTAAGGCAATAAATATTACATATTATTATTATTATTTTTTTTTTTTTTTTTAATGTTATCCCATATGCCTTCCGTCAAAGCAACTTGAACGGAATACAGTGATATTATGCACCTAGACACAAGAAATGAATTCCAAAAATTGAGTAAGTGTGACCCTAAAGATGTTTTTGATTCATTGTTTATATATTTGGCATGTTATAATTTAATTGGTGTCTCCGCAGAACGACTGGTTAAGCTCATCGCCTTATAACTAAGGGAGCTCGGGTTCGATTTTCGGTGAGGACACAAGTAGTTCGGATTCCGCCCTTTAAACGTCATCATCATCCCATGGAAAGCAATGCAAAGCCACCATGGTTTCACCTTGCTGAGAGACCTTCGGGGTCAAACACATGCCTCCGGGAAAAAACACCAATCATCATCATAAATTAATTACTAATAGCAGGCAAATTATGAGCTTTCTTATATTACAGTACAAAAGCATATACAGTTTGAACCTCAGTATTTTCATTTTTGCAACAGATTAAGAAAAAAATAATTACAGTAAAATGTATGTGGCCAAACTATAGTCTGTTAAAAGATTTTTTAAAAAATGCCAGTTAGTGAAAAGTCTCTAATCAGTTCTACTGCTTGCTTATTTGTTACAAAAATAATAATTCAATTTATATCCCGAGTTCAGGTTGAAATGACCCATTCATCTACAACACCCGTCAAATTAAACCAAAGAAAATCAATAATATTGTATATGCTTCATGGAAAGTAAGTGAAACATAGTTAATTTAATCCCACTAGCTAACTATATATATATATATATATATATATATATATATATATATATATATATATATATATATAGGGTGCGGCACGTAAAACCGGCCCGTAGTAATATTCTGGTATATTGTGTTTTTGGCAACACTTAAATAATCTACCTTCCTACCAAGAGATGGCGTGTCGAGGTCGGGTCGACTTACGTGACCTGCAGCAGTCACGTGCAGCCGCAGCCAGTGAAACTTGTCGAAACCAGTTGACAAAAAGGCCTCGTTGTGTTAAGTCGAGTGAGTGTCAGTGTGTAATAATGCCGTATTCGAAACCCGAGCGTGTTGTCATTGTTGAAGGGTTCATTCTCACTGGATCTTTTGTGAAAACAAAGAATTTGTTTCGGGAGAATTTCCAGGACGTTCTGTGCCAGCAAAAAGCACCATTCAGGAATTGATTGAAAAATGGCGGCGTACAGGATCGGTTCAAAATGCTCCCAGGAACAGACGACCATCTGTCTGCACACCTGAATTAAAGATGCAGGTGGAGGAGATAATGACAAGAAGTCCTCGAAAGTCAACCAGGAGATTGAGTCAACAGGTTCATGCGAGTGAGAGAAGTGGCAGACGTGTTTTAAGGGGACTGAAGTTAAAACCGTACCGGATAAGTGTTGCGCAAGAACTGAAGGAGCCAGACCTGCAGAAGAGGGTGCATTTCTGTTCATGGCTGTTGAGCAATGTTGCCAGTGGTTTCTTGGATCCACTAATGCTCATCATGAGTGACGAGGCGTGGTTCCACCTGTCTGGGTACGTAAATTCCCAAAACAACCGGTATTGGTCGACAGAAAATCCACACGCAATCCTCCAGGTACCCTTGCATGATAAGAAGATTGGGGTTTGGTATGCTATTTCCGCCACACGCGTTATCGGGTCCATATTCTTTGAGACGACAGTGAACAGTGACGTGTATATGGGAATCCTGGAGGAGTTTTATACACACTTGACCGAAGAGGAGCGTCAGTTATGTTACTTTCAGCAGGACGGTGCAACATGCCACACATCAGCTGCATCATTGTCCCTTGTGCATGAGATGTTTACACCAGAGAGGACAATCAGCAAAGGCTTGTGGCCTCCTCCGTTACCAGACATGTCCACGTGTGACTTTTACTTATGGGGACTGTTAAAGGGAAGAGTATACGAAACAAATCCACACACAATTGAAGAACTCAAGACCAGGATCCAGGATGTCACCAATAGCATTACAACACAAGAACTGACAAGAGTATATATGAATCTCCTCAATCGTGCTCACATGTGTGTTGAAGTGGGCGGAGGACACTTTCAGCACCTGCAGTGAAGGCTGCTGTGAAGGTGAGTAGTCATATTCAATACATTACATTTCATTTATGTTTTGTAGTAAATCATATTCAATACATTACATTTCATTTTATGTGTTCACTTTACGGGCCGGTTTTACGTGCCGCACCCTGTATATATATATATATATATATATATATATATATATATATATATATATATATATATAAGCTAGGCCGTCATGAACATATTGGTACAGGATATTTAGAAAGAATTGTCGGTCTGTCGAATTTATAATTTATGCCTGTCGAATTACAATGTACTCTAATAATAAAAGTACAGTGAAACCTCTCTAAAGCGGATAGCCATGGGGAATCAAAAATTGTCCGCTATAGAGGGGTGTCCGCCTTAGAGAGGTTTCAATATTTTATGACGTAAATTAGTAAACAAGGTAATACGCAATTAGAAAACAAATATTTTTGCATGAATCATGTATTTACGAATATTACAAAAATGCCTGAATTATCCTCCGCCACCCAATGCTCAATGTTCGAGGCACAACATGGAAATAAGATGATATAGTTCTCTGCTCTTTACACTTGCTACTACTTACTACATTTTCGGTATGTTGTTTTAATTTGTGAGTTCATTGCAGTCCAGTAGTGTCTTTTTTTCAAACAATATGTGTACCCGTGTGGGCCAAAAATACCAAACTTGTTTTCTGCTTGCTTACAGATTCTAGCGGAACAGTATCATAACGTGTCATCCCAAATTGTGGGTAACTGTCAAACACTTTTCTGTCTAAAACAGTTTGGGTGGGAGTGGATGCAAGCAAAGGACATGAGAGTGTTGTTAAACAGAGACTTCGTCTGGGTTGCTGAGCAGGCAGTTGAGGAAGCAAAATGTCACAATGCTTCCTTGATGACACATGTATGAATTACTAAAAATGTATTTTTACTGCACTTTCCAACTTGTTTCTAGAGAAAGTATCCGTAATACGGAGGTAAATAATACCTATAAAAGACAGGAAAGACTGTCCGTGTCCGTACAAGAGAGTGTCCGCTTTAGAGAGGTTTATCAATATGTTTTTTCCTATTACAGTATTTGGGGATTACAAAATATGTCCGTTACGGGAGGTGTCCTCTTTATAGAGGTGTCCGTTGGTAGAGGTTTCACTGTAATTATGTTTCACTGCATTTCCTCTTATATTTTACACAATGCTGTAATTGCGTGATATTCAACCAACATGCAATTGTATGTTTATTCAAATAGCAAAATGTTTAACTTACGTCTATTACAATTTCCTGTGGAAATGCTGATCCATCTTCGTTTCGTATATCAATTGTTCCAGATTTCAATTGTTCTTCTTCCTCCTGCGAAATGCTCGTAATCGATCGATCCACCTGTGGAAAGGAAAAGAACTAATACGTTACAAATAAAGTTTCTTTTCTTAAAAGAAAAAAATATATTTAATTTGTATTCTAAAGGTGAAGAAAATGCATAAATGATAAAATAACTGCGTATAAATATTGAATCTACATATTCCGTGTTCATTGTGAAAATGTACAGCTAGGAAAACAAAAAATGGGGCGATTCTTACAGAATCCAGATAAGAATGGCCTCATTTTTTCTTTTGCTAACTGTACATAAAACTTAAATTCTCTCCGTATTCATTAACAACTTTGTGTTGTGAAAATCATCAAGAATCAGCGCATTCATAAAATAGATGCAAATGCATTCAAATTAGCGGCCGAAGGCCGAACACTTTTTTTTTTTTTTTTTAAGTCACGTTAATCGTATTGGATAGAAACATAATCTATATAGTCTTACACTGGTACATGTTACTTATTTACGATATGCTTATGAAATAATAGGTCTATTGCAAAATTTGTGATAGCGAAACTCCACGGGGATCTGTTAACGGTAACAATCATACATTTTAACTCTTCAGAATTCTAGTTAGTAGACGATACTACTACTACTACAAAAAACTAACTAACTAACTCTATGGCCTATGGAACCCGGAGGTTCAGTGCCGCGTTCACAAAAGCTCTCACTACTACTACTACTACTACTAATAATAATAATAATAATAATAATAATAATAATCACTGGCACGGCAGACCAATAGGTCCTGGGCCTGCTTCAAAGCCATCTGATAGCGAGTGGTAAAAATTCATCCACCTGAGTAACAGAACGCGGGTCAGCCGGTCGTGTCACTACCCGCCAACAGGCGTATTAGGAGCTTTGCAGGCCAAGTGACCGTCATATCTTTATTTATGTGACTCCCCAGTTTTCCTGTCGTTGAAAAGCGGAAAGTCCGGGGATTGAACCCAGGAGCACGTAGACATGAGTCCAACGCTTTAATCTCTAGACTATGAAGGCCTTCTACTTAATTAATAGATGAATGCTTGAAATACAGCTAAAGTTGGTTAATACACATCTAACGAGTAAAAGTCTTATTGCTTTGGTACATGTATCAAGCATCAGTGTTGGTATAGAATGTAATTATTGCTACTTATATCAATGGGGAAAGAACTTTCTTTGAGCCCGAAGTTCGCCGCCTATCTGAGAGGCAGCCACCCTACCCACCCCAGCCTGCTAAGACGCTACGTGTGTAAACACCTCTTCTCTATTAAACGTAATAAAACGAAAATACGTTACGTATTGTAGGCCTACTTACCTGTACTGTGTTGTTATCTTCTGGAATATTTGTTGATTTCTTGCTGGTTTCCTCATTCTCTGGTTCTACGTTTTCATTTCCATTATTGTCTGTTTCAGGAGTACGAAAGCATTTCTTTAATGCTGTTGCCTGTTTCTCATTTTCAGCCGTTAATTGTGCTCTTCTTTTCCTGTATACATTTCCAGAAGGCTTCTTTTTTTCGACATGTTGATGAAGAACACATTAACGCAACGATTCTTCTATTAAGAGTCGAAATTCAGGAGACAAAAGAAGAACACGCATACCATGAAGCCTGTACTACATGTACATGACTTCTGATTTATAATTTTCTTTCACGTGACATTTGACAGTACAAACAAGACTAATTTCTTTTTGGTTGCCAATAACTCAATATTGTTTGTGTGTATTGTTAGAGCAACCGACATAGCTTTGTCGAAAGGAGTGTAATTGTCGGCACCGCGGCGGTTGTAAGTGTTTTCAGCGTGTTATTGTTGCTCAAAACTCTCAACTCTTAACAATAGCCTTTAGCTTTGTCAGCGGAGATTTTTTTATATATAGACAAACAAGGTGAAGGGATGAAGGGATTTTCTTTATAGGAGATTCAAGAAGAAACCGGGGTTGTTATAAAGAGTGAGGCCTATGGCATGAGGTAGTAACCAATGTTGCTACACAATTTATGAAAAAGTTTATTTTTAGTTCACCGTTTACAATAATATAAATTTAGCAAGGATTTTGGCGCTCCCCAAACTTCCCTAAAATTTGGCGCCCCGAGTGGTCGCCCGGCCCTTCCGCCGGTACTGTCTACGACATTGATAAACTATTCGAGGTATTCTTTGACCATTAAAACATGGGTGTTGGAACCTATGTTTTTATGATAGAACAAGAACTTGGAGAGGTATAAATGAAAATAGAAATTCTGTTAATGGCGGCAGCCATTTCATATTAACGTGTTTTATACAAATTGCCCAAGGGTGTCAGGGCAACACTCTTCCTAATATTACTTGGTAGGATTAAAAGATTATGAAAACGTGAAAATATTTTATGCGGACGTGAATGCACGGTACACTCAAAATCAGGGGTTTGACGGCCGGACTATACTGTCGGCAGCATTACTACGTTTCACTCTCTAAAATTATAGAGACTGAAATAAGAGTAGCTTAGCTTCGTGAACAGGCCTGAACAAAAGCGGCTTATTTCTCCAATGCAACTTCCACATATACGAGACTCGAGCAATTCGAGAAGGGGCGTGTTTACCCAAGATATATATATATATATATATATATATATATATATATATATATATATATATATATACTATATTTGAACATAGGGTCTAATCCTCTTCGTTTCGGAGATAGGGGTGAAAGTAAGTTTTTGCCGCTTGCACTTCTCAAGTTCCGTGTGAAAGCTTATAGAACACCCTATGGTTGGTTTTACGTTAAGTATTATACCTCGTTTTAAAGCTACTGAAACAGGCTTTCAGACGGTATACAGTTTGTCCACGTACTGCATACAAGAGGGAAATAATGGACGGAACATTTTCGAATTGTGCTATAAAATTCCCATTTCAAAATTTTTCGCCATTCTTGGGTGGAAACACTGGCAATAGAGTAGCAGGATCTAATTGTGGGAAACGATGCTGTATACCACAAACCCAGGTGAAATGTCAATGTAGTGTCTTCATTAGAAAGCAGAGAATATTTATTACTAATCACTCTATTAGAAGATTCGAATTCATAGCTTATAGTGGTTACGAATGTTAATAAACGCGTGTTTTAGCAAAAGTGGGAATACAATTCTATTCTCTAACATCGACAGCTCTACATTGCTATCCAAGAACAATGTTATAATCGTGTGAACAACAGATGGCAGCAGCAAAGTCCACGAGAAGTGAAGTACTCGTACAGTTGTCGAGACCAGAGCATCCAGTGCAGTACAGTTGTCGAAGGCGGTAAATAATTATTTCTAGTGCACGCAAACATTCTGATCGTCTCACGTACACGCAACAGGGACGTTGCCACGGTTCGGCCCAAATTCCTGGAAATATTTAGGCATACCTTCTATTATAAGCTGCGTACCGCAACTCACCAGCTTGAAAGTTCCCTTTGTTATTTTGTGTCGTGGATTCATGTGATAGCTGGACTGTCGAGACCGTTAGTAAGTGTAGTACAGTGCGTGTTTGTAGACTGTGAACGAAGTTGTGTGGTGACTGTAGAGACGGTGTAGTACTAGAGTGCCGTTCCCATACACACACGCGGAATATGCAGATATGATGTATGTCTACGGGTTTTGTGATGGTAATGCGAAAGGTGCTGTGGATGAATACCAGCGTAGAGTCCCTAATGCACGCGTCTTCAAGAGCGTATATACTAAACTGCGTGAAACTGGTGAGCTTCCCAGCGTGAACTTAACGTCGGAACGACCTTCAAAATACACCCCTGAGCAAGAAGACAACGTTATTGAGGCTGCAACGGAACGTCCAACAACCAGCGTTAGGAGACTTGCTACTCAACGTCAACTTTCACGTACGTATGTACATGATGTGCTTCGAGGAGAGGGGCTGTATCCGTTCCACATTCAAAGAGTGCAACATCTCCATCCAGGAGACAGGGAACTACGTGTTGCTTTTTCTCAATGGGTACAGGAGCATCCGAATGTTTTGCCATTCATTTTGTTCACTGATGAGGCCACTTTCACAAGGAATGTCATCGTTGGAGTTACGAAAATCCGAGAGCAATCACTGTTAGACAATATCAGGAACTTTTTTCTGTCAACGTTTGGGCGGGGATTCTTTGTGATCAGATAATTCGGTCCCTTTCTGTTACCCCAGCGTTTGACTGGTGACTATTGCATTTCCTGCGCCACGAATTGCCGGTACTGCTGGAAGATGTGAATTTGGAAACTCGGGTGTCTATATAATTCCAGCACGACGGGGCTTCCTCCCATTCCACACGACGTGTATGTTACTATCTTGACTCCAAGTTTCCTAATCGTTGGATAGGTCGCGGAGGACGCAGGTCGCTGGTTCACTGGCCACCCCGCTCCCCGGATCTTACACCTTTGGATTTTTGCTTGTGGGAGGTGGTTGAAGGACATTGTGTACAGAGGGAGGGCCAACTCACGAGAAGACTTACTGCAGAATATTCAATAGGCATTCAATACCGTCAAAGAGCGACGAGCAGACATCCATCGGGCAACAATGCATGTCCTGAGGCGCATTGCAAAGTACATTCAGGAGGAAGGTGATATCTTTGAGAATATGCTGCACGCTCCAAATAATAATGTTGAAGATGAACGCTAGTAGTGTTACATCTGGGTCTGCCCTCGTGCCTGCCATTGTATTCAACTACATTCCTATTGTGCTCTAATTAATGTACTTTTCGACGATTATTAAACTCATAAGTATTACAATGGTATTAATCCACGTGATTGTAGATTGACTCGTGTAAGGTCCCACAATTCTTCGAATAATACAGTAATACTAATAATATTCCAATAAGGGACATAATTACTGTATAAGTGTTCAATCAACACAATTGTTTGGTTCCAGTAGAAATCTTTCTTTTACGATTAAATTCTTTCGTAAGCATTTTTCTCTTCTCTAATGAAGACACTAAATTGACATTTCACCTGGGTTTGTGGTATACAGCATTGTTTCCCCCCAATTAGATCTTGCTACTCTATTGCCAGTGTTTCCATCCAAGAATGGCGAAACGTTGTTTGAAAAAGGGAATTTTATAGCACAATTCGAAAATGTTCCCTCCATTATTTCCCTCTTACTATGCAGTACGTGAACAAACTGTACACCGTCTGAAAGCCTGTTTCAGTAACTTTAAAACGAGGTATAATGCTTAACGTAAAACCAACCACAGGGTGTTCTATAAGCTTTCACACGGAACTTAAGAAGTGCAAGCGGCAAAAACTTACTTTCACCCCTATCTCCGAAACGAAGGGGATTAGACCCTATGTTCATATAGGCATTTTGGCTTAGAATGACCTCCCCTATCACCTCCCAAAATCTTTGCATTTCCTTACCGGACACCCTGCACACTCCAAATAATAATGTTGAAGATGAACGCTAGTAGTGTTATATCTGGGTCTGCCCTCATGCCTGCCATTGTATTCAACTACAGGGGTGGATATATATTGGGGCGGATCCAGGATTTCCTTACGAGGGGTGCACCAATAACTACCTGTATATTTGAATTTGATTTTTAAAAAAATACCTTTAGTCATCTGTGGTGTGAATAAGGAATTGCCTTGAAAATGTTAAATGTCTGCTCTCGGTGAGTGCGTTTCCTTCAACTTTAAGCTATTTATTTTGCAAAACTTCGCTTTCTATTAAGCCCAAACGGAAAGATGATAGCAAAAATTTTCGGAGTGTTGCTATTTTCACTACTAACTTCTCACTTTAGGTAGTGTATATTTACAACGAAGGGAGGTGCATGTACACCTTTGCATCCCCCTAAATCCGGCCCATTATATATATACACTGCATATCAAGCATACATACTGTATATATGTTGTAGCTCTGAATCCACGATAGTCATGCCGTATTGTTGAGGGTGAAGTCTCAATGTTGATCGTCGATCATTAACATTTGTTCTGCTTATTCCGTATTACAGTATTGGCAGTGGAAGAAATATCCATACTTAGGTCTTTTGTTTCTGATTTATTTATTCTATGCCAGTAGTGTTTAGAAAAATAGATTAAAAAATCATTTGCCAGTATTCTTTCATTCTGTTGATATTGAAAACCTCTGAATATATAAAGAAAAACTTTATTCACAATATACGGGACTTTTTTGTATATGCAGAGGAAAAAATAGCAGAAAATGGTGATATTCATTATACACTGATATAATCCATTACGTAAAAGAACAAAATTGACTTATTGCTAGTTGGATGTTGTGTTGTGATAATGAGATAACTTTTTTGTTGCTTTTTCAATGTCAAAATCCACAACTTCTTCATTCTTGTTGTTTCTGAATTCTATAACGATGTTCGGTAGAGTCCAGAATTCCTAAATTACTATCATGAACACGAAAGGGAATGTAGGAAGAATTGTCTGTATAGACGCGTGATACGTGTTTTGTCGGTGAATTTTAATATGATATTTAATTTGGTCAAAGCTGAAGAACGGCAAGTTATAGATCAAACTCAATTTTCCTTTGCAAAACTAGCTAAGCGCGCCGGTAAACGAATTTCATGAGCGAACAAAATGAATCGTGTAGCCGCGAGTGTAGGGAGCTTGAGGCTTCAATAAATCTGGAAACGCAATTACTTCTCCCAGTGTTTGCAGTGTGGAAATGAGCCTATGGCTACTGGCATAACATTCCATTTTGTGACTGAAAGAACAGCAAAACAAGTAGAACGGCATCACCAGAACCACCGGTTAACTGTCCACCTGTGTTTATCACTGAAAGTAACGCGAAAAAGACTAAAGCTTCAGGTCGATGTTAACAGTGCTCGAAAGCGTAAAATCACAATTTCCCAAAACCACAAAACATAGTTTTGAGAGAAGCTTTCGTTTACTTTTTAAAATTGTTCTTTAACTTTTAATCTTAATTTGCATAACTTTAGATAATATTTCTAGCATCTATATCTGCATTATATCTATAATAATATCATTAACTAATTGTATGGCATGTGGAACGCAGAGATTCAATGCCCGATTAGAAGAGCTCTCCATTGATTTCTGTCCTTAGCCAACAGGATCCAGTTTCTACTTTGTACTCCTCTTTCTGAGAGATCCATCTTAATATCAACCTCTCATCTACGCCTAGATCTTCCTAGTGGACGTTTTCCGATTGGATTTCCAGTAAAATCTCTGAAAGCGTTCCTACTTTCTTCTATTCTGGCTATATGATCTGCCCATGGGAGTGTCCTAGACTTGATGACTCTAGCAATGTTTGGTAAATGATATAAATTATGCAGTTCCTCATTATGAAGTTTCTATCATTCCCCATTCCGTTCCTCCTGGTTTCGAATATTCGTTTTAGGATGCTATTCTCAAATACTTTCAGCCTACGTTCTTCCCTCAGAGTAAGCTACAGTGATGCCAGTCTAGCGTACTTTTGGCTAAATCTAGCCAATTTGGGAAGGCATTTAACCACACATATCTACGAAATGCTTGTAGCCTTATATATAGCTTATTTTATAAAACTCTTTTGTCTTTTTTGACTTTTAGACGTTAAATTAGTTCTAAAAATACTTTTTCTTTGAAAATAAAGTGCAATTTTTAAATATTAGACTCTTTGTCATTGTATATTATCCTATTAATTGATTTCTCTAGACCAGAGGTTCTCAACCTAATTTCTATCACGACCCCCATTTTATCACATCCTCTTGCCAGCGACCCCCTTATAATTTCTGGTTTATAATTATTTTTAAAATTTTATTTAGATCAGACTCCAGGCCCCAACGAGTCTTGGACTCACTTTAAGGGGCAATACAGTTATATTGCTTATACATATTGAAATACAAAATTAAATTGCTTATAGATAATAGATATACATAAACAAGAATAAAAGTAAGGCAATATCTGTTGCGTTTATCCTTCCATTACTTGCTGCTTTTTTAAATGCTATTCCTTATATAATTACCCTTCATACTCTTAGTTTCTGCCATAATAGCTCTCTTACCCGTTTTTTGAATAAAGTTTTTGATTTCAACTATTTGTATTCAGTGGGAATTTCATTGAAGGATTTTATGAGATAGCTCTTAAACCCTCCTGTTCCGTATGTTTCAAGATGCTGATTAATTATTATTCCTAGATAGTTCGTTTCAGTGACTTTTCTTATTTGTTGACCTTGCAAATAAATATTTATATTATGATCTGCATGGATACGGTTTTTCCTACATTTAGTGAAAGTTTATTGCAATTCAACTAATCCTGCAGTAGACTTAGATCCTGCTGTATTATATTTTCTAATGCACTTTTATTTTCCACTGTGTACGATACATACATATCATCAGCGAATAATCCTAACGTACCATTTAGTTTGATATTTGCTACATCATTTATATATATTAAAAATAGGAGAGGCCCCAAACGGGAACCTTGTGGTACCCTACATGTTATTGTCTGTTCTGCACTTGTGAAACTGTTTACCTCAACACACTGCTTTCGTCTGTTTAAATAACTTTTAAACCATTGCAATGCAAGTCCTCTAATTCCAAAATTACTAATATAAGTTTGTTAAGCAGAATGTCATGGTTAACTGTATCAAAGACTTTGCGAAGGTTAATAAATAATCCTGCTGATGCATGTCCTTTATCTAAAGCCTCTTCTATCTTAACTAATGTCTAAAGCTGCTGATTGTGTAGACGAAGCTTCCCTAAACCCATACAGGTGTTCGTAAAAGAAATTGACAAATTTTAAGTAATTTTCTCATCTAAATTTTACGCTTTTTTCAATTATTTTTGAGAGCACAGGCAAAATTGATATAGGTCTATAGTTATTTAGTTCTTCAACGTTTCCGTTTTTATAAACTGGAACTACTTTAGCTATTTTACAATTAGTGGGCATTGTTCCCAAGGTGAATGAGTGATTTAAGAGATTAGCAATGTATGTGCTTAATTGATCCTTGAAATTAATCATAAATTTATTGTTTATTTTGTCTTTAGCTGCACTATATTTCGGTTTCAACATTCCTATTATCTTCTGAATTTCGTAGGCTGAGACTGGGCTTAGGAAAAACGAATTGTTATTTATTGACTCTTTCATATATTTGATAGGACTTGAATAGTTAATAATTTTAGCAAGATTTGAACCTCCAGTGACAAAGAAATCATTATAAATACCTGGTATCAATCATACGGAGCAAATGACACTAATTGTTCGTTTCGTGAAGGTAGAACTGGGTAAGGAACCATCCATCGAAAAACATTTTTTGGGATTTTTGTGCATAAATAATTCTTCAGGAGAAGGACTAACTACCACTATTTTGGAAGAATTAGAAAAACTGAGAATTCCTCTCTCAAACATGAATGGCCAAAGGTATGATAACGGTGCCAATATGAAAGGAAAGCACTCAGGCATTCAAAAAAGAATATTAGATCTAAATAGTCGAGCATTTTTTGTCCCTTGTAGCTCCCATTCATTGAATTTGGTTGTGAATGAATCTGCAAAATGCTGTAGTGAGGCTGTAAACTTTTTTGATTTATTGCAAGAAGTATAAAATTATTTTTCTAGTTCCACATATCGTTGGTCTGTTCTGCAAAAACATATATCCAATTTCCCTTTGAAACCTCTTAGTGATACTAGATGGGAGAGTTGTATTGATGCTGTCAAATCGTTTCGCTACCAGTTAGGAGAAATTTACGATGCTCTTTTCGAAGCATCAAAGTACTCAAAGATAGACGTTATGGGCAAAAATAAGGCTTGTTCCCTGGCTAGGAAGCTCCTGAATTTTAAGTTCGTTTGTGTTGTGGTGTTTTGGTATGAAGTTCTTTCTCGTGTTAATGTGGTTAGCCATATTTTCCAACAAGAATCAGTGGACATTCAGCAAGCAGTTGATCTGTTTAAGAAAACCAAGTGTCGCCTTGAGAACATGCGAAGTGATGAAGGTTTCCAGAATATTTTGGTTGATGCCAAAGTAATTGCTGAAGAGCTCGACATTCAACCACAATTTGAGAATGAACCAAAACTCCGACCTAGAAAAGTCAAACGACGATTTTTGTATGAATCTGAAGGCGAACCGATTAATGATTCATACAGTGCGTTTAAATGTAACTTCTATTTTTGCACATTAGACACAATTATCTGTTCCCTGAATGAAAGATTTCAACAACTGAAGCAGCACAGCGAAATATTTGGGTTTTTGTATGACATCCATCCAATAACGGACAAAGAGTATTTACTAAAGTGTTGCAAGGACTTACAACTATCCTTAACAGACAAAGATCACTGTGATACTGACGGATTTCAGTTATATCAAGAGCTCTTACTTTTACATTCATTTCTCGGTTCTGGAAGTGGGAGCAAACTGTTGCAAGTACTTACATATATTTGCAAGAACTCCCTAATTGGGTTATTTCCAAATGCAACTATCGCTCTAAGAATCTTACTAACTATTCCTGTAAGTGTAGCTTCAGCAGAAAAAAGTTTCTCCAAGATGAAACTTATAAAGAACTACCTACGATCAACGATGACGCAAGAGCGTCTTGTAGGCCTTTCTATGATGTCTATTGAATGTGATGTTCTGTGTGAGCTTGACACTGATACTTTAATTAAAGACTTTGCAGAGAAAAAGGCACGAAAAGTTAACTTTACTTAGCATTGTAAACAAGTCAAAGGACAATTTGCATTAAAACTGTATAAAGATATTTTATAAAGTTATATTACTGGTTGTATTATTTGTATTACGAAATCTTTGTACAATGCTGTTACAAAATATATTTGTATGTTCTTTTGTTCATATATGTGTTCTCTTTCGCAGTTAACAAGGTTGTTTATGTATATATGTGTAAATAAATGTTGTATCGCATCATCAATCTTAATTTTATATAAATCGTTGTTTCTTGAATCGTTCTGTAAATTTCTAATCAGTGACGTAGAATATTTTGCATGCTCATGTGTAAATAATTGTTTCGTATATCGTTAACCAAAACTTACTCAGTGTATTTAACTGACAAAAGTTAAGATCTTACTCAGTTTGATAATTGATTCTTATAGTTAAAGTTATAGAGTTCAAGGAGTTATTCTTTAAAAGCAGCTATCTGTAAGGTAGCATATCAAATTTAAACTCAGTAATACCAATGGGTTGTAGGGGGCACCATATGGATTCTTTGCCCGGGTGATATTTTAACCTTCCGCCGGCCCTGCCGCTGATTGATACGTAATACTACTTCCAAAGAAGAAATTGTTGATTTCATTATTTGTTAAATATTTTTTTTGAAAATGCTAACTATTATTATTTATTTGTAAATATTAAAAATGCAAAATTCGATAACACTCAAACGAGTTGGAAAACTTAACCGTATTAGCGTATTTCCTGTTAGGTTGCAAATACGAGGCCTGTCTAAAAAGTATCCGATTTAATTTTTTCCACGCAAAGTAGTGATTCTCAGGCGGCTCCACCGTGCACGGTGGAAGGAGGAACCTTAATGCGCATGCTTGAATTTTTTCACCGCGTTCGCGTGTGCCAGTCGTGAGCTGGTGGTCGCGAAGTGAGGTGCTGTTGGTAGTGTTCGTCGGATTTAGTGTTTCTCGCAAGATGACTGAACGAATTGAGCAAAGATACTGCATCAAATTCTGTCAAAGGCTGGGTGATTCTCAAAGCCAAACAATTCGTAAGATTCAGCAGGTGTTTGGAGAAGATGCGATGGGTGTAACACAAATTAAACAATGGTTCAACCGATTCAAAGATGGCCGCACATCAGTCGAGAGTGAGCAGCGTAGCGGCAGGCCCCAAACTGCTCGGAATGCAGCTGTTGTTGAGCGGGTGCGAAATTTGGTGATGGCAGATCGCCGTTTGACAGTGCGGGAGATTGCAGAAGATGTTGGAGTGAGTAAAGATTCTGCACATGCAATTTTGCGTGACGATTTGAACATGAAACGAGTGGCTGCTAAATTTGTACCCAAGTTGTTGTCTCAGGAACAAAAAGACACCCATTTTGACGTTGTAAAGGACCTTCTGGACACCACCAACACTGATCCTGGGTATCTGAATTCCGTGATAGCTGGAGATGAGTCATGGGTGTACGGGTACGACCCAGAAACAAAACAACAATCGTCTCAATGGAAGCATCCCGATTCTCCAAGGCCGAAGAAAGCGCGGCAGGTGCGAAGCAAAATCCAGGTGTTGCTGACTGTTTTCTTCGATGCCCGTGGAATTGTGCATCACGAGTACGCACCGGAAGGACAAACAGTGACAAAGGAGTACTATCAAGATGTTCTCAGGCGACTCCGTGACGCAGTCCGGCGCAAAAGACCAGACATGTGGACAGCGAAGAACTGGCACGTCCATCATGACAACGCCCCAGCACATTCATCCCAATTGATCCACACGTTCTTAGGCAAACATGGAATTACAACCTTTCGCCAACCTCCCTACTCTCCAGACCTGGCTCCTTGTGACTTCTGGTTGTTTCCAAAATTGAAGACGCCTCTGAAGGGATCCCGTTTTGAGAGTAGAGAAGACATAATGCGGAACACGACGACGGAGCTGAACAACATTCCAAAAGAAGACTTCCAGCGATATTTCCAGCAGTGGAAGGATCGGTGGGCTAAGTGTGTGGAAGCACAAGGGGCCTACTTTGAAGGGGATTAGGGTCCCAAATCTGTCAGGTATTCGCAACTATTTTTCTGGCCAAAGGTCGGATACTTTTTAGACAGCCCTCGTATAACTGAGGGTTCCTGATTTGTATAAGATTTGTGAAAATGTACACATTGAGACAAGAGAAAGAGGGAGAATATAGTGTCAAAAAGCAACAACTTAAAAATGCACGAAATTAACCGATAATATCAAATATAGAACCATTAAGAGAATTAACTCTGTAACTGGTTTACTCCATTCATTTTTCTTCCTTTATTTTCAGGGTTACACCATCACTTAATTTCCCCACTGGAGATTATCTTTCATTTAGCAGCATCCAGCTGGAGCTCAGCCTTGTAAATGAAACATTGTATTAAGTGTGAAGGTCGAAGAGGAGAATCAAACTAGGACCACGGGATTATCAAAGTCACAACACTAACCACTCATCTAAAGCGTTACTTATTCGGGCTTGCCTAAATAAAGAGCCCTTTCCATTCGTTCAAAGTAGTAGCTTGTTAATAGTCAAACTGATTGGCAAGCAACAGAAATATGTAATTGAGGACTCTGAGGGTATTCACTAAATTATCAAAATTACAGATTCTTTGAAAACAAAATACAGTAGGACGTCGATAATCCGAACGTCAAAAATCCGAACGCGGTCCCTAAAAGCTTTGTACATTTTGTCTTAGCTTTAACAATAAACAAAAAATAGGGTTGTCCTTTGGCGTTGTGTGAAGTCAGTGTTTTTACAAAAACTCATTTATATGTAATTGTTTGTCATGCATATTTTTATTTTTATTTTCCTTTAGGCCTGTACAAGTTAAATGTGAGTTACAAGAACAGTGTAATTTAGTGTACGAGCAGATTCTTCAGAAACATTAAATGTAACAAGCCATACGTACCGTATTGTAATTACTGTATGTACTGTAAACTACTGTATCGATAAAAAAATATATACTGCATTACCGTACAGTATATTTAAGCCTAAATGGCATTTTCTTGGTCATTTACGAAAATTCACAATTTGAAAATCCGAACTACCTGTGATCCCGATTAGTTCGGATTTTCGACTTCCTACTGTACATAACTCCTTCATTTTGAATCAAATACGGCGCATCTATTATACTCGTACCAAATTTCACACAAGTAAGTCCCCGCTTTAAGCGGGTTTGCATATCTAGACTCCTATGAAAACATTTACGATCGCTCCAACCCAGGCCGGTAGCCAGCCCAAAATGTAGGAGGGGTCCGGCTGAATTTAGGGGGGCCGATCCAACCATATTATAGCTCATCACCATATTATAGTTCATTTGCAAGACTATCGTGAAAATTTTAGGGGACCCAGCAAAATTTTTAGGGGGGCCTGCTCCAACCCCAATCACTTCACATATTCAACTTGTATATAAATTATTAGGACGTAAAATCGAATGTAATTTATACGAAAAATCTTTTATATATTGTAAGACCTGTAACGTCCAAATATCCACCACAAACTCATAGTCGTACCGACAAAAACAAAAACGAGTGTGAGGCAGAAAACCACTTTGCACAAAAGTCAAAAGAGGCTCTTTGGAGACATGCAAGATGGTCGAGCGGTTTGGGTTAATAGTCTTTCAATCAGTTTATTTGTTCAAACCCTGTAAGAAGTAGTCTTTTTTTAAAGCGTGTTAGTATTTTCTTTAGAGGACTGGGAACATTTCTTTGAATAAGACTGTGGCAACTACTTTTCTTTCAAATTCGATTAGAACGGAACATTATATGAATTGCAAATCTAAAATCCATAGCTGAAAACAAAATATAAAGTATGTTCAATATTTCATTATTATCATTTGAATTGTAATGAAAAACTATTTATAATAATTGGTGACTTAGAAGATTTATCCTGGCGGTTTGTCAATATCTGAAAGACAGGGAAACAGCTGAAACAATGTTAGTCCACTTGGAGCATTATCGAAGACGTGACCCTAAAGGGGGAAATTTTTTAGCTCAAGAGGATCTCAAATTCACCCTCAGGTCACCCCCTGAAATGATCACTGTTTGCAAGACTTTCTTAAGAAATAGAATATTACATTTATTTCTCGTTCCACATTTTGAAATGGCAAAGTCATAACTTAAAGAGAATAAAGAATTATAGAAGTAATGAAGTAAATATTATCATGTAAGTTATCGACTTCCAATCGGATTAAAACTCGAATATTTGTGTGGATTGCAGTTTAAAGTAAATCCTCTCTATATATATTTTTTACTGAAAAGGCATGTTTAACTCCAATTACTTAATCAATATTTTTAATAATATATTTTTATTGTAATATTTTTACTATTCAATGTTGTATACACTTCATTTCCCAAAGCAAACTCTCGCAAATATATGATGGACTAGTGAATATTATCAAATAAATTATCATTTAGTTTACGTAAATGCTGCATCACCTCATTTCAACTTCGTACTTTAACTAATAATAATAATAATAATAATAATAATAATAATAATAATAATAATAATAATAATAATAATAATAATAAAATCATAGTCGTATTTTATAAGAATTTGTGGCTTACTCAATAAATGAATTCCACGTAGTCTCTATTCGAAGTCCTATTTAATCGAATCCGATAGAAACACAATGAGAAACTTCGAGAACAGGTAAAAGAAAAATCTTGCTTTGATGGGACTCGAACTAACCTTTAACAGTGATCTACACGCAAGCGCTTTAGACCACTTTTTTTCCTTTAAGTTAACTGATTCACCAAACGTATCTCAGTAACTTATCTCTATTTTCTACTCGGTATACACATTTTACAGTTATTTCCAGTAACCTTGAACGACAGGGACACGAACACAAAAATATTAAGGAGATTTAAAATTCCGAATTTTCTCGAAGCGGGAATCGAACCCTGGACCCCGTACACCAAAGCCATACGTGCTAGCCACAAGACCGGCTTTTTTCAAAATAAAAGATTAACCGAACATACCTCAGTTTCCTGAGCAACCCGAGTTTCCTCGTATACAAGGCCTCTTCGACCTTTACAATATTCGACAGGGACTCGAACACATACATACATATCCTGGATTGCTAATATTCCGACATTGCTCTTCAGAGGGATTCGAACCCCCAGCGGATTGCTCCTTATGATCCGAAACCGAACGCCCGAGACCACTCGGCTATTGCCACCGGCGCTGGGAGAGAAAGTGAAATGTATTTTGTAGTCTGAAGTTTAAGCCTATTTCACGCTGATGTAATATTGTATGTCTATTGATCGTATGTTTATGTTCACCTTGTTTGTTACTTTGAAGAATGATGTATGTTATTGAAATAGGTTCTATTACATATTCATCCATAAATACTATATAAATTATCAGAATTATTCATGATCTTTCATGGAAAGTCACTAGTGCGCAGTAAAAACAAAAGAATCCAGTTTACTGATATTAGTCAGAATGAAAATTTTTAACAGATTGTCAGAATGCCTCAATGGAAAGTAGTGGTTCCCAACCTGGGGGCACGCAGCTTCCTCCTCGGTAGGCGTGAAGAGTGAGTAAGGGGGCGAACACCTGTCAGAAATCAATTTTATAATGAAAAAAGCACCACTTATTATGACCCTTTAAAATTCGGCTCGACAATTTTATAATGACCATTTAAAAAATAATACTGCACTATGAGGGCATGCAAAAGTCTTGCTGGACATAAATATAAATTCCTGAGGTTATTATTATCATTAGTCTCCCACTTCTTGGCCGAGATATGAAATATTCATCACCTTCTTAATACCGCTAAATCAATTTCTTCACTGTTTTCTCGTCACAGCCCAAAACCCAAGAAATCTGAATAAGAGTTTGTCCCACTGTTACGCGACCTATAATTACCCCTCGCAGAGTAACAGATAGTTCTCTACAACCTTTAGAAAGGAGGTATTTTGACAGCCTGTAGAAATTTGCGTCATTAGAAATGTCAGTAAATGGGATCTTTCTGTTTCTACTGTGCATCATCAACATCATTATCATCAGAAGTATTCCGCCATTATTACCGGGTCACTTGCGGTAGCTGAGAAGCTGCCATGCTTCATGATGTTCTGTTAATCTCTTCATTTTCGCATACGATTTTTCTGTTTTGATATCGCCCATAGCCTAATTGTTTCTAGATAACCTAATTATTTCCCTCTCTGTCTTTCCTGCCGCCATACCCTCTAGCACGTCCGTCATGATACAGTTCATTCTCAACCAATATCCCAACCAGTTTACTTCCTCTTCTTAATAATATATTTTTCCTACCATTTCTAACCGCCTCACATTCGTTTCCCTTTCAACCCGGCTAATTCTCTCCACTCTTCTCCACATCCATATTTCGAAAGCCTTCAATTGTTTTTCATCATTTTTGCGTAGAGTCCATGTAATATTCGCGAAGAAATTAAATGTCGACTAAAAGCAGGGAATACGTTTTACTATTCGGTTCAAAATCTATTGTCATTGCAAATTCGGTTGAGGAATTTGAAGCTTAAAATATATAAAACGATAATCATGCCTTTGTTCTGAAAGGTTGCGAAACATAGTCGCTTACTATAAGGGAAGAACATAGACTAAAAGTATTTGAGAACAAGATCCTGAGACGAATATTCGGACCCAAGAGGAACGGGAATGGGGAATGTCGGAAACTTCATAATAAGGAACTACATAATTTATACCCAACATTATTATTGTCGTCAAGTCTACGAGGCTTAGGTGGGCAGGTCATGTAGCTTGAATGAAAGAAAGTAGAAACACCTTCAAAGTCTTGACTGGAAGACCAATCGGAAAACGACCATTAGGAAAACCTTGCCGTAGATGGGAGGACAATATTAAGATAGATCTCGCAGAGATAGGAATACAAAGTAAAAGCTGGATCCAATTGGCTAAGGATAGAAGTCAGTGGAGAGCTTTGGTGAGCGCGGCATTGAACCTCCGGGTTCAATAGGCCATAGAGTTAGTTAGCTAGTTAGTCCATGTTTCTGCCCTATACAATACAGTAAAATACAGGACACGCAGCATTTTATGAGTCTTTTTTCAACTCTTTATTCACTGTCCCATAAAATAGTATTTTCTTCATCCTAAAGTCATCTTTCTCCATTCCCATCCTTACTTTTATTTCACGTTTGCATGTCACATCATTACTAATAAAACTACTCACAAGTAACACTTCGATTTTAATAAAATTTGGCAGGTAGATACTACACATGAAATAAACGAATACGTGTTTGTTTTATTTTCTGGCTTTGTGAAACACGGTTTTAGGGGCAAAAGTCCCCACCCAAAATTTTGAAATTTGACGCCTGATAGACAAAAACAAGTGGACCGAAGTGATTGAAAATGTGCACAGATATTGCAGACGTAAACTGGGGGAATACGGGTTTCGTATTTACCTCGAAAAACGGTTGAGAGGACCACGGATCCCTCCAAACCTTTGATCACGAAATATCAAAAGTGCTAATAACAGTATGTCAGAAGTGCTTAAAGGACATGAAGAATTAGAATAAACTTTTTGTAGTGACAATGCGCAAAAAATAAACGAGTTTGCTTTCTTATTTTCTGCGGAAATAAACTTTAGGGGAAAAAGCTCCCACCCAAAGTTTTGAAATTTGACGCCCGATAGACAAAAACAAGTGGACCGAAGTGAATGAAATCGTGCACAGATATTGTAGAGGTAAGATGACTGAATACGTGTTTCGTATTTTCCTGAAAAGAAAAAAAAACTTCGGTTGAACGAGGTGTTGGGTGGGGGAAGGAGTGGACCGAAGTGAACGAAATTGTGCGTAGATATTGTATATGTAAATTAAGGCCTTCCGTGTTTCACAAGTGTCCTCATCCGATTTCTTCAAATTTGGCAGATCAGCAGTAAGTACAAGCCTATTTTATAGTATTCCAGGAGGCGCCTTTTACCCTTTCCGCATAAACAAAAAGGCAAGTCGATTTATTTCCTGTTTGGTGTTGATGTGCCAAATTTGAACCAAATCAAATAGGGAGACTTGAGAAACTCGAAAGGCCTTATTTTTCATATATGATATCTACACACAATTTTATTTGCTTCGGTCCACTCCTTCCTGCGCTATTACGGTAATATTTACTTTTTTCGGAGAGGGCCTTGGTTCCAACACTGTTTTTCCGCACGAATTAAAACACGTATCGTTTATTGTTTTGCAAATAGTTCCTACACAAAGTTTGGTTGCAATTTTCCATATCCTTTATGCACTTCTGACGTATAATTATTTGCACTTTTGATATTTCGTAATCAACGATTTAGAAGGTCTACCCAACCGTTTTTTTTTCTTTCTTCAGAAAAATACGAAACACATATTCCTTCATTTGACGACTACAATATCTGTACACAGCTTCATTCACTTTGGTTAATTTCTCGCCTTTCGAGCATCAAATTTCAAAATTTTGGGTGGGGGCTTTTGCCTCTAACGCCGTTTTTCCGCAGAAAATAAAAAACCCGTATTCGTTTATTTTTTGCGTATTGTCACTACACAAAGTTTCGTTGGAATTCTTCATGTCCTTTCGGCACTTCTGATATACTGTTAATAACACTTTTGATATTTCATGATCAAAAATTTGGAGGGGTCCGTGCCCAGGAAACAGGAAAATACGAAACCCGTCTTCCCTCATTTTACGTCTACAGTGCACAATTTATTTTATTTCGGTGCATTTCGTCTTGCCTTCCGATCGTCAACTTTCAAAATTTTGGGTGGGGCTTTTGCTCCCTAAAACCGTTTTTCCTCAGAAAATAAATTGAACAGTATTCGTTTATTTTTTGCGTATTGTTATTACACAAAATTTCATTGCAATTCTTCATGTCCTTTAGGCACATCTAACATATTGTTATTAGCACTTTTGGTATTTCATGATCAAAGGTTTGGAGGGGTTCATCCAACCGTTTCTTCCAGAAAAATACCAAACCCGTATTCCCTCATTTTACGTCTACAGTATTTGTGCACAATTTCCTTCACTTCGGTGCACTTATTCTTGAATTTCGGGTGTCAACATTCAAAAAAATGAAATGAAATCTTTAAGTTTAACGTCCCACGGTTATGCCGGTTAGGCTAAAGGAGACGGTGATAATGAGAAATGAGTGAAATGGTGTAATGAAGAAAGTGGGAGGAAACGGGAGAACCCCGTGAAAACCCACGAGCACGGTGTTTGTCCACCACAAAGTCCACACGGCGCGAGCTGTGATCGAACCAGGGACCCCAAGCACCGGAGGTGAACGCTCTACCACTGAGCCACCGCGCCCCCTGTCAAGATTCAAAAGTTTGGGTGGGTTCTTTTGCCCCCTAAAACCATTTTTCCTCGGAAATTAAATAAAATCCGTATTCGTTTTTTTATTTGCGTATTGTCACTTCACAAAGTTTTGTTTCAATTCTTCATGTCCCTTGAGCACTTCTGACACTGTTATCAGCGCTTCTGATATTTCATGATCGAAGTGCTGGAGGGGTCCGTGCCCCACCCAACCGTTTTTTTAGGAGAATACGAAACACGTATTCCCTCATTTTACGTTTACAATATCTGTGCACAATTTCATTCACTTTGGTGCACTTCTTGATTTTCGGGCGTCAACTTTCAAAATATTTAGATGAGGGGGGGAGTTGCCCCTAAAAGCGTTTTTCCGCAGAAAATAAAAAAACAACATTCGTTTTTTTGCGTATTGTCCCTGCTGAAAGTTTCGTTGCAATTCTTCATGTTCTTGCCACGCAACTGACGTACTGTTATTAGGACTTTATATTTCGGGATCAAAGGTGTGGAGGGTACCCCATCTAACCGTTTTTTTTTTTTTTTTCAGAAAAGCACGAATCCCGTATTCCATCATTTTACGTCTACAATATCTGAGCACAATTTCGTTCACTTCGAACCACTTGTTTTTACCTTTTGGGCGTCAAATTCCAAAATTTTGGGTGGTGACTTTTGACCCTAAAACCATTTTTCCGCAGGTAATAAAAAAACACGTATTTGTTTATTTACGTGCCAAATTTGATCAAAATCGAACTGCTACACTTGGGAAATGTTACTTTTCAGACAAAAGTAGTCACTTGTTGTATTTTCTACGCTTTGTCTCTGTATTTGATATGGACACTTCGTTCCAATCACCATGGATTTTGTCCTTCCAACATTTATTTTTATCCTATATTCTTCACAAACTCTTCTCAAGTTTTCAATATCTTATTGATTTTCTTTTTAGATTCTGCAACAACAGCCATATAATCCCCAAACCGTATGCACCTAATCATTTTACCTCCTAACGAAATTCCATTTTCATTATGTAGACTCCTTTTCGTTATCTGTTCTAGATAGATATTAAATAATGTTGGCGAAAGACAACATACCTGTCAAACTCCCCTTCCTATTGCACTCTTTGTCTACTGTGAATGCACCAGTGAATATCCATGACAAATCGTGAATGCTTCTGATACTTTATATAATATTTATGGACAAATATGTAATAAAACCTATGCCAATAACATACATCATTCCTCAAAGTAACAAATACAGTGAACATAAACACACGATCAATAGACATATTACATCAGGGTGAAACAGGCTTAAATTTCAGACACTACAAAATACATTTTATTTGCTCTCCCCGCCGGTCTAGTGGCTAGCACGTATGCCTTTGGTGTACGGGGTCTCGAGGTCGATTCCCGCTTCAATAAAATTCGGAATTTTAACTCTCCTCAATATTTTTGTGTTCGCGTCCCTGTCGTTCAAGGTTACTGGAAATAACTAAAATGTGTATACCTAGTAGAAAATAGAGAAAAGTTACTGAGATGTGTTTGGTGAATCAGTTAACTTACAAAAAAGAAAAAAGTGGTCTAAAGCACTTTCGCGTGGATCACTCTTATATGTTAGTTCGAGTCCCATTAAAGCAAGATTTTTCTTTTATCTGTTCTCGAAGTTTATCTGTGTGTTTCTATCGGATTCGATTAAATAGAACTTCGAATAGAGACCACGTGGAATTCATTTATTGACTACGCCAAAAATTCTTATAAAGATACAACTATGATTTTATTATTATTATTATTATTATTATTTATTATTATTATTATTATTATTATTATTATATTATTATTATTATTATTAATTAAGGTACGAATTTTAAAATGAGGTGATGCAGCATTTAGTAAACTGAGTGATAATTTATTTGATAATTCACTAGTCCACCTTACATTTGCGAGAGTTTGCTTTGGAAAGTAAAGTGTATACAACATTGAATAGTAAAATTATTACAATAATATACAGTATGTATTTTCTTAAGAAGAAGATTAAAATTGTTGCATATTGTAGTAAAATAAATTTGAATGCTCTTGGATTGTAGTCCATTATTTAGTTAACTATGGCCAAGGAGATGGATTTCAGTTGTTTTGTGTGTGGTCAGCTCATTGACTTCCATCATCTTTATTTCTTAACTACACGCAACTAAATTTTGTTGTCGTTTACGTGTAAGATGCTCATCTTTAGTTCTTATAACAAAACATAAATTATTATTCAAAATGTCTCTAGGCCATTACATTTCGTTACATAAAGGAATGAAAAAAAAAGTAATATATTTATAGTTTAAAATGTCGAAGATAATATGACAAATATTATGAACAATTAATTCTATGATTGAATTAAGCAATGGGTTATAATAAAATAAACTGCAATGAAATGCAGGGTATTTGAAGTTAGTAAGAATATTTGCTATTATATGCTCAAATAAAAGTTTCTTGAATAGTTAGGGACTCTTCACGTTGAAATATTAACCTTGAATTGGATTATTGATAGAATCTGAAATATGTTAAGAATTTTACACCTTGAATAACGCAACACAAGTTTAGCGTCCCATGGTTATAATATTGTCGTTCAAACTAAGGAAACTAGCGATAAATTCAGGGAGCGCCTCACTGAGCCAGCTTCTATTTCCCGATTTTTAAATATATAAATCAACGTATCTAACGCCGGATTTTTGTCCAAAAAACATGTTCTCTTTTGCATAATGCTTCGGAAGGTTTTACAGAATGCTTGTTATTATACATGTATGTTTGTCCTGTTAGATACGAAAAAAGTTTATTATGAGGAAAATGATCAGCGGAGCTCTTTCTAGAATGTCTGTTATTAGTTGTAGTAGTTGATTTGAGTTTAGCGTCCCATTCAGGAGTGATGCTATATGAGAAATGAACCTACAGTTTAACGTGGCATCCGTACCACATGAGCTCCGGCCGGGAATTGAACTCCGCTTTTAGAACAAAATATCTGACCACAGTTAGTTCTTACCCGTTGGGATTGGAACAAACCTTGTATTATATTTAGTATTGGGAAACATTGATGAAACTGTTTAAGAATTACATGACCTGGAATCCATCAGACCCGTGACCCGGTAGGACCCGAACAAACCTGGAGATGACGAAATCGAGAACTGTATGACACAGTTAAAGTAGTCCTAAACGTCCCTGCTGGTCTAGTGGCTAGCGTGGGCGCGTGTGGTTCGTGTATTCTCAGATTCGTTTTCCGTTAGGAGATCGTTAAAACTTTACTTTAACCAGCGTTTATTTTTATTGATGATCCCTCTTTTTTAGTTTAAAGGACTGAATCGTGGAATGTTAACCTAATTTTTCATTAATGTTCATTTCATTTTAAATATAATTCTAACAACACGATTCTCCCCTCTCTTCTCACTAAATTTATAATTGTCTTTCTCCCTTGGTGTATGCGTCTCTGTGTGTGAAGACATTGCACTGAAAGATAACTACAAGGTCTGTAAGAGTATAAACGCTTGAGAATTACATAAAAGATAATTATATGACTTTAAGGGATTGCCAAAATTCAATCAAGCAAGCCAGTATAATTTGTCATGTAGAATGTAGGAATGGGAAAAGGGGGTGATAATTCCTAAGATCCTAATGTCACATTTTCTAGTCATAAAATGGTCAAAGCAAGAAAGTAATGAATTTTGAATATAGTTAGCACGTAGATTGACTTGGATAGCTTTTATCATTCACTTTTTGGGGGTGAAGAGGCTTAAATATTTCACAAATAACATTTTCATAAACTTATTCGTCTCGTGCGGAGGAGGGGAATTTTAACTAGTTGGTTGATAATTTTTAGGATGACGTGAACAGTGAAAAAACGTGAAAATCCAGACTAATGTAACTATGTCTAATTATTTTTACATATTCCTTTTTAAATCCTGGATTTAAAGTATTACCCAGTCAATATTTTAAAAGGAATTGTTGATTCTATTTCATAAGTTTTAGAATATATTTATTTATTGACATTTATTTATTTATTTTGCACCTATTACAGGGCATAAACCCCAATTACAATAGGTTTAGAAACAGTAAAATATAAAAATTTCGTAAATAGAACAAAAATACATAGATTCAAACAAAATAAGTAAATAAAAGTTACAATAAGAGAAAAGAAAAGGAGAGAATTCCATACCTTCTTTTCAAGTTATCTCCATTAACATGGGATTTCATAATCCAAAATAGTAATATAAATACATACATTCACATGCACATAGTTACATACACACACATGTGCATATACACATACACACACACACACATACACATTTATAGATTCATACAAACATACATACACACACACATATATATATATACATGTATACATATACATGTACATATGTACATGTATACATAAGTACATATACATACATACACATACAAACATACATACATATGCATAGAGTATTTCTAAGAAGAACAGAGAATGTGTTAATCTATACTAAAACTAAATGAAATCATAATGATTAACTAGCGAGTCTAGGATATTGTACGCAAAAATTGATATAAATGTAAAACCTAAAAAGAAAACATCATATTGTTTATTACCTTTGGAACCACCAGGACATTTCATTATAAAACAATAACATCATCTATTCAAGGATTACAGAGTCAATATTCTATTTGTTTTATTAAACTCGACCAAATTTGATAATTTTCTTTACTATGTTGATATACATGAGAAAAGGCATCGCAAAATCTACATCTGTATTCATTTTTATAATATTATTATATCTTTTACATAATCTAATTACAGGAGAATTTGAATGAGCTTCTGAAAATAATCTTTTATGTAACTACTTTTCCAAGCTTACATGAGGAACCTATAAGTACAGTTTTTGGAAGCTAGAAATCTGAAATTTAATTATAAGTCATGATGATTCAGCAAGAAATCAATTTTTATACCCAACGTTGTGATTCTACTTTTGGCTTTTTAGATTAATTGCAACCCATCACAGATCACAAATCACGGATCACGGAGCACTTTACAATCTTAACTGATGAGTTGGATGGTTAGGAGTTTAACGTAACGTGACTGAGACTATATGAGAGGTGGGCCTACAGCCTTATGTGATATCCAAAACCAGGTAAACACACTGGGAATCGAGCCCAGATCTTTTGCACCGAACACTAAGACAGAGTGTACTTGAATTTTTCCCATGTATCGTTGCAACAATTATTTGTAAGTTCATGATCAATTTATCATTGTCTTCTTTCGCCTAAACATCATAATCATAAAATGTTACATTAAAAGTTACATTTCTTCTGGATCTGGCACGAATTCTTCCACATATAATATAAAGTTCCAGGACGCATACTGTATTTCCACTGAATAATAACGCTAGCTTGTTGATCATATTTTGATTAAATACTGGACATGGCTCAACTACAACCATTGGGAGTGAGTGGGATACCCTAAAGAAAGCATGTGCTATGTTTTATCATATTCAAATCATGTTTACGTAGTTTCTACCAGAAAATCATTTTCTGTATGTGAAAACCTGCAGTACGGAGAGGATTTTATTCCCTTTACTGCCTTATTTTGATAGATTCTTGCAACATCAAACAAAAAAGTTATTTTCAAAGTTTGGAGAAAGGCATATACGAAGTTTAATTAAAATGAAGTAAGTTTGACGAGAGTTATGTGAAACACACAGATAGACGGACAGAAACACAAATTCAGGTTGAGTCAGCTGACAGTCGGCTTGCTATTTCATTTCAGTTACTTGTAATTTAGTTTCCGATGCAAGTTTCTTTTTATATTTTAGTAATGGAAAGAACACCCTTACTTTTGATTTGCCTAGGTAGAATCATACCTGCAGCCTTATATTATTACCTTAGAAAAGAATAAGAGAAATCTAACAGCCTAACACCATACATAAAACTCTAATACTAGAAGTAATGGCTGTTCCTTCGGCGAAAAGGCCCGGGTTCGATTCCCCGCGGGAGCTCATGTGGTTCGGATTCCACGTTAATCAGTAGGTCCACGTCTCATATAGCCTCGCTGCTGAACGGGACGTTAAACTCAAAATCAAGGCAAGTCTTTCGGCGAAAAGAAAAAATAATGCTAGAAGTAATGGCTGTTCCTTCGACGAAAGGAAAAAAGGTGCACTTGACGAAGATTTGAACATCGATCAGTTGATGTTTGTAGGTTAGAACGTTATCCGCTACACCACACAGTCAGATTGTCATTTTTTTTACTATATACTTTAAACATTCAGCTTGTGTTTTTTCTTTCTGTTGTCTTACGATATAACTTTCTTTGCTTTTCCTGCTTGTCACATTGTTCCACAGGTTTAAAAGTTTTAAGCTCAATTACATTGTTAAGCGAACTAATTTTGTCATATCTTTCATCGCTTCACGGAGCGAGAGAGAGTATCCTGCGAAACAACATGCATTCTTTTATGTGACAGCAGGGGCGGCATTTAGTGGGCAGGAGGGGTTAATTGCCCTTTAAGAGTTTGAGGTTTACGTATACTTTAATCGATTGTCTACTAATATATTAGTACAAAACGTGAAAGTCTTAAGTCTGTGGTGCTCTTGCCCCTCTCAAGCGAAGCCTGATATGACGCCCCTGTGCGACAGATAATACGACTATGAGTTTGCGATGAATATTTGGGCGTTACAGGTCTAGCAATGTATAAATCTATTTTCCGAATATATCACATTTCATTTTACGTCTTAATAACTTACATAAAGCAGTATGAATCCTTAAAATGATCGTGGTTGGAGTCAAGGGCGCCGATTTCTCTGCAAATTTAGGAGGCCCATTCAGATGCAGTATATATATGAAGATTTTAACAAATTGCACTCAAATTATGCCATATTGTATATTCATAAATACAATAGGGGAGCACACATGAGCTTTGGGGGATCTCCGTTCCCCCAGGATCGGCGCCCTTGGTTGGAGTGATCGTAAATGTTTTCATAGTTAGGAGTTTGGGTATGCAAACCCGCTTAACCTGGAGATTTATTTCTACTTATGTGAAATATGGTATTGTAGAGATCCTTCAACACATAGGCCCCGGTGTCTTCAAAAGGTTAAATAAATACGTAGTTTGAGGTGCTTCCTGTAAAACATATCCCATCGAAAAGAGTGAACCTGTGAAAAAGTAAGCCAAGTGCCTTAAAGGATAGCATAGAAAGGTGAAATTACATTATTTGGAAAGTACAGTTTCTTCTTACCCCATCTGCGGTTTGCCAAGTGTTTATGACTTCACTTCACAAAAGAGCAAATAACATTTGGCCGACGTGAAAATAGCATTTTATTTGATTTCAGTACTTTTCGTGGCGATCCCTTGGCTAACATTTTGACAGGTTCATAGTTTTTGATGGGATATCACTTCTTTTTTAAGCTTGTATCGGCATTTTGTTGATTTTCATGTTTATTTAAAGCCCTTTTCCAAACCGAAAGATAATGAACGTTTAAATCGCTTCTAGAGAAGCAAGATGATCAACCGTGTTTATCGTTTTTGAATACGCAGTACTTCAGTTGAGAATCAGGTCAGTGATAGAGTGGCAGTTTGTAATTCCAGGGCTTCCTGGTTTGATTCCTGGTCACATCCATTTATTTTTCTTTTTTTCTGTACGATTATAATAAATAAAGGAGTTATGCATTTTGTTTCATTTTTTAAAAAAATATCTATAATGTTGATAATTTAGTGAATAGAATGATATAATGCCCTCCGAGTTCTCAATTACATATTCCTGTTGTTTGCCAATCAGTTTGACTATTAACAAGCAACTGTTTTGAACGAACTGAAAAGTCTCTTTATTTGGGCAAGCCAGAATAAGTAACGCTTTAGACGAGTGGTTAGTGTTGTAACTTTGATAATCCCGCGTTCCGGGTTCGATTATCCTCCTCGACCTGTACACTTTTTACAATGTTTCATTTACAAGGCTGAGCTCCAGTTGGATGCTGCTAAATTAAAGATAATCTCCAGTGGAGAAATTCATTGGTGATATAATCCTGAGAATAAAGGAAGAAAACGAGTTGCAAAGTTAATTCTATCAATGGTTCTATATTTGATATTATCGGTTAATTTCGTGCATTTTTAAGTTGTTGTTTATTGACACCATATTCTCGCTGTTTCTCTTTGTGTGTCAATGTGTAAATTTTCTCCAAAATTATACAAATCAGGAACCCTTAGTTATATTTGCAACCGAACGGGAAATACGTTAATACGGATAAGTTGTCCAACTGGTTTGCGTGGTATGGAATTTTGCACTTTAATATTTACAAACAAATTACTGCATGCCAATAGTTAGCATTTTCAAAACTCATTTAACGAATATGAAATCAACAATTTCGTCTTTCGAAGTATTATTACGTATCAATCAGTGTCGGAACCTAGGAGCTCAGGCCCTGTTATACCCCGAAAAGTTTCATTGGGGGTCGGATTCTTCCTCCCAAATGATCCATATTTTTAATTGATTTGCAGCTAGGACTACTGTTAAGTTTCAAAACTCAGCGCAACGCTTTGAGTTAGTTAAAGAATAACCTACCATATATACCATATAATCTATCTATAATCTATCCGTATATTATTTGGTACGCGGATATGTATTGTAATTTGGACTAAATAAACTTGTTTGTATAATCTCTCATTTGAGTTAATTATAAGATTAACTAGGTTCCTCGTCTGTTATCTATTCATCGGCGCCTCTAGTATCCATATATTTTTTGAAGTTGCTGCTGTATAACTTTACGTGTGTATCATACATACGAGAATTACTGTGAGTACAAGTATCCAAAGACTTCCTTTTGCCATTTCGTCAGCCAGCGTTTCGCTCCACATCTGCACAAAAACACTCTTTACGATTTGTGCTTTTAACAGTTGGGGGCAACTTCAGCCACTGTGGTAGATACTACCAGGCGTAATTAAGCTTGGAGTGGGCGTTATGTAGGTTGCCTATCTCACGGATTTTATACCTCAAGAATTTATGTGGCCCACTGTACACTTAAAGCAATAATATAGTATTACAACTCTAACAGGTGGTGAAGTCTTTGCTTTGATCCCAGCTTACGCCAAGTGAACTTTGTGGTGGACAAACACCGTATGCGTGGATTTTCCCGTTTCCTGCCACTTTCTTCATTCCACCATTTCATTCATTTCTCTTCACTGTCTTCTTTAGTCTAGCCAGGATAATCATGAGACGTAAAATTTAAAGATTTCATTTCATTTTCTAACAGGTAGTGTGTGTGTATGGTTCATTCCATTTCAGTTCCAACGCTGATGAATTTTCTGTAGATGAAAATTGAGGAGTTTGATGCAATAAGGGTGTAAGTCTGAAAATGCAGTTGGAGAAAAAGGATGTTGAAAATTTAAGTGTTTTTTTTTTTCTTACATAAAACAATGTTATATGTAGCATTTTATTCCGATATTGGATTGAAATGTTACCGGGGATTGAAATTTTAGAACTTTTCATTTTTTTTACACATATGCTTGTGAGGTAGTCCAAAAATGCAAGTTATACTCTGGGAGCCCTGTAACTAATGGGTGACCATGGGCTAATCAACGCCGGCAAACATCTCCAGCCTTCCTGTGTATACTTTCGGTTGTTTGTTGGAAAGTTGCCCCTATGCATGAAGAATAAACTCAAGTAAGTCTCTCTCCCCTTCAAAAAAAAAAAAAAAAATCTCCCCATGTCTTAGTGCTCTGCCTGCGAGTCTGTACTCTAGGTAGTTTTCAATGGCAGCAATGTTTATTGTTTTCAACATATCTGTGACCGTACATATTTGGTAGGGTAGGTCGAAAAAAACGATTTCTTTCAAATCGAATTCTAATAGTGCGGAAAAGTTGGACCATCTATCGAAACATGTAAGTGTAAATTTTTTTGAAATCACGTAATATCTTCAGTTCGCGCATCCAGATTAAAGTTTTACCAAATTGTCAAAAATCGTACTTTTTTTGGAACACCTTGTATAGAACACAGGTTGCTTCTGATAGTTGTGGTAGAGCGCTAATTCTCAAGTAGGCATGTAACAATACACAGAAGAAAAGAAAATCAACATCGGATAATATCTTCAGTTCTTGCTCTAAGGTCAAAATCTCGTGAAATTGTAAAAAAAATCGTACTTTTTGGAAGACCCTGTATAAAATAGTTTATGTTGTTATAGTTTTAATATGGTTGTTATATTTTTCCCAACCATGCGGGAATATTCAGAAAAAAGAAAATAGAAATTGGATAGTATCTTCAATTCGTGTATTGGAACTTAAAAATCGAAAATTTTACGAAAGGAATCATTTTCTGTTTTCGATCTGAGCGTGCAGCGCGTCGCACATTTCTGATCTTAGAAATGACCCAGAACTCACCACGAGGAGGTGGCTGCACGTCGAGTTCCACCCAAACCCTTCCCAACCATTGTAGAAGTTTCAAATGTATTTCTTTTGTATTTCGGGCATAACTTTAAAATCAGACTTCTTACTAAAATCTGGCATTATAGAGCGTGACAAAAGTGTGGTCCGAATAAAACCATCTCTGTTTAACGAGCCACACACTTTTGTAGCAGCCTGTGTTATAAGTGTAACATCTTTCTACGGACTGCGTGTGACACGGAAATTTTATGTAGTCAAACTCTGGTACTTCTTTTGTCTTTAGAAATGACAAAATACTCACTGTTGTTACATGGGCCATTATTGGTGGTGATGAAAGTTTACACGTTGACCAATTCACGTTGACTTCACCGAGCGAAGTAGCTCAAGTGGTAGAGCGTTGGCTTCGCATTCGGGAGGTCGTGGGTTCGAATCCCGCTGCCGACCATCCTGACTGAGGTTTTCCAGGGTTTCCCTCAGTTCTACGAGGCAAATGCCGGGATGGTACCTACTAAAACAGACCCTGGCCGATACCTTCCTAAATCCTTTCCATTGTTATTGTTGTTGTTGGATATCCAGTGTAAAATGGCCTCTGAGCTGTATCTGGTGATTGTTAAATAAATAAATAAATAAATTTATCAATTCGGTATAGTTAGTTGCTTCAAAATTGGACACTCGCCGCTGTTTATAGCACTAACAATATGAAGAAGATATTTTTGGTCTTTGCTCAGGTCATTTTCTTTTACGGAGATATCTTCGGTCTGACTATTCTCATAACCAACAACAGGAAGCTGCTCACAGTGTTTCAATTGTTTGGCGATAGTTCCAGAAAATGATTTGGGGCCTGACGTGTCACCATCTAGATACTCGAAAAGATGTCTGAAAGGTAACTCATTAAAATGTAATGAACGGAAAAACATAAGAGAATTAGCTTTCAGAAGATTGTGGAAATCGAGGAATCAACCACCATCAGGTAAAAGTGTGAGAAATTTTTTACCACCTGATCTCAATTTTGAAGCAACTGACTATACCGAATTGATAAATTGGCCAACGTGTAAACTTTCATCACCACCAATAATGGCCCAAGTAACAACAGCGAGTATTTTGTCATTTCTAAAGACAAAAGAAGTACCAGAGTTTGACTACATAAAATTTCCATGTCACACGCAGTCCGTAGAAAGATGTGTTAAACTTGTAACACAGGCTGCTACAAAAGTGTGTGGCTCCTTAAACAGAGATGGTTTTATTCGGACCACACTTTTGTCACGCTCTATAATGCCAGATTTTAGTAAGAAGTCTGATTTTAAAGTTATGCCCGAAATACAAAAGAAATACATTTGAAACTTCTACTTTGGTTGGGAAGGGTTTGGGTGGAAGTCGAAGTGCAGCCACCTCCTCGTGGTGAGTTCTGGGTCATTTCTAAGATCAGAAATAAGCGAAAAGCTGCACGCTCAGATCGAAAACAGAAAATGACTCCTTTCGTAAAATTTTCGATTTTTAAGTTCCAATACACGAATTGAAGATATTATCCAATTTCTATTTTCTTTTTTCTGAATATTCCCGCAACTGTTGGGAAAAATATAACAACCATATTAAAACTATAACAACATAAACTATTTTATACAGGGTCTTCCAAAAAGTACGATTTTTTTACAATTTCACGAGATTTTGACCTCAGAGCAAGAACTAAAGATATTATCCGATGTTGATTTTCTTTTCTTCTGTGTATTGTTACATGCCTACTTGAGAATTAACGCTCTACCACAACTATCAGAAGCAACCTGTGTTCTATACAGGGTGTTCCAAAAAAGTACGATTTTTGACAATTTGGTAAAATTTTAATCTGGATGCGCGAACTGAAGATATTACGCGATTTCCAAAAAAAAAAAAAAAAAAAAAAATACACTTACACGTTTTGATAGATGGTCCAACTTTTCCGCACTATTAGAATTCGATTTGAAAGAAATCGTTTTTTTCGACCCACCCTAATATTTGGGACCCCAATCATCACAAAGAGTTGGGTAGAGGGCATTCACTTTAACGTTAAGTAGGCTACAAACTAACAAAAATAAATTCCACAGAAACATCTTTTGTACTTAAAAATTCAAATCAAAGAGGCACAGCAAGCTAGAAGCTGCAACTTACTAGATTTAGAAAGACCGGAAGTCATGATGTTTCAAAAGTAAAATTTTGGCTAATCACCGCAATGGCTCAGTGGTAGAACATTCAACTCTGGTGCATGGGATCCTGGGTTCAATCCCAGCTCGTGTAAACTGAACTTTGTGGTGGCCAAACACCGTGTGCGTGGGTTTTGTCGGGGTTCTCCCGTTTCCTCCCACTTTCTTCATTCCACCATTTCATTCATTTCTCATCATCACCGTCTTTTTTAGCCTAGTCGACATATTCGTGCGACATAAGACTTAAATATTTCATTTTTTTAAAATTCAACTGGTAATTACACTTCAACTGGACTGTGCAGTAAGCAGATCCTATGCGATACCAATCCTTGCCGTGGTAGAAGATCCTGAACGTTTTACGAAACCGAAAGTAAGAGAATTTTAACACCTAATATTTGTGTTGTACAAGCTAGGAAGATGATGATATACAGTCCGTATACAATGCGGATTAAGTACAAGTGCAGTGTAAAAAATATTCACACTTTACCAGAGACGGCCTAATCCGAACTGGGGCTCGGGACAAGTGAAATTCATCGAGTTGAGCTTGCGAAAGCAATTTGAACTCACACTGCTACTGCCGAAATTCATATTTTCTGGTCACCGCATGGAGATTAGTAGTTAAATATTGAGGGTCATTTATTGTATCCTATATATATATATATATATATATATATATATATATATATATATATATATATATATATATATATTGCTATTTTATTTTATGGAGCTTATGGAGCTTATATGTAGTAAGATCTGCATAAAGACTATTCAGTGTATATTGTTACGCGAGATGATATTTCTAACTGCCTTCTGCTATCTCTGCTAACGCTAACATGCTTTTAGCGTTTACATTCAGAGTGAAATCTTTTTTGCTTTGGTATGAATTGCAATTATATCCTTAAAATTCAATGCTGGTGTATGTTCGATGGAAAGAACAATCAGATTCGTAATTGTTTCTTGGCTTATAGTGGACCGCAAATACAACTTTGTCTGCTTCATTTTACTGAAGGATCGTTCATATGATGTTGCAGATATAGAGAGTATAATCAAAATTCGAAGTACTCTTTCCAAATTCTTATAAGCATCAAGTTTCATGAGAGTTATGTACAGTATTTCAGGATGTTTTCTACGAGAAAGTCCATCTATTCTTTAACTTCCTGACCGCATCTTACTGAGCGAATGACGTCTGTATAATCCTGGTATAATTCCACACCACTACAGTCAAGGTCGTAGAGATAAATAATGCCAAATCAGAATTCACTTTTATCGAATTGCTGTTGGATAAAGTCGGCACCGTAACAGAGGAATCTAAATTTGTCTTTTAGATCTTGTAGGTTTTAGATAACGGTCACACTTTGTATCTCATTTCATCAAGAATTTCATTGATATAGCTCTTCATTTCAGTTAGTGCAGTAAAAAATCCATTACTTGCTCCTTCCTCGGCATTCCTCTTCTTCCTCTACAGTGTGTACCCATTGTCACCTTCCATCCTCTGCACTTCTCTTCACCTGCATATATAACATGCTCCGGGAGATTGAGCCTCCATGTTTCAATTGTAGTCACTGTGCTGTCCAACTGAACAAGAGTGCGATGGTATGTCATATCCTTATATTGCAGATATTTTTGGATTCGATCACTATATTGGAGCATTTCAGACCAGTAGTCAAACAAGGCAATGAAGTTAAATGAATAGATGTTTGAAAGAAGAAGACCTGCATATCCTCGAGTATCAATTGTTTCATTAGGGGTGAGAAATATTTCTTCCAATGCATCAATAACCTGGTCCACTTAACTAGAAAGTACATACACAATTTCGGTTTTTGATCTCCATCAAGTGTTACATTTGCATTTCAAACAAAGTCTGACGTACTTTTGAAGAACACTCCACCGATGAGCAGATTTAGAAAATAACACAAGTAAACTTTCCATTGTTCTAACGATACTGATTGATAGCATGTTAACGTGAGCATCGTGTGCGCCAACATGATTCAAGGAATCGCTATTTCAGAAAATATGGCAAAATGATTTACACTTCATATCAAAGTTTGAAGTTCAGAATATCGATGGCCACTGTAGTCTGATTGTAAATCAGATCTATGCAATCCTAAATGTCAAGTCAGTCACGCTGAAGTTTGTTTCATATATCAGCAGAAATGCTATCAGCCGGGTTCTTTTCATTTCAAATCATGCAAACAGGTGTCAGGCGACCAACACTGATTTTGGTCTGCATAACATATGTAAGTCCTTTCATTCGTATATGAGTAATTCCAAAATATTTTGAAATAGTAGCCACTGGAAGAGGTGGTACGAAAAGTAGATGTCAGCCCGTGAAAGGTATGCAACCACTCGTAGAAAATGTTTTTCTTAATATAAACAATAATAGCAGAGACAGAAAAAATGGACTGTGTTCTGGTGGAAAAGCACTTTGATTTTGCATATCAAGGATTACTGTCCGATTATCTCTGTTAAAAGGAAAAGTATATATGTAACGTTTTATAAAAAGAACTGCCATTTTGAGACTTTATTGCAGCAAAACCTCAGTTTTTCTTTTAGAATACGTCTTTCGAAATATCTTTCAAAGCGAATTATAAAAACCAGCAATATTTTGGTGATTGCATTATGATAGCAATTGGAAATATACAATCAATTTAAATTTTGCTGTCATATGCAAGGACTTTTGTCATGATTCCGTTCATGCATTACTAGTCATTGATAAAATTTTACTTAGATTAGCTGAACCTGCACTCTCTACACAGCGCATCAGGCACATGAGCATGAATATCCTTTCATTCCTCACAACATCTGTACATGTCCCTTTATAGACACAAGTGAAGGACGTCTTGATAAAAGTCGGCAAGGGGTATCATAAAGGGGAGCTTTTTTCAATTATTTTTTAATATCTTGTATAGTTTGTAAGATTTGAGCGTACTTCCGGTTGAAGTTTCTAATTCATGTATGATCAATGTTTTCTTTCTTCTTGCATGCAGTATGTAATAAGCAAATACATTACACACACAATTAATTATAATGTCAGTGATGTATGGTGTTCATTGGGAAACACTCCAAACAATAAGGATTCATCTTAGACTGGAGAAATGGTTATCCTCCGATTTTCATTATCATTTCGCGATGAAACAAGCGCTGGAGAGATATCTAACCCCGTATACAAATGTGTAATGTTGGAATGTATAACTCGTATGACATGATTTTACTTTTTAAAATTTCAGTACCTCCGGTAAACCCCTAATAATGTAATAAAGAAATAACGGCCATTAAAAAAATATTCAATTAGAACTGAACAATCTACACAGAATTTGCAATTGATCAATGAAAACGGCATTTTTCTATAGAGTTATCTTTGTGTCTGTTGTTTCTGAGATACCATTGTCAGAAAATTGCCCACAAACATATAAACTTTTCTTGACCACAAACATATAAACCTAGCATTTTAATATATAGATTAGTTCTCACACTATTGTCATACCTACTAATGTGACATATGTCTCAGATGGTACTGCACAAGATTTCAAAAACCGGTACTATTTATATGAACTAGGAAGAATGCTCATTATACAAGAGTTTTTATTGCCAGTGATCATGGTAAAGATCCGTGTGGTTGTTTAGGGGACCTACTTAAGCACTATGAAACTAAACATCCTTCTGACCCTATTCAGGATTGCTTTTCATTTCAAAGTGTTGTGAGCAAAACGTACTCTTATATTCAGTTAGTGTTGCTTCATGAGGATGACCTTTCTGGAATGTGGAATGAAATTATTTTAGACACGTATAGCAAGACGTAACTTCCAGCAGTTGCACACAACCCTATTTTCTTTGGAAAGAGCTGCTTTTGTGTATGTTCCTTATAATCTGAGACATCACCGTCATCATCATTGTCATAGTCACCAACTCTGACAAAACTTTTGTAATCTGATGATGAATTGGTCATAGGGGAAAGTTCATCCTTGATCTTATTTTCTGAATCTGGAGGTACCGGAAGAGACTTTAGACTGGCCGAAGTACTATTTTCGAAATTGTTCTCTGGTCTATGTTTGGGCCTATCAAAACTACCACTGACGTAGCAGCATTCCTTATTAGGTGTGCTTTTCATATATACTTTTATGTCCGTTACAATAATGAATGTTAGAAAGACAAAAGCCATGGTGATTGGAACGAAGGGGTCTGTGTCAAATATAAAAGTAGGAGAGGAGAAAATAGAACAAGTGAATAGTTTTCGATACCTGGGTAGTATTCTTAGTAATGGCATGAAATGCGAACGTGAAATAAAAGCAAGGATAGGAATGGCGAAAGAAGCCTTTAAAAGAAAGAAAAGTCTGTTTTGTGGGACCTTGAACAAAGAGTTGGGAAAAAGACTCATAAAATGCTTCGTGTGGAGTGTTGTACTGTATGGGGCGGAAACGTGGACATTACGTAAAGGTGACGAAAATCGACTGGAAGCCTTCGAAATGTGGGTGTGGAGAAGAATGGAAAGAATTAGTTGGGTCGAGCGGAAAACGAATGAGAGTGTGTTAGAAATGGTAGGTGAGAAAAGAACACTTCTAGATATTATTAGGAAGAGGAAGAGAAACTGGTTGGGACATTGCCTAAGAAGAGATTGCATCATGAGGGACGTCCTAGAGGGTATTGTGGCGGGAAAGAGAGGGAGGGGGCGAAGGAGACTACAATTAATGGATGATATTAAAACAGAAAGATCATATGCGAAGACGAAAAGGTTAGCGGAGGACCGTGGAGCATGGAAGCGTCTCAGCTGCGGCAAGTGAACTGCCAATAAAGGAAGAATACCTATGATGATGATGATGATGATGATTTATGTCCGTTCTGGAAGCTTTTGATATCTTCTATGTGTCAGTTTTCTCTTTTTCATTTTACTGCTTCACTCGGATATTGACGCTTCATCTTGAGCGATATGTAATGATATTTGCACACTGTGTCTGTATATCTAGGACTGCCATACGACATACTTCAAGAAAGAGAACATTTCAGGCTGTACAAAAATATTCAGGCTGTGTGAAGAGGCTGGTATTCACTCAAAAATCTCTTAATGGCATAGTCTGAAAATGCAAAAGTCGGTCAAAAAGTAAGCACAATCCAATGTTCCTCGGTTGGCACGAACACTTTTCCAAGGGTCTTCTTGCACGGTGCTCCTTTAGAACTCTTCCGAGCATGATGTTGCTTGTTGCCCGCAGGGTTCATTTTACAATTCTGTGTCATCGAAACGAAACTTGAAAAACGAATAGCGAGTAGTGCTTCATTCGCCATTCCAGGCTCAAATATACTGTTACTGTTTATTGTGTCTTGGTGTGCAATGTTCCAATTCAGCTTCGTAAACAAAAATCGTGTCTTCTCCATAGTGCATTTTCGTACTATCCTGTCAACAACGGACTGCCACCTGACTGTCTTGGTATCCCAGCCTGTTTGGTGAACGTGTACTGAGTTTTTGACGTTAGACGAGTTATCTTACTCTAGCCATATCTTGTGTTGCTGAGACGCCCCAACAGAAGTTAAAGAAGACATTTCATTCCCAATAACTTAGTACATGTCGATATGTATATGATTGCTTTAAGTATGACAACATTTGAACCTGTGTCTAATATGTATGTGTTAATAATTATCTGTTCCTTGCTAAGTTAATAACATGTTTCTCTATAGTTTTGTACCATTATTAAATTAATATCCCTTGCGTCAATAATGACTAACACAACTATTCGGATTCCTTTCCTGCTTTTCTGCAAGTAATAGTTTCGTCCTATCTCAGTTTATTTTTAATTTCTACAAGTAGCATAAAAAAAGACAAATAAAATATAGTACTCCTAAATAATAGTATTCCTAAAAAAAATAATACTCCTAAATAATGAACCGCCTTTGACCATTGCTGCATACCAGCGTCACAAAATGGGTACTTCATTTCTGGACGAAAGTTATAAGTTAATGATACCATTGTGTAGAGATAATCTTAAAATAACACACACAAAATATCTCAGAAAAATATTTCTTAGTTATGGGGATACAAAGCTTCAAACTATGCAAAAATGCACTGATTACGTCATTGGAACTGAAACAATCTGTTTTAGCGTGACGTCACATATCGGATCCCCTCTCTGAACCATATTGTAAGCTTCAAGGAATGCTTTTATATTGCAGTTTCTTAGTGTAAACTACAAATAAATTTAGTAGAATAGTAAAAGGAAAGTGACAAAATAAATAAAAATACGTGCTGTGTATAAAAATAGCGTGTTAATAAGACCTATTCTCCTAGTTCAAAATATACTAAAAGTAATCTGTAATGGTCTACTTCCCCTCCCAATTGGAGTCCCCGCTGTCATTTCCTCAGATGAATGCAATTGAAAGGGGAGTACGACAGGGATACTCTCTCGCCTGTAGACATTATTTAATATATATCCAGAAGAGATGGTGAAAAGGAACCTACAAAATAAAGACGGAATTTCAGTAGGAGGTAAAATGATTAGATGTATATGGTTTGCAGATGATGTGGCGGTGCTTGTTGCAGAATCTGATAAGAAAATCAATAAGGTGTTAGAAGATTTGAGGAAGGGTTGTGAAGAATATAGGATGAAAATAAACGTTAGAAAGACAAAAGCCATGGTGGTTGGAACGAGGGGATCGGCATCAACTATAGAAGTAGGAGGGGAGAAAATAGACCAAGTGACTAATTTTCGATACCTGGGTAGTATTATTAGTGATGATATGAAGTGTGAACGGAAGTGAAAACAAGGATAGGAAAGGCGAAAGAAGCCTTTAGAAGGAAGAAAATTTATGGGACCTTGAATAAAAAAATCAGAAAAAGGCTGCTTCTTCGTGTGCAGTTTTGTGCTGTATGGCTCAGAAACATAAACATTGCGCAAGAGCGATGAAAAACGACTGGAAACTTTCGAAGTGTGGGTGTGGAGAAGGATGGAGAGAATTAACTGGTGGAGCGGAAAACAAATGAGAAAATGTTAGAAATGGTAGGGAAGAAAATAACAATTTTAGATATATTAAGAAGAGGAAGAGAAACTTGTTGCAACCTTGGCTAAGAAGGAATTGTATCATGAAGGACGTTGTAGAGAGTCAGGAAAGAAAGGGAGGGGGCGAAGGAGACTACAAGTAATTAGATGATATCAAAACAAAGAAATCGTACATGAAGACGAAGAGGTTAGCGGAAGGCCGCGGAGCATGGAAACTTCTCAGCAAGTAACCTGCCAATAATGACAGAATACCTGTGATGATGATGATGAATCTTCTACCATTGCAAGGATTATTTTATTATTGTGTTATTACCAGAAACATTAGGGGCCTTATGCAGAGTCGTTCTGACGCGTGATTAGTGCCATACTAAAGAGTTCGACTAAAATATGTTTCCTGCTGTAGTCATTCACTTTCATTAATCATCCATCTCTCTTAGCCGAAAAGGTATAAAATTCATTGAAATTTTATTTCGTTTCATTCAATAACCAGCCAATTGAAACTAGTTTGTTATCATTACTGTACTATCATATTTGTTTCTTTGTTCATTTAAATGTTAGCTCATGTGTTGAAAATACTTTAGGCGTCCTTTTATTTATATTTTTTCTCACGTATGAATAAGACTTCGCTTCGTGAGATCAGTTGGTGAGCCAAACATGAGGATATTAATTAATATATTGCATCACGCTTCAAACACTACCCATTTACATAAAGGGACAAAAAAAAAATCTAAAACGTTTGTAAAAGTGTGAAAATCATACTTAGTATGGTGTGGGGCCTTCTTTTGAGTCCAAAATAGCTTGGATCCGACGTGGAATGACGTATACAGATCCTGAATGTTGGTGTGTGGAATTTTGTATCGTTGTTCCTCCAAAACATGCTCCAGTTCCTTAAGACATGATGTTCAGATCTGGTGATTGTGGAACCCAGGGAAGGTGTGACAGCTCCTGGTCATGCTCCTCAAACCATGATTTTACCGTTTTGCAACGTGACAGGGTGCCAAATCATCTTGGTAGATACCATCACCATCAGGGAATAATATTTGGGCCATGGGTAGAACCTGGTCCTCCAAAATGGCCTCATACGCCTTAGCATTCATCATTCCTTGCAGGGCTATGATGGGACCTGCAGAAAACCACGATAACACTGCCCATACTGTAACAGAACCACCCCCATGCTTTACAGTTGGGAGCAGACAGTATGTATCATAGGTCTGCAACGGTGTTCTCCATACGTAAACACGACCGGTTGTTTGAAACAGTGTGAAGGTCGACTCATCGGACCACATTACGTGTTTCCACTGCTCGTGAGTCCATGCCTTGTGGTTCTTGCACCACTGGATACGCATCTTCGCATTTACTGCTGTGACCAGGGGTTTTGCGATAGCGATCCTGCCATGAATTTTCATTTTATGAAGTTCCCGTCGCACTGTTTTCGATGAAACCGTGTTCTGTAGGCCGGAATTGAGTTCAGACGTAATTATCATTGCAGTGGTCTTCTTCTTTTAGCTGCTACAATTCGTTTTAATGCCCTCCGGTCCCTATCTGACAGAATTGTTTTTCAACCACTGTTGTACTTTGCAGACGTCGTTTATCCATGAATTTTGTATGCCCTTGTGACATTGGACAAAGTGCCTTTCGATTCCCCCACAATGTTCGCCACTGTTGCCACTGAAGCTCCAACCAGACGGGCACCAACGATCATACCTCTTTGGAAGTCTGACAGGTCGCCCATTTTACCGCACCACTTTCACACCACGACACTCACAGGTGAACTGGTTACTGCTGACGGAAGAGGAAGGCCCACATGACACATTTACAACAAGAAACGATCGGCAACCGCAACACGTGTTGTACAGTGGAGGGCCAAACTTACGTGTCCTGTATCAAGTGTTTTTTAGATTTTTGTGTACCATATATATATATATATATATATATATATATATATATATATATATATATATATATATATATATATATATATATATATATATTGGTGTATAATCATGGAAATTAGTACAGTGTAACCTTTCCCTTGGATATTGGAGTATATTCAAATAATTAATTATAAACAAATTGAAAAATAGTATACTTTTCAAATAAACAAACTCTGCTACGTTTTTATTCTTCGTCTTATTAAGAACACCGTAGCACTTGAGAAACATGCATTGTATCTCTCTGTAAGCCGTTTCCCTACTGAGCAGCGCAGTTTCTCCTGAACCGATAGATGGCGTACTTAGTTGGTGGTCATTGTTTTAAGCTCACGAATAAGAGGCTGAAATTCAATCGCAAATGGCGACTGGTGGCAAATTAACGCATGAGCGAAAGGGTGTGTTTTCCGCAATGAGGTAACACTGAGGTATTTTATAGTGTTTTAAAAAGATTAAGTGGAAGTGTTCATTATGCAGATAACTGTTATTTCTTTGCGGGTATGTGTGGTCGTTTTACAATTTTGGTTATTGAAGATTTTTGCTATCAGACATTTTTGCTATCAGATGCATGAGATTATCAAACCCCCCAGACTTTGAACGCCATTTTGATTTTTCCAGCAAGATTTTCCCTATGAAGTCAGCGGTGAACTGCGTCGCATCTCGCGGCAGTTCAGCTATTTCTTAGAAGTGTAGCAATCCATATGGCAGCATTGATTTGACCATCTGGAAAAGTGAAGTTACTACGACATAACTAATCCTATACCATGGCACTTACGCTACCATTATTTCATTGTAGGATAGTGGAATTTTGGTGAATGTTGGTCTAGCGATCGCTTGCAAATTCACTGTCTACTGCTATACGAGCATTTGCAAAAATACTTTCATCGGAGAATCCCACAAGTATAACTAGTTACTCATGATAGTGATCCAATTGCGTCTCCATGTTATTTACTGTTAGCAGTCTTCTTTCTGACGAGGCGTTGGTACACACGTAAAAAAAAGTATTTGACAGTTGACAAATTTTCTTTTGACAATAACTCGGGAACAAATGAATTAATTTGAATCTTTTTGTCGCTATCCTTAGAAAAGTTATAACTTACCAAAATCGATGCTCTAATACGTTAATTTATTTTTCAGTTATTAGAAAAAGAAATTTTGTCAGCTGAAAAATTATTTCTTTAGTGACTATACCTTCTCGCACTATGCAAATACCACTTCTGATCTATCAACCTCGTCTGCGATATCATTGGCTGATGTAGGTGCCAGATTGTGGCACTACTGGCACTCCAAACGACCACACGTTTGGTGCGCAGCGTTGATCCCGGTCAACCTGATTTTAGGTATATGTCCTTCCGTTCAGTTTGAACTGCACTATAATCCTGTTAACACCATTTTCCTGAAAATAGGCCCTAACATAATTTATCAGATTGCTCATAATATAAAAATAAGCACTAGCCTCAAAATATGCTCCAGCAGTTGCAAGACTGGAGATGTTAATTTTATACATAATACATGTAAATAGATATTTGTTTAGTGTAAATACTGTAGATAAACCCTAATGTGTGTTTTGCACAAGAAAATAGAAAACAGTCGTATTTTCGGGGAAACACAGTAGTTTAATGGAGCACGTAACACAACACTGATTGCGTGATGGCTTCTACCACACTCAAATGCCCAATTATGTGACCTCGAGGAAGCAACGTCAGCCTCTCACAAAAGCATTGCATTATTAATTGGCCGTTCGAAATTCCTTCGGTGTTTGCACCATACCGTGTTATATTTCGGATGTCTACCTAATGTCAGCGTGGAGTAAGAATTGAGTTCTAAAACGAGTGGGACACGTGGCTTGTTTTAAAAAATGAGTTGAATGCGTATAGTCCTAGCTTTGGAATTCTGACAAGGAAGAATGTGAGAGATGGATATATGGCAACAAACACTTATAGAGAAATTGGTAGTATTTCAGATTAGATTGGATGGGTAAGGGATGAATCAAAATGGTGATAAATGTTCGGCTTTTTAAAGCCACGCATAGTAGTACAATGCTGAATTCTCCTGCTCGAAGCCCTGATCTGGGACCTACTAAATAGCTTGGAATGGTTTGGAATGTTGAGTTGGGGGCCAGGGCGATACGTCGTGGCGCAACTGTCTGACGTACTGCGTGAAAAGTGGTGAAATGCGGACCCTACAGCAATTCAAGTTGTAGAACATTTACACCACAGAATGGCTACGTTGACTACAGCTAGGTCTTGATATCGGAGAATCTGTTGAGGATATGTAAGGATAGGCGACTGCTTTTGTTAGTGTATGTGAAGACTGTATAATTATTAAAATCCATTTATTCACATTCTTTGCAATTTATTTTGTAAGTAGTTTACTATGTAAATATTAAAAAAAAATCACCTGTAAATGCAGAAAGTATTTCTCAAACATTAGTCTTTAATAGGGATTTTCGATCAGGGGACAGATTCCTCTGAACAGTCGATATCAGTAACCCCGGGGCTATTCAACCGGGGTTACGCGTACCCCTGGGGTACTCAAAGATGTTTCTGAGGATACTTAATCCTAAAATAAGCATATTTCCAATATTTATTGAATTATCATAGTTGAAGATAATTTTGGATAAAGAGTTCCTTCGTAGCTAAGCGGTTAGCGTACGCGCCTTTGGCGTGGGAGACCCGGGTTCGATTCCCGGCGGGAGCTTATGTGGTTCGGATTCCACGTTAATCAGTAGGCTCACGTCTCATAAAGCCTCGCTGCTGAACGGGACGTAAAACTCAAAATAAACTCAATGACAATTTTGGATAATGTTATTTTTTTTCGGATGTGCAGTTTATCTCCCTGTAAATAGTCTTTTGATTTTCACACTGAGTATCCTTTTATTTGGTCTCTATTTGTCCCCCTTTCTAATCTACAGAACATGTGTATTAAGTTTAATAAGTTCATTTCGATTTAATTTCTTTTAAACAGGTTCAGGGGTACACAATTGGATGGTGAACTGTGTCTACAGGTACGCGAGAAAAAAAGGTTGAATACCACTGGTCTAGATTACCGTCAAACCTTTAAATTTCAAGAACATAACCTTGCAAGAATTATCTTGTGCTTGGCATGATTGTCATTTAAATAAAACGGACAATGGAATTCAATATTTTCTTTTTTATAATAATGTTCAAATATGTTGATCTCACTTCAAAGAAGAAAACAGAGGAGAAAAAAAGAACGTCTGGAAGATTGAGTAGGTGTTTTGTTTCGAAAACTAAACTCGTATTATCTTTAATTAAACAGTAATTTAGATTTTTTAAAAAAGGAAAATGTAACAAAACTGAAACTAAAATTGAAGTTTGAAGTACAATGTTATATATTCTGCACATCAAAGTCATTATGGGATTCCGATATTTTGAGATCATTTTTAGTCAGAATGTTCAAAATTAGTTGTATATCTCGAGTTTGATTCAAGGTAGGGGTTCAATTTCTGTTAGCTTGAACAGAACAGAATTATTAAACTAAAGACTTCATGTGATTCGATTTTACCTAGCTTGCCATTGTAATATGCATCAGGCTTCACACTTCAGGAATAATAAAGGAGCATCTGAAGAGTACATGATAACATTTGCTACAGAAAGGTGAATTCTATGCAGGGAAACCATGAAAACAACGGAAGAGGATCTAAAAGTGATTCGTCACCACTGAGAGGAAGTAGTTGAAACACCCTATCATTTCTATCTAACAGAATATTGGATTATGGTTTGTCGCTCCATGTCAGTTCTTCAGAGTGTGCCTTATTGCATTACAGAATCCAGCCGGAATTGATATCTCTGTAAGTGGATTACCGTCAATCTCCGGTTACCATAGCATTTGCTCAGCGTCTGCCACCGTATCTATGCATTCGTCTAACACATCTCCAATAAATGCTGTAATTTGCAAGCTAAATAGTTTTTAATTTTTACTGCAGTCCTCATTATTTTTCTACTTTCATTTTCTTAGCTACATTGATATTACTGTTTTAGATACAGAAAAGCTTGCTAATCTTGATTAGTGGTTCTAAAATGTATTTTTCCATTCTTTGTTTCTCTAATAAGGATGCGTTCGAATGAATTATTTCATATTTGTCTGTATTTGTGTATTGTTTGAGTTTCGTTGAATGTAACATACACATTTTTTTTTTTATTGAACTTAGCGCTAGAGCCAACCATGCCATACCCTGGATTATCTAACAATTCCCTTGTTACACAAATATTATGCTGATTCACTAATTTTTAGAATTGCGAAATGATTTGTAGAGACCTAAATTTATTCATAACTGAAGTGATGTGGCCAGATAGATACACCTGTGCGCAAAAAATCTTGGACACACAATGTAATTTACTTATTTTTCCATTATTACATTTTAGTTCCGTGTTTGGTTACTTGAGTGACTAGTAAACAAAGTGTTCCCAAAAATAATACAAAATAGTTAAAATTCAAGCAAAAACAAATTAAGTTCAATTGAATATGTTCTTTCAACTATTATTTTGATGTGCATATTTTATTAAAAAACAGAAAATCAGGAAACAGAAAAATCAAAGTAACTTTCAGTAGAGGAACTAGAATGGGACCAGAATGTCACTTTCCCTGATTTGGAATTAATATCTGCGTATATTGGATGCCAAACATATATTGGTTTTCATAATCAATATAATGTATGCAAGTATAGAAACAAAACAGAAAAGATATCTCCCGTGACTAAAAGCAATACGCTTAAGATTTTCATGCTAACGAAAAAAGAAGCTGCAGGATAAGGAGCTAAAATAATTCAAGTTTCCTTTAATATGACAAATTTACTCATGAAAGACAGTTTTAAAGTCGTTTCGCCTTTACACGTCATCGCTCGTCAAATAACATGATGTAAGGATTGAAGCATATTATCAGAAATCCATATGCACAGTGTTCTGCAATGTACGAAGTACACTTTATTATTACATTCTTAGTATGGAAAAGATATGCACTACGAGCTGTGAATAAAAAATGGAACGGAGCAAAATAATGGAAATATTCCTTTACAAAAAAACGAAGTATATTTTAAAGGCTGTTAAATATAGTTAACCAAAATATTACACTTATCAGTTGGTTTATGTGGGAAGTATTCTACTACTGGGCAATCAAAATAAAATCGACCAATTTCCAGGTCGAAGGTTGCTGACAAAATTAATTGTTTTTTTTTTTTTTAATCTAAGATTGTACCACATTCAGGGAGTTGCAAACGGATAGTCACTTATTTTTTAGCCGCGCAAGTTTGTTTGTAGCGGCCATTTTGTATAGGCGCCTGTACGTATTTTGCATTTTTCAGAGGATTTTGTTGAACGCTGTAACTTTTTAGGTTTTAAAGATAATGAGTTCAAACCAAAACCATATGAAAGATAATGGAATGGACAATATTCTGAATTCTGTGGACATTGAGACGTACTTTAGAACGTCGGGGAAAAAGCTCTGAGCATTGATGTTGGAAACCTAAAAATGACCGTTTTCGAATGTACAGGGTGTATCAAAAAGATTCATCCACTTGGGCAAGTCTGTATTTCTGAAACTAATAAACATATACAAATAGTTTTTGTTTTGCATGACAGAGAAACTCAAAAAGTTTTTATTGCACCTGTTCATAGGTGTTCAATGTACCTCCCGTGAGATGCACGGCATATGTCCATGCGGTATTCAAATTCGTCCCAAACTGCAGCTAGCATGTCTTCAGTTACAGCTTCCACAGCTGCCGTTATGCTATGTCGCAGTACATTTAATGTGCTTGGTAGCGGAGGCACATAAACGGAGTCTTTTATAAACCCCCCACAAGAAATAATCACATACAGTAAGGTCAGGTGACCTTGGAGGCCAGTAATGTAACGCTGCATCATTTGGTCCAGTGCGACCGATCCATCGTTGTGGAATCGTTCGATTTAAAAATCCCCGCACTTTCCCATGTCAATGTGGCGGTGCCCCATCCTGTTGGTAGATGAAATCATTCGAATCAGTCTCCAACTGTGGGAAAAGATAGTACTCAAGCATATCAAGGTAGGTTATCCCCGTCACAGTGTTCTCGGCAAAGAAAAATGGACCGTACACCTTTTTTTCGGGAAACTGCACAAAACACATTAACTTTTGGCGAGTCCCTCTCATGTTGTACAACTTCATGTGGGTGTTCCGTTCCCCATATTCGCACAGTATGGCGGTTCACATTTCCATTTAAATGGCATGTTTCCTCGTCACTAAACACTAAGCGTTGAACAAAACTGTCGTCCTCTACAATCTTCCCAAGAATGAAATTACAAAACTCCATACGTCGTTCTTTGTCACCTTCACAAAGAGCTTGCAGTAGGTGAATTCTGTATGGTTTCATGTGTAAACGACGACGCAACACACGCCAGACGGACATCGAGGGCATATTGAACTGTCGAGCTGCACGACGAACGGATTTCTGCGGACTGCGTCGGGCACTCGAGAACGTCCCGGTGATTTTCCCTTACACAAACAACCTGTTGTTCGGAATTGTTCATGCCATCGTCTAATGCTCTGTGCAGTAGGAGGATCCACACCATACTTAGTACGAAGGTCACGCTGAACAGTTATCACTGGCTTGTACTCCGCAAAACGTAGTACACAAAACGCTTTCTGTTGTTCAGATGCCATTTTAACCAGAACCGTAGTGGGCGTTCACTCAAGCACACTGCTGCTACCTAGCGGAAACCATGTACAACTAGAGATGTTCCTCTTTCCAACAATACGTTGTTCACTCACATCTCTGAAAAGACAGAATAGATATTATTGTTTAGAACCGGATGATTCTTTTCGATACACGCTGTATATTGTGATGACTTTAGGTAGAGTCCATAATGGACCGAGACTTTATCCCTTCACCAATTTTATTATAAAATTAAGTCTTTTGCGTTTACAAATGTTGTAACAACAAAGTGTCTTTTAATGACCAAGGTATACAGGTTATAACGTCCTGTACGGGTAACCCCTTAGCTTCATAGCATCCTCCAGGTTTCTCAAGGATTCGGTTCTAGGAAAACTCTGCTCATAGCAGCCCTACGAGGTATGGTATTTAAGGTGATCCCCTTAGCTTCATAGCAGCCTCCAGGGATTAGTTGGGTTTAGGACGACCGCTTAACTTCATAGTAACCTCCAGGCTTTAGGATAGGTTACAATCAGTTGGTCGACTAATGCCGGGTCCCTGGGTGGTTCGGCTTTTATCTGTCCTCTTCGGGTTCTTCCGTGAGGTCCGTCTTCTTTCGGCGTTTTTCGTTGTCTTTTGTGTCGGGTTCTCGTCTGCTACGCTGTTTATAATCAATAACACGTGTTGTGTTGACATGTGGCCTTGTCGTGATGTGGGGAACGTTCTACCCCCCACACTAGAAAAAATAATCTGGAAGATTACACTAGTCGAAAAAAAAAACTTTCTCTTGGTTACAGAAGAAAATACCTGATTCTAATAGAACTTTTCACGTAGAATTCGAATCTGCAATCAGTTTTTCTCCATCGCCCTCACTGTTCCCGTGACAGAGGGATTTTCGGGAAATTTCCCCTCAAATTACCTTCTTTTTTTTTTTTTACCATTTTCATACCTCTAGCTTGGGTACCCTTAGGTAAGTAAACACACAAATTATATTGCATGTTAGCTTGATTTATACTTAGTAAGCCCTCTAAATTTCATAAGAATCGCATTATTCTTTCTAGAGAAATAAACATATTTATATAAAAATATGCTATGTGTACTGTTCATTTTACCATATTCATTAGTGCAGATAAAATCACACTTCCACGAATATTACAATATAAGCACGGTTTATACCTCATTGGATTTGAAATAAAACATATTTTCAATGATGTATACTCCGTGTCACCATTTTTGTATGAGGTAATTTCTAAAGGGATTTTGTGGGAAATTCCCTCCAAAAAGTAGTTTATAAGATTTTTTGCCTGAACTTGCTATTTGTATTTGTTTGTGTTACAGAAACAGGAACTGCACTAAAACATAATTTTATGTCTACTTAATAAATAATACAAAAGAAGTGAGTGGTATCTTCTTAATAAATGAAAACTTACTTACCTTAACTAAAATGTTTTAGCTGTCGACTTTCTTCTGTGTTTGTCTTCTGGAACATCTCTTTTGAGTGTCCAACAGTAATCAGCTAGCATTTGTGAACTCCACTGTCCCTGCTATCTCTTCTCCATGGAGGAAATGTCCTGATGAAAACGTTCCCCATGCTCAACACTAACAGCACCAAGGTTTTCAGGAAAGAAATCTAGGTGGGAGTCTAGAAAGTGAAATTTAAGTGACATGTTGCAACCAGTTTCTTCGAATGATTGCAGGAAATCACTCACAATTTCACGGTAATTTGGGGCTTTCTGGTTTCCTTAAAAAAAAAAAAAAAAAAAAACTCTGTTAAACATTTAAATAAACACCAAGCTGCTTTCTCAACCGGAGTTAAGAGATCCTCAAATTTTTGTTCACGAATCAAACATCTTGTTTGTGGGCCTACAAAAATCCCTTCCTTGATTTTAACGTCACTAACCCGAGGAAATTTTTCCTTAAGGTAACAAAATCCTGCATTACTTTTGTCCATTGCCTTAACAAAGTTTTTGAAGAGCCCCAACTTTATGTGAAGAGGAGGTAGAATTATCAGGGCTCACCAGTGAGGAATAACCAACATTCTTCTGTCCAAATGTTAATACACGCTTCGCCCATTCCTTCTTGATGTAATGTTCCGTTTTGTTCCTGCTGTCCCATTCGCAGAGGAAACAACAATATTTCGTATAACGAAGCTACAAACCCATTAACAAAGAAATAACTTTTAAATCACAGCAAACGGTCCACGTGTATTTCTCATACTGAATTCTTTCTAACACTATTTTGATGTTTTCATAGGTTTCCTTCATATTAGTTGCATAAGCCAAAGGCACTGAAGGAAATTTGTTGCCATTGTGGAAAAGGACAGCCTTCAAACTAGTTTTCTCAGAGTCAATAAACAATCTCCACTCTGTACTTATATGTGCATGTCCGAGTGTATCCATTACAGCACAGACACTATTACAATACACTAAATCATTTTCTCGAGAATAGTAGTTTTGAAACTCTGTATGACGGTTTCGAAAAATACACACTTTAGTGTCACGATGGAGCAGATTCCAGCCTTTAGGTCTAGAAGCAAGAAGTTCTGCCTGTATCTTGGAGAGTTTTAAATCCCGTACGAGGTCGTTTAGTTCACCCTGAGTTATCAGATGGGGATCCAATGTAGATGTGCTTCCTACATAAGTAGGATCATCTTCTTCATTTGGAACTTCAGTAGTTGCCTCAAGTACGTAATCCTCATTTACCGTAAGATGAGGAGGAGGTACTGGTACAGGTCATTCTGCACTGTGTGGAACTGGCCTAATTCCTGATGGCAAATTAGGGTACTGTACTGTGTGCTTAGATTTATGGTTATTCCTTTTATTTGTGTCATACAAAAGTAGCATTCTGAAGAATGATCTTTTTGTTCCCTCCAGATCATCGGTACTGCGAAGTTTATGTTTCGTTCACCATTTGCCCACCCAGTCAGACGTTTCATGGAAGTACAACAAATGTAGTGAGAACCCAATTCCTATTTTGGTCTCCTACACAGCAACCAAAATATAACTGATAACACTTCTCACAAGTAGAGTAAAACATCGACGTTGCGATTTAAATGTCTGCTCCCCACATACATAACAGAAATTGTCCGGGCGATTTACATACTTCCTCGGCATGTTGTATCCTGTAAGGTATCACTCACACATACACACACGAATCTACATTCCATCATTCATGCAGCAGAACAAACGTAATCTAACACAGTGCATCACCACACTCCACAATGTATTCGAACTCCACAATGCACAAAAACTTCAACTTACATGTGACCACATCTAAAACACGTCCAGCTTGGACCGTCACTCAACGCTACTAACAGTCATCAATTTTTTATGCATTGTTGCCAGATCAAAATATTAAAAAGTGACTTATTTTCCACAGAAAGCATGCGTGTATTTGAGTATCCATCTATGTGCCGATAATAGTACGTCAACGTTAGGTCTTTGTGTTTGATAAAAGTCTTGCATAGTACAGGATTTGTCCGGAAAGTAATAGGACTGAGTCGATTTAAAATAATTATTGAGCCAATCGTTACAATTCTTTAAAAACTTTCAAAATAGGCTCCTTCTGCGTCGATGCAGCGCTGCCAGCGCGATTTCCAAGCATTGAAGGCGTCATGGAAGTCATTCTCCGGAATAGCCTTGAGAGCCGCGGTGCAAGCTGCCTGGATCCCCTCTGTCGTCTCAAAATGCTTGTCTTTCATCGGGCGTTTCAGGCGAGGAAACAAAAAGAAGTCCGAGGGGCCACATCTGGGCTGTACGGCGGCTGCGGAAGCGTTGGGATGCCGGCCTTGGTCAGGTAGCTGTTCACAACAAAGGCGGTGTGAGCCGGGGCGTTGTCGTGGTGCAGCTTCCAGTCGGCTCTGATGTCTGGTCGGACCCGATTGACCCTTCATTTGAGTCTCTTGAGCACTTCCACGTAAAACTTGACGTTGACGGTTTATCCAGGAGGAACAAATTCATGGTGGACGATGCCTTTGATGTCAAAAAAGACAATGAGCATCGTTTTCACTTTGGATTTGCTCATTCTTCCCTTTTTGGGCGAGAAGACGCCGGCGTGTGCCACTCGGAAGATTGCCTCTTTGTCTCGGGATCATACTCAAAGATCCATGATTCGTCACCTGTGATTACATTATTCAAAAATTGGGGGTCACTTTTACACATGTTCAAATTTTCTTGGCACAATTCCACTCGCCGCAATTTCTGGTCGTCAGAGAGCACTTTTGGGACAATCTTCGCGCACACTTTGCGCAAGTTCAAATGCTCCGTCACAATTTCATGAACCACAGTTTTTGGTAAATTTAACATCTGGGCAATTAAACGAATACTTAGTCGACGGTCTGAGTTCAAAACTTCGCGCACACAAGTCACATCGTCGGTGTTTGTCGAAGTCGAAGGTCTTCCAGCACTGTCTTCATCGGCGACCTCTTCCCGGCCCTCCGAAAAGGTCTTGTGTTACCGAAACACCACTTCTTGCTAAAGCATCATCTGGGTAAGCCTGCTTGATCATATCAAACGTCTCTGTCGCAGATTTACTGAGTTTAACACAGAATTTAATCGCGTACCTCTGCTCTAACGAACGCTGCATTTTCGGCTTGCACCACTCACAGAAACACGTCGCGCGAAAAAGCCTGTCCTGACTCTCCGTGTGCTCGGAGACAACTGACCAGCCGCTCGTTCGTTAGCTAGGAACACCCTCTACCGGATCCAGTTGGTGCGCGCACACTCCGAAGTACAGTCATGGCGAAATAAAATCAGTCCTATTACTTCCCGGACAAACCCTGTATATTCTTTATTACCTATAAATAGACACAATAGGTTATATCTCTAGACAGAATAATGCAATTCACATGAAATTAACATTATTTATAAAGTAGACATAAAACTATGTTTTAATGCAGTTCCTGTTTCTGTATCACTATACAAATAGCAAGTGGAGACAAAAAAATCTTATAAACTACTTTTTGGAGGAAATTTCCCACAAAATCCCTCTAGAAATTACCTCATACAAAAAATGGTGACACGGAGTATACATCATTGAAAATATGTTTTATTTCAAATCCAATGAGGTATAAACCATGCTTATATTGTAATTTTCGTGGAAGTTATATGTGATTTTATCTGCACTAATGAATATGGTAAAATGAACAATACACATAGCATATTTTTTATATAAATATCTTTATTTCTGTAGAAGGAATAATGCGATTTTTATGAAACGTAGAGGGTTTATTAAGTATAAATCAAGCTAACATACAATGTAATTTGTGTGTTTATATACCCAAGGGTACCCGAGCTACAGGTACAAAAATTGTATAAAGTAAAGGGAAATTTGAGGGGAAGTTTCCCGAAAATCCCTCTGTCACGGGAAAACTGAGGGTCATGGAGAAAAACTGATTGCAGATTCGAATTCTACGTGAAAAGTTCTATTAGAATCAGGTATTGTCATTTCTGTGCCAAAATCTGGTTCACTAATGTTATTTTTGAGAAAAATACACAATTGTTATTAATGAAAGTTATCTGCATCCAACACTGGTACATTTGGAGACACTATAAAACACTATAAACACTATAATACACTGAAAAATCACTATGAGAAAACTCGCTATGATATATATATATATATATATATATATATATATATATATATATTAGAGACTTGCACGGGCTGAATTTTTCGGCCCGAGCCCAATCCAGCCCGAACGTAGCTAGGCCCGGCCCAGCCCGAGCCCGAAAGGTTTTGGAGATTTTCGGCCCGAACCCGGCCCGGCCCGATAAGTTTTTTTAAAATTCTTGGCCCAAGCCCGGCCCGGGCCCGATAAATTTTAGAAGTTTTTGGCCCGACCCCGGCCCGATAAATTTTTTAAAAAATTAGCTCGAGTCCCAATCTTTCTCAAAATTTAGTACTAAATTTGACCTAACTAACCGTCAGAAACATTTTCTAAACTCTGATTCACAACCTGACGCTTGCCTCCCGAATGGTACCATTGCCTCCTAGAACTTAGCCTGTCATCGAGAGAACAAAAACTCCATTCCCTGTAAGAAAAATCTAACTTAATTGATTTTCAGCATAAAGTGAAGATGGCAATATTGTTTAGCGACAGGCAAAGCATTCCCACCCCTTCCTGTTATATTTTGAATTCAGTGAAGGTCAAGGTTAGAGCTCAATTTACCGCATAATGCCCGCAATCCTCTATAGTGAAAGCGGAGCCGCTAAGCAACACAAACTGTAAATAGCTAGCGCATTCTTTGTAACGTTTTTCACGGACACACTTCTTCAACGTTTAGTTTTATTCCAATTATCGTTTAACGAAAGTTAATAATTATTAAAGAATTGCAATTGATCGGCCCCAGCCCGGCCCGACCTGAAGAGAAATCAGTGTCGGCCAGCCCAAGCCCGGCCCGGCCCAAAGAAATAACAGTGTCGGCCCGCCCAAGCCCGGCCCGGCCCAAAGAAATAGCAGAGTCGGCCCGCGGGCCGGGCTGGGCTTCGGGCCTCGAGCTGGGCCCGGCCCGTGCAGGTCTCTAATATATATATAGTGGTAATAACACTATCGTTCCATCGCATCTAAGCAGGATCAAAGCAGTCACTATCATTTCCCTCGAAGTGGACAGAAGTGTCATCACTGTCTTTAATACATGTATATTAGTTCACTATTTGTTGGTGTATATGTTTATGTCACAGCCGGTATTTATAGTTCATATCGGTTTATTCTCACGGTCGTAGTAGTAGTAGTAGTAAACGCCGGTGAATTGAGTCCTTCTAATGGTAAAAAAATATGTGGAGTCGATTAGTTAAGTTTTTGTCTTTTAACGGGGCTTTTGAAAGATGAGGCACGAATAAATTATTATTAGATTTAAGAAAAGGATAATTTTTGATGTAGGATTTGGAAAATTTTGTTTTAAAAAGGAAAAAAGTGGAGAATGTGAATTTTTGGTCACTCTGTATAATGGTGTCAAGGGCCCGAATTTGTGAACATCCTGTGTACGGAGAAAAAATGACGTATTAAGCATTCATTTATTTGGTATTGAAGAAGCGATGTTAGAAACAAGAAAGCATTATATTTCAACGAGGACTTCTGAAACTAAAAAAGAAAGAATAAAAATGTTGATCTTGCATTTTGGTAGAAAAACGAAAATACTAATGTACCAAAGCTAAATAACAGAATGAGATACAGCTTATAATTGAAATAAAGAAGTGCGATGTTATGTCAGTGCATGTTCTCTTTTTTCTTTTGTTGTTAGTCCCTCTTTTGTTCCCGGTACGCACTTGGAATTTTGTTAAATTCTTCTTGAATTTGTGCCTCTCACTTCTTAATTTTGTATTCCCTCAATTTGGTCCGCGTAGAATGGCTTCAAGCGGCCGATCGCTATTTCTTGAATTATGTTGCGAAATTTAGGAGGCAATTCCACACGATATAAGTTTGTATTAAGCTTCTCTACAATTCGTGCTGGTAATTCGTAATGAATAGTAGTGTTCAGGTAAACCAGTTTTTCTTGTGGAGTAGTATACTAAAACAATGTCCCCTGGATTATAAGTTGTCTGCCTATGACGTCTGTCATAAAACTGCTTTTGTCTGTTATATGCCTATTCCATGTTATTTTGTACTTTCTTCCTGATGGCTACTAATTTATCTCTGTAAACTTGTATATGTTGTTTAGATTCGAGCGTACATTCTGTCGGGATCCTAGGTCTGTATCCAAATAGTAAGAAACTTGCTGAACATTTGTTCCTTCCTTGTATGTAAGAATTGGTGCCAAAAATAACGTGCAGTAACCATCTCTCTCAATCCGTATGGTGTTCTTGTACAAAAAAATTGAGACAATTTTGTATAATTTTGTTGGTTTCTTCTACTAATTCTATTGAAGCATGATTATATGCGGGTGAGTACTTATACGTGAAATCGTACTTCTGCGCTAAATGTTGCAAACGAGTCGCTCCATGCACTGGATGTTGGTCCCAATACAGCTCTGTAAGTGTTCCGAATTTGAGAATGATATATTCCAAAAATTTCTCTATATTTTCCACATTTACTGCGTCCACTGTTTTTGTAATAACATAATGTGTAACTAATTCTGTGGCTACTAGTAGGTATTTATTTCTTCCTTCTTTACTTGAGAAGGGTCCTAGTTCGTCATATATCCATATTGTTGCTATCTCTCGCACCAGGTGTTGTAGTAGTTCGGCCTGTTTCTTTTGTGGTAGCTTCTTTAAACGTTGGCAGTCTTGACATGTACGTATTCTGTAAGCAAGATAGCTTATGAGATGCGGCATATAAAATTTCTTTATGGCGGTTTTATAGGATTTTGTAAATTCCCAGAAGTGGAGAGCAAAATTCATTGTTATCTGTGGGTATAATAGCTTTTGCTTTGGTAAGTTCTTGAATCTCTTTGTCTACCTCGTCTCCAATATGCAATAGAATAGGTGGAGAACGGTCGTGAAATACAGCAGATTTAGAAATTCTAATTTTATGAACATACCCCCGAAAATATCCGATATCATCAGGAGCATACGTAAAAGCATCCCTGTACTTGAATAATAATTCACAAACTGCTTGTTTTTACTTTTCTTCTAAGTTGGGTTTGTCGTCAAAGAGCTCTTTATTGAAAAGTTTTTCTTTGTGCATTAGGCGTTCTTCAATTTCCTCTTTTGTCTTAAACTGGTATGCTTTTTCTACAAAATTTGATTCTTCTAAGGCGTTAAAAGAAATTTCGTGCCTTTCCTGAAGAACCCCCACTGGTAAATACCTTTTTATATAATGACGCTGTTGGTATTAGGATTTGATATCAAAATTGTCATTTTGCCTGCTTCTATCTTGTGATCGAGGGCATTTAACCTACGTTTCTCGAGTATTCCAGGAAGCAATGATATGTATAAGAATTCCGCGTCAGCTATTTTTCTTTCCTGCTACTTGAATGAATGTATGTGAACGTGGAGGTGAAGTTATTTGCTTAGTCTTGTACAAACAGTTTTGGTCTGTCTGCGATATTATCTGATCACGTGTGAGTTGTAAAAGCTGACAGCGTATTTTCTTTGTGCTCAGCTGGTAGCTGTGGCTTCTTTGGACGTTTAAAGAATGAAATTATATCCCTGTTTAAATCAACAATGGAATGCGAACGTTGGAGGAAGTCAATCCCTGTAATGATCGATATAGACCTTTGAATGATTCGAAATTAATGAGTGAAGGTTGTCTGACCTATTTTAAATTTTATTAGCGCTATTTGATTTAAACAAATATTGTTTCCCGAGATTCCTTTTACTATTGTCTGGAATGATATTAAACTTGTCCCACGGGGTAAGGTATCGGCTGGCCAGAACGATATCGTGTGACCGGTGTCAATTATTGCATTTTGAGGTCCTGATTTTGTTCTAGTTGTTAAATGTTACCGGTTATTTTCATGTTCTAGAGCAATGTTTTCTCTTCTTTCTGCCAATTGTCCTGATTGCTCTTCTATCACAGGAACTTCGTAATTTATACTACTGTGTTTCTTAGTCTCTCTTTGGCCTTCATGTTCCGGATGATGGCTGTCGGCCCACTTGCCAGGGGGCTGCCGTACATTTTTTTTGACGCTTATAACAAACGGATGCACCATGCCCCCGCTTCCGGCATATCGCACATACCAAAATTTGATCTTCCGTGGTGTAGTCTGCTGGCTGTTCTGGGCTTGTCCCCGTTTTTTCTTTCCTCTGTTATTGTTATTTCTCTTCCTATATCCTTGTTGGTTTTTGTGATTTGTCTGTGCTATTACTAGCGACAATTCTGCCATTTTATTGGCGGCCAGGGTGGATAGATCATATTGTGGAGGATTTTGCTCGTGGTGGGGAACGGTCGTGGGTTCTTGGGTCGTGTTCTGATATTCTTTAGGATTAGGTTGAGAAGCTGTTATAGAAGGATTAAATTGTTGTTGATATGTTGGTACATAAATGAGCATTGGTTGTGTGACAGGTTGCGTTTGTACAGTATAGTTATGGTGATATAACTGTTGTACAGGATTCATTATCTTTGGTTCGGTTGGCAATCCATAGGATATATTCTGCGAGTTTGATATGGGATTTTGGCCGTATAGCATGTGCAGTTTTGTGATAGCTCTGCGTGCTCTTTTTTCTCAAAAGGTCATTAGCGGCTTCCAAGGTGTTTAATTTAGTCTGTAGGGCGTCTACTGTTATTAAGGAAATCTTATTAAGGAAATCTCTCTGTAATCCCAAGGATAAATGATGGCTCTTTTGTTCTTCTGTTCCTTTCGGTAATAACTGCCTGATTGCTCGGAGTTTACGTAAAAAAAAAACGAATTTATAGACTCATCTAATCCTTGTTGAACCTCGAATAACTCCTGCTCCGCTTTATACGATGGGACCTTCGGCCTACTTAATGCTACTAATTTAGTTTTTAAAGCTTCATAGGACATCGTTTCGAATTGATTCTGGTTTTTAAGCTTTAATACGAGATCTAGTGCCGTGTCCTGAAGATATATCGGTAAAATTTCCTTCTTCTTAGTTGGTGACCATGTTTGCATGTTTGCCATATGATCGAATAGCATGAAAAATCTGCCCGGGTCCTCGTGCACGTGTCCCGAATACTTTGTCAAATGAGGCATATTAAAAAAATATATTAGATGCATCCTCTGTTATATTTGTATTATTCCCTCCTGACTTACATGTTTCTTTACCTCATCTAGTTTCCGGTATAAATCGCACTCAGGAAAGGTAAAAGAGAAGAAGTGAGTGATAGTGAAACTTAAATGGATTTTGATACTGACCTTATCAGTACCTGCTAAAAAGAGCGCGTTGTACAAACCTCCTGTGCCTATCACCTTGTGATGACTTTAGGTAGAGTCAATAATGGACCGAGACTTTATCCCTTCACCAATTTTATTACAAAATTATGTCTTTTGTCTTTACAAAAGTTCTAACAACAAAGTGTATCTTTAATGACCAAGGTATACAAGTTATAACGTCCTGTACGGGTAACCTCTTAGCTTCATAGCAGCTTCCAGAGTTCTCAAGGATTCTGTTCTAGGAAACATCCGCTCATAGCAGCCCTCACGAGGTATGGTATTTAAGATGATCCCCTTAGCTTCATAGCAGCCTCCAGGGTTTACGATAGGTTACGATCAGTTGGTCGACTGATGCCGGTTGTGCAGCAACACGTGAGTAAAACTGAGACTTGAGTAGTTTCTAAGTTAAAAGTTGTTGCAATGATCTTAAATTCGAAATTTTAGAAGTTGAACAGATGTTTAGGGTTTTTGTTGATAGTATCTCAGGCATACAATTTATCTATGTTTCATCAGAAGAACTGCAGTCAAACAGCAAGAAATTTGAGAGTTGCTACTTTTAAGAGAATTATCAATACCAGATCATATCATAGAGTTGTACCTCTGACGCAAACACAAATCAGATGTTATGACTTGTCACAATCAGATGAATTTCTGATTGCAGTGCTTCAGTTCTTCTACATATAGCATGTTGTCATTTTCACCTAATGATACCGTAATCTGCATTTACGACGAGAAATGGCGGATTGGGAGAACTAAAGACATCAGTCAGGACTATGTTTTTGTTCACTTTTTCCATTCCCATGGTCCAAGAACCTCTTTTAAACTACCTACGAATGACAGGGTGTGGGTGCCGATCACTCCAGAAACTCTTACCCACAGAGTTCACTATTCCTACAGGTCGTACTTACAAAGTCAGTGCCAAACCCTGTACACAAATTATTCAACTCTTTACCTCAATGATGTCTCAGCAGCAGCGCTACAGGCAGAAAAGAGATAACAGAGACCCGTTTCGTTTTTTTGTTTGTTTTTTTTGTATAAGATATGATTCAAAAATTTTGCACATTTTACCAATTTAACATTACTGTCTTGTTATTGTGACTTTTGCTACTAAGTTTATATCTACGCCTCATGACGCTTCATGATATTAAGTCCCAGTAAATAAAGAAAACATAACCCAGAAACCACTCAAGTCTCAGTGATGCAATTTTACCCACTTCTTAATGCAGAGATAATGTATTTTATGCAAATTTCAGATTTTTCACGTGCGTCCTTCCTGAGATATTTAATGGTGAAAATACACGATTTTCGAAAATTCGCAATCTTTAAAAATTTCCAAAAAATCAAGTATATCATTCTCAGATCTGAAACTTGTTTGGGACGTTGTCTATTATCTAGTCTCTATGTAGACAAAAATTGAAGGTGAGTCTCATTTATTTCGTTTCAAAATGTACATTTCAAAACAGACATTTTTAGGTTTCCAACATCAATGTTCAGAGCTTTTCCCCCCGACATTCTAAAGTACGTCTCAGTGTCCACAGAACACAGAATGTCCGTTCCATTATCTTTCATATGGTTTTGGTTTGAACTCATTATCTTTAAAACCTAAAAAGTTACAGCGTTTATCGGAATCCTCAGAAAAGTTCAAAATACGCTCAGGCGCCTATACAAAATCGCCGCTACGACAAAACCTGCGCGGCTAAAAAATAAATGATGCCCTTTTTCAACTCCCAGAATATGGTACAAACTCAAGTGAAAAAATTATTCAAAAACTAAATTTGGTCAGCAACCATCATTGGTCGATTCATTTGGATTGACCCTTAGAGGAGGATGAAAATCAGACCCGAAAAGAACAGACAAGAACAATGGACTAGAAACATTTCAAATGTAGGTATTGAGCAGAGTCGTAGCTAGAGATTTCGGTGCCCCCTACACTCACATCGCTTTTACGCTACGCTGAATTTTTATCAAGCTGCTTGAACAGACCATTGCAACAGCTGAAAGCGATCATTATGTATTCTTTTACAAATAAGAGCTGCTTTCAAGAGGCTTATTTTGGACTTTTAGTTAAACTTAACAAAACTGACTTTGGTTGTATACAGATCCACTTGGAGAACAGTTATGGAAATTTACAACTATTTACATACTATAGTACGTTTGTTTTATCTTGGCACACTTCCCGCCAGTGCACTTGGTTGGCGTTTACAGATTTTCTGCTAGCACTCACGTGAACGTTTTAATCCATTACACGTTTTATTAGCTTTATCGTGCAGGTGAAGTTAGTTGTCAGCCAGCCCATCAGAAGAGGACATTGCTATTTGGCGGGTATTTGAAGTGTGCAAACAAATGTGCTAGAGTGATTTGCTAGTGGCGTGGCGTTTTGCTATTCCCTAGCGTATTGTAACTCTCAACTTAACCATGGCATGGCAAGAACGTGTTGCAGATAGATCCATCCTTTAGGCGGGAAACGTGCGAAGACAAAACAAACGTACTCTAACGATAAGAAATGAAATTTCTGTATATTAGAAACTGTGTGCTTTTAAAATGTTTGAAATCGGTGACAGCATTAATTTCCGGGAATAATTGTAAACTTTTGTAATTTTATTCTGTACGTGATGACACAGATAGCATTTTAATTTCGATTCTTTTACGGTAAATAGTATTTTGTGAAATGTAACGGTAATTCAGAAGAAGCCTTCTTTGCGAACTTCTCAATGTTGATCCATAGGGGTGAAGAATATGTTTAATGCTTTTATTTATAATCCAAAATATAGTTTGACTACTACATATGTTTGAAATTATAGAAATTAAACTATAATGAACGAAAGTTGTGAATTTAAGGTTACTTATTATCAAATAACATATTAGAAATATACTAACACCCATATACTATGTCAATGAAATTTTTAAAAAATCACTGGTAGTGATTCGTCTTTGAAAAAGACGAAACTCGTAGGATTAAGTTCTGACTCCTTAAACCCTATCCTGCAACTGCTTCAAGTTCGAAAATGTTATTACTATATTCCCATTGTTTACGTTCATTTTTAATATTCCCGCAAAAATAGCAGCTTGCGTGTGTCCCTTCTCTTCTGTCATTTTCATACCTTCATTCTCAACGCCGTGATTAATCCGATTGGGTAGAAAAGCGTTATTAACTAAGCAAATTAATCACCATCAAAACGCCGAACACGTATTTCAGAGTTTGACCGTTTATGATTTTGAAAACGCTCCTGCATGTACTATAAGTCTTTACTTGGTACCTTGTATACCACATCGTCATTAACAAATAATATATAATAATTTTCTTTAAATAAGAGTAAAAACTTGTGACTTATAGAAACGTTCAGGTTACGAGCGAAGCGAGCATGAAAACTTTTACCAAATCTATTTCTTTGCAAAGCGACAACAATATTGATCTAATAGAGCGCCAATATCTTTTCGGGGCGATGCATCGTTTACTCATTTCCAACATTTTACCTTTCTTCTTGCTCGTTCGGCGCTCTCTTGCTATCAGCGCCCGGAGCGTCCCGCTCGTTCCCCCCTGGCTACGGCTCTGGGTATTGCGAATAGTAAATTTTCTGATTAAACGAAAAATCAACTACCAAATGTTACAGAGACTTGGGGAAAGAATGTATTACTTGAGATGATATTAAAGAGGAAAAGCTTATTAGAACATTATTTGAAAATAAATAGTATTCTAGTAATGTGATAAAAAGAGACGACGGCACATAAAGGATAAAAAGAAAGAATATTGAAGTTTATAAAATTTACGATAGTTGATCGAAATTTATGAAATGTATTATTCGTACGTGGAAGAGAATAAAATAGTTAGAAAACTATCATGCATGACTTTTTGTTTTTAAATTTTGTGACAAGTGACAGGAGTCGATTATACAGATCATGCATGACTTTTTGTTTTTAAATTTTCTGACAAGTGAGTCGATTATACAGTTATAGTGATAGTGAAATTTGCTTACAAAGATACTGTCGTACGATTACAAAGATACTGTCGTCGATTATACAGTGATAATGATAGTGATAGTGAAATTTGTTTACAAGATACTGTCGTACATTTTCTCATATTACAAAAATGCAATCTTAAAGTTTTACGTCTCACGTCTATGCCGGCTAGGCTAAAGGAGATGGTGAGAAATGAATGAAATGGTGGAATGAAGAAAGTGGGAAGGAAAAAACGGGAGGACCCCGAGAAGACCCACGCACACGGTATTTGTCCACCACAAAGTTCACTTGGCGCGAGCTGGAATCGAACCAAGAACCCTATGCACCAGGGGTAAACGCTCTACCACTGAGCCACCGCAGCCCTTATTCATATTACAATAAATAATAGTAAAAATACGTTAGGATGAGTAAATTATAATATCCCACGTGTATTGTGTAAAAAGAACATTTTACGCTTATGTTTATAAACACCACTGCATGGTTTTGTGTGAAGATACTATGCACCACATGGATTCACTACAACCAGCAGACGACGGACTTCTGGTTCCTTCCACGAAGCAAACGATGTTATCGGAGCAGCAGCGCCACCGTCGTCTGGGATCTATAAATTCTGCAGCCGACAGCGGATCAGTATCAGTTCACTGGTGTCCCTCCTATTGCCTGCATCAGAACATTAGGAGTAACCTAACCCCAAGCCTCTAGTCTTCTTCGGGACTTTTGGCTTTTCCTTTCACCTGGCTTAGCTTGCTTCGGGGCTCTGTCGAGAATCCTACACCCAATTGCTTAGCCTGCTACGGGGCTCTGTAATCACTAACTCCCTCACTGTTTGCCACGGAGCTTTGGAGAATCCTTCGCCACTCTGCCTAGCCTGCCACGGGGCTTTGTGGAGATCCTGTCTGCGACCTCTTGGTCAAAGACGAACTGTTTCTAATCTCACAAGTATAGAGAAGAATATTTTTGTAGTATTTCTGTAAAATACTGCTTTTAGTGAATTTTATAATAAAAAGCCGGTAGTGGAAGTCGATTCCGGACACTCTTTTTATTACCTCGCTCTACCTACATGCTATATGGCACAGAGTTTTACAAAATATTCCTGTCCCAGATGGAGAATGCGAGTGAAGGAAAAACGATAGAAAAAACAACAGGAATAAGGATTCGAACAAAGTACTTCATTATAATAATTTTGCATTAATTGTAGTAGTGCATCAACACCTTATTGACCAAGCAGTCGCAGATTGCGTTTCAAATGTGTGAACATTTTTTAAAAAGATTAGGTAGCCGTCTTTTTACAAATTCGGATCCACAGACGTTTAAATGCTGTCACATCAATGTGGTTCGCACTTAATTTCATGAATTCCAGTTTGCAGATGCACTGAGGCAATTTGAAGGATTGGTTTACTGCGACACAATCTTCTGGTCTAACAGATATGCCTGGAAAAACTTGGTTTAATGATCTGTGGTTTAATGAATGGCCTCTTAAGACATTGTTTAAGTAGATGTTCCCAATCCAACTTCATAACGACAGGTTCACTAAGGTCCCCATCATGATCTACTTCTTTCCAGATCAAGAGTTCCGTTTGAAATTTTCAATATAGTGGAGGACAGGGATGTTCACTCCAGGAATGTCATTCCAAACTGTCTGCAAATAATCTAACTGGGATCATAGGGAACACATGCTTCATCATCCAATAACCAATTTTTCACCATCCGATTTCAAAAGTATTTTGTGCAGTTTATACCAGTCTTCATCTTTAAGGGTGATTACTTTGTATAATGGGGCACTACACTTTATTCTTATCACAGTATGAAGTTTTCGTTTCATTCCGATGCTTGATTGACTGACGTTAATTTGCGTAGCTGCATGTCGAGTTGAGAGACGTAGATTGTGGATTATCTTCCTTACAATTTCATCACATTTCTGTGGATTATCTTCTCAGGCTTTGAACCACTCGACTGTTTGCATTCAACACTACCAGCTTGGTTGATGAATTATGTGGTGTTTTGCTGCAGAAAATTTCTTGTGGCCCTGTGATACTTATGATGGGCAAGGAAAAAAATGATGATGACATTCCTTTTCAGTTGATTCGTTGCTGTTTTCATTGTACAGTTCGTAGCATAGAAAATGTTACAAAAAGTTTAGTTCCAAATTACCAACCAACAATTGCGCCATGTGCTTATGCATTCAGTGACACACATCTCGATCAACTATTTGCTTTTGGTATTCTATCCAACTTTCCTCCCCCTATATTTGTGTAAAGCAGTCTGTAAGATGTAATACACTCTTTCCATTCAGACGGAAGAAACATGAGCCGTGTTTACAAGCTTTATATCTCTAAACCCGTTTTCATTCGTTTCTTCTTAAATGCCTTTATAGAGCCTGAATAAAAGTCACAAAATGTTTCCATACATTCATAAACACCTGTATTTGCATTCTTTCCCTTCTTGAAAGACTGCATATCACATCTCGCTTCATGTTGATTCAAATTTCACGCTAAAATTCAAAATTTCCGCCAACATATTAAAATATTGCTTACGTATATTCTTGACATATTTTTCGGTGATAGAATTGATACGAGGTGAATAATTTAATTCACCGAGCTATATATTTGCACTCCAGAGAACATTAGATTTTTTCATAATTCCCAAATTTCAGGTGGGCCAAGACACTTTCCTCCCAAAATTGAAGATGAATACATGAAAGCACCCTTGTTTTATGAAAAGGAATTGTCCCACGTATCCAGAAGCGTTCAACTGACTCGTACATATCCACGGAATACACTGCGTTCGTCATTTCTCTCTTGCACACACGACACTCCAATCGTAGCAGTGTTGCCAGTTCGAATTAAATGACTCTCGTACAATAATGCTTTATCAAACATGATATAATAGTTGTAATACCTTCTGATTTTGATTTTTTTTTTTGCAATTTTTTTTTTACCCGTAGAAGGGGACAAGCAAACCCAACCAAGTTTACAAAATTTATTATTCTGTAACATTTCTAAAATTTGCTCTTTGACAACTCCAAAATTTATGAGGTGGGCAAATGCACTCCAGGAATTTAAGATGGGAAAGAAAATGAACTCCTATACTCGTCCATATAACCATATATCGAGTTATAAAGCCTCATCAAAAAAGATAAATCAGAAACCTGCAGAGAAAAGCGTAACAAATAATTCAGGAACTTAAACTAGGTATTAAACTAATGCCACACCTGGAATATAGTCCTGTTCTACCCCCTTCTGGCTACTACCTGTTTCGGTCTAAGGCGCATTTTCTGAAATCACGATGCTTCACCAACCAGCAGAAGATGGAGACAGCAGAGCTGACTTCTTGGTCTCTAAGGAGAAGACGTGGTTTCGACGTCGAATCGAGGATAGGGGCTGCAGACAGTCCAGCACGAGGGGCTACACTTTTAACGTTAGTCACAGTCCATTTGATACAACTTGTCCTTTTTGACAGTTTCTTTCCTCTGTTTTTCCTTCCTGCACGTGGTCATAACAATCAGGCAAGGAAGAACTGTTTCTATGGCAACAGCACGTTCAGCCAGTTATAGTGGCTGATTTCTTCTGGTCTGCAATGATAAACATTCAATCCTTTCTGCAAGTTCCCAATTTGAATATAAAAAACGTACATTGTTTTAGTCGAAAGTCAACTTACTGGTTCTTGAGAGCATTCTTTTTACTTCTCTTTTGCGTCATTTAATTTTATAAAACTGAAACTTACTTGCAGTGAATAATTTCGTGTTTCAGTAACCGACGCAAATGCTGGCAACATGGCATTGATCACCACGTGCGCGCAGAGAGCTGTCAGAAAGGACAAGTAGTATCAATTGCAGTATAATAAACGTATTTTTATCCCAGAATATTGCAAGACTTGTGATTGATCCTTGTGCATCGTATGATGAGCGTGGAAATGTATAATCTCCAGTGAACATATTTGGCTAATCTGCTTTTCTTCATCTCACGTGGTTTTCGTCTGGAGCTTAACGCAGGTTGAAGAAACCTCCTGGTACACAGAATTCCACCGAATAGATACTAAGTTAATTCATATCTTTCTGTAGATTTAATGTATTATGCGACGTAGAGAACAGTACTTTAATAAAATAGTGTGTACGCATTTGACTTAAAAATATGTAAAGACATTTGTAATATTAGTAAACAGTATTATCCCAATTTATTTTCGCAGGCAGGTTGCTTTAGCTGACCTGGTCATTCTAAATAAAGTGGACCTAGTATCACCCGATGATCTTACAGAACTACGTAATGAAGTTAGGTAAGTTTAGAGTGATATTCCAAGTTAAGAATATATAAGGTATTTTGCAAGATATTAGTAAGTATCGATGAATTGTTTTTGATGTGTTATTTAACTCAAAATTCTATTTATAAATCTGTAGTCCCTCAAAAGGAGTGCCTATGCTTGAAATATTTTAATATACTATCAGTGATACAATTTCAAATGTTACACGTTCCTTTGAGCAGAAAGTTATTTCAAAATAGCGAAGGCAGTCTGCAAGGCTGTTTTGAATAGTTTGGCGTAACTTAGCTGTATTTGTTCTAGTGCTGAGAATAATGTCTTAGCAATGTACTGTCTAATCGGCTGTAATCATTGTAAGTGAAAAATACCAAAAAAGTGACTCATGTTGTAAATTACATTATGATTTAATCAACCAAATCGGAGCGCATGGCGGCATTATATATCCAGTCTTCTATATGTGGGGAAAAGAATGTTCGAAACCTGTATGCGTATACCGTATCCATAATCAACTATGTTATAACGAGAAATATGACTTAGGTAAAAGTTCTTTTTATTGTCTTCTTGTACACCGAATTATTAATCAAATATTTACTCGTACCTAATTTTAAACCGAATACAGATTTGAACAAGCAAGAATTTCTCAATATATAAAATTCAAGTCACCGTAAGAAATAGTTGAACAGTTTGGTTTAAGTGAATAATTTATGAATCAGTGGTTCGTAAGTTCAAATTGTCTGTTTTGTTCATCTTTCATGTGCTTCTAAACTAGTCAAGGAAAATTTTGGGTACTTTTATTTCATAAGTTCTAACTCGAAAGGGAACCGGAAACGTGTGTGTTTCTAAAAGTCAATTGTTCACAGGTGATTCAAGAAATTTCTCTCTGGTTGCAAAAATCTCGCGGATCAGCCAGGCCGGATAAGGAGAAAACCACGGGTTCCGAGACCGTGCGCCAAGTCATAAAATCAAATTCAGCAACTAGTATTTGGTGGTTATGAAGCTACATCGCTCAATTGCTTCATTGATTGGGAATCTAGTGGAAACGTCAGTGGCGGAACTATTTGACCCCGTAACAAAAAGACCAGTTACCAATACGTATAGCTAATAAATACCTTCTAAAATATAAAGGGAACCAAAAAGTTCTGTTGCTTTTTCACCCACTACCTTCGAACATTGAGATGTCACCTAACACGTATCTGGGAGATCAAAAGTAGTCCCCATCAGCATCGACGACCTTCTGCCAACGTTCTGGAATGCCATGGTTTCCATCGCGGTAGAACTTGGTGGGCCGTGACGCAAAGAAGGTTTCAAGTGCATTTTGCACCTCTATTAGGGATTTGAACCGGCGTCCTCTAAGGTGATTGTCCGGGGAATGGAACAGGTGACAATTTATCGGTGCAATGTCGGAGAGTATGACGGATAAAATAGTATTTCCAATCCAAGGTGTAGAATGGTTTCTTGGGTCATCCTAGCTACGTGGGGCTTAGCGTTGCCCTGTAAGAGAATATCGCTTTGCGATTCAGAACAATCAGAGTTTTGAGTTTTTCTTGAATACTGTTCAACTGCTGACAGTACACAGTTGCATTGATGCTATGACCAGCTGGTAGCAGTTCTCGATGCACGATGCCGCGAGCAATCCACCAAGCATATAGGAGGACCTTCTTCCGATGCAGTGCTGATTTCGGCTGTTTTGGAATCGGTTCATGGGATCCTAACCAGTGATGACGGCGCCATGGAGCTTCATACAGGACCCACTCCTCATTACATGTCAACACCATATCTACAAATGTCTCGTTCCTCAGACGAGACAGCAAAGAGACACAGGTGTCAGGACGCATTGCCTTCTGGCCCAGAGTCAAATCATGTAGGACCATCGACCCAACTTGGAGTGCTTCCCAAGTTGATGGAGGTACTGCCGAATGGTTTCTGCACTTACTGAATTGTAGTTTCAATTCCTCACATGTCTAGCTTCTGTTAGCCTCGATTGCTGCATGAAGATTTTCATTTTGTACATGTGTTGATTTTCCGGCTCGTGCTGCGTCTTCGAGAGTTTCGTCACCGTCCTTAAGCTTCCTAAACCACCACTGTACTGTCCGCGTAGTCACTACACCCTCACCGAAGGCCTGGGCTGCAGCGTCGTTTGACCCCAGTTTGAACTCGTGCAGCATGCACGGCCTTATGACGCTCCATGGAGTTCCCATGTACAGCCTGTCCTTATGCAAGTTCACGGTGTAACTGAACTGCTACAATCAGATAGTATGTTGGATCAACACACACTAACAACAGACCTTCGCCTTATCTACATTCGCATTCAACTCAGGGTGTGAGGGCCAATGGGACACAAACATGCACAAAATGCGACAGAACTTTGTTGGTTACCTTTATAAAAAAATCCATGAACTAAATTTGACTTCAAGGCGAGAGATCTGAGTTTGATTTCCAGCGAAGGCTTATGTAATTCGTATTTTATGTTAAGCTGTAGTGGGTCCACATGTCTTATAGCCTTATTGCTGAAATAGACGCCAAACACTGATCCAACCAACCAAAACGTTGACTTCTAAAACCTGAAGAAAAATCATAAAAGTTCGATCAAAATTTAATAATATATATATATAGATATATAGATAGATAGATATCAAAGAGAAAAAGTTAAACAGGTAATGAAAAAGCTAAAAAAAATATAGTAAATTATAAAATAAATAACAAGAAGAACACCTAAAACAGTAATAATATTTCAAAAGTGGTATAGAGTAACAAGCATCAACCTTCTTAAGCGTCACGGAGAAAGTTAAAGGCTAGGTACGTTAATTATTTCAACTAGACGAAGCGAGAAACAGCGGTTCTCTCAAAGCCAGATTAAGGCTATTAGTCAGTGTTAAACGTTCTCTGAGGTTTGTATACTTCGGACTTCTACAATAATCTACTGAATACTCAGTAGGACCATACATTCTTGGGAATAGACATAGTAAATGGAAATGTGTGAAATGCGAGCCTCTGGTACATGAGCGCTACAGGATATCTGCAACTCTGCGACTAGCACGCAAGCACACCTGCAAATTTTCCAAATAAATTTATGCACCTCTGATTATAATTTGCTTTTCTAAGAAAGCGCATTAGATGGAAAAATACTACAAAGATAGGAGAACGGGAGATAGTGCCACATCTGCTAACACCGCGCCGTGAACTTGGCTGCTGTTTTTACACACTCATTTAACCAATTGCCGAGATGGCCGGCACCAGAAGAAAACGATGATCTGGCGGTGTTATAGTAATGGCATATCACAACCATGTCGTACACGATGACGTATTTTTCATGCTTTTAATAACACTTTAGGAGTGAGTGCAGATAAGCACTTGGCGCAGCGAAAGGTGTGATGCATGTTCGAAACAACCTTAACTGTTGTTAGATCCATAGTAAATACTTAACATAGGCAATGCAGACTAAATTGTGAGCTATTGTGACGAAGGGACAACCAACGAAATTCGATTGTTTAGAACCTTCGTGTACAAAACCTAGTATCGCGGCATTGTTCTAGCAACGCTCAAACTTTTTATGATATTCCTGTATGTTGTTTCACGTTTGACGACAACCGAAGATCATGCCTTCGCAGAGGTTTGGGGCACAAACCTGTAGCAAATTTGTTTCGGAAAGCATTTTCATTTGGACCAACGTACCATGGATGTGTAGCTCGAGGACGTGCTGCATACCGATTTAAATCTGGCCACCATGCAGAGCAAAGCTATTTGAATGCCCGGTAACATAACACACATATGCTGTACAATTTCGGAGAAGACATTACAATGATAGACTATCTTTATAAAACCTATCAACGGATCTGTTGCGCAAAGCACCAGTAGCAGCGGAGTTTACACATGAGGGACAATGTGAAGTTCTTTAAACAAAGACGAATCAGCAGATGTGTAAGCAGTGTAACCGTGCCTTAACTTGGATCAGATAAGACAACTACATAATTGTACACAACAATACGATTTTTGCGCTATAGGAAAATGTACTAGTTTCACTAGAATTCGATTTTGGTCCATTGTGCTGTGCTACAAACCAGGGATACAAATCCGCATTGGTTAGGAGCTCATATTAATATTAGGTCCCTGCTTCGTAACCACAACGCTGCATAAGGACATAAAACAGAAAATCAGAAGAATTCAAGCTCAGTCACTGCTTGTAAACTGATTTAATGGCTCATACTGAGGCCAGTCCTAGGCGCATCCTTAATTAAAAGTTTTATTCTTGTATTAATTATACCTATTTTAAATATGTTATATATATATATATATATATATATATATATATATATATATATATATATATATATATATATATATAGTGTAACTTATGTAGTGCGGTCAAATACACTTGGGATTTTAGAAATGACTGCTGCAACAATATTAACTCGGGCAACGACTTCCTCGGCTTTCGTGACCGGTATTGCATACAGAAAGCGTTTCATGCTCCCAGAAAAAGTCAAAGGGTATGAGGTTGGGTGAGCAAGGAGGTCATAACACAGACACTTGTCTCCCAATCGAATGATTTGGGAATGTTTTATTTAGGTAAGTCTGTATGTTCTTTTCTAACTGGCAGATGCACTCTCATGCTGAAACCACATCTGTCTTATGCTCAAGGGCTCATGGTCTAACAATTTTGTAAGAAGATTACGTGAAAATAAAAATAAGTATCCTTACACAAGTGGGCCAGTAATAAGTGGCGCTCTATCACAAAATTATCCACTATAACGTACCGAACGCTAACACTAAATCTATGCTGCTGATCGTTCATTGGAGTTGCATGTGGATTTTCCACATCTCACGCAAGGCTACTGCTAGTTTCAGGACGGCCTATGATTGTTCACAGTACGTTGTCTTCAAATTCAACTGTCCAAATGGTGCGATCTCCTCCAATTTCTCGTGGGGAAGATTAAAGAGACCCTATCAATCATAGACGAATATGGAGACGAAAAAATAAGGGAAAGTTACTCTCCTTTGAGGGGAATAGTCACGATATGAACGCCTCGTGTCTCGGCTATTAACCCTTGCCTCTCCATAAATGAGTTTTATATCTGCCAGCTAGTGGATAGGATAATCTGCCACTGCGCAGACATGTACAGATAAATACAATAAATTTTACTTGAGCACAAAAATCTATTTTGACATGACTGTGATCACCTGGACACATCTCTGTGCCATTTAGCACAACACTTTCTGTCCTGTTACACAAGACTCACACACGTATCACCAGAGCATTACACTACGTGTATCACACACAAGTTGCATAAGTATCCACAAGAACACAGCCACGCTAATTGACGTCATTCCACAAGAAAACTGCAAAACACCCTTTTTGGAGGCACTCTTGATTGGCTCACAAAGGACAAGTACTTCCATTTTGTGCAGCCAAAGCATCATGCTCTTAGTGGAAGTACTATGAGATGCTACGTGTACGTAAAATGCCACTTTCTCTTTTCCCCGTGGATGTATGCCTTCCAGCTCTATGGTACACATTAGAACTCAAAGGACTCCCGTCCCCATTTGTTCGAAGTGATTCCACCAATCTTTCATCTAGAAAATTTTCTCCTGCAGTGACATAATCAAAATTAAGTGGGCTACGCTAGGTAACTACTATTTTGGTATATTTTCAACAGCAATTTACTTTACTTTTTTGTAGCTCAAGGGTAAGGAGCGTTTATCCAACTCGAAGTCAAAGTGACAGCCTATCGAAAGTATCCGTGGAAAATAAATGAGGTTTAATTGTGATTTATTGGTGAGAAAGCTGTCTATTCTTGGCTTCATGCATGTTCTGAACAAGTTGGGGAACATGGTGTGATCTAGAGGCGCTGGCCAGCGCTGAGGGGCGTGTGTGGTGTTGTCTTTCTTTCATCGCTTAGAACGTTGTGGTGCGGTGCTTTGCTTTCATCGTGTAGTGCCTTGTCCTTTATTTTTGTTTACAGAAGATCCAAGAGGCAACGTGTAATTTTGGTCCATAACGTATTATGTACATTTCAGCAGAAAATTTTTATATCAGTTATTAGTCGTTAAAATTCGAATTCAACAATCAAACATATTTTTTACAAATCCTAAACAATGTGAAAACAATAGAAAATAAATCTATAAATGCAAACTGTTCACAAGCTTTATCCATCTTATTCAAAAATGAAATTTATTGTTCTCAATGCCAAAAAAAAAAAAAAAAAAAAAATCCCGACAAACAAAGGATACAACTTACACAAGACTAGAAAACACGCTACGCAGGAACAACACTCAACTGCGGAAGACTTTACACACGAGTTGGCTAAATTAAAATCAAATATATGGGTAATAAAAAGGATTCCAAGAGGCATACGAGGTGCTGTGGCAGACAAACTATCTTCTATCATTAGTGATTGCGCCAACAAAAATGATTTAACTTCTTGGAAGAAACTGTTCAGATTTGCTTTTCATAATCTACGAATCCCCAGAAACCGAACAACATCCTCAGTCACTAACATAATCAAGCAAAATCTAAGAGAGTCTTCTGTAGTAGAATGTCCTGCAACTTCAAGGAAGAAGATCAAACCCGACTTATCTAAACTGATTATAGCCTAAATCGCTGATTTTGATACAAAAGGTGTCTTAAGGTTACTAATATCCGACGATTCTCTGGCTCCTTCGAGTGAGGAAACTTTTGTTAGTCTACAAAACAAACATCCGTCTCCTTCAGAGTTTTAGAAATGCCGGAGCAACTAGAGTGCTTGACATCTTCTCTCCTTGTAAACGAAGACATGGTTTCAAGAGCAATCCATAATTTTAAGATTGGCTCCGCTTCAGGAATCGATGGTTTATCCCCTCAACACCTGAAAGACTTGATTTCTAAATCTACAGGAGCATCAGCGTCTGTTTTACTATGCGAAATCACGAAATTGGTTAACACCATTTTAAATGGAAACGTAAATCAAGACGTGTGGAAATACCTTTTTGGAGCCAATTTGTATGTATTACGAAAAAAGGATGGCGGAATCAGACCTATAGCAGTTATATGTGTTTTTCGACCACTAGCATCCAAGATAGCTGTTTCGCTCGTTTACAAACAATGCTCTCAATACTTACAACCACACCAACTGGGGTTTGCAATTAAAAAAAATAAGGTAATGAAGCTATTATACATGCCACACGGTCATACATAAAGAGAAATGAAAACGCAAACAAAGTAATCTTAAAAATTGATTACAAAAATGCCTTTAATTCGGTGGAAAGAGGCTCAATGTTAAAAGAAGTGAAATCTTTTATGCTTCATTTTTTTTTTTTTTTTTTTTTTTTTTTTTTTTTTTTTTTGCCAAAGCTATACTTATCCATCAATATTATTTTACGGAGAAAGAACTATCTCATCGCAAGTAGGATGCCAACAGGGAGATTCTGCAGGTCCAATGTCGTTTAGTTTGGCTATTCATCCGATAGTTCAAGAGCTTTGTTCTGAACTGAACGTCTTTTATCTGGATGATGGAACCCTAGGAGGATCGCCGAATATAGTCATAGAGGACATGAAGCATTTAATTGCAGAATTTAAGAAAATTGGGCTAGAGGTGAATCCATCGAAATGTGAACTCTATTACACATCGGGTAAAATAGATACAGACGTAGAAATCCAATTTAAAGAGCTGTTGCCAGGCATACGTATTTTACAACCAGATGAATTATCGTTATTAGGGTCTCCGCTCCACGAAGAAGGATATGATCTCCACTTCGAGAAACATATGAATAGTTTCAAATTAATAACTGAGAGACTAAAAGTTTACCAAATCACATAGCTTATTTTCTTCTCAAAAATTGCTTCGGCATTCCAAAGCCAACGTACTTTTTAAGAACTGTTCCAACATGGAAAAGACCATCTAAAGTTTTATAGATAGATAATTACTTGGAAAAGGCATTACAGCTAATAATCAACTATTCCCTAAACGAAACCCAACGGACACAAGCAAACCTTCCAGTCCGCTTAGGAGGTCTAAACATACGGAAAGCATTGGACTTGAGCCTACCAGCCTTCCTTTCTTCTTGCCATGGGGTGCGTCCACTTGTCTCGAATATTTTAAATAGTTCAGTTGACAACGTGGATATACATAACATGGATGAGGCTTTGGAAATTTGGAAGAGGATCTACAACAGTAAAATTCCTGAGACAAAAGAATTACAAAAAAGTTGGGATGCAATATTATTACAGAAAGTAATAGATAATGAAGTAATTCCTGAAAGCATAATTGACACTGTGCGTATGAAAGTTTTACAGAAAAGAAAAAACAGACCGGTGCTTGTTTGCAAGCCACGCCATCTAAAACAGTTGATATCTTTTTAGATAACAAAGTTTTTTCAAATATGTGTAGCTTTGCGTCTGGGGGTAAATATCTGCCATACATTTACTTGTACATGCCAAAGCAGAATGGATGAAAAAGGGTTACACGCACTAAGTTGTACTAAAAGTGGAGGAAGATTAGTACGCCATGGTTAATTGAACAATATAATAAAACGAACACTAGCGAGCATTGATTTTCCAAGCATTTTGGAACCACCAGGAATGTTTCGAGAAGACGGAAAGCGGCCAGATGGAATTACCCTAACTCCATGGAAAATGGATCAACGGTTGATATGGGATGTCACATGCGTGGATACCTTTGCACCACCTTATTTGCCATCAACACAAAACGAAGCAGGTAGTGCAGCTGAAGTGGCCTGCAAGAGAAAACACTCCAAATATTCTAAACTGAAAGAAGAGCAAGGGGCCGCGATGGCTCAGTGGTAGAGCGTTCACCTCTGGTGCTTGGGGTCCCGGGTTCGATCCCAGCCCCCGCCAAGTGAACTTTGTGGTGGACAAACACCGTGTGCGTGGGTTTTCTCGGAGTTCTCCCGTTTCCTCCCACTTTCTTCATTCCACTATTTCATTCATTACTCATCATCACCGTCTCCTTTAGCCTAACCGGCATAATCGTGGGACGTAACACTGAAATATTTCATTTCATTTTTGAAAGAAGAGCATCTTTTCCTTACTTTTGCAACTGAAGCTATGGGGTTTTTGAGCAAAGAAGCTCACAGATTTTTGAAAGAACCGGGTTCCAATTTGATTACTAAACAGGCGACGCCAGAAGCCAACAGTTTTTAGTACAACGCATTAGCCTAGCTATACAAAGAGGCAATGCGATTATCATCTTAAGTTCCTTCCCTTCACTCAAGTTAGAAGAAATCTTTTATCTTAATTAAAAATTAACAAACAATTTTCATATAACCAACTTGCATTATAAATTATCATATTTTCGTTAGTTTTTTTTTTTTTTTTTTTGTCTTAAAGACGACATACCTTAATGTCAAAATCTTGCCCTGAACATAATGACATTATCAAAACTAGACGTCAAGGTACATTCATATGATAGAGCACGGTGATAATGCATTATATTCTTTCTCAGTATGATAACAAAATAATGTATTATTTATATTTTTATTGTTTTAAAGTTTTCATTGATTGTTTTTAAATAAAGTTAAAAAGTATTGTAAGTTACAATTATATTTACACACTTAGCATACTACAGTGTGTATAACTTTATTTGTGTCGATGTATTATGTAATGCTTGAACTGTTAAAATGTAATTTGACTTCTATATAACAATAAATGTTATCTTGTTCTGAAAAAAAAATTAAGTGGACTATACCTGGTAACTATTTTGGTATATTTTCAACAGCAATTTACTTCACTTTTTCTTAGCTCAAGGGTAAGGAGCGTTTAGCCAACTCGAAGGAAAAGTGACAGCCTATCGAAAGTATCCGTGGAAGAAACAGTGGATTTCACCTAACAGATAAATCAAGTACTCTATAATGTCTCATCACATTTCTTTGTATCAACGCACGTAGTATCTCGTGTTTCGGCCATTTTTGCTGCTTCTGTGCACAGGACTATCGTCTTCCACGGAATTACATATTACGAGGACAAAATCTTTCCAAGCAGCTTATTTTCGCCTAAATAATATTCACGCAATTTATCGGAATCCCTGTTGTCATGTCCAGAATTCCTTGTACACTTGTTCACGTGTTATTTGCATTATTGGATATTACTTGTTCTGGTTCTTTACATGCCGCCTAACACCACCGTCCTATGCAAAGCTCTTTTTTCCATTTTCATATACTCTTAACTTGAACATTACTTGAATTCTCCCTCCAAGACTTTATTCTGTACTAAGACGAAGTAGATTAATTATAGTCTAGGCATCGAGGCTTAAAAATTGAGTTCTAAGGGCGAATCATGTAACAATTTGGCATCCGATATTTTTTGAATATATACCTATCACTGATCACAAGAATGCCGGATGCCAGAAGAAAATAGCTCACGGGAGGGAGGAGAAGGGAAAGAAAGCCGAAAGTTTAGCCGTTTCTATTCACAATATCTCTGTAACTATTAGAGCTAGAGCATCCAAACCCTTTTCATTTAGTTTGTATAATTGTATTCTATAATTTAACTCTAGTTCGTTTTTGAGCTAAATATAATGGTTTTCTTCTTATTTTCATTTTTACTCAATATTGGTTGCTCGTGACGTCGTTTTTTAAGTCACAGATTCTTTACAAGATCGAATTCGGAAAAATGTTTCCTCTAAAAGTTTTTAGTCACTTCATGCTCTTCCAAAAAACGTGTACTTATATTAGTGCAGGACTAATAGTACTTGAGATATAAGTGACTTTATTCTGCCGTGTGCGAAACTGATCATGGTGCGGCCCTGGAGTTACCTTCCCACAAACGGCAGATATTAGCAGCTGATGATGATTAATATATATATAATCTTGTCTGCCTGTAAGTGTATAATGTTGATGATCAAGTCTGTCTATAATCTAATTAAAAACATCCATTTTTAATATCAGTTGAGGTGTTTTTTTGGAAAATAACCCCTGTCAAAACTCAAAATTTCTTTGAAAAATGAAAAGAGAGCTTTCTCTGGTACACAATTTGAGAAACTCTGCAAAACTGTTTCTTTATACGTGTCTCTGATACCTTCTAAAACATGCACAAGTATGCAACTTTCTATTCAATTTTCTAAATAAAAAATAACTATTTCACTTTTTTTTGAAAAGTGTTGGTTTTGCTACAAATCCTTCGATTTATGTACTACAATGGTACTGAGCGAAATAAAGTAGGAACTAGATTTCAAAATTGCCTTCAAGAGAGAATCATGTAAAAATTGCCATCCACGTTTATATATATATATATTACCACCTTGCCCTCTTAATACTTACTGTAATGGTAAGAAAAAAAGCAAAAAAATAAGATATGCCTGAAACATTTTATAAATGACCAGTTTTAAACTGTTAAATCTTATTTACAGAAGAAGCACTTACCTATTATTAAAATTGTGTATAGTGGCTATAATACAATAAATCTATAATAAGAAACGTAATAGAAAGAAACCGTATACTTAGAAATCTCTACACAAGAGAAGAAATTATTTGATTTCTAGAATTAGTTTTCAATAATGTTACGCCACTCTTTGTAAAGGTAACCAAGAAAGATCTGTCGCTTTTCAGCCACCACTTTCACCCATGGATATGTCTTCTATGAAGTACCTGAAAAATCAAAAATATTCCCCATCAACATGGACGACCTTCTGCCAACGTTCTGGAAGACTATGAATTCCATAGCAGTAGAACTTGGTGGGCCGTGAAACGAAGGTATCAAGTGCATTTTGCACCTCTACTAGGGATTTCAACTGGCATCCTCTAAGGTGATGGTCCAAGGAATGAAACAAGTGATAATCGGACGGTGCAATGTCCAGGGAGTATGGCGGATGCAATTGTGTTTCCCACTCAAGGCGTTGAGTGGTGTCCCGGGCCATCCTAGCCACGTGGACCTTACTGTTGTCCTTTAACAGGAGAGCCTTTTTCCGATTCAGAAGTGCTGGCTCCAGAGTTTTGAGTTTTTCTTGTACAAAGCTCGACTGCTGACAGTACACAATTACATTGATGCTTTGACCAGCTGGTATCCGTTCCCGATGCACAATGCCGCGAGGAGTGCACCAAGCACACGACAAGTTATTCTGGTGCAGTGCTGGTTTCGGCTGTTTTGGGACCGGTTCATGGGTTGCTAACCAATGACGACGGCGCGGTAGAGTTTTGTACAAATCCTACTTCTCATCACATGCCAACAACCTGTTCAGAAATTGCTCATTCCTCAGACGAGAAAGGAGACAAACACAGGTGTCTGCTCGCGTTGCCTTCTGGGCCTGGGTCAAATCATGTGGAACCCATCGACCCAACTTGTGGTACTTCCCAAGTTGATAGAGGAGCTGCTGAATTATTTCTCCACTCAACTGAATTGTCCCAATTACATGTCTGGCCACTGTTCGCCTCAATTGTTCCCTGAAGATTTTCATTTTTGTACGTGTGTTGGTCTTCTGGCACTTGGTGCGTCTTTGAAAGCTTCGTCACCGTTCTTAAACTCGTTAAACCACTGCTGCACTGTACACATAGTCACGACACCCTTAGCAAAAGCTTGTCATATATTCCGCCCCGCTGCAGACGCATTCGATCCCAGTTTTGAACTCGTAGAGTATGGACGTCCTCATGACGCTCTGTGGAGTTCCATGTTCACTCTGTCCTTACGCAAGTTCACGGTGTAACTGACCTGCCACAACCAGGTAGTATGTGGGATATACTCATACGAACAACTGGCCTTCGCTTTATCTCCATTTGCATTCAATTTACGGTGTGAGGGCCAATTGAACACAAACCTCCACAAAAAGCGACAGGACTTTCTTCGTTACCTTTATATTCCGAACAATTTTTTTAAAAAGTGATGTCTTTAATATGTCATTCAGTCTTCTTCATCAATCTGTTCATTAACTGATATTGAACTCGCTTGGACAACTACACATTGGAGTGCACAAGAAACCGCGATTCTTACATTTGCATTTCAAACTTACACACTCAAGTTTCTGCCAGCTACACATGGTAATCTCTAAACAAGCCTTGGGAATATCTTCGAGTGTTTTCAAAACTGACTTCAGAATTTGGTCCTCCAAGTACCATCCGGAGGTAGGTAGGTCAATCTCACACTTATCAGCATTTCCCAAATTGCTGTTTTGTAATGGGATCTCTTTATATGTTGTTTCAAAGCATCAGTAGTTGGAGATAATTTCTTCAGGATGCATTTTTCTAAAAGTACTAGCCTAGCTTTCTCACAGATCTTCGCATTAACCTTGAGGCGCTTTGTGGAAAACAGTTCTGCAGATTCTATTGCGCTTGCTGATAAAGGGATCTGTCCAAAGGAAAAAGAAAAGGTCATAGTTTTCTGAGATGAGTAAGTAGACAGTTCTTGATCTTTGATGTTCCAACTGGATATGACATTATGCCGCATCCAAGTGGAGCGTGATAAGACATAACCTATCTTCTTATTCTCAGATAATTGGTGGCAAAGGTGATGAACTGGAATAAAGCTCCTAGTCTTTGAAATCCTGCCATCATATACAATTCTTTACAAGAAATTCTGTCATAATGGTGTTTCAACAGCAGGAATACATAAGTGCATAGGCGCCTACTTTGGGGAGGCAGGACACTTTTGGCCCGCAATATTTATAGGTGGGGTCCTCGCCCCTCCAATATAATCCAATCGAGGAAGAATTAGCAAAAAGCAGAAATAATTTCTGTCGTAAACTTCGTCGTGGCTTTAATTCAATATTAGGAACAGCCTTCTTATTCGATAGAAAATGTCGTTTTCAAAACGGTGCTTTTAATAGAGCACTGAGGCTTCAACCAACACTCTGGCAGCACTGATATGAAAAATAAAGATCCATGTGGTTCGCAAAGATGCAGCGAAGTTCTCAAATGTTGAAGTTGAATTTGTTTTGATGGGTTTAAACGAATTTGACTTGGGTCGTGAATTTCGCAGCGGAGTAATGGACCGAGATATGGGGGAGAGAAGTGGACCTTCATCAAGCAGTTGGTAGAAAATAGCTGAATATGATGATCGTGTGCCCCCCCCCCCCAATATTTTCTTCGAGTCGGCGCCTATGCATCGGTGTCTCTACACATCACAACCACTCTTTCTGAATTGTGATTCACAGCATAAAGTACCGGTATCATTCTAGATTCTGATTCTTCATGTTTTGCCTTCAAAATTTTGAACATCGATCTTGAAGTTTGACTTAACAGTCTTCTGATCTTTAAAACTACCGGAAACAACAACAAAGAGTTCTGAAGGTGATAATTCCAGCAATGCATTATCTAGCTATGTTCTACTTATTCAGAGAACTCTGACGTTTTATTTTTCCTAGGACATATTCCTTTATCGACAAACTCTATTGAATCTGAAGAACTGTTTTTTCACAAATTCTTTTATCAACAAACTATTGAATCTGAAGAACTGTTTTTCACAAACCGCCATTCAGCCTGGGGAATTTACCCGCAACTACTGATGCTCTGAAGCAACATATAAAGAAATTCCATTACCAAACAGCAACTTTGGAAAGGCTGATAAATGTGAGCTCTATCTACCAAGGTCAGAAGACTCCGGATGGGACTTTGAGGACCAAATTCTAAGACCAGTTTAGAAAACACTTGAAGATATTCCCAAGGCTTGTTTAGAGATTACCATGTGTAGCTGTCAGAAATTGAAGTGTGTAAGTTTAAAATGCAAATATAAGAATCGCGGTTTCTTGTGCACTCCAATGTATAGTTGTCTGAGCGTGTATAAAAATACAGTATCAGTTAATGAACTGAATGATGCATAAAAGACATCATAAATTTCTGTATGTTTTTAGGATATAAGAGTGACATAACATTATCGAGAAGTAATTCTAGAAATCAAATAATGTAGATTTATTATATTATAGCTACTGTACACAATCTTAATAATAGGCAAGTGCTTCTTCTGAAAATAAGATTTAGCAGTTTAAAAACTCATCGTTTATAAAATGTGTTAGACAAATCTTATTTTTTTCTTTTTTTCTTGCCATTACACTACGTATTAAGAGGGGAAGTGGTAATAAATAAAATAACGTGGATGGCAATTTCTTCATGATTCTCTCTTGAAGGCAATTTTGAAATCTAGTTCCTACTTTATTTCGCTCAGTACCATTATAGTACATAAATCGAAAGATTTGTAGCAAAACCAACACTTTAAAAAAAAAAAAAATCAGAAAATTGAATAGAAAGCTGCATATTTGTGCATGTTTTAGAATGTATCAGAGACACGTATAAAGAAACAGATTTGCAGAGTTTCTCAAATTGTGTACCAGAGAAAGCTCTCTTTTCATTTTTCAAAGAAATTTTGAGTTTTGACAAGGGTTATTTTCCAAAAAGCACCTCAATTGATATTAAAAATGGATGTTTTTAATTAGATTATAGACAGACTTGATCATCAAGATTATACACTTACAGACAGACAAGATTATATATATATATACATCATCAGCTGCTAATATCTGCCGTTTGTGGGAGGGTAACTCTAGGGCCGCGCCGTGATCAGTTTCGCACACGACAGAATAAAGTCACTTATAACTCAGGCACTCTTCGTCCTGCACTAATATAAGTATACATTTTTTGAAAGAGCATAAAGTGACGAAAAACTTTTAGAGGAAACATTTTTCTGAATTCGATCTTGTAAAGAATCTGTCGCAAAAAACCGACGTCACGCGCAACCAATATTGAGTAAAAATGAAAACAACAAGAAAACTATTATATTTAACTCAAAAACGTACTAGAGTTAAATTGTAGAATGCCATTATACAAACAAAATGAAATAGGTTTGGATGCTCTAGCTCTACTAGTTACGGAGCTATAGTGAATAAGAAACGGCTAAACTTTCGGCTTTCTCCCCCTCCTCTTCCCCTCCCGTGAGGTTTTTTTTCTGGCATCCGGCATTTTTGTGATCAGTGATAGGTATATATTCAAGAAATATCGGATGCCAAATTGTTACATGATTTGCCCTTAAACTCGAAAAGGAGAGCACTTTTGTCAAGTTGATGCCTAGACTATTATACATGTGTATTTATTTCACTTTCGAATTCTAAGTATTCTTCTACTTAGAATGATGTACTATTACTTTTGATTGTTGAAATCTTGTACTTTATTGATGTTCCTTTTCTTCATTCCACTTTTGATAAAATATTCGAAGGAATACTTTAGTTCGGGGATTACCCTTGGACCGCATCCAACTGCATATTACGGAATCTATGATAAAAATAATGGACATTAGCATGTACTCGACGTCTAACGGACGTTTTCACATGACAAACTTTCGGGTGGTCATAACACCGAAAGGAAGCATTCCTGCACCTACGTTGGTTCTATTCTCGGTGTCAAGAATCACCTAGATGTTTGTTAGATCATTAATTAAGTTAACCTGTATATGGGGTGAGGCATCTAAAATTTTCATGTGAAATACCGAGAAACAGAAAACGCTGGCGATACTCAGTTTGCAGTAAATAGCAATATCAAATAGGGCTCGTCAAATGAAGGTATGATGCGGTAGAAAAAATAGCGACAAAGGTTTCTACTGCAGTTAGTAACAGAGATATGATCATGGGAGTGGTTGCAAACAAAAAGACAAGTGACCCACTTGACCACCAATAAGTACTTCGGTCCATAATATGTCGTCTCAGGTGTCTGACAGAAGAATCTATGACGTGGAGGAAGTTGCTATTACCGAGTCACGAGATCGTGCTCGTTCATGGAAGGCAGTCATAGTCGTAAGAGTGAAGACGATGGTTTACAAATACAGGAAGAGCCAACATTATCCTGTTTTATAGAGAATGCAGGAAAAGTGCCTCAGTAGCCTAACGTTTGTATGCAGAGAGATATCCGCACAGATGGTTGCCATCGTGATATCTTTTTGATAAACTTTTTGTGAAATTAAAGGATCCCGGAAATGTAAAACCGCTACAGAGAAAGTCTATTACATTTGAGGTGGATGCTACAAATGTTCTAGTCACTGTTGCTGTGAATTCACACATTAACGCCCGTGATATTACCAGGGTCAATAATATGAGTCAGCGAAGTATATTACGGATTCTGCATACACATAATATTTTTCACTCATATCTCTATTTAGCAGGATCTATGAGGGAATGATTATGTGAGCCCTGTTCAGTTTTGCACATGAATGTTACAACACGATATCGTCATCAACAATGACCAACACATATTCAAAACCTTGGCTACTTCATCGCACCGGAACCTGGGAGCTCAGGCTCTGTTTGACCCCCAAAATTTTCATTAAAGGCTGGGTTCTTCCCCTGAATGAACAATCCGTACTTTATTTGCAGGTAGGAGTTCCGTTAGTAGTTTTAAAACTCAGCACAACGCTTTGTGTTTATTTTTTTTTTAAATAAACTAATACATATACCGCATAATCTATCCATATATTATTTGATACGCATATGTGTATAGTCATTTGAAGAAAGTTAACTTGTTTATATAATCACTTATTTGAGTTAATTATAAGATTATTTAAGTTCCCCGACTGTTATCTTCTCATCGGTGCCTCTGGTTTCCGGTTTTCTTTCTGGTACTGTGCTGTGTACTCTGAGTGCAAGTATACAAAGACTCCCTTTTGTCATTTCGTCAGCCAGCGTTTCTCCTCAGTCCTGCACAGAAACATTTGTTTTTTTAACAGGTGGGGCAAGTTCATGCTGCTGTTCTAAGTACTCCAACAGGCGTAATTAATCTTGTAGCGGCCGCTAGTTGGATTGCCTAACTCGCGTACTTTGTACCTCAAGAATTTCTGTGGCTCGCTGTACATAGAGTTGACCATAACAATGTAGAAAATTGCTTCTACAGAAAATATGAAACCAGAAGTTAGGTCTAATTCGAAAGGACATATAAAAGATCTTCTCAAGTTCAAAACAATTCTGACAGCATTTAAGTGTTCCTGAGAATATTTCAAGTGACGACTCCCCTGTCAAACTATCTCCAAACACAAGGTGCTGGTATATTGTAGTCGTATCACACTACTCTGTCCCAACTGAAAGAGCAAAGAGCTGATTTTGAATCTATTAAGAATATAGCGTAAAGATTTGCAGAATGGGCCAGTAATAAATTTGAAGAACTAGAACGCGATTTCTTTGTTTCTACTGACCTGTTGAAAACTTGCCCTCGGAGGTGAAAAAGAATGTTTGAATGAATGTGAATGTAAAGATGAAGCTGCTTCTGATCCATCGTTCAACACAATATTGCGTACCGTAATTTCGAGTAGTTCTTCAAGATTCAAGAAGCAAACTGTTAATGGATTGTTTGGACCCTAGAAACTTCAACCAAGTAAGAGAACTTCGAGACACGACTTTCGATAAACTTACTCATCTTCTGAAAAAAGTCAGCAAAGAAGCTCACAAATATTCTATGAAAGTCTTCTCTCGGACTTTTCAAGGAAGTGTGAATTCTTGAAAGTTGGTCTTCATGACGAGTACAGCCGAGAAGAAATGACTAACTGTGTTAATGGCACAAATGATTCAGAATTAGAAAATAAATTTCTTCAGAAGGAAGGCGAGTGCAAAACGTGTTACAAAAATTGTCCAATGTGTTTTTTTTTTTTTTAATTTGCGCACGTGTAATTTATATAGTAATGCTTATCCAGGTTTGCTACAAATTTCTATTTACTTTACACGTAACGCAGATAATATGTGAAAGAAGTTTTTTTACAAAACTGATATACATTAAAAACAGGTTAAGCAGTAACGTCTCAGGAACATTTGGAACTTGTATGTTGATGTCTATGAAAGAGATCTGTTAAGGAATGCTTTGAATGAAAAGGTGATAGATACAGTAGCATCAAAAAGTAGTATACTAAAACATCTGCTTTGTAATATGATATACGTACTCCTTGAATTTCATGCAATACTTTGAACAATCCAGTGATGTCTATCCGCCCCTGTATACATGCATATATATATATATATATATATATATATATATATATATATATTTAACACTGCAGTGGTCGCGCGTTCTACTATTGTAGAACAGGTGTTTTATTTTTAGAATCCTGAGCAATTGGCAACACGCTCGACCTTAAGCGGTTATGTACCTTTCTCCAAAATCCTTCTGTACATTCGAGTCAATTTTCAGCGTTTGCTCTTGCACCTGCTCAGATTTGTTCCATGATTTCATAAGTGTTCTACTATTGTAGATCGCGCGACTATTGGCGTACTAGTTTGTTTCGTATTAGTGATTTATTTCGTTTTACATTTTCACGTTATTTTTGTGGAATACGTGTTTGTAATATATGAAATGTCAGTGCATGACAGTGACAGAGAACAAGTGCGTCTTTAGTTAGAAGAGGCAGAAAGTGACTGTGAAAGTGCATTTGGGATTGATGACATGTAGGAGCTCGAGGAAGATTTTGATGAAGAAAAAGTTGACTGCAGTGATGCCGAAGATGTACGAGGTAATATACCGGAAGAAGAAGAAAACATACCAGTACAGGCCAGTGTTGAAGTCATGGATCTTGCTGCACCACCTTCTCTCGATACACGTGCGTTTTATATCGGTAGAGAGAAGAAAGTAGAACCTTCTCGCTGGTATGTAGATTCCATAATGCCAAGAAACTCACGTACTTGCAATTCGAATATAATACCAGCTTTCCATAGGCTTGGCCCACAAGGCATCTTTTTTATGCCTAATTGATGACGAATTGATGAAAAACGTAGCTAGTGTTAATGCTCTTAATATATTTAGAGCAAATGAAAATAATGAGAATGTCAGACGAAAGAATTTCTTCATTGATCTAGGTTTCGATCTACGTCGATAAAACCAGCAATAAGCTAACGTTTAGCCGTGGAATCCTTGCCAAACGAGCTTTGACGCAGGGGAAGACTTCTGTTTGGCTTCTGAAAGTGTTCCATTACCACAAGACGGAGATTCTGGGTTTGGAAAATGTTTCCTTTGTGGCCATTCTCGTAACAAGTCAACAAGTAAAAACTTTTGGAAAATGCCAGAGATGAGTGTGCCCAGACCAGGAGAAAAGCGTGTGTGACGAGTGCTTGGAGTAGGCAGACATTCAAAAAGATTACATTAAATCATTCTACCTAATAGAAAAAGATTTATGCTGTTATATGAACACTTATACCGAAACACTTGTTCGATTAAATACGATATACCAAATGTTTATTTTTGTCAATGTTCTTGTATTAATCAAACAAAATTATTTTAAAATATTTTGAAACGTGTATAATACTATAACTAACATACCCAAGACCGAATACCGCTAAAAATCATATCGCTATAGAAAAATACTGATGTTCTACAATAGTAGAACGCGCGACCACTCATGTAAAGGTGGATGGCGCGACCAACGCAGTGATAATGATATGATTATTTCTTGCAACTACTGGTCAAACAAGTGATAAAAATTAAATTTTAACTATTACAAGAATAAATAACATGTACATAAACAGAACAATCCTAAAGCAAATCCCATAGTAGAGATAACTTTATATACAAATCAATTTCTTCTTCTTCAAGCATAAGTAAATCAGATAACATAAAGAAAGGTATTTTAAAGAAGAAAAATCTCCTCTAGCTCTTTACCTGGTGGTATGGTTCCTAATATAGAGGATACATGACCTCTTTGCACTGCCATACTTATTCTCTGAATTAGGAAGGTGCTTGTTCTATCATCACCAGATAATTGAGTGATGCATTTACCTACTTCCCTTATAAAGCTGAGGCCTTCTTTGCCCCAGGATCCACTGGATTCAATGGCAATGGGCACAAATTGGTACTTCTCTGTTAGGTTACTGTATTTTCTTCTTTTTTCTGTTTCCTTTCGACTGGCTACATTGCCCGCTTGGAGTGAGGAGAAAGGAAGGTTGGAAGGGGCGAAAGTATCTGTGCATGTAAAATCCCAAATCAATGATTTGCCTCTCTTCCAAGGTATTAAGGTCATCCCATCTGGTCTTTTACCATTAGTTCTACTACATCCATTTGGCTCCCTTATTGCCGGTATACCTGCTGAAATGAGTGCTCTCATTATAATGTCATTGACATTCGAGTGTCGGGGATATCTACCTGTACTTTTTATGCAAGACAGTCCATGCAGTCCTTTTTTATCTACTGGATTATTACATGACTGACATTTATGAGGTTCACATATATTTGCTCCCAACCGTAACGCAACAGCTATTCGAAAACTCTCATTACTGAGGGGACGAAGGTAAAGCTTTAAGCCAAGCTCCTCCTTCTATGGATGATGCAGCAATTATTCTAGCCTTGTCTTCTAGGCTGTCTGAAGACCGTAGCAAAAAGGAGAAGTGTGATTTAAAGATAGGTTCTTCCCATGTGGATTGCTTTGCTCTGGTACTAAATTCAGGTAATTCAGATCCAACTAGTAGTGACCAAGTGGAAGAGCAATCTTTTATTTCAGAATCCATGTGGAAGCTATATCCTGTTGGAGAAGTGACTCTATTAGACATCGGGAACCATAGAATGATGCCAAGAAGGCGGGAATAGCCAAGAAGGCGAGAATATGGCTCTCGGATGCCTAATCCACCAAAACCAACTGGCAGAGAAGCCTGAAGCCATGTGTTATTCTCAAGGAAGCAATTTAGGATAGATTCTAAACCAGATTTTACGGTGTTATCGAAGCGTTCTAATAAATCTTCTTCCTTCCATGAAGGTGAACTTCTCAGAAAATATAGTAATCTTGGAGTAGTAAATGATGTTCTTAATAAATAAAAGGCAGAATGTGCTGAGATTAATGACAGACGTGCGAAACACATCTCCAGTTTGGTTATCTTCTCAGTTAATAAGGTTTTTCTTGATTCTGTTGAGAGGGCCGTTCCTAGGAGATATGCGTTAGAAGGAGACATTAATTGAATGCCTGGAGCTACCTCATTGTATGATGTGAGGAGTATGTGCATATGCTCTTTCGTTGTTCCAAGAAAGCTAACTTCACATTTTGAAAAATTAAGGTGTAGACCACCTGTAATTCCCTGTGTATAGATCACTTTTAATGTATTTAATACGGCATCCGGATCTCCAGCTATGGTTCCATCATCTAAGTACCAAACATTCAAATCTGTGTGTATGTTATTGACTATGGACTGTAAAGTTATTGCGAATAATGCTGGGCCTAAAGGATCTCCTTGCTGTACTCCTCTTTGTGAAAAAATGATGTGATTACCATAATATAAATTGCTGGACTGAGCATAACTTTGGTGTACGTAGGGATAGATCGAAGGAAAATTTTATAAGCCAATATCTTGCGAACTATACATCAATTAGAAATATGTTAAGAATCAATATACAATACAGAGGGGCCTAAAAATGAGTCAAACATGAGGTTCCCGCCCCCATTTGGGGGAGGGGGGAGTGTACGTGAAAATTTCAAATGGGAACATAGGTCGAGTGATACCTCATTCGAAAGAGCTTAGAAAATTGAACAATTTTTGTAGGAGACAATTTTTTATATGGGGCAATGTTTTCAAGATGGCCTCCAAAAATGGTCGTGTATCAGATAAAATTTCCAGTACTTATAAATCAGAAACGGCTTAGCAGAAAAAGATGAAAAAAAAAAATAGAAAGGAAAACGCCAAAGGAAACGTGGAATGGTGTTGTCGCGGTGTCCCCAGGGCTCCCATCATGGGCCCCTGGACCAACTTGAAAATTTCAAATGGGAATATAGGTCGAGTGATACCTTGTTTGATAGATCATGTGAAAACCAAACAGCTTAGTACAAAATTTGTTTTGATTTCGGGCCAGCCTATTTCAAAATGGCCGCTAAAAATGATTTCCCATTCAGATACAAAGCGCAGTGTTCAAACTGAGTGTTACAAGCAGTGCCGTAACAAAATTCTTCAGGGCCCCGGTGCAAGAGGATATTTGGGGGCCCCTCACAAGTGAACGAAGTTTTCAATGTAATAGTAAAAGCAGCAAACAATATTACACACACACACATACACAGAAATACTTTTCTCCAAAGCAATAGTTTTCTACCTAATTCATATCACGATCCCCATTTTATTGCATCGTCTTGAAAGCGATCCCCTTTTACTGGTTTATAATGAGCATGTGTGGGATTTTTATTATATCTATTGCAGAGATCTTACGATATCCATCTATTTCTATAGTAGTAGAAACTACTTTTTTGTATATAATGGATACAGTAAGTTCTTTAAGAGCGAATGAATTAAAACCAAATTTTGTCAGTTCATTAATATTGCAAATATCGAATTTGATCCTGTTTCATTTAAAATGATTTTTAAACAACTTTGCACCTGTTGAAGATGTTTAGTAGACCTATTGTTTGTTGTTCTACACAGTATGTATATATATAAAAAAAAAAAAAAATATGCCCATCAGAACAAATTCAAAATAATAATTATTTTCCGGTATTAGATTCTAATTACATTTATCTCTTCCGCTTATCTTCGCGACTCCCATGAAATCCTCTCCAAAGTAATCTTAAATAATAGAATAATATAAGATAGAAAACTTATATTTACATACTACAGCATTTCACAATTTACGATAATTTTACAGAGCTTTTAAAAAGCACAATACCATATCAATCGTGCAAAGTAAGTGAAATGTCTTTTCAATAAGGGTGAGTCAAAAGACCTTGAACACCTGCATAAGTTTGAAAATCGACAGGAAAAGTAAAAAGTGATGATGGGAACAGAGGTTTGAAGAGGGGCCGCAACTTTTGGAGTATATGTTATTCATGGCCGCCATCTTGAAATCCGCCATTTTGGATTCAAGTCAATTTTTTATATGGGAAGTGGGGTGTATGTCACATCAAATAACAGTAGCTTGAACTCAGGAATTTAGTGGTGTAATTTGCTTTTTTTCTATCTTGTACAGTTTAAAAGTTATTAATATTCAAAGGTGGGAAATTACCTTGATACTGACCCAGTTCTCTCTTTGTTCCAGGTGATCTAAAATGGGTCTGACACGTGAACAGAAGATTCAAATCATCCTTATATCAGGGGAACGCAGCTACCGAACAATAGCAGCTGACTACAACAGACGGCACCCAGACAGAGAACCGGTATACACAGCACGGTGGCTCACGTGATCACCAAATTCCGAGAGACGGGCTCTGTTCAAGATAGGGCACGTAGTGGGCGACCAAAGACTGCCACCAATGAGGAAACTGCAACAGCGGTTGTTGCGTCGTTTGTGAAAAGTCCTAAACGAAGTACCCGTCGTGTGTCCCTAGCATGTGCAATAAGCCAACCCTCCGTTGCGTGGATATTGCACGCCAATCAATGGCATCCTTACAAGCTGCACATGCAACATAAACTGACGAGGATGACCCTGATCGCCGGTTGGAGTCTGGATGTGGAATACTGAACAACACGAACTGGATCCTGCGTTTGCCAAGGGCATACTGTTCAGCGACGAGGCGTATTTCACTTTGAACGGGGAGGTTAATGGACATTATTGTCGATACTGGCGTGACGCAAATCCGAACTGGGTTGACCCGAGTCGAGAACGTAGTCCAGCGAAGGTGATGTTGTAGTGTGGCATATGGGACACCCGCATCATTGGGCCATTTTTCATTTACAACACCTTAACTGCACCACAGTATCTGATGCTGCTGCAGGACCTTGTGTTCCCTGCCACACTGAACGCTGACGGCATTTTCCCATCTTATTTTCAGCACGATGGAGCCCCTCCACAATATGGACTTGGTGTCCGTGAATGGTTGGATGAACAACTGCCAGGAAATTGGATTGGTCGCCGTGGTCCCGTGGTGTGGCCGCCCAGATCCCGTGACTTAACGCCCCTTGATTTTTATCTATGGGGGCATCTTAAGCAGATAGTGCATGCTGAGAGAATCCGTGATTTGAGACACCTGGAGGAACGCATCCAACAAGCCTGTGACCAAATTTCAGGAGACATTCTCCTCCGTGTGCAGTCAGAGTGGTTGCAGCGACTACAGTTGTGCATTGCACGGGATGGACAACACGTAGAACATGTACTGTAGCATTCAGTATCAAGATAATTTCCCACCTTTGAACATTATTAATTTCTAAACTGTACAAGATAAAAAAAATTACGCCACTAAATTCCTGAGCTCAAGCTAGTGTTATTTGATGTGTCATACACCCCCTTCCCATTTAAAAAAATGACTTGAATTCAAAATGGCGGATTTCAAGATGGCGGCCATGAATGACATACACTCCAAAAGTTGCGGACCTTCATCTAACCTCTTTTCCCATCATCACTTTTTACTTTTCCCGTCGATTTTCAAACTTATCCAGGTGTCCAAGGACTTTTGACTCACCCTGTATGTCAAAATGAAAAAGGTATTAATCACATACATTTTTAAAGAAAAACCATAAGAAATGATATTTACACGTTATTTACTGAGAAGAACATCATGATTAAGAAATAAAAAGGAATATCAGGGATGCTGCACAACTGCTGAAACAATTTGAAAATAAACTTATTCCAAAGATACACCACATTGACTTGACACCTAGTCTTCCGTTCCAAGCGCTGCTATCGGATGAAGGAATTTCACTCCCTTTCACTAAGGCTCTCTTGCTTAGTAACAAGTGAACCATTATTGGCTCAACGCGTGGGTGTGTCGAGGGTGTGAGCTTTAGTTCGCATTTTGCCACGACTCAAGACATTTTGGGAGCACTATAATTGATTCAAATAGGCCTATTCAAACATGCAAGGTACCTTACAATACAACAAAAATTTAAAGTCGTTTCAGAAAGTTTTTTCTCCTAGCTTTATCATCAGTAAAATCTGAAACAATCTTGTCTAGGTTTAATCCTCAACTTTGTTTTCGTTGTACTTTTAATATAGCAACATTTGTTAACCTTTTTTGTAATGTATTACTTCTCAAGTAGTTCTTTATGAACTTTAATTTCGAGAGCGAGCATTCAGCAGAAGCCACACTTACTGGATTTGTTAGAAAAATTACACACAGGCCCGTATTTAGGTAAGTGCTATTCTGTGTTCGAGCACAGGGCGGCAGAATTGAGGGGAAATTCCACGTTTTATTATTACAATGATAAGAGTAAATATTTAAGAAATTCAATCACAATGCAAATGAAATTATAAAATATAAAAATGACTTAACGGTTCATTAAGAATTAATAGAATGCATTTTCTTCGGACAGTAAATTAAAAACTACATGAATAAATTACATGCTAGTGTTGAGAGAATGTGTCCCCAATGAATGAGTGATAAAGTTCGTTGCCTTGTAATCAAGGGATGCCGAGTTCTATTCCTGGTGGGGACACAAGTGGTTCGGATCCCAAGTTAAGCTGCAGGTCTCGTCCTTAGTACATCATCATCATCCCATAAAAGGCAGCGGTAAACTACCATGGGTTCACCTTCCCCAGGGACTTTTGGGTGGAACACCTACCGTGGGGCTGAACACGACATCATAATCATCACTGAAAGAGTTAGGCCATTTAAAATTACGTTGTAACTTTTGTAAGTTGTAATATCTAAACTGTTACTCAACAAGAGCTGGTATATCCGATACATCCAGTCTACTATCCGTAGCCAGTTCATCAAAATATTTCTTTGCAAACATTTTGCGTTTCTCTTCAAATGTTTCTGAAATACTCACTTCCGAGCACAGATCTTTTGTGGATTTTACAATTGCGTCATAGTTTCTCCGCAGATCTTTCATTTGCTGAAGTGATTTCTTCATATTTCTCTGCAGAGGAATACCAGAAGACTGCAAGCTTTTGAAAGTTACATACATGGACATTAGTATCTTTTTTCAAATGACTAGCATCAACAAAATTCAAATGTCTCTGGCATCGTTAAAGTCTCACCTGCTCTCTACTTTTTTTTTACCTGTTAGACAAATTGCGGTTAAGGGATTTTTGAACGTCTGGCAAAATAGCCCCCGACTGTAGAAAATTGAAATAATTACTAGGTCATTCGTTTGTACGGAACATATTTACGTGTGTACCGTTTGTACCGAAAATATTTTCGTTTGCACCATTTTCCTTATAGGGTTACTCTAGAGGCCCCCGTATCACAGCACAAAAAAAAAAAAAAAAAAATTGAAATACACCAATCGAGAGCAAATCATTTGTACCGTTTGTACCGAAAAAAGTTTTGTTTGTACTCTGATAGTGTTTGAGAAAGAGGGGATGACATTTGGGAGCTATCTTGTACGCAAGATAGGCCCCGTAATGTGTACTTTTTCCATGCCCATTAATAAGTATTATATGTTTATTCATGTGAATTTATGTGTTGTACCGTTTGTACCGAAAAAAGTTTTGTTTGTTCCCTAATAGTTTTTGAGAAAGAGGGGATAACATTTGGGGGGCTATCTTGGCGCCAAGATAGCCTCCTGTATCACCATGACCGTTCAAATACCGTCAACTCACGACGACGTTGCATTTGACGTTATCACTCACACAGACAATTTCCATATCGTGTTACACACAACTTTAGCCATGCGGAGTCTTGCAGAGGACGTGGAACACACGTGGTGTCCGCCTAGGAATCAGAGACTTGCTATCCCATGGGTTTTGCTAAGTCAATATCTATAGATTATAATTCACCGAAATAGGTACTGATCATTCATGGACTTTCTTTCTTTGTTCCAACCACCGCCAAAAATATTGTACAAATAATAGAATACAGCAGAGAATGGAATACTGTACAAACAAAGAATGGAATAACAAAGTGTGTACAAATTCAGAATGAAACTGGACTGACAGAAATAATCTTAACCCTTTATCGACTGTCGGGACTTGTAAGTCCCGATATTTCAAGGTTACGTTTCCTATTACGTAATAGCCCTTGTGTTGCCAGCAACCTGTCGGGACTAACAAGTCTTTCTTCAAACACTTCAAGGAACGCTCATAAGATGTACAGCGGGGGACACTTCTAAATGGTACAGCCATATGGAGATTTACGGCAAGAGTGCTCCACCAGTTGAGTCCAAAGTATTTGCTGGAAGTATTGCAACCGAATTAACTTTAAAAGAAGGCGGGTGGCATAATCGACAGGCAATGAAAATTCCCGTACACTTGGGTGAAATTCCCACTACCGTCTACAGCATCATATCTCCAAAATAAAATGAATCTTATACGTGTAGTTCTTATGCCAAATATACTATTTGTTATTCGTCCTATTCGTGAAGATAAAGTGCAACAACAAATAAAAGCCCAATCCTGTTGCTGTTGGAATGAACTCTCTTTAAGTCGTTTGATCTGAAATGACTTTACAGAATCTAAATAAATATTCTGTCACTTCAGGGGGGGGGGGGGTAGGAAGAGCAAAAGCTCCCCTCCTACAGTATGAAAACATATACTTTTCATCAAATGCTTAGCGAGAGTGAACCCATTGGTATAGCGCTTTTATGATTTGAAATCTTGCTCCCAAACCATCTTTTGTCATAACTGACAACATAGGAGAACGGGAGATGCAAATATGATGAAGGAGAAATACACTCACATGTGCAAATTCAGAATTGGAGACAAAATGATCGGATAGCATCCATATTTTGTCGAAAATTTTGATTTTGTAAGTAGACGTAAAAGCTCACCCGAACTTGAGAGCATCCCATTACCAATTGCTGAATTCAAGTGGAGAACTCAGTTGAGAGCATCAGATGATTACGGAGGGAGAGAAACATCTTAAGATATGGGGAAGGAACAATGAAAAAAAATACCAACTTGCCTCGACCGGACTCGAACCCTAAACCCCATGATTACGAAACCACGCCTTTGCTCACTCATCCACGGAGCCACACAGAGTGCCACGGTCATACGCCAGGAAAAGCGTTCGTTACGACCAGTGATTTGTTTGTAGGGGGAAGCTAGGGAAATTCCCCGTCCCTAGTTTTTCTTTCTTTGGCACTAACTTAATTACTGTTGCCCCAGCCTGAGAAGAATATTTTCCACCATTCTAGAAAATTTCCTAACAATTTGCATACATTTTAAGCAACATAAAACATTTATTCATCGCTGTTCTGCATAATTATAATTACACAAAGGAATTATTTCCAATTCTATGAATTCCCGTACCAGGTAAACAGAAGTACTGAGTATGAAATTCTATATCTCGCGAATAGTTTTGCAGAAAATACCTAAGCTAAATTTTCTATTGGGAACAGGGAGAAGCACACACGCGGGGCTTAGGAAGCAGATTGCGCCCATAAGATTTGTTTTGGTCAGTAAGGGACATAAATTTACATTCAAATGGCAAAATCACACGTTTAATTATGCTATAATTTTACTTTTAAGAACTCCAAATGCGTAGAACGAAGGCATTCTTTTTTGCTTGGAAGAATAAAATTATGGCTGAAGGTACTACACATTCCTTGCTACCGTATCGCGATTTAATTAAATGTTTTAAAAGTTTTTAAAGCTCAATCCCTAACCAAATTGATAACTACATGATCTATCTCTTTGCAGTTCACTTAAAACACTATAGAAATATCGTAAAACTTAATAAAAGGAAAAAAAGTTATTTCACAGCGTGAAGCTTACGATTAGTATCATATACTTATAGCGTAGATTGTTCGTATATCTTCTTTCGTAGCTCATTGGATCCGTATAGAATTCCCATTCCTGCGACCCGTGTTCGAATCTCCGCGTCGCTATTTTTTATTTTTATTTTATTATTGATCAGGTAGGACTCCAGTAGAAAGAAACATATAAGAAAATGGTCTGCACAGCTCTTTGTAGAATGTCTGTTATTAGTTGTAGTAGTTGGTTTTACTTTAGCGTCCCATTCAGCAGCGAGGCTATATGAGACATGGACTTACAGCTTAACGTGGGATCCGAAACCATAGGCTTCTACTGAGAACCGAGCTCCGTTTTTAGGGAAAAAATCTAACCACAGTCAGTTCCTACCCGTTGGGGTTAGAACATACCCTATTATTATACTGGTATTTGGAAACAGTGATAATTGGTTACGGATTTCGTGACCTGGAACAGACCTGGATACGACGACACGTCGTGATACGCACGATGAAATTGTATGATACTGTTAAATATTAAAGTTAATGCATCATTTTTATATCAATAAATAACTTAAATAAAAAAGACAGTAACAATACTATTAACGTATATCTACATAGTATATACATTAAAAATACGTTGTCTATTATAGCGAAAAATGGCTGAACCGTTTGAAATGAATTTTATTGACATAGTTAACCTCTAGCTTGGACTAGGTTGTTGAGATCTTGCTCGGGAGAGTACTCCCGGTAGTAGTAACTAAATACACGATTCTGATTGGTTGGCGTTATCCGTATCTTGCTAAATAGCCTATACCTATGTATTAGGGATGGCCAAAATTTTCCGGAATCCGGATTCCGGAAATTTTGTTTTCCGGAATCGGAAAATTTACTTTCCGGAATTCGGAAAAATTCCGGAATTCGGAAAAATTCCGGAATTCGGAAAAATTCCGGATTTCGGAAAAATTCCGTAATTCAGAAAAAATCCGGAACTCGGAAAAATTCCGGAATTCGGAAAAAATCCGGAATTCGGAAAAATTCCGGAATTCAGAAAAATTCCGGATTTCGGAAAAAATCCGGAATTCAGAAAAATTCCGGATTTCGGAAAAATTCCGGATTTCGGAAAAATTTCGGAATTCAGAAAAAATCCGGAATTCGGAAAAATCCGGAATTCGGAAAAATTCCGGAATTCGGAAAAATTCCGGAATTCAGAAAAAATCCGGAATTCAGATAAATTCCGACATTCGGAAAAAATCCGGAATTTAGAAAAAATTCGGAATTTTTCCGATTTTACTTTCCGGATTCCGGAAAGTAAAAATTCTGGAATTGGCCATCCCTAGCTAGTAGCTGTTAAAAGAGAAACACAATAATGAATATATATACTGTATTAGTTTCTTGTAGTTGGACATGTCTTTATCACTTACGTAGACAATTGCTACTGCAGTTATTTACTGCTTTATGAGGAAGGTCTTATTTTCACACAAAAAAAAGTCGCCGGTATGTCTCAAACATTATCGCGTTTCCACCTGCAGCTGCTCCAAAGCACTGCAAACTACTTTTTAACCAGGCGAAAGGCAGTGAAGGAAAATAAATCTCAACAAATATTCTAATAACATTCGCTTATTGTCAACATACCTACAGTGAACGCAGAAAGTGTTCGTACACCGTGCATACTTTATATTGGAAACAGCTAGCATGAGAACGGGAGGTGGAAAATATATATATAACCAGAATTAAGACTACACATTTATACATTTTATTTCTATATACAAGAAAGGCCAAACAAAGACAATCACTGTTTTGTTCAGAAGAAAAGAGAGAATTCCTTTTTTGTAAACGCAAAAAGTCACCGTACACTTATGATTGAATTAATGCTTATAAAGTATATTACGTTATTTAATATTTTGTGGGATTACCCTGTGCGTTAATGATTGTCTGTAGTCTTCGTGGCATTGATTTCACCTGTAGTAGTTCGTAGTTCTGTAGCTTCGGGACTGATTATGTCCCATTCTTCTTGAATAGCTTTTCTTAGGCCTTCTTTAGTAGACAAGCTGTGCCTTCCTGATTCTTGTCTCCAGAACAGACCATAGATGTTATATGGGGTTCATGTCTGGGGATTGGGGAGGTGTGCGAAGCTGTTTCAAGGTAATATAGAGTAGCCACAATCGAGTATTTTCCGCTGTATGTTTGGAGTTGTTACCTTTCTGAACAATAAATTGTTGTCTGCGCACTAGTATGGGGATTTTCCTTTAATATGTTAATATACACTTTGTGGATCATCACTCCATCGATAAAGTGGAGACGACCCACACCTGAGGCACTCATACAACCCCAGGCGAGCACGGACCCTCCTCCGTGTCTTACTTTAGGGACGAGATTTTGAGGATTCATCTATGTATTCACCTTGCGCCATACCATACGCCTCCCATTGGATTCGATAAGATTAAATTTAGTTTCATGCTTCACAAAGAAGCATGATCCCTTATCTTTATACTCTTTTTCAAACTTTAGTATCTTTATACGATTTGTCTTGTTCACCCATAACATTTTCCTGGCTATCCGACCATGATACCTGCAAATATTCCGCACTGTACTGGCTGATACTTTAACACCGCGTGTTTCCAGATCCATTGCCAATTGCACAGCACTACTTTTCGGAACCTTTTTTCTTTCCCTAATAATGTAACGTTTATCTTGTTCACTCAACACTCTTGGTCTTCCAGGTTTTTTTTTTTTTTTTCGCACAGTGATATAAACATTATACATCGCAATTATTGTTTGTACTGTTGAACGAGGCCTGTCTGCAAGGTTTGCTATCTTTCTCAAAGACTTACCTTTCTTATGCAATTTAATAATTACTTTTCTTGTCTCCTCATTTGTTTCTGTTCGGTTGCTTCCCATTTTGACAGCCCACCGTGCAGTTTTTTCACTCCTATTCACAACCTAACTCATTCTGTTATTCGTCATGCTATACAGAGGTGTATACTCCGGTGAATACTAGTGAATCCCAGTTGTGGTATCTTTGTTTCGTATTCGTACGTCAGGTGTACGATCTCTTTTTGCGTCTACTCTATACACTTTCTACGGAATTTATTTACTTTCTGACCATTAAACTTGTCTTTGTGGTTCTTTATTGATATATTCATAAAGCTTAGTTTTCATTATTCATATTGTGTGTGTTATTACACTTCTTAAATTTTCTGTTTCTTTTTCGCAGGCATTCTCGTTTCAATAACATAGGTGTACGAACACTTTCTGCGCTCACTGTATGTACAGTAAATACAAATTTACAATTTTTGACTTTACGAAGTATACAATGTAATTGTTCAATAATTAACATAAGCAGGCATTCATTAATATATATTAATATAATAATTAATAAAACTAATAAGCGGGTGATTGATGACTCAGTGGTAGAGTTTTCATCTATGGTATTCTAACCTAGGACATGTGGGTTTTTGATGGCTAATTTTGTGTTCGAAAATTTTTCCGGTGGTAGGCCTACTCTTGGTTCCCTTTCTTATATTTGTTCCATCATCACTCATTAACGAATTTAGTTTATCAAAACTCTATAGCCATATATTCATTCTGTCCGTCAGTGAAACAAACAGTCTCAAGAACTATCTGATGGATTACCATCAATTTTGGCCACGATGTACAGAGTCAATAGTTAAGAATCGAGTTCCCTGATGAATGTAATATTCAAACCGGAAGCGGTACAAATCAACCATTTCCGGTTTTAACGTTAATCATTATATAGTAAATATGGTAATAGATAGCGAGAAGCGGTTTCCAGTAATCGACATATATAACATTCATGTAGATAGAATGTTACCCAATTTGTGCATCTGCTGAAAATAATGAGCTTTGGTATTTAGAGATCCGCTTTAGAAAATGTGTGCTTGGTAAAGAATGTAGAGAATTAGCTGAGTCAGGCACGTAGCTAGAATATGGTAATAGGAAGGGGGGTCTGTCACGAAATACTGTGGTTATTTCCAGGGGCTCAATCATTCTAAACTATTTTATTGGCAACATATATTGGTTCGTTTAGCCAAGATTTCTAATGGAGGGATGATATGAAATACTGTGGTTACACACCAGAGGCTCGATCAATCTAAATATTTTACTGACAACATACCCATATTGATTGGTTAGGACAGTAAAATAAGGATATATTAGTAAGTATTTTAATAAGAAGCTATGAAGAAATCTCGAGTAAAAAAATATAAAAAAGTATTGAAAAATACCGTATATAGTCTTCCGAGGTTATTCGAACGGTGTCGAGAATTTTGCGTCTGGGAAATTTGCGCCCTACCTCAAGAACAGGGAAAATTGCGCCTGCGATGTACCTCCACCGGGAAGTTTGAGCCCTGCGAAATAAAAGAACCTATTGGAGCTTACGCATTTGCTCGGAGGGGCTGACATTATAGCATAAACAATCCTCCCCCCACAACCATGCCATTTGTGATTTATTTTCATTGTGGCTATATAAGGGGAGAATAAACTTCAATATAAGCCAAAAGAACACAACGGATCAACGCAATCACTGCTTCTTCCAGAGATGATTTTGGGGGAACACTGGCCTCCCCAGAGCTCTCAGAGTGCCCCCTCGGAGGAGACCAAAATAATACGTCTATAATATAATAATAAATAGAATAGTACCAGCAGTGACCCCCTCCGGAATACTAAGTGTGCCCCCCGGAACATTTTTTCTGAAAGAACGACTGAACGCAATTGTGTGTTTGAAATGTAATTCCAGCAAGTAAACACACTGTACATAGTTTTCTTGATAATATTACTGAACTGATTTTACATTCACTTTACATTTTCTTTTCTATATTTTGTGTCCTAAAAAGCCAAACAACTCGCAAGGATTGTGAACAGAGATATCTGGGTAGAGCCAAACAGCCTTTTGTAAATTAAATTATACTCTTTGATTATATTAATAAATAATTATATATCAGTCATTTATACTTTTATTGTAAATTTTGTAGTATAATGAAAAATTGTATTTGTATGGATTGCCCTTTAGTGAACTAAAATTATATTGTTTTCATTTGTTCGGAATATTATAACGGATGGAGTAACTCACTGAGACGATGAGAGACAAGCTTAGTTCAAGTGTGAGTGGAAGTTACTTTACACAATACAAAAATAAGTTGAATTGTAGGGCGCTAACATCCCAGTGCAAATATATGGCCGGCGCATTTTCCCCTCTTTTTGCGGTAGGGCGCAATCATCCCAGTGCAAATATATTGCGAGCGCATTTTTTACTATTTTTTTGGTAGGGCGCAAATTTCCCGGGCGCAAAATTCTCGCATTCAAGGAAAATATAATGTCCGTGAAGTTGACAAGCCACTTATGTCAGACTCCAATTTCGACTTTAAACGTCGCTAGTGCTATGTTAGTGTTCGATAGTGATGTTAGTGTTCGATAGCGAGAAATCGTTAGTACTCCACAGATAACGTGTGCTTTTTAAATAATGGATATGTCTTCTAACTGCATGCCAACACGCCCGCTTCTAAGAATCATCTAAAAAATGAGGTTAACCGTTAGAGCAAGTAAGTGCTCATTAGTGCCATTAACATTAGCGTTAATACCTCCATCGTACGGCCCTTTGAGTATCTTTGCTCGAGTCTCAATGCGTCCTTATATTCTCGCGAACATTCTGACATGCCCAAGTTAGTTACTTTTTATTTTTTTTGCAACTATTGTTTATCTGTTATTGTTTATTGTTTATTGCTAGTCTGCAGAGTAGTCCTTACATTAATATGCCATTGTCCTTGATAATCATTGCGTATTTACAAGCAGTTTGTTATTACTGTTAGAAGATATCAAAAAACAACAGATAAAATCTACTACTTAACGGTTCATATTTTTCTTTTACAGTACATAAACGGTTAATAATGATAATAATAATAATAATAATAATAATAATAATAATAATAATAATAATAATAATAATAATAATAATAATAATAATAAGACTATTCCAGCATAAAAGTTATCAATTGCATCACACTGGCAACAAGCGACGCATATTTTAACTTCATAAAAATTCGTTTCTCACGATTTTCTGGAAAACTACGTATGATAACATCTTCATTATGTCAAGTTGTTTATCTCAGTGTGATATATGTATTACCTCTGGACAATATCACAGTAAAACAAAAATTAAATATTAGGAGTACATCGTACTTTTGGACTACATCTCATTAACCATGGGAAGATTGAGTAGTGTATACTTTAGGATGTAAGTTTCAGCTTAACTTGCATCATACATTCTTAGGATTACAAAATGAAAATTTGTTCGTTTGCATTTGAACAAAATTCTTAGGATTACAAAAAGAAAAAATAAATTTTCCGAATTCCGGACTTTTTCTGAATTCCGGAATTTTTCCGAATTCCGGAATTTTTCCGAAATCCGGATTTTTTCCGAAATCCGGAATTTTTCTGAATTCCGGAATTTTTCCGAAATCCGGAATTTTTCTGAATTCCGGAATTTTTCCGAATTCCGGATTTTTTCCGAAATCCGGAATTTTTCCGAATTCCGGAATTTTTCTGAATTCCGGAATTTTTCCGAAATCCGGAATTTTTCTGAATTCCGGAATTTTTCCGAATTCCGGAATTTTTCCGAAATCCGGAATTTTTCTGAATTCCGGAATTTTTCCGAAATCCGGAATTTTTCCGAATTCCGGAATTTTTCCGAATTCCGGAATTTTCCGATTTTACTTTCCGGATTCCGGAAAGTAAAAATTCCGGAATTGGCCATCCCTACTATGTATATAACAGAAATCATACGCTTGTTGCTATCGGTCCTCGTCGTCGTGTGCGCTAGCGTTGTTGGCTGGTAACAAGAATTGCTTTTGGCGTGAGTTCAAACCCGGCCGAAGGAAATTTATATTTTTTTTAAATCGTTCATAACACTTTTTTCAATAAAATATGATGAAAAAGTACTCAAAAAGGAGATTTGCTTACTTTTGGGGAGATAAGTAGTAGTGGTGGCTTATGAAATCATGAAAATAAAAAAAAAATGACTTCCAACTCTATTCAGAAAGTAGGTATATTGGCACGTGTCGAGCCGAGTTGTTTGCTACGCGACGTTATGCCTTCAGGCAAACTTCTGGCTATCGACTAGGTAAGTCTTAAGGGCCACTATGAAGAAAGAAAGAAAGAAAGAAAGAAAGAAAGAAAGAAAAAGGTATGCTTATTTCATGGGGAGAACAAAATATAATAGTCTATCTGCTCCTTGACATTAAGTGTTTGAAACCAATGCTGTTATGAATATCCATTTTTCTAATTTCCTTAGGAGACTAAAGAGAAACGTTAATTCTCCTATATATGAAAGAAAAATATATATCTCATATATCACAAAGATAACGAAATAAAATAGCATATTTATCTACGCCTTGGTGTTAAGTGCTTTAAAATTGTTCAGAATATTTTCCTTATTCCCATAATAAAAAGAAAAAATGAGAATTGTTAATTCCCATAGAAGAAGAAAGAAAAATATAATTATATTTATTAAACAAAAGGAATAAAATAAAATATAACTAAACTACATAAAACATTTACTCCGAATAGTCTCTAAGTAATTTGTAGAAAATTGTCAGAAATAATGAGCATAAACTATCAGGTCTAGTCAGGGGCGGATCCAGGGGGGGGGGCGATCGCCCCCCCAGAAGAGGAAGTTTTCTTATTTTTTATATATAAATAAAACCCATCCAAAATTTGGAGCCCTTAAAAGTAGCAGTATGACAACCCACCGCCCCCCCCAGAAGTCGGTCCTGGATCCGCCCCTGGGTCTAGTTCTAAAAGTGTAGCAAGTGATAGTTCTAAACTCAAGTAGAATATTCACTCTGTTTCATTTAAATAATAGTCATTTTACAAAAATAATGATCTCTTGGCTGTATCGTAAATATTTTAGTGAATAAATAAATAAAATACATATGTATAATTTAATAATCGCAACTGGATAGCTGATTCTGTGGGTGAAGATAATGAATATTACTACAAACTGTTACAAAGGTGGGGGCCGCAGTGGCCCAGTGGAAGTCGGTGGGTGTAGCTAAGCAGCCTGTAGTGTTGTCAACGGCTCGGCTCACGACTCAGTCACCTCAACATACCGAGCCGGTTCGAGATCCATAAAAGTGATTAGATGCTAATACAATACGAAGTATATGTTCTATAAGCCTTTCCCACAATTCTACTGCTTGGGGCTGAAATCAGTCAATACTGAGAAAGTTAATTATTCGTCCCTGATTGAAAACTGTTCCGCGAAGACATCTTTAAACAAATCCCATTTTTATGGAACATAGTGAAATTGATCAAAGACAAGCGCTACAATTCGACTCAACTGACATTTTTGTGTATGTGCGGCCGTTTGCCTGTTTCACAACTATCTTTTATTGTTTTGGTTTCATTTTAATGAAAATTGGCTTATGGTTTCAACTAATAATCCTATTGTTTTGGATTTAACTCTACCAAGAATAAGGGGTGAAAGCTAAAACACTCACCCTTTGCACATTCACATATATAACAATTTGGTGTTATAGGCAAAACAACTGAAGATCATTTGATTAGACAAAACATAGGCTATTTTTACTTTAGGCCATCCGCATCATTCGAATTTGTTGCGGGTGAAATTGGCAATGGATAAGCGCGTAAAAGGGACCAAGTTCCTCTGAACTTGGAAACTTGGTTATTTAAATATTATAATAAAATATGTTTAAAAATAACTTCCACCATATTGAGTCAATTTGATTCAATATGGCGTATATTTTCTTTGGGGCTTCTCGATCATCCCTATTAAACGAAGTCAATTGGGGTCAAGAGAAAAATGAAATTAACTTTTTTCAGTTTTACGTCCAAAGATTATGCCCTGTAGACTAAGGGGGACGATGATTGAGGGATGTGAATTATGATGGTAGACTTGATGGAATGATAATGTGGGAGGAGACGTAACTACGCCGGCTATCAAGAATTAGAGGTTGAATTACTTTACCCTGCCGTTTAAAAAAGATCCAGTATAACTTCTGTAAAAGGTGTTTAATTTTTAAAGAATATGGTGCAAATGTAATTTGGAGTTTATGAACAAGCCACACTTTTAGGGGTAAAATCATTCAAGAATGACCAATCGCCCCCTCCCAATCATGTTCCTTTACAAAATTCCAAATATTGTTTTGTAGGTTCCCAATTAACTCCGCTGTTTTGAATTATATTTGGCCAATAATAAAGGACTAAATTTCATTCCTCTTGTCATGTAACACGAAATATTTCGTGTAAATTAGTTTTGTGAAACATAATGTGTTTTGTTTGAAATTAGAGGCATAAAGTTATTGTTTTGAGTTGAAGTTGGAGAGAAAAGAAGGTGAATTAATTTCATTTCGAGAAACTGTTAACATTTTTTCTCCAAAGTTCCCATTTTTCATGAAATAGTAGGTATGTTTTCTTTCAGGCTGTAGTTAGGTCTATTGTTTATGGTGTTATGCATGAGAGTTGGGAAAATTAAGCCAATTTCAAGATTACATTTTACGATAACTTCTGTGCTTTTGTTAAACCTGATTTCATGAAGCAACTTTTTTTTTTTTTTTTTTTTTTTTTTGAAAGTGTAAGAACTACTATTGTTGGTAGGGACTGAAACTGATGAAGAGAAAGATAATGTAAATGTAAAAGTTGAAACGAAATCCGCTAGCTTCTTTAACACACAGCACAAGTAGTGTGAAAAAACGTTATTTTGTAAAGAAGAAATAAAATATATGATTCTAGCCCCAAATGTCTTTTGGGCATTAACCCATTGCTGCCCCTTGGCAACTTAAGTTGCCACGGCAATTTTTCGTCATAGCGCAAAAACTCATTTATTGGCATTGCTGGTTTTAACCGTAAAATAATTTTGGAGTCTGTTTCGTTATAGCATTCTTGCATTTTCTTTGTATAATATATTAATGCGAGGTTAGCACTGTTTTTTGGGTACAATGTGTTTTGAAGAGAAAGACTCAACTGGATTGATTTGAAATACTACAGAAGGAAAGATTGAAGGTCTGTAAAGGAAGGATTGATTTGATTTTAATAGGTATGATTTTCCAGTGTATTTTCTCCTTAAAAATTGTAACTTTTGAAAATTTTCCCTTTTTTAATATGTATATGCCTGTTGGCAAGTTAAGTTGCCGGGCTAAAAAAAACAAGAAAAAATAAATATTTTTCAAAAATATTCTAATATCTATTTTAGAGTACTATTAAGACCAAAATGCGAAAAAAAACTTTTCAAAATACCAGTGGGAAATTCTGGGCACTAATGGGTTAATTAGGAAAAAAATAAAATTAAAACTAATTTTTCTAAAAACGAAATAAAATATTTAACTTTAGCTCCAAAGGTCTCTTGAACATTAATTGGGATGAAAATAAAATCAAAGTTGAATTTGATGAAGAAAACCTAAGACATTTAATCCAGCTTCAAATGTCTTTTAGGTTAATTGAGAACAAAAATGAAATGTATAAGTTCTTTAGCATTGAACAAAAGAAGAAAAGATCAATAAAAGGCAAATATTTGGAAATGAAAGAATTCTAGTATTTTGTCTAGTCACCTTCTGCTTCTATAACGTCACCCAAACGATTAGGTATACTAGCTACAAGATTCGAGAATATAGTTGGATGTTGTTGGATATTATTCCAGAGTTCTATTACATGTGCCTCAAGAATTCCTTTGTTACGGTCTTGTTGACGTTCTTTCCATTCTTGAACCATTAAGGCCCAAAGATGTTCTATGGGGTTAAGGTCTGGCGATCGAGGAAGCCATTCTATACATATTAGCTCTGGATGATCTTCCAACCATGCTTGAGTTTGCGTCGAGGTTTGAACACCCCTGTTGTCTTCCATAAACACGAATTCCTCTTGTTCTGGAAATTTTTCGTGTAGAGACGGAAGCAGTGTATCCTCCAGTACTTGGATATAAGTCGCACTAGTCATTCGTCCAGGAACAGGAATAATCTCGCGCGGACCTTCAGCTGTCATATAGCCCCAAAAATGAGCTGAAACTCGTCCTGAATGTTCGGTGCGAATGACATGTTGTGGAAGTATCGTGTCCCGCGTGGCCTGTATAATATCATTCTCGGTTGCAGATCAGAGAGGAACACCTTCTCATCAGACCAGATGACGAGATCCCAATAGGCTTGTGAAAGACTCACGTTCTTCTTAGCCCATTCTGAACGCCTTTCCTTGTGGTAATATGTCAAAATAGTTCTCATAGCTGGTTGTGCGTGATGGAGTCCAGCCGCAGTAAACCGTTGCCTTACTGTCTTATGTGAACATCCTAGTTCAACAGCTTTGTCTCTCAACACAGACACTACTTTAGTTCTAGGCACTTTTGCTGATACTGGAATCACAAACGAAATAATCCACAGGATGTATGAATGTGAAGGAATGTAATAAGGATCAGAGTAATATTATGGGTTGATTTATTTATTGATGCATGTTCATTGTGGGTATTATTAATTTTATTTTTGTAAAGAAGCAAGTTACTACCCGCAAATATAAATATAACTCTAACTAAACTCTTTTTCTATTTTTGAGAAAATAATATGACGAGTGTGGATCTTTTTATTTGTTTTTGGGTGTGAGACTGTTGACCAGGGTGAAAAAAAATCATGATTTTTAAAAAATATATCATTTTTGATTTTTTTAAATTTAAATCGATTTTTTTATTTATATCAAAACTTTCTCCTCGTATAATACAAGTCGCGAACTGGAGAAAAGACATTAGAAATTAGGATTGAATGTTAATTATGTCATTTAGGTGGAAGTATTGGGATTTAATTTTGAATTAATCCCCAATCGTTTACCTATTTCAATCCCAAACAATGTGTCTCAAGCATTAAGGAAAAAAGCTTACAGCAACGTTTATCAATATGACACTTTTCTTTTCGCGAAAGTTACTGATGTTTGGCAGGGCCATATTAAAAAAAAAAAATCGAAACTAACTAGCCGCACGAAATACATATAAAGTCCATAAATTTCGCCTAAAATTAACTAACTCTATGGCATATGGAACCCATAGGATCAATTCCACGTTCACAAAAGCTTTCCCTGACTTCTATCCTTAGCCAACTGGATCCATTTTCTACTTTGTATTCCTATATCTGCGAAATCCATCTAAAAGTTGTCCTTCCATCTGCGCCTAGGTCTTCCTAATGGTCGTTTTCTGATTGGTCTTCCAGTTAAGACTTTGAAAGCGTTCCTACTTTTTTCCATCCTGGTTACATGACCTGCCCACCTGAGTCTCCTAGACTTGATGACCCTAACAATGTTTGATAAACCGTACAAATTATGTAGTTCCTCGTTATGAAGTTTCCACCATTCCCCATTCCCGTTCCTTTTAGGTCCGAATATTCGTCTGAGGATCTTGTTCTCCAATACTTTCAGTCTATGCTCTTCCCTCATAGCAAGCGACCATGTTTCGCAACCATACAGAGCAACAGGCATGATTATCGTTTTATATATTTTAAGCTTCAAATTTCTCGACAGAATTTGCGACGACAAGAGATTTTGAACTAAATAATAACACGAATTCCTTGCTTTTAGTCGACATTTAATTTCTTCGTGAATATCGTTTTCGTCTGTTAATATTGATCTTAGATATTTGAAAGTATTCACTTTATCAAAAGAATTATTATTTTTTTAACGCATCCAAAATTTGCCGTATTACGATCCCGAATAACTTCTATGTATTTAGTATATAAATTTCCCCTGAAGTTTTAAACTCTATTATTTTTTATTTTTTTTCGCAGAGGGGATCGAGCTTTCCTAAATACGACCCTATTACCTGAAAACAAACAAATAGACGTGGGCACAAAAGAACTTTCGTCTTAAATTTTCATGATGATTTCTCCGTTGGAATAGTTTTAACGATTTAAAAACCCTATGTTACAAAGAGAAGAAAGCAGGATTTACCCGTTACCCGTTCAAAACGGGATTTTCTCTAATCATCCTCTGCATGATACTCGTTTTCATATTGTGCTTACATAATTTGAGTCTCATTGTATTTTCTTATTATCTTTCATAATCGAAATAACAGAACAGAAACGGGATTTTACTTATTTTCACTTTATTTCGGATTTTGATTTAAACCAACGACTTTTATTAAAAAAATCAAGTGATTTAAATCTTGATTAAATTCGTGATTTAAATCAGACTGATTTAAATCAATCCACCCTGCTGTTCACCCATTGAAATTTCCTACAGTAGTAAGCAACTACTTATTCAATGAATCATCACTAAACGCTAGAGGCAAAGAAAGGCAAAGATATATCGCCTGAAGGTCGTTTGAAATGCGTGTCTTTTCTTTGGTTTACCTGTGAAGTGAAGCATTTTGCTCCTTCTACTAAGTTCTGACACATTATGTTAATGAAATATTGGTCTGTTTGTGAAAACAAAGAGAGGAAAGAAAAAAATATGAGCTATCCGCGTCAGTCTATTAGATCTTTAAGCATGTTGGAAAAATAAACCATGTCCTGTATTTAACCAAAATATGGTTAATAAACTAGCGTTATTATCATTAAAGGCCGTATGTGTCCTGGAACCTTGTATTATACCTGGAAAAGTTCGTGTCAGATCCAGAGGAAATGTAACATTTTATGATTATGCAACGATAAATGAAAAAATGGAAGTACGCTCTGTCTTAGTGTTCGTTGCGGAAGACCTGGGTTCGATTTCCAGTGTGAGTTTATCTGGTTTGGGACAACACGTTAGGCTGTAAGCCCATGTATCATATAGTCTCGGTGCTGCAAATTAAGTTAAAATTCTAACCATTCAACCCATCAGTCTTAGAGCTCATAGTATTATGAGAAAGTGATTGGTGTGATCCGTGATGCGTTGCAATTAAAAAAGCCACACTGAGAATCACAATGCTGGATATAAAAGTTGATTTCTCACTGAAGCATCGTGACTTAAAATTAAATTTCAGATTTTTAGCTTCTAAAAATTGGGCCTATGTGTCCCTAATATAAGCTTGGCTAAGTAGTTAATAGTGATGCGCACGAGTCGAGTCGAGACAGAATTTTCCTGAGAAAATTAGAGTCGAGACACAGCTCTTCCAATAGAAAAATATACGTTTTTCGAGTCGAGACATCACTTTTACAGCACATTTTCGAGACGAGACAGCTTCAAATCTTGTCTCGTGCGCATCTCTAATAGTTAAATATATTCTAAAACTCATGAAATAGAATCAACAATTAATTTAAAATTATTGACTGAGTATAACTGTAAACCCAGAGTTTAAAAATAAATATGTAAAAATAATTAGACACATAGTTGCATTCGTCTGGATATTCAAAGCACGTTTTCACTCTTCACATCAGTTTAAAAATTATCAACCAACTAATTACAATTTCCATTCTCCATACGAGAAGAATAAGTGTACGAAAATGTTATTTGGGAAATATTTAAGCCCCTTTCCTCTCCCAGAAAAACAGCGAATGATAAAAGCTATTCCAGTCAATCCACGTGTTAACTACGCATGTTCAAAATTCATTGTAAACAGTTAAATTACTTCCTTGCTTTGACCATTTAATTAGGATCGTGTAGCAATAACCCCCGTTCCCCACCCCGTACATTCTACAAGACAAATTTTACTGGCTCGCTTGATTGAATTTTGACAATCCCTTAAAATCAAATAACTTATCTTTTCTGTTATTCTCAAGCGCTTATACTCTTACAGACCTTGCAGTTATCTTTCAGTGCAATGTTTTGACACACAGACGCACTCATCAAACAAGAAAGGCAAATATAAATTTAGTAAGAAGAGAAAGCAGAATCGTGTTGTTATAATTCCATTTAAAACTTAAAAATGAACATTAATGAAAAATTAGTTTCACGTTCCACGATAAAGTCCTTTAGGCTAAAGGAGACGGATCATCAACGAAACTAATGTTTCTTGAAGTAAAGTTTTAATGATCCCCTAACGAAAATCAAATCCCAGACTACACGAACCACAGGCGCACACGCTACCCACTAGATCAACAGGAACGGTTAGGGCTTCTTTAACTGTGTCCTAGACACTTTCACTTCCATCGTCTTCAGGTTTGTTAGGTCATACCGGATCCAGGTAATGAAATTCTTATCTAGTTTCATTACTGTTTCCCAATAACAAATTAATTTCATTTTTCTCTTGACCCCAATTGACTTCGTTTAATAGGGATGATCGAGAAGCCCCAAAGAAAATATACGCCATCTTGAATCAAATTGACTCAATATGATGGAAGTTATTTTTAAACATATTTTATTATAATATTTAAATAACCAAGTTTCCAAGTTCAGAGGAACTTGGTCCCTTTTACGCGCTTATCCATTGCCAATTTCGCCCGCAACAAATTCGAATGATGCGGATGGCCTAAAGTAAAAATAGCCTATGTTTTGTCTAATCAAATGATCTTCAGTTGTTTTGCCTATAACACCAAATTGTTATATATGTGAATGTGCAAAGGGTGAGTGTTTTAGCTTTCGTCCCTTATTCTTGATAGAGTTAAATCCAAAACAATAGGATTATTAGTTGAAACCATAAGCCAATTTTCATTAAAATGAAACCAAAACAATAAAAGATAGTTGTGAAACAGGCAAACGGCCGCACATACACACAAATGTCAGTTGAGTCGAATTGTAGAGCTTGTCTTTGATCAATTTCACTATGTTCCATAAAAATGGGATTTGTTTAAAGGTGTCTTCGCGGAACAGTTTTCAATCAGGGACGAATAATTAACTTCCTCAGTAATGACTGATTTCAGCCCCAAGCAGTAGAATTGTGGGAAAGGCTTATAGAACATATACTTCGTATTGTATTAGCATCTAATCACTTTTATGGATCTCGAACCGGCTCGGTATGTTGAGGTGACTGAGTCGTGAGCCGAGCCGTTGACAACACTACAGGCTGCTTAGCTACACCCACCGACTTCCACTGGGCCACTGCGGCCCCCACCTTTGTAACAGTTTGTAGTAATATTCATTATCTTCACCCACAGAATCAGCTATCCAGTTGCGATTATTAAATTATACATATGTATTTTATTTATTTATTCACTAAAATATTTACGATACAGCCAAAAGATCATTATTTTTGTAAAATGACTATTATTTAAATGAAGCAGAGTGAATATTCTACTTGAGTTTAGAACAATCACTTGCTACACTTTTAGAACTAGACCTGATAGTTTATGCTCATTATTTCTGACAATTTTCTACAAATTACTTAGAGACTATTCGGAGTAAATGTTTTACGTAGTTTAGTTATATTTTATTTTAATATATTTTAAATATATTTTATTTTATTCTTTTTGTTTAATAAATATAATTATATTTTTCTTTCTTCTTCTATGGGAATTAACAATTCTCATTTTTTCTTTTTATTATGGGAATAAGGAATATATTCTGAACAATTTTAAAGCACTTAACACCAAGGCGTAGATAAATATGCTATTTTATTTCGTTATCTGTGTGATATATGAGATATATATTTTTCTTTCATATATAGGAGAATTAACGTTTCTCTTTAGTCTCCTAAGGAAATTAGAAAAATGGATATTCATAACAGCATTGGTTTCAAACACTTAATATCAAGGAGCAGATAGACTATTATATTTTGTTCTCCCCATGAAATAAGCATACCTTTTTCTTTCTTTCTTTCTTCATAGTGGCCCTTAAGACTTACCTAGTCGATAGCCAGAAGTTTGCCTGAAGGCATAACGTCGCGTAGCAAACAACTCGGTTCGACACGTGCCAATATACCTACTTTCTGAATAGAGTTGGAAGTCATTTTTTTTATTTTCATGATTTCATGGAAAGTTATATATATATCTTCGCTTCTGCTGTACTACTACTACCACTACTACTTATCTCCCCAAAAGTAAGCAAATCTCCTTTTTGAGTACTTTTTCATCATATTTTATTGAAAAAAGTGTTATGAACGATTTAAAAAAATATATAAATTTCCTTCGGCCGGGTTTGAACTCACGCCAAAAGCAATTCTTGTTACCAGCCAACAACGCTAGCGCACACGACGACGAGGACCGATAGCAACAAGCGTATGATTTCTGTTATATACATAGGTATAGGCTATTTAGCAAGATACGGATAACGCCAACCAATCAGAATCGTGTATTTAGTTACTACTACCGGGAGTACTCTCCCGAGCAAGATCTCAACAACCTAGTCCAAGCTAGAGGTTAACTATGTCAATAAAATTCATTTCAAACGGTTCAGCCATTTTTCGCTATAATAGACAACGTATTTTTAATGTATATACTATGTAGATATACGTTAATAGTATTGTTACTGTCTTTTTTATTTAAGTTATTTATTGATATAAAAATGATGCATTAACTTTAATATTTAACAGTATCATACAATTTCATCGTGCGTATCACGACGTGTCGTCGTATCCAGGTCTGTTCCAGGTCACGAAATCCGTAACCAATTATCACTGCTTCCAAATACCAGTATAATAATAGGGTATGTTCTAACCCCAACGGGTAGGAACTGACTGTGGTTAGATTTTTTCCCTAAAAACGGAGCTCGGTTCTCAGTAGAAGCCTATGGTTTCGGATCCCACGTTAAGCTGTAAGTCCATGTCTCATATAGCCTCGCTGCTGAATGGGACGCTAAAGTAAAACCAACTACTACAACTAATAACAGACATTCTACAAAGAGCTCTGCAGACCATTTTCTTCATAAGAAATATTTTTTTTCATATCAAACAGAGCAAACATAAATGTATAATTACAAGGATTCTGTTAAAATCTTCCGAAGTATTCAGAAACCTAAGAAACCCCCCCCCCAAAAAAAAACAAGAAACACCAAATAAAAAAAGATTTGATGTATGAACTTCTACCAAAGATAAGTTCTAGCAAGCGAAGTAGGCTATTTTTTAGCATTATTCAATTGGATCAGTTGCTACATTTGCTAATAAAAAGTTGACGTGAAATGTTCTCCCTGAAATATACGTAAAGGAGAAAATACTTTTTGAATAAAGATTCGGCTTTAGATTGGTTGATTTATATCAAAAAGTGAGTTTGTAACGACACAATTACAAACATGGGATTCAAACTTGTGTTGCGTTATTCAAGGTTTAAAGTTTTTAACATATTTCAGATTCTATCGAGAATCAAATTCAAGGTGTATATTTCAAGGTGAAGTGTCCCTATCTGTTCAAGAAACTTGTATTTCAGAATCTACTGGCAATATTATCGCTAACTTCAAATACCCTGTATTTCATTCAGTTTAGTGTATTATAAAACATTACTTAGCTCTATTATAAAATTGTTCATAATATTTGTCATATTATTTTCGATATTTTTAAGTATATATATATATATATATATATATATATATATATATATATATATATATATATATATATATATATATATATATATATATTAGTTTAATTTCTTTATATAATGAAATGTAATCCCATAGTGACAGTTTGAACAATAATCTCTGTTTTGTTAAGGACTAAAGGATGAGAATTTTATATATAAACGAAAAAAAAATTAGTGATATTTAGTTCCAGAAATAGGGATGATCGAAGTCAATGTGCTGATCACACACAAAACAGTTTAAATCCATTTCCTTGACCATAGCTAATTATGGACTACAATTGAAGTGAATTCAATTTATTTTGAGCTGTAATCTTATTCATAGTTCTTATTAAGAGTCAAATTTAGAAGTTTTACGCATGTAAAATTCTACTTCAATTTTTCGCTTGACAAGAAAAAAATAAATAAATACTTGCAGAATATCGAATCACACCTTGAACTATAACCATATGTTTCTTTCTACTGGAGTCCTAACTGATCAATAATAAAATAAAAATAAAAAACAGCGACGCGGAGATTCGAACACGGGTCGCAGGAATGGGAATTCTATACGGATCCAATGAGCTACGAAAGAAGATATACGAACAATTTACGCTATAAGTATATGGTACTAATCGTAAGCTTCACGCTGTGAAATAACTTTTTTTCCTTTTATTAAGTTTTACGATATTTCTATAGTGTTTTAAGTGAACTGCAAAGAGATAGATCATGTAGTTATCAATTTGGTTAGGGATTGAGCTTTAAAAACTTTTAAAACATTTAATTAAATCGCGATACGGTAGCAAGGAATGTGTAGTACCTTCAGCCATAATTTTATTCTTCCAAGCAAAAAAGAATGCCTTCGTTCTACGCATTTGGAGTTCTTAAAAGTAAAATTATAGCATAATTAAACGTGTGATTTTGCCATTTGAATGTAAATTTATGTCCCTTACTGACCAAAACAAATCTTATGGGCGCAATCTGCTTCCTAAGCCCCGCGTGTGTGCTTCTCCCTGTTCCCAATAGAAAATTTAGCTTAGGTATTTTCTGCAAAACTATTCGCGAGATATAGAATTTCATACTCAGTACTTCTGTTTACCTGGTACGGGAATTCATAGAATTGGAAATAATTCCTTTGTGTAATTATAATTATGCAGAACAGCGATGAATAAATGTTTTATGTTGCTTAAAATGTATGCAAATTGTTAGGAAATTTTCTAGAGTGGTGGAAAATATTCTTCTCAGGCTGGGACAACAGTAATTAAGTTAGTGCCAAGGAAAGAAAAACTAGAGACGGGGAATTTCCCTAGCTTCCCCCTACAAACAAATCACTGGTCGTAACGAACGCTTTTCCTGGCGTATGACCGTGGCACTCTGTGTGGCTCCGTGGATGAGTGAGCAAAGGCGTGGCTTCGTAATCATGGGGTTTAGGGTTCGAGTCCGGTCGAGGCAAGTTGGTATTTTTTTTCATTGTTCCTTCCCCATATCTTAAGATGTTTCTCTCCCTCCGTAATCATCTGATGCTCTCAACTGAGTTCTCCACTTGAATTCAGCAATTGGTAATGGGATGCTCTCAAGTTCGGGTGAGCTTTTACGTCTACTTACAAAATCAAAATTTTCGACAAAATATGGATGCTATCCGATCATTTTGTCTCCAATTCTGAATTTGCACATGTGAGTGTATTTCTCCTTCATCATATTTGCATCTCCCGTTCTCCTATGTTGCCAGTTATGACAAAAGATGGTTTGGGAGCAAGATTTCAAATCATAAAAGCGCTATACCAATGGGTTCACTCTCGCTAAGCATTTGATTAAAAGTATATGTTTTCATACTGTAGGAGGGGAGCTTTTGCTCTTCCTACCCCCCCCCCCTGAAGTGACAGAATATTTATTTAGGTTCTGTAAAGTCATTTCAGATCAAACGACTTAAAGAGAGTTAATTCCAACAGCAACAGGATTGGGCTTTTATTTGTTGTTGCACTTTATCTTCACGAATAGGACGAATAACAAATAGTATATTTGGCATAAGAACTACACGTATAAGATTCATTTTATTTTGGAGATATGATGCTGTAGACGGTAGTGGGAATTTCACCCAAGTGTACGGGAATTTTCATTGCCTGTCGATTATGCCACCCGCCTTCTTTTAAAGTTAATTCGGTTGCAATACTTCCAGCAAATACTTTGGACTCAACTGGTGGAGCACTCTTGCCGTAAATCTCCATATGGCTGTACCATTTAGAAGTGTCCCCCGCTGTACACGCTGTTTATGAGCGTTGCTGTGTATGTATGACAAATACAATTTCGCGCGTTTGAAGCATGCTGTTTATTTGTGAGTCGTAGTCGAGTGTGTTCTGATTTAGTCTAGTTTTTGTGTAGTATTTGGAGCTTCAGACGTTCGTGGATTTTTTTGTTACTTGATCAGGTATAGTATAAATGATAAAAATATAAATTTTAACAGTTTTTATATTATTGCGCGTATTATGAGGTAAAATTACAGGTGGACACGGAAGTCCCATCAGGCTTGTAGGCAGAGGCGGCATCAGGATATACCTTTTCAGGCTATAAGTGGTGTGCTCTGTTTACAGTGAAATTTGTTTTCGGTAATATCTAAATAAGAAAATGTTTTGTAAATACTTAATATTCCTCATTTCGTTGCCTCGGATATTCCAGAACGGGTATCCAAGCCCCTTGTATCACCTGGTGTCGCGTTGCCTTTAGTGTTTTTTTTTTTTTCAATGTTGGAAAATATTACAATGTGCGGAAATTGCGTAACTATGTTTTCCGGTTCCTTTGTAGAAATAATGTCTAGAATACCCGACGATAAGGAAATAGAAGATATTCTTCTAGAGGATATTCCATCAGATCTTGAAATAGTCACTCCATTTGAAGACAGTAGCAGTGATGAGGTAGAGGAGGAAACTGTCAATTCCTTGGAAACTGTATCAGACAATCCAGGTTCTTCAGCGTTGCCTCCGACAGTTCCATCTACAGAAGGTGAAAATAGTGATGATGATGGTGATGATGATGTGGCAAGTGCAAAGACAGTAAGAAACTTTCAAAAACAGGATAGTGTAACGACTGTTCCAATATTTTCGTTATCTCCGGGTGTAGTTCGTAACTACTTTTTGCCGGATTTTTCTCCGACAGACGCTTTTCTGAACATTTTTTCAAGCGAAATTGTTAATAATGTTGTTTTTCAAAGCAACTTGTACATTCAACAACGCAACAGGAAAGTGAAACCAATCACAGAAGAAGATCTTAACGTGTGCTACAAATTTCTAACCGGAATGATTTTGTATCTTAGATACTTTTTATACTTGGGGGCAGAGCGTAGCTCATCTGAAATTTGTAACACCGTGTATTTAGACAACTCGAGGATGAATTTAACAAATCGTCTTAGGATAAGAAATGAAATACTCAATTACTTTTGGATATTTTCGACATCACACCACAAGCTATTAGGATTCGAAATGGTCTTAATTATAGAAATATACTACATCGTAATGGCACAGAAACTTAACCATTATGGTTATCTAACATCGCAAATAGATGCAGTACTCACAGGTAGTTCAGCTCAGTTCAACTCCAAACGATGTCCTTCCACTCTCCAATCTTAATTACAACTCCCGATTCTAGTCTTCGTCCTCAACCAGCACAACCCCTTTCCGGGATTCAGGTGCTTCCTGGTTGTCGCGAAGAGCTTAGCTCAGGTCTCTTTCTGCAATCTCTTACTTCCTTATTTCCGTATAGGAAAACTTCCTATAATTGTGGTGTGATGCCGACGTTATCTGTTTTTATTTTTTTTTTTAAGCAGTATGACTATAACTTCCTTGTTTTATAATAAACAACATAAATTAGACAAACACATGTAAGGATTTTGGGTACTTTACATTACCCCTGTCTCGAAATTTTGAGCACGATTCTATGTGCCAAAAAGGAAAAAAAAAAGATTACTGTCCACCTGTATAAACATAAAAAGTAAATAATAATTAAGTTCGTCCATTATCTTCCAACACTCCGTATATATAAAGTTTTCTTTTTACTTGTATGTATTGTCCGTCACCAATAATATGAATATATGTTGTTTGTATCACATGAGTATTCTGCTGACAAGGTAATATTACAATAAATGTAGGTTAATGTCACTGTATCCTGTCTGTAAGAAAGAAAAAAAAAAACACATTGTCACAAAACACTTCGCACTCTGAATGAAACAAAACACTCAGTTTATTTCACTAGTTATGTGTGAGTTTGTGTTTTTCGTCATCTGTTCCTTCCTATACTGGAATACATGTTACTTGGAGGTATGTATTCTGTCATATGTATTTAATTGTCATTATCACTGAAGTCCTCACTTCGATAATTAGTAGTAGTATTTAATCCTTTGAAAGCATAGATTCCTCAGGATCCTGTTGTTCGGCTCAGTCCACATGGTCCATTGTTGATATCTGACATTGAAGATAAGGCATCTATGGGAAACTGCTACTGTTGCTGTTCTTTTGTTGATGATGTTGATATGGTATTGTGTAGGAGTGATTATTGAGTGTTTTTGTTTATGCGTGTAGTAAATACATTTATTTACAGATATTAAGACAAGCACAACTGTTAAGTCTGCACCATTACTTAGAAGTAGTGAAATGAGTCCCTTTTTAATGTTTGAATAACACGAAGTTAGAAGAAATCATTGACATACCATTAACATTAAGAATTATAGTAGGCGTAGAAGGCTTAATTGTTGGATATACATTTAATGTATCATCATAGAGGTGTATCGAAGAACAATCTGGGGTTACGTGTGAATCTGTTTTTGAAGAAACATATTTGACAGATCGAATATGTGAATTTGAAACGTTATTTGGGGTTAATTTAATTTTGAATAATTTGTATATTGTAAATGACAAAATTATTAAAATGATTATTAAAATAGTAATTATAGGGATGACGAAAGTATATGATTGCATTGTGGAGCGTACCTAGAAAGGCAAAAGAAAAAAAATATTCGGAAAATGAAGTTGTTACTTGGTTATTCTTCTTTGAAATATGCTTAGCATAATTTTAATAATAACCAAATATTTCTTTCTTTTTTTTTAATTAACTAGTTTCTTTGAAGGATGCTTTGCATACCTGTTGCCTAGTTAATCTGCTGTGAAATAGACTCTACTTGAAAATTTGCTTCGCAAAATTTATATTCATAGCCTACTCACGTTTCAATAACAATATTGTATTTCATTGTTTATTTCTTTAATCATTTTCAGGCCTGTGAATATGATTACTTAGTTCATTAATAACTAGAGCTACAATAAGAATTAGTAATAGAAATCCTACTAGTATAAAAATTATTCCAATGCTATAAGTAATATGAGTATCAAAGTGAGCCCATATTGGCATAGTAGGGTTCACTGTCAAATTCGATAGTTGAGAAGAAAGGTTCTGTAATTTATCCAAGTAAAATTGGTTTCCTACATCCCATTGTGAAAATGAAAGATTTATAGGTAACTCTATGTGATGATATGTAACTTCTACGGTATGTCTACTATCTAAGATTATTTGATTTGCAATCACTGAATCGAACGCATTGTAAGATAAGAAATAAGCTCTGTGTTGATCGTCTGAATAATTTGAATAAACCGGTGTTTGGACATTTCTAGAGACAACATGAACAGTTGTTAATGCTGAAAACAAAATACCTACTGGGGTGTATAGATAAATAAATTTGGAGTTTGTTTGAGATGCTTTTACGGTACATGATTGCGTCGTATTTCTATACACCAGATCAGTTATACATCTAGAAACTGGTGTAGTTGATATTTGAGGTGTATCACATAGGAAGAGATAGCTTTTCCAAATGCATTTTTCATGAGAAAGAGGATAAAGTTGTTTTTCATTCAAATAGGCCATTTCTGGTAGTTCTAATTTAATATGTTTGTCCTGATGTAAATAACCTAAATTTGAAATCTGGAATAAGGGACGTACATCCGTAGGTAAAATAAGGGGTATTTTTAAAAGTACTGTTAGAACTTGCAAATCCATATTATATTCTAAAAGTGTCGTATGAGTAGTCGAATACAATAAAGCTAGGTCCTGTTTGAAAATTGTATGTTTCAATAGACTATGCTGTTCAATTATTTGCTTTGCATGGTCCGTATCTAGTATGCGAAAAGAAAGAATATTTTGATAAACATCTGCAAAAGTTTAAAGAATTCCCTCATGAAGCTGGTATGTAGTCATAAAAGCCATTAGACTTGCTTCGTGGGTGAGAAAATTGCAATATTGTGTGGTCACTGCCAGTTTCAAAGATTCAAAAGATCCTTGAATGGCGAGAATGACGTCATGCTGAATTGAAAGAGCTTTATTAAAATTGGTTTTCATTTGTTGAAGTTCGAATTCCATGATTTTGTCATGACGTTCAAGGTTATCTACTACGTGATTTAGACGATGTAATTGATAAGCGTTATAGGAAGAAAGGGCTAAGCTTCCTAGTCCTAGTAATGAAGCAAATAAAAATCGTTTGTTTCTTTTAGACTGGCAAGTAACAGAATTATTTTCCGAAATAATAAAATGACAAGGGATTAAATTTAATATCTTTTGTCTAAATTCGGTATCTGTTTCTTTAGTCGATTCTAAATATTGGTGGAATCGTGTGCATGAATTCCTTTTGACCGTGTCGAACTGTAAATCAAAGTGAATGCGCAACGGTTGATAGATATATTGGGAGACATGAATGCTAAGTCCCCTTTGTGCTAATGCTATGGTGAATTGCGATTTCTGTGTCAAGGGGTCTTGTTGTGCTAGTGTATGTTGTACTGTCATGATGGTTATTAAAATTAGTAAATTCATATTTGTGGACCTGCAACAAAAGGAAAGAAAAAAAATTTTTTAGGCTAAAGCAATGTATGTTCGTAGTATACTTTACTATATAATAACGACTAATTAAAAATAATATGAATAAATATTGAAAAAATCTTTGAAGATTTTTTTTTTATTAATGCAATCACTCTAAGTTTGTTGAATGTCTATAAATAGTAAATTCTCTAATTTCCTATATCGCGAAATAAGAAAGTTTTCGGCCTAACTAGCTTATCAAAGAAATAGAATAGTCCCAGGAAAGAAAAATAAGGGTATTGATTCCTTTGTGTTCGAAAAGGAAAACCGTAAGGCACTTGCACTCACTATGTCCGAAGAAGAGAGACTGTTATCGCGCAGTCTATTCGCACTTGCTGAGTGAACAAAAGAAATCAATACGAAAGGCTTTCACCAGAGTGACCTAATATCCCTATTCTAGACTAACATATGATCCTCTTCTTTTCCAATGTACCATCTCGATATTCGTCCAGTGGTTCTTGATTTCGCTTCTATTGGTGGTCATCTTTCGTTGATTGAAGATCTGGTTGACTCTCAAAGTTTCGGCGTGGGAACATCTTAAGTTGATAGTAGAAACTTGTTACTTCTTTGGGCGTCGTCTGTGTCCACCGGCGTCTATGGGTGTCATCTAGCGTCCTCGCTTGTCCTTTGGTGCTGATCACATCATTCATCATGTTTCTTAGTTGTAGATGTTGAATTGTTTCCATAGATGCAAATCTTGGAGAATTTTTTTCGTCCCATGTGTTGTGGAGCAAATTGCCTACTTTCGAGGCTAATGGATGTTTATGTCTCAGCGTCTTCTTCTCTTACTGATGAAATCTTCTTTAAAGATCTGATGTCCACTTCATCACGTTTGGCGTTATTCTTCTTATTTTGATATTCTACGACGATTTTGTTCGCACTGTTAGTGAAACCTACAACTGTAGCTTTCTTGTTATATTTGTGACTGAACACTTCTGGGATCCCTTTCTTTTTCTGATGGTCCTTCACTAAGACAACATCCCCAATCTGGAATTCTGCTTGTTTGTTTTCTTGAAGAAACTTCTCAAGTTGCTTTTGATAATTCTTGATCATATTTTGATAAGCCTCTTCTCTTATCGTTTTCAAAACTTCAATGCGGTCTGCATTTTCGATGTTTTGCACTGGAGTCTGAAATTCATTTTCCAACAATGACCTTGGGTGATAACCATGTAGCAAAAAGAAATTGCTAAATTTTGTTGTCACGTTTGTAACATTATTTAACGAAAAGGTGAGTGCTGGTAAAAATAAGTCCCATGTGTGTCTTTTAGACGATACATAGTGTCGTAACGCTTGCTGAATAGTGTCTGCTGTTTTCTCCACCAAACCTAAAGATTCGTGCTGATTGACAGCTATGAAATTCAATGTGGTTCCCAACCTTTCTGAAAGTTCGGCCATTATTTTACTGCGATGTCCGGGAAGTCTGTCCAAAAAAATTTTCTCTGGCAAACCATACTTGAGAAATACTTTCCGATATAACGAGTCAGCAATTGATTCTGCTGTTAAGTCTATTAAAGCATCTGTTACAATATACCTAGTACAAAGATCACATGTGATGAGAATGTATTTGTTATGCTTTTCAGACATTGGGAAAGGGCCTACCTGATCGATTTGGATAGTAGAAAAAGGCTGTGATTGAGCATATGTCTGTGGTAACATTTTTGGAGGTTTAGTGACTCTTTTATTTAATAAACAGGATGGGCAACTTCTAACCTTGTTTCTAATGAACGTTTTCATGTGTGGAAAATAAATTCTATGCAATGCATAGTTATATGTTCTCGTTTGACCTTGATGAGCAGAGGTTAATGGCGACTTATGAATCATATCAAACACTTTGTTTTGTAACTTAAAAGGAATACATAGTAAACGTTTGGCTACGTTTGCAAACTTATGTATTCGGTAAAGTTTTCCATCTACTAATTCATAGCATTTCGAGATTCGTACTGCATTGGTGTTAGATGAAACTTCACCCGTTTCTAAATATTTATAAATATCTCCAAAGAATGTGTCCTCTCTTTGATAGCGGCCTATATCCTGTGGCTCTGTGAAATTCACTAAACATTTGTCTTGATCGATATTTTCTACTGAAATATCTCCCGGCTGTACGGGAAGTAGTGTGTAACGGCTAAGTCCGTCAGCTATATTGAGCTCACTTTTTACACGTATTGGCGTGAATTGATAATCTGATATATAAAAATACCATTTCAAAAGTTTTGGTGGCAAATTCTTACTGGTCTTCAGAAATGTTAGAGCTCTTGAATCTGTCTTCAGATAAAAATGTCTTCCAAGCAGGAAGTAACGAAATGCTCGAAATGAAGCTATAATTGCTAGAAGTTCAATTTCTAAAACACTCAATTTTTTCTCTGATTCTGTTAACAAACGAGAGTAGTATGAGATAACATACCATTCACCTGAATTTTCATCATCTGTCTGCAGCAAAATTGAAGAAATTGCTGTCCTTGACCCGTCAGTATACAAGCACAAGGGTTTGTTTTGATCGTACGGTGCAAGAGCGGGGGCTGCTAGCAATTTCTGTTTCAAAAGTTCAAAAATTTCTTGATGTTGAGCGGTCCATTCAAACCTTTCTCGTTTACGAACGAGCTTTTGAAGCGGTTCCGTGATTTCTGCATAATTGGGCAAAAATTTTCGAATATAATTACAAAGCCCTAAGTAGGATCGTAATTGTTTCGTATTTTTAGGTGGAGGATAAGTTTCAATAGTTTTCAAAATTCTGTCTGAAACTTCGAACCCAAATTTTGAAATTTTGTGTCCCAACGCTATGATTGATTTCATGAGAAACTGTGATTTCTCTACCGACACTCTTAAACCCTAGATTCTCAGTCTATGCAACAGTTGTTCTAGAACTTCTACAAATTTCTCTTCAGAATTTGAAAATAGAAATAGATCATCCACATATAAGGCTATATTGTCGGGCTGTAAATTAGCTAGTACAACTGACAGGAACGTATTAAAATAAAAAGGAGAATTTACATAACCTTGTGGCATACGAAGGTATTCGAATTTTCCAAGATTTGGAATGCTAAATGATGTAAATTTCCTTGATTGAGGCTCTAATTCTAATGTGAAAAAGGCATTAGAGATATCCAAGTATCCGTAGTAGAAGTGTCCTGACATAGTTGACAGTATTTCACTGACAGGAGGTAAACTAACACTATGATATAAAACTCGTGAATTCAATTCTCTCAGATCAATAATCTTGCGCAGTTTTCCTGACGGTTTCCTAAGAAACATAACCGGAGAATTATAAGGCGAATTGGATCTTTGTATCACCCGTTGTTCCAATAACGTATTTATAAATTGCGTAACTTCCGATTTCAGTGCATGTGGAATTGGAAATTGTTTGCGTGAAAACGGAATTTCTGTGTTAAGTTCAATTTTACATTGAAAATGTCTTGCTTTTCCGATCCTGTTAGGATTCCACGTAAACACATCAGCAAAGCGGTAGCAGAGGTCTATTACTTTTTCTCTATATTCAGGACTGGCATCTTGACCAATATTTAATTTAGAAATTTGGAATAACTGTTGTCCTTCCCGTAATAATTCCTCATCCACATAATTTTCATCTATTGATTGGCAACATTGATTTGACTCTTCAATTTGAACGTCTTCCGCTTTTCCGATTACAAAATTCTTATGAAGAACGACTTTTGTGACTAAAGGGTTAATAATTTCAACTACAGGTTCGTTTTTATTTAAAATAGCTCGCGGCACTAAAATTCCTAGTTTCTCAATTATAGACATGTCTGGCTCTAAAATCACTTCTTGACCTGATTTCGAATTAATACATTTAAGTGGAACAATTATTCTTGTCCTTGGAGGAAGATACGTCCTCTTATGAATGACGAACTTTGGATCATATGCCTCTGTCAACAAACAAAATATTGGCTCTGAAACCTGATGACCCTTATTACTCTGTTGTTGTGTGTTACGAGGAGGCTTTCCATATCTAAACAAAGATAGCATCTTATTAAGGTAATCAACACGGGCGTTATGAAAAATAAAGAAGTCATTTCCTAAAAGAGCTTTCGGACCAAAATTTTCCACTATTCTAAACCTGTGATGAAAGGATCGACCGTTGATTAGAAATTTGATTATGGCTGTGTGTTTCAGCTCTATAGGTTCACATGAAACACCAACAACTTTCGTAATTTCCTGTGACAATTTAGTTTTAGGAGATAGCAATGATTTATCTAAAATTGATATTGTACTTGCCGTGTCTGCAATTATTTTTAATGGTTTCTTTCTCAGTTGAATTGTAAATCTAACCATGTCCCCTTCAATTTCTAATGGAGTCTGTATCTCTTCTCCCTGAACATTCTTTTGTTTATATTGACGGTGTATACTAGTATTATTAATATCTACGGGTGGGCCCTTTTTCTTGTTATCTGTACATCCACCGTCTGCATGTACAGACGTTGTCAGTTTAAATTATGAGTTCCCTGTACCTGATTCATTTGGGAAGGGTTTTGTACAGGAACATAATATGTTGTACCATTACTTTGCATGTGATGTACACCCTGCATTTGATTAAAACTAGGTACTTGTTGTACATGAGGCACATTAGTATGATGACAACAACACTGGTTGTTATGATAATTATCGCGTCCTGATCTAAAATTACCGCGACCACCACGGCCTCGAAAATTGTTATTTTTCCCTCTAAAATTGTTGTATTGAGTATTGTTTCTACCCTGATTATTCTTAAAATTGCCTCTCTTACTACCTCGAAAATTATTTCTGTTATTCTGATGGGATTGAGAATTATTTTGCGCACAGTTGGTGTTTAACTTTTGCGAATCTGAAGAACCGCCTTCGATTCTCAGCGACAATTTTTCTATTTCTTTCTGTAACTGGCTAATGGAAGATGTAACCTCGCTACTTTGAGATGATGATGAAGGTGTGTTTGTGTTCTGAGTTTCCGAGTGTTCTGCTCTGTGTTGTTGTTTCTCTACTAATTCACGAATTGCTTTCCTTTTATTTTTCCTGTGCCTATGTGACGTAATCTCGTCCTCGGACTCGGACGAAGAACTGTCAGTAACCGTAGATTCTGATTCAGAATCAGATGACGAACACCTACATTTCCCTTTTCTACACTTCTTCTTATACGCTTTCTTAATACGTGCATCTATTTCTCTCTTTTTCCTATTTCTAATTTTACATTCATTTGCTTCTAACGTATAGAGAGCCTGGATAAACGCATCTAAAGTGTCAAAAGACTCATAACCTAGGTGTTGAATATAGTACGGTTTCAACCCTGCTGTAATGATTGAAATGATCTGCTCTTCTGTCAAAGTCGGAGCATGTTTGTCTACCATGGATAAAATATCATAAACAAACAACTGAATGGGTTCATGCTTTTTCTGAATCCTATTCTGTACGGTAGAGAAAAAATCTACACTATCTCTAGCATTCTTGAAACATTTAATTATCTCAGCTTTACAATTCGCGTAGGTTGTTTCATCTGTAATGTTCTTTCTCTTTAACAAAGTTCGCAATTGTTCTTTTAGTTTCCCTGGAAACGCGGTGATTATCATTTGTTTTGCTATTTTATCAGTCCAATTATTTAACCGTACACAGTCATCATATTCATCAAAGAACTGCTGTATCGTGATTTTGTGTGGTTTAAATTTCGGAACTGGATAATGGGAATTGTATACATTAACAATAGGATTTTGAGCTCCCTGACCTTCAATGTGTTGTCCCTGCATTTTCTTAGACTTGTTGTATTTCCGTTTTAGGGGAGGGATTTTTACTTTTATTGGAATCTTTTTGTATCTTAACGTTCTAAATTGTCCGTCTGAATGTTCTGTATCACTGCTGGAAGTATTATTCATATCCTATATACGAACAGAAAATAAACCTTCTCATTGCGGCTAATTTTCCAACCTAAGCAAAGTACACTGACCATTAGTTTGTAAATGCAGCAAATTCCTATATGACAACAAGAATCTTGGTGTATTGTCCGTTTCTTTAGTAACAAGAGGAAATGAATCTCGCAAGACTATATAGCATTATAACAACTGACGTCTGTAATTTCAGCATACTATGAGAGAGAGAGAGAAAAAAAACAACATGAAACTCCTTTTACTCAACTTGACAAACTGATGTTATCGTCTAAATAATTTAAACTACGCGTGATACGCTTCATTCCCATATGTATGAGGCATCGGAATCAAGCATGATGTATCTAATTTAATGTAACTTGAATGGCCTATAAAATAAGCGAGATCTCCGAAATCGAAACATATGTGGTAAATGACCATACTCTAATTAATGTTGTCCGGAATCTTAATTTTACCCATAAATGGATAAAACCGGATGCTTCCACCATAACGTGTGCTACAAGTTTCTAACCGGAATGATTTTGTATCTTAGATACTTTTTATACTTGGGGGCAGAGCGTAGCTCATCTGAAATTTGTAACACCGTGTATTTAGACAACTCGAGGATGAATTTAACAAATCGTCTTAGGATAAGAAATGAAATACTCAATTACTTTTGGATATTTTCGACATCACACCACAAGCTATTAGGATTCGAAATGGTCTTAATTATAGAAATATACTACATCGTAATGGCACAGAAACTTAACCATTATGGTTATCTAACATCGCAAATAGATGCAGTACTCACAGGTAGTTCAGCTCAGTTCAACTCCAAACGATGTCCTTCCACTCTCCAATCTTAATTACAACTCCCGATTCTAGTCTTCGTCCTCAACCAGCACAACCCCTTTCCGGGATTCAGGTGCTTCCTGGTTGTCGCGAAGAGCTTAGCTCAGGTCTCTTTCTGCAATCTCTTACTTCCTTATTTCCGTATAGGAAAACTTCCTATAATTGTGGTGTGATGCCGACGTTATCTGTTTTTATTTTTTTTTTTTTAAGCAGTATGACTATAACTTCCTTGTTTTATAATAAACAACATAAATTAGACAAACACATGTAAGGATTTTGGGTACTTTACAATATGTATGGTTTTATTGGTCTGCAGTTTTTGTTTGGCCGTCACAGGTTATCACAAGTTACTTGTCATTATTGGAGTACCGACCAAGATCTAACAGTGCCGATTGTGTCTCAGACAATGACAAGAGATAAAAGAGCAAGAAAATGGTAGCACCGACTTTTCTTTGTATTTCTTGAAATTGTATTGGTAAACGCATTTATAATCTTTTGTGACCTCTATGGGAGAATGCCTTTCCTGTTATTCAAACGTCAGGTGACTCAAGGACAACTCACTAAAGGACGTAAACACTGTCAGAAGCGTGGTAGACCAAAGCAGGATTCATCACCAAGCGTGGGACCAATCAAGAGAAGAAAATCCAAATTTTCCGTAAGCAATGATATTAGGCTTCAAAATCGAGGTGCACATTGGCCAGAATTCGTAAAAGAGAGAGCTAGGTGTGAACTTTGTTCTTTCAAGAAGATTGAATCGAGACCACACCCCAAATGTGGACTGTGTAATGTGTTTTTATGTGTGAATGGAAAGAATTGTTTCTTTGAATTTCATCATATGTGAGTAAATCAACGCAGACTGGTTCGAAAATTTGGATGTAACTAAACTCAAAAATGTTGTTACTATTAGTACTCAAATATCATTCACAATTCTGTTATATATACACATACGTAATGTTAGTTATCAAGAAACCTCCTTTGTATTTTAGAAGTGATTAGTGCTGTATGTTGCATTATCATTCAATATTGTACTGAAATTTCATTCAGTTATTATTTCTATGCTTATTTACATAATTGAAGAAGAAAAATCAGAAACTGTATGTAAAGGTACAAACAATAAATCATGATCATAGTATTAACAATTGCCTCTAATTATATCCCTAAGACAGTAAAATTTATTATTATAAAGACATCCGAACTAAAAATATATTACAATTATTATGTTAACTCGTTTCTGCCTGACGGGACTTTAAAGTCCCTTAAGTGTAAACACGTGACCCATGATGATAATCATCAAATCGATCGATTTAATGGTTACTTGTACGCATTTAGAACCGAAATACGAAAAAAAAATATTAAAATTCAAATTAATATTTAATTCGGTTCATAAAGGGTTAAACAAAGAAAAATAAAAAAATGAAATGTTTACTCACCTAAACTGCGCTCTTCCACGTTTCAGATTTACACCAACTGAAGAAATCAACTGTTTACATATCGTCGGTCCAATGCCAAAACCGCGAATGTGCAGATTTTGCTATTTTCACATAAGTGCAGTTTCGTGTTGCCACGTTTGGCCTAATCCTCGTTTCGCCTAACCAATTAACTGACACTTTTATGACAGATAAATGATAAGATTTGTGTCCGTCATTTTAGGCGAAAAAAGGATCCTCGTTTGGCCTAATCCTCCTTACGCCTAAAATGGCGGACAATAAGAAAAAATCGTGGAAATTCAACTAGAGGGAAATTATATAAGAGAAAATTCCCTAGTATATAAAGAATTAAGAAATGCAAAATATATAGATTAATATTATATTAATTATTTTCGAGGAGTTAGGATTACCAAAACTCCTTTATGTATTTACTAGGACTATGAATATATACGAATATATATGAGTAGGTGAATACCAAAACCCGTTAAATTCACATTTTAAAATTTGTGACAAATCGAGAAAAACTGTTTAAATACGTCATAATTGTAAAATAACATTAGAAACTAAAGAACATTAAAAAATTAAGAATAATGTGAGTGTTGGTCTGTCGAAAGCTGTATAATCACACTAGTCTGTGAATTGCGTTATTGAAGAAAATAGTTTGGATTTAACAGGTTTTGCGTATGTAAATGGAAATAACAGCTTTTGCATCTGGACGAGCGGCCATTTTTGTTGAGGCTCAAGATACAAAACCTGTCAAAAAGAAAGGGAGTCAGAGCCAGAAATCGGTATTATGCCTACTAAAATATTGGGGGGGGGGTGTATTATCGACTATACATTGCACAAGATTGGCACAAATGAATATGGATACATAAATGCTACATTAATTTTGTTTTAAATTGAAAACAATGGATCCAAATGTGCAAAAAATTGAATTATGTAACCTCCTCTCCATCATCATCTACTAAATGGAAATCCATATCGTCGTCGTCCTCTGGTGCATCACCATTTTCTCGGTTTTCTATTCCTCAAAAACCTCTTTGTGAAACGTGAGCTTTGAGCTGCTTTCAATCGTCAAACCCTTCGTAACTACAAGCGGAGTTAATTATACCTATCCGTATACATTTCTAAACTGAATGACTATATTTTGGAAGAGTTTGTAACCTTTTATGGACTAACATAGGGTGAATATTAATTTGCCAACTATCCCAATATATGAATTTGAAATATAGCAAAACAAAATGTGCAAATGTTGAGTTTGAGCAAAACAGTGGGAGAAAGAGAATCAGAAATGGTAAATAAGTGGTAAAATTATGTAACATGTTGTACCAGAAGCATGTTATAATTTTGAATGATAATTGACACGAGACATTTTAAGAAAGAGGTTCTGCCGAAGCTGAAGAGACCGTTTAGAGGAGAACCTAATCCAACAATGTTCTGTTCAAAGTAAAGAGTTACCCTGAAATACAAAACAAACGACTTTTAACCATAGATAGTCCACTCACCTTGTCTTTTTGGCTACATTTCGTTTCCAGTTTTTCATGTGTCTTGTACGTTTTCTAGACAATTTTGGTGTTGCCTGATAACAAAATTATGATCATCGTTGCTTATAGTATCGTTTTCTTTCGATTTTGCGTCCATTTGTCTAGTAATTATTAACGAAAAGCAAATAAGCACAGAAAAGTTTCACGAACAGTTAGGTTAAGACGTATAGTGTCTCCATTTTCAGTCCAGGGTGCGCGATGGCTCAGTAGTAGAGCGTTCAGCTCCGGTGCTTGGAGTCCCTGGTTCGATCTCAGCTCGCGCCATGTGTGGACAAACATCGCCATGTGTGGACTTTGTGGTGGACAAACACCGTGCTCGTGGGTTTTCTCGGGGTTCTAAAAGAAGCATTCATGTTGTTTTTGTAGTATAATCTTTTTAAGTAATGAATGGGAAATTTAGGTCTGAATATAATACGAATAATATACGGAAGTGAAACGTGATAACCCATAAATATGTGTTCATCAAAAATTTACGAATACTTACACTTTTACGAACATTTTTCGTTTTTTGGTTTAAACCATTTCTTTTCTTTTTTTTTAACAGCTGGTTTAAACCAGCAAACCCTGGTGCGATGAGTCTCGATTTCAATCTCATCACGCCGATAGTGATCTATAATTTGGTGCCAGCCCAACGAAATCATGTCAGGTTGGAATTGTACAAGATAACGGAGACCATGTTGATTTATAGTGTTTTTCTGTAAACAATGTTTTGGCCCTTTGGTACCTACTATTCACCCGTATTGTATCGAAGTACGAAGATCACCAGAGTCAACTATATCTTTATTTCTGTCATACGAGTGGAAATGGAGTATACCAGCAGGACAACCACCCTCGTAACAGATCCCGGTTGGCCACCATCTATTTGGAGGAGCATTCAACTTGTTCCTGCTGAAACAACCACCGAGAAGCCCGGATTTCAACCTCATTGTGCATCTCAGAGACTTATGCTATGGACATTCCCGGTAGTATGTGAAACGAGTGGAAATTCAACTCAAAAGTTGTAATTTCAAAAGTAATAAGAAATGAAATATATTTTTCTTCTTTCTTTGTCAGTAACACATTGAGATGTTTAAATTGTGGAATTACCGAAAGAGCAATTTGTCAGCGGAGCGATTTGTCACAAATCACTCATTGCGATCACAATTGTCCATTGTTAAGTTATGGGCAAATTTAGGGATGTTTTGTCAGATCTAGCTCGAAATAGTTACAAATTTCATACATATTGTAATTACAATAGAATCACAATCGGATCTCTTATAATGCATTAAAGTTCAAAAAAGCGTTGAAACTGGAATGAAATCGTCTGAAAGAAGTACTGCTAATCGGTACGTTAAAGGAAATATAGTTTTTGTGTTTCTTCTTATATAGGTGCATAAGAAGAAACACAAAAACTATATTTCCTTTAACGTACCGATTAGCAGTACTATTTGACAATATTAGATATTTGGAAACAAACTGCAAACTAAGAGTTACTTTTGAACAGCACTCACCTTTAAACCAAATTAATAACAGGTGTAACTTTTTGTGTTTCTCTCATCTCAAATATGGTCACTATACACCCTGTGGGGGCATTAATGTTCTCAAAATGGAACGGAAAAGTAACTGTACAATTGTCGAAACCTTTTTCCGAAAGCAAATAGTCTTACTACAAATTAGTTATGGGAAAACTGATTTGTATTTCTCAGTTCTTCACATAGTAGAGAATATTTTTTGTTTGAAAAATTTCCCTCCAGTTTTATCTCCAAGATTTTTTTATAGTCCACCATTTTAGGCAAAACGAGGATTAGACCAAACGAGTATCCTTATTTCGCCTAAAATGGCGGACATAAAGCTTATCTTTTATCTGTCATAAAAGTGTCAGATAATTGGTTAGGCGAAACGAGGATTAGGCCAAACGATGCAAGATCGTGCAGTTCGCGCAGATTCCAATACCAAAGTGCAATTTGTGAAATATGAGTATATTAGAAGTTATCGTCAATTCCTAAAACATTCCCAAAACATGTCTATATACTGATTTTTCGAAGTAAGTTGAATATTAAAATGCTTATAACTCAAAATCAAATTTAGCACATTTGCGGTTTTGGCATTGGATATCTGTCACATTAGCGGCTCGAGAAGCTCGCCGCTTTCATAGACAAAACCTGAAAGCACGTAGGCCATTGTTGAATAATACGGTATTTACTTACGGAAAAGGGCAGAAATAGAGAAAATTGAATTGAATCAGTGAGTAGAAAAACACTACTAGTTCACAAAACGCATTTTGAGATATTTGATGAAAGAACTTTCGTTTGTTAATGCCACAAATGTACAGTCGACAATATAGCATTCTGCTATAACGTACGAGGTCTTGCAAATTGTACTGCTCTTCATTACAACTTCTAGTTCTACATATTTAGTTATTTTTGCCTTTACCTCAAAATGACTTATTTTGGACTCATACTGTTTTCCCAATAGGCGATTCAATTTTAACGTTGAGTTATTCCCAAAGTTTTTTTTTGTGTGTGTGTGTGTGTGTATGTATGTATGTATGTATGTATGTATGTATGTATGTATGTATGTATGTATGTATGTATGTATGTATGTATGTATGTATGTATGTATGTATGTATGTATGTATGTATGTATGTATGTATGTATGTATGTATGTATGTATGTATGTATGTATGTATGTATGTATGTATGTATGTATGTATGTATGTATGTATGTATGTATGTATGTATGTATGTATGTATGTATGTATGTATGTATGTATGTATGTATGTATGTATGTATGTATGTATGTATGTATGTATGTATGTATGTATGTATGTATGTATGTATGTATGTATGTATGTATGTATGTATGTATGTATGTATGTATGTATGTATGTATGTATGTATGTATGTATGTATGTATGTATGTATGTATGTATGTATGTATGTATGTATGTATGTATGTATGTATGTATGTATGTATGTATGTATGTATGTATGTATGTATGTATGTATGTATGTATGTATGTATGTATGTATGTATGTATGTATGTATGTATGTATGTATGTATGTATGTATGTATGTATGTATGTATGTATGTATGTATGTATGTATGTATGTATGTATGTATGTATGTATGTATGTATGTATGTATGTATGTATGTATGTATGTATGTATGTATGTATGTATGTATGTATGTATGTATGTATGTATGTATGTATGTATGTATGTATGTATGTATGTATGTATGTATGTATGTATGTATGTATGTATGTATGTATGTATGTATGTATGTATGTATGTATGTATGTATGTATGTATGTATGTATGTATGTATGTATGTATGTATGTATGTATGTATGTATGTATGTATGTATGTATGTATGTATGTATGTATGTATGTATGTATGTATGTATGTATGTATGTATGTATGTATGTATGTATGTATGTATGTATGTATGTATGTATGTATGTATGTATGTATGTATGTATGTATGTATGTATGTATGTATGTATGTATGTATGTATGTATGTATGTATGTATGTATGTATGTATGTATGTATGTATGTATGTATGTATGTATGTATGTATGTATGTATGTATGTATGTATGTATGTATGTATGTATGTATGTATGTATGTATGTATGTATGTATGTATGTATGTATGTATGTATGTATGTATGTATGTATGTATGTATGTATGTATGTATGTATGTATGTATGTATGTATGTATGTATGTATGTATGTATGTATGTATGTATGTATGTATGTATGTATGTATGTATGTATGTATGTATGTATGTATGTATGTATGTATGTATGTATGTATGTATGTATGTATGTATGTATGTATGTATGTATGTATGTATGTATGTATGTATGTATGTATGTATGTATGTATGTATGTATGTATGTATGTATGTATGTATGTATGTATGTATGTATGTATGTATGTATGTATGTATGTATGTATGTATGTATGTATGTATGTATGTATGTATGTATGTATGTATGTATGTATGTATGTATGTATGTATGTATGTATGTATGTATGTATGTATGTATGTATGTATGTATGTATGTATGTATGTATGTATGTATGTATGTATGTATGTATGTATGTATGTATGTATGTATGTATGTATGTATGTATGTATGTATGTATGTATGTATGTATGTATGTATGTATGTATGTATGTATTGTATGTATGTATGTATGTATGTATGTATGTATGTATGTATGTATGTATGTATGTATGTATGTATGTATGTATGTATGTATGTATGTATGTATGTATGTATGTATGTATGTATGTATGTATGTATGTATGTATGTATGTATGTATGTATGTATGTATGTATGTATGTATGTATGTATGTATGTATGTATGTATGTATGTATGTATGTATGTATGTATGTATGTATGTATGTATGTATGTATGTATGTATGTATGTATGTATGTATGTATGTATGTATGTATGTATGTATGTATGTATGTATGTATGTATGTATGTATGTATGTATGTATGTATGTATGTATGTATGTATGTATGTATGTATGTATGTATGTATGTATGTATGTATGTATGTATGTATGTATGTATGTATGTATGTATGTATGTATGTATGTATGTATGTATGTATGTATGATGTATGTATGTATGTATGTATGTATGTATGTATGTATGTATGTATGTATGTATGTATGTATGTATGTATGTATGTATGTATGTATGTATGTATGTATGTATAACCAGAGTTCTAAATACACAAAAATTGACGTGAATAAACACTAATACTTATTAATGGGCATGGAAAAAGTGCACATTACGGGGCCTATCTCGCGTACAAGATAGCCCCCAAATGTCATCCCCTCTTTCTCGAAAACTATCAGGGTACAAACAAAACTTTTTTCGTGACAAACGGTACAAACTATTTGCTCTCGAATGGTGTATTTCAATTGTTTTGGTTGTAATACGGGGGTATCTTGGCGGCAAGATAGCCCCCCAGTTTCCTCTCAAGTAACCCTATACGGAAAATGGTACAAACGAAAATATATTCTGTACAAACGGTACAAACGTAGTACAAATGAATGACCTAGCCATTGTTTCAATTTTCTAAAGTCGGGGGGCGATCTTGCCAGCCATGATTTTTGAACATCAGCAATTCTGCCTTCAATGCAGCTAACAGATTTTGTTTTCCACCTGGTTATACATAGTTTTATCAGAGTTTTCTTTTTTAATTTTGAAGTCATTTCATCACCAAGATCTAAAAATGACCATCTAGGAGCACTAGAACTAAAAAAGGAAAATATATTGAAGAGCATTAAAAAAAAAAAATGGAAACGTATGTAGAAACTTTTGCAGCATCGGCAATAACAAGATTCAGATTGTGCGCACAGCAATGAACGTACGGAGCGTTTGGAGTAGTATTACTAATTCTTGCTTGTAAACCACTACAAACTCCGCTCATTACTGATGCTCCATCAAATCTCCGCCCTCTGCACCGTTGTATGTCGATTTGGTTGCTGACTAAAATTTCACAAATGTGATGTTCATAGTTCTCCACATAGGAAACAAATAACAGAATATGATCATTCTGTAATAAATAGGTTAGCATCGGGTACTGGGCTTGGGGGCCCCAATGTTACCAAATTTGCTAGTAATCTATAATTTCACAATGATTATTTCCCACGCATAAGAAACGAATAACAGAATATAAGTACTTATTGAATACTGAGTAATAAACGGGTTCAGTGGGTCCCTAGGTTTGGGGGCCGAAAAACAGTAAACATGTTACGAAAATACTCATAATCTAAAACTTCACAATGATTACTTCTTCCATATAAGAAATAAATAACAGAATATAAGTATTCAGTACCGAGTAATAAACGAGTTTAGCGAAGACCTTTGGGCTTGGGTACTCCCAAAACGAAAAGAGTTACGAAAGTTGTAAGTAATCTAGAATTTCACCACAATGATTATTTCTTACACATAAGAAATGGTCCTATAGGTTTGGGGAGAGGCAAAACAAACAAAATATGTTACTAAAATTGTACACTGACAATGATTTTTCCCCCCAAAATATGAAGTTGAGTAATAACAATATAAAAAGTGAATGACAATTCAGCACTGGATAATAAAAGGGTTCAGCGAGAACTCTAGACCTGGGGGGCCCAAAAACAGGAAAAAAATACTAAAATTGCCGGTAATTTTAAAATTGACAATTATTTTCTCTTGCACAAAAGAAATGAGTAATAAATATAAGTATTCAGTAGCCTATTGAGTAATAAATGGGCTCGACGGGGTTCCGGTGCGTTGCACTGCTTGCACTGCCCATTGTTACGGCCTGCTTCGTGGGACACACTTCTGTAGTTGATGATCTTCTCCGGGCGACCGATCGCTCCATCCGCACTATCCAGAGATTAGGCACTGCCAACGGCATCACGGCTTCCACATCGCTGGGAACGCGTGATTCACAATGCTGGTGATTACATCGATGGCCAGTAAAACTTCGAACCTTGTAAGTACTCTACTTCTCAAGATATACCGTTGTTGCCATTACTAAAAATCCAACCCTTATATATATATATATATATATATATATATATATATATATATATATATATATATATATATATATATATACTGATCATTTGTAGGCCGTTTATATAATGACACTAAATAAATGGTATAAGAATGTCCAAGAAAAGACGTAAAGTTAATGATCCATTAAGATATATGTCTTGTAATATGTATTTTATGTATTTTCTAAATTTAAAATACAGGCAAGAAAGGAGAACCATAAATCAAGAAACAAATATAGAAATATTTTTGATTTGGTATAATATTTCGTTTACAACTCGTAATCCATTCTGGAAACAGTTTATTATGAGCACCTGATACTCTACAGCAAATCAGCGCCCGAGGCGTGACTATACGACGGCACCCCGTATATATGAGTGGGAGATCGACAGACCAGCCGCGAAGAGCCACCATGTTTGGCGCGAATCGTAAGAAAGTTAAAAAGAAAAAAGAAAGAAAGAAACCTTGTTCTTCCTTGATTTTGAGCACTTTTTATTACTACATTCCTTCCGTTTTATATACGGGTGGAACGCTTTAGGAAGTGTCTCGGGTCGAAAAAGTATAAATTTGTATCTCCCCACCCCTGCCATAAATTTTCAAAACTCTAAATACCTCTCTTTTTCTACAGCATGTAAGTTAATATCATTCATATGATATTTTAAAACTAGTACTTTTATTAGGCTTCGATATTCAACTAACAGGATTAATCTCCTTTCTCTCACTAACTTTCGGTAAACGTTTACGTAATATTTCTGATGTTTCAAATGAGAAATGAATAAATTATCTTACATAAATGTCTGTTTCCCTATTACCTTCTTTTCAAGAGAACTCTAAAATGACATAGCTATAACTGCAAATAGATTACGTGCAAGCCTACGTACAAAATTTACACTGTAAATTTAAGAATTGTTTGAAGTCTGACAGCATGAGCATTCTATGATCACTGTTGGCTTCCCTAACTTATATCCCCACCTTCACGCAACAAAACTCTAAAATGCTCTCTCTAACAATTAAATATATATATATATATATATATATATATATATATATATATATATATATATATATATATATATATATATATATATAATCCTCACAAATGCTTATAGAGTACAGAAGGTTGTCTGCTGTATATCGAACCATTTTCGAGTCAATGCTGTCACCTGGCATATCATGCTGGGACTACTGGTTTGCTGGGAGGAGCAGTGTTGTGTCTCACTTTGCTGGTGCGTGAGTGTTATCAAATGGCGCCGAAAATAAACCGATGTTGGGAGGGTTACATAATGGTCCTTTTCTATGCTGTGAAACAGTGTTGGGAGAATGGGTTAACACGCGAGATGATGATTGCGAAAGCTATTGTGGCCTGTTACACACAACAGGCTCCCCTTACGAAACATTCACCTACGAAAAACTACCAGGAGGAAGGCCACAAGCAAACCGACACCTGTAATGCTAAGAAGAATCCGTCGATTGGCGTGCCAAGGAAATTCCCGGACTCGACGTGTTTGGGATACAAATTCCACCTCGCACTGTCGACTGTGAACAAAATAATTCGCAAGCGCCTCAGGTTGAAGTGTATGCGAAAGGTCCGTGCACACCACCTTCTATCGCATGACATTCCTAAACATAAGACGAATTGCAAGAAACTATGAAAAGTACGGCAACGGACTTTATGGACACTAAATGTAAACCCCTGCCATTTTGGATGGGGACAACATAGACACTTGAAACTTTAGGCAAAATATTTCTCTTGCCGAGACTTTTCCAACGATATATTACTCGATCCCTTCGCCATTTAAAATTTTCAAGTTGATCCCACGTATTCCTATATGGGGGTGTCTGGGGTGGACCTCCTATAGCTCAAAATTCAAGCGCCTTAAAATAATGATGGACTTGTTTTTGCATTTTCTCATAACCGTAGTCGTTTCGAAGATACAGGGGGTGGCAACGGACTTTATGGACACTCTGTATATTATATTAGATTTGCATTTTTTTAGAAGTTTCATTGTGAACTTCTAAGTGTGAAGTTTGTTGAACTTGAAGTGAACTTGAAGTGTGTAGTTTGTTTCGACTGTTGGCCTTATCGTGACGGAGGCAGACAGCTTCTGTGCTGACGTTCTTAGTAAACTTTAAGCAATTGGTCAAATTGTCTCGTTTCTCAATATTGTCAAGAAAATTATGTATGGGACATATGTAGATTCCAGAGACAAAATCTTCTTAAATAACTCTAGAAATACGCAAACTAGTATTGTGATTTAGAGAAGCAAGCCTCATGAAACAAGTGGCTAATTTCAAACGAGCTGTACTTGTTTTGTTCCGTTTCATATTTTCTATCGATGAATTTTATATACGATTAGATCAAGACATCCAAAATGGGTGCGAGGGTCGCTTGTGTGAGAAGTACACGCAACTGTATAGTTGTAATTGGAAATCTTTGGGTAAAGGAAGAACTTCTCGCTAAATCTAGAAGAAGATGGGAAGATAGTTGGAAACCTATCTTTACCTTGAGATAACTGAGCTTACCAACCTTAATGGGTTGATTTTGCACATAATAGCATACAGTAACGTTTTTTTTTCCATTCTACGGCGATTAATTCACAAGTTCTGTACATCAGAAAGTTACGTAATTTTTACAATTGTACATTAATTTTAGAAATGTAATTAATATAATTTCCCTTGATGAAATCTATCGATGTCAAGCGAGCACCCACAAATTTTTGTTGGGAGGCTTCCAATACCACAAAACACCATGCCTATATAGTGTTGAACCAGTGTTATTTTGCATCTGGAAAGATAATAAATAATTGTGTACTGCCACCAATATTATCAGATTAAATGATGGAACTAGATTGTTTTATAAGAAAGGAAATCGGGGTTTAGTTTACCTGAATGGGAGACATGTTATCATACATTTCAATCTTCAACAAGAGAGCAAAAAGTCTTCCCTGTGCTCATTCAACCGAGAAATGTCTTTGGAAGAAATCAGATAAGGAATTTTGCAGGTGTCCACTCAGCCGTGAACCCAACACCTCTCGTTATCTTTCGATCAGAGTTTTCCTAAGTGATTCCTTGTCACGCATTAAAAATAACAGGAAATCACTAACTAGTTCGTTTTTAAAATACTGGTTCCATCTCGCAGGTGATGAGGTATATAAAGGCACAATTATACGTGTTATATTCCTTCTTTAATTTTCTTAATACTGATCATTGGAAATAGTTTATACAAGTATACAAATGTATTACCGTTCAAGTTAGACTTCTATGTTCTGTTTCTTAGTCCGATTGAAAGTTTAACTTCTGTTTTCAGCACTGACGATATATAATCCAAACTATACTATGCATAAATATCAAAAGTCGTATAAAAAGGTTATGTCCGTCCGTCTGTCCTTTCAACGTTAATCGGCATTGGAACAAAAACGATAATATATAGCAGTGATCGAAACGACAATACGTATTTATTAGTAGCTCCCGGGGACATTTTCAGTAGATCACGTTAACGCTCTGGTTGCTAATCTTGATTTTATTTATTTATTTATTTTTCCTGTTTTGACTTGCAATATGGAGAGTATCTCCTATAAGTTCTACAGTTGTCATATGTATATAAATGCAAATTGTAATTACAACTTATTGCACCATTTGAAGTACTAAATTATAAGAAACATCGCATGTTAAATTTGTTACATCATTACATCATATTCATACATCGTTATCATTTGCAAATTCCTGAAGTGAATAATCTTCCTTCACTGAGCTGACGCAACAAAGGTAAGAGGCTTTTTTTTTTTTGTTCAAAAGAAAAGTCGGTAGTTCTTTTGGTTATAGCTCACAGTAGGATTTAAAAACGGTAGGTCAGAAGCTTCATATCCTTGGCGACCACTGATATATAGCGACAAGCTTTTTTTTTTATTATTATTATTTAAAGAATTGATTTAGGTTTTCAAGAAAATATGTCATTTTCGCTTTCAACATTCCACTAAAACCAAAAATGGTTGAAGTTTACTAGTACTTCTGGTTTCAATATTGATTTTCATAGAGAAACGACGGTAAGAGATATCGAGAATCGTTTTCCTGTAATCGATTAAGCATACCAGAAATATGTTCCGTCTACTCCGTTAACTCTATTCAAATCTGAAGTGGTTAAAATCAACAATTTCTGATTTCGACGTTGATAGCCATAGAATAAAAACCGTAATAAATAGGACGTGCGTTTTCGGAAATCGATTCACTGTTTCAAGGAATCGTACGATTTGCACTTGTAGCAATCTTAAAAACCGGAAGTAGTTATTTTTCCTAGCTCTTCCGGTTTTAATTCGATCACCAAAGATTAGAAGCGGTAAAATATCATGAGTAATGTCTCTCTAATACAGGGTCCTGATTTGAAGAGGGTAGAGGAGCAATTGTTTTCCGTTAAGTTTGAGAAACACTTTTTTTTTTTTTTTTTTAGAAAAATAAATTGTATATTAATATATTAACAAAGAAAGTACAACTCTTGTTTGTGGATATTCTTGCCTCCCTAACAAAATCTGAAATGACTCTATTGTTCTCACATGGATTCAATGTTCCGAGATTAAGTTTTATCTGTATTGAAACCAGAAGTGGATGAAATCTACTTTTCTGATTTCAGCACTGATCATCATACTGAAAATCATGGATAACAAGAAACAGGTTTTCATATATATATGAATTGAGTGCCACCAGAATAGTTTTTATCTCCGACTTTACTTCTACTCGTATATTGCAGGGGGCGCGGTGGCTCAGTGGTAGAGCGTTCACTTCCGGTACTTCGGGTTCCTGGTTCGATCCCAGCTCGCGCTGTGCGAACTTTCTGGTGGACAAACACCGTGCTCGTGGGTTTTTCGGGGTTCTCCCGTTTCCTCCCACTTTCTTCATTTCTCTCATCATCACCGTCTCCTTTAGCCTAACCGGCATATTCGTGGGTCGTAAAACTTAAAGATTTCATTTCATTTTTTTTTCGTATATTGCAATCTGAAATGTTATAAATATACTATTGCTTCATGTTGTAATATTGATTGCGATAGAGCGAAAACGTTAATAGAAGGTGACTTACTATTTTTATCTGGATTCAGTATCCTAAGAATAGATTTTATGTCAGATTTATTATTCTACTTAAATCCGAATTAGTAAAAAGTAGTAGAACTTTCGGTTTCAATATTGATTTGTATATTGTAATAATATTAAGACATAGCAAGAAACTGTTTTATACCTATATTCAGCGTCACATAAACAAGTTTCATCTCTCACTATGCCTAAATTGCGGCCGGAAGTTGCACATCTGTTTCAATATTGTATTCTCATAGTTTGGAAGTTTAGTATAGCTTCACAACTATGAAATGAAACTCCTTTGTCCAGAACTGTATCCGGTTGAATTGGTAGGTACACTCACGATGTAGTTGTACACTCGAGATCGACAGTAATCGCGAATATATTCAGTGATTTATTGAAGGTATTTAGGAAGAGCACAGGAGTTGGAACCTAGGTTTCGTAGCTACAGAGCAGACAAAAGTAAAAAAAAAAAAAAAAGTCAGACATTATGCACTAGTCTAATTGACAATAAACCAAGAGTAAAAATGCACCTGAGATGCAATTGACGTGGATTAATTTTTGACGTGAAGTACTTTTGGCTTATTATAGGATCTATACCACCTTGCCTTTTTGACAAATATAACTAACAAAAAAGTTTTGAGAAGAGAGAAATAAATACATTCCTTTCTAAATTCTCTCTTTTATTTCTACTTTAATTCTCCATCAATAGAACCCACTTGGATTCTGTCTCTTCGATTTTGTCCATTTCATAAGCATATTGCTTGGATTTTGTCCTGCACGCAGATACAGTATTGAGTAAAGGTCTGCCACTTATAATATGATTCTTGATTTATTCCTTAATTTAGTGATGGGGTTAATGGGCACATCATAATTGAAGCATTTGTTCCCCGTCACGAGAAATTTCCTATTCTATAATGAACTATGTACACTCATGTCCAAAATGATGTCGCATGTCTATAGATATGTTGTTGTAGGTATATAATTTGATAACGAATTCGCCCGGTATTTCTTATAATGTTAGTATGTGTATAATCGGCAAACACATGTATGTGGCAAATTTCATGTCGAAAGAGCAATAAATAGGAACAATAATATGAAAATAAAACCTTCTTCTCCATTTAGCAATATTTTGTTTTACTCGTTCTAATTTTCGTATTTATAATTCTTTTCCTATGAAATTTACCACAAATATACATTTCCCAATTATACACAGAGTGTCAGTATTAAAAGTGCCCTCCAAAATCATTATCAAAATATATTCGTACAAGAAGACAGTTATAGATATGCGATAATCATTTTGGACATGAGTGTACCTACCAATTCAACCGGATACAGTTCTGGACAAAGGAGTTTCATTTCATAGTTGTGAAGCTATACTAAACTTCCAAACTATGAGAATACAATATTGAAACAGATGTGCAACTTCCGGCCGCAATTTAGGCATAGTGAGAGATGAAACTTGTTCATGTGACGCTGAATATAGGTATAAAACAGTTTCTTGCTATGTCTTACAATTATTACAATATACAAATCAATATTGAAACCGAAAGTTCTACTACTTTTTACTAATTCGGATTTAAGTAGAATAATAAATCTGACATAAAATCTATTCTTAGGATACTGAATCCAGATAAAAATAGTAAGTCACCTTCTATTAACGTTTTCGCTCTATCGCAATCAATATTACAACATGAAGCAATAGTATATTTATAACATTTCAGATTGCAATATACGAATAAAAAATAAAATGAAATCTTTAAGTTTTACGACCCGCGAATATGCCGGTTAGGCTAAAGGAGACGGTGATGATGAGAGAAATGAAGAAAGTGGGAGGAAACGGGAGAACCCCGAAAAACCCACGAGCACGGTGTTTGTCCACCAGAAAGTTCGCACAGTGCGAGCTGGGATCGAACCAGGAACCCGAAGTACCGGAAGTGAACGCTCTACCACTGAGCCACCGCGCCCCCTGCAATATACGAGTAGAAGTAAAGTCGGAGATGAAAACTATTCTGGTGGCACTCAATTCATATATATATGAAAACCTGTTTCTTGTTATCCATGATTTTCAGTATGATGATCAGCGCTGAAATCAGAAAAGTAGATTTCATCCACTTCTGGTTTCAATACAGATAAAACTTAATCTCGGAACATTGAATCCATGTGAGAACAATAGAGTCATTTCAGATTTTGTCAGGGAGGCAAGAATATCCACAAACAAGAGTTGTACTTTCTTTGTTAATATATTAATATACAATTTATTTTTCTAAAAAAAAAAAAAAAAAAAAAAAATGTTTCTCAGACTTAACGGAAAACAATTGCTCCTCTACCCTCTTCAAATCAGGACCCTGTATTAGAGAGACATTACTCATGATATTTTACCGCTTCTAATCTTTGGCGATCGAATTAAAACCGGAAGAGCTAGGAAAAATAACTACTTCCGGTTTTTAAGATTGCTACAAGTGCAAATCGTACGATTCCTTGAAACAGTGAATCGATTTCCGAAAACGCACGTCCTATTTATTACGGTTTTTATTCTATGGCTATCAACGTCGAAATCAGAAATTGTTGATTTTAACCACTTCAGATTTGAATAGAGTTAACGGAGTAGACGGAACATATTTCTGGTATGCTTAATCGATTACAGGAAAACGATTCTCGATATCTCTTACCGTCGTTTCTCTATGAAAATCAATATTGAAACCAGAAGTACTAGTAAACTTCAACCATTTTTGGTTTTAGTGGAATGTTGAAAGCGAAAATGACATATTTTCTTGAAAACCTAAATCAATTCTTCAAATAATAATAATAATAAAAAAGCTTGTCGCTATATATCAGTGGTCGCCAAGGATATGAAGCTTCTGACCTACCGTTTTTAAATCCTACTGTGAGCTATAACCAAAAGAACTACCGACTTTTCTTTTGAACAAAAAAAAAAAGCCTCTTACCTTTGTTGCGTCAGCTCAGTGAAGGAAGATTATTCAGTTCAGGAATTTGCAAATGATAACGATGTATGAATGATGTAACAAATTTAACATGCGATGTTTCTTATAATTTAGTACTTCAAATGGTGCAATAAGTTGTAATTACAATTTGCATTTATATACATATGACAACTGTAGAACTTATAGGAGATACTCTCCATATTGCAAGTCAAAACAGGAAAAATAAATAAATAAATAAAATCAAGATTAGCAACCAGAGCGTTAACGTGATCTACTGAAAATGTCCCCGGGAGCTACTAATAAATACGTATTATCGTTTCGATCACTGCTATATATTATCGTTTTTGTTCCAATGCCGATTAACGTTGAAAGGACAGACGGACGGACATAACCTTTTTATACGACTTTTGATATTTATGCATAGTATAGTTTGGATTATATATCGTCAGTGCTGAAAACAGAAGTTAAACTTTCAATCGGACTAAGAAACAGAACATAGAAGTCTAACTTGAACGGTAATACATTTGTATACTTGTATAAACTATTTCCAATGGTCAGTATTAAGAAAATTAAAGAAGGAATATAATACGTATAATTGTGCCTTTATATACCTCATTACCTGCGAGATGGAACCAGTATTTTAAAAACGAACTAGTTAGTGATTTCCTGTTATTTTTAATGCGTGACAAGGAATCACTTAGGAAAACTCTGATCGAAAGATAACGAGAGGTGTTGGGTCCACGGCTGAGTGGACACCTGCAAAATTCCATTTCTGATTTCTTCCAAAGACATTTCTCGGTTGGATGAGCACAGGGAAGACTTTTTGCTCTCTTGTTGAAGATTGAAATGTATGATAACATGTCTCCCATTCAGGTAAACTAAACCGGGAAATCGTTCAGTTTAACGTCCCAAGATAAGGGACACGGATGATTAAGGTAAGTGAATGATGATGGAATAGTTGATGGATTGAGAATGTGGGAGAGAACGAGAGTATCCTGTCAAAACTCATGGACTCGACATTGTCCACCACAAACTTTGTTGTTTTATAAGAAGAGCAGGGTAAAGCCTAAAATCAAATATTTATTATGCAGTATCAATCATTTTCTGCTAAACGAGAATAGTTTTACAAAGGAAGTATACAAATATATGTCGAGTTACGAAATTTTGGGGGGAAAGTTCGGACCCAGTGGACTCCCCGCGTGAGTGCGCCTCTGATCGATATTAAACTTGTATGTTCAAGGAATAGGTTCAGAATTAAATTTGGACTTATTTGATTGTCAGCAACCGTAATCTTGATAGGGAAAATTGTTGCATAATATTCCAACTTGGATTTTCACGTACGCTAATCAAGTGTTATTACGTTGAACGGTATTTGATTATTCGTTTTGGTGCATCCAAATCTTATACTGTTATACGATATGAACGTGATACAGATGAACAGATGTATCAGCGTAATTATGGTATTGAGGTGAAGTAGATAGCGTTCCAAATAAGATGCATCAATGAACAAATGCTTCCAATTTCTTCCGTTTCAGGAGCCTGGAGCCCTTTCATCTCCACAGAGGCTTAACTTTGTTATATAACCTATTTAGAACCATTTGAACGACTGATGAGAAATAAAATTGACGCACGGAGCCATGTTAACGTAATGAAGCTCTCTATACAAGAGACAGAGTCTATGGGAGGGGACTGACTGTCTCTCATTCAGCATCTTGTTACGCGGAACAATTGACACTTGTGCCGACCTTGCATCCTGTTAAATGCTGGATAACTGCTCTCTTTTTCATTCCTTCTTTTGTGTTATGTGTATTTCTATTCCTCTTTTTAATTCACATCTCTGTTAGAAAGAGTTCTACAGAAAAAAGTATATTTCACATTCTCGTCCGTGATCTTTTATTCAGTGATTCATACGCTGGAACACTTTTATATTAAAGGATGCCCTTAGCGAAGAGCGAATTTAAAACTTACTTGTAATAAGAGGCAGACAGAAATCCACTGAACCGTGTGCTTAGCAGGAATGTTGAATGTTCGTCCTGCTTGATGTATTATATGAGATCATCATTGTCTATATACCTGGTATTCTGTTATTAGCTGTTTTTTATTTCCACCATGGTTTCATAACGCCTTTTTCTCGTTTCTCTTTTTCACATTTCAGTTTTGATGTATTATGTTTATTCCTACATTTTTTTTTATTCTTTTAATTATTTTATATTTTTATTCAGATGCATCAACGCGGCAACAGATTTTCTACAAACTGAACGCTGTAGGTAAGTATTTTATCTCTGTATCTATGCATGAGTTTCTATTTTTCATTCTTCCTCTAGAATGACTCAAAGAAAGAATGAATGTTTGATAAGAACAGTTCTTACTTTTACGGTAGATTAGTGTAAAATATAAAATTACAAAATGCTAATTATTAATTATTTTCCATCTCATTGAGCAGGGATTGTATGGCACAGTATGCGTCATTTTAGTTTTAAAGTTGGTCATTTTTTGTAACTAAAAAATATTAAAACCAGATAGCAACAAAGATAGCTTATAAAGTATGTATAATTTATAGAAGAATAATACGTTTTAATGAAAGCCGTTCACTGTTGGGGAGAGGGTGTTGGAGGCCTACCACTTTTTTGGGAGGAAATAGGCACCCTTGGTGTATGTGTTGTCTGACATGGCATCCTGAGTTGTAGGGTTTGCCAGTTGTGAATGATCAAATATTTCCTTTGATTTTACTACTAACAAATTATAATATGACTAGCCTTTGGCTAGCTGGGGGCTCCGCACCCAAACCCCCGCGTTTGCTCGGCCTACGGCCTCGCATCTCTTAGATATCAGTCTTTGCATCAAGAGTGAATTTTCTGCATTTGCTCTTTAATTATATTTTCTGAATTTGGCACAGCTGGGGCTTCCCCCTCTGACCCTCACGTTTACTCGGCCTACGGCCTCGCCCCCCCTTAAATCCACAATTCTATCAAATTTCAAGTTTTTCCCTATTTCAACTTAGTGATGAGCGCAAGGGTCTTGGTCCTGCAGTTTTTGCAAGAGTCTTGCATGCAAGACCAAGACCGGGAATCCCGATCCAAGACCAAGACCAAGACAAAGGGGTGCAAGACCAAGAGCATACCTGCAAGACCAAGACTCTTGCGCAAGAGTCTTGCACAAATACCGGCTCAGTGGTAGAGCGTTCACCTTCGGTGCTGGGGTCTCTGGTTCGATCCCAGATTCCACCATGTGAGATTTCTTGGTGGATAGAGACCATGTGCGTAGGTTTTCTCGGGGTTTTCCCGTTTCATCCTACTTTTTTCATTCCACCATTTCATTCATTTCTCATCATTACCATCTCTCTTAGTCTCGGTGCATAATCGTGGCACGTAAAACTAGATATTACATTATTTCAAAACATATTAATGCTGTTCTTCTAAAACTAAAGAGGAATGTAGTATTGAACATCGGTAATTCCGTACACCATAGGTGCCGACTGCATGGGTATGGCCTTAGCTCCAAGGATCAAGCATCCGTTAGAAATTTTTAATGTGTGCTCCAAAAATTAATATCGAAATAACATTTTTATGACATTGACAAAAACTTGTGTATGTGACCGCAAGTTTGATTTCATGGGCGGGTGCTTATACGTTGAATAATTGTTTATCAATATAACTTTTAGCATCCTCACGTATATGGCACACGAGGATTGAGTGATATAACATTATACAACAATAAATAATAGATATTCACAAGTGAGAGTGATTTTGTACAGTTATTTCAAATAACTTGGAGTTTGATGCTGTGTTTTTGTATTTCTAATATAGGTCAAAAGAATTTGTATAAGTTGAGTTTACACAAAAACATGGATAGTTGAGTCGTTTTCAGTTTTTACTCAAGCTATTCTAAAATATTAAGAGCTTATTATTTTATTTTTTCTCTTTCTTTTGGTCAATATTGCTAACATATCATCATCATAGCTATTCTGCCACTGTTGGCAGGTCACTTGTTGTAGCTCAGAAGCTTCGATATACGGTGGTCCTCAGCTAGTCTCTTCGTCTTGATGTAGCAATTTTCTGTTTTAATACCTTCCTTCAACTACAGACTCCTTTGCTCCCTACTTTTCTTTCCTTCCACCATATTCTCTAGCATGTCCCTCATAATAAATTTCCTCCTCAGCCAATGTCCCAACCAGTTCCTTTTCCTCCTCTTAGTTACATCTAAAATTCTTATTTTCTCCCCTACTACTACTATTTCTAACACCTTCTCATTCGTTTTCCGTTCAACCCAGCTAATTCTCATCTTTTATCGAAAGCCTCCAATATTTTTTTCATCACTTTTGCGTAATGTCCATGTATCTGTTCCATAGAGTACATATTGGAATCAGTAAAATAAAATCTCAATATTTAATTGGAAGTTTGTTCAATACAAACATTAGCTAATCTTAGTTGAAAAAGAGTGTAAAAATAATTTTAGCAATTTATGGTATTTCAGTATCTGTGCCGGCTTGATTTTCTTTCATGCGTCTCCCCAATTTGGGAACCAGTAGGGTATTGAATCTGTTTTAAAAAAATATAAAAAGATTACGAAACGTTGTAATTTATCTTATAAGTAGTGAAGCGTGGGGGCCCATTGAAAAAATAAAGGATACCCTATGTTGTATACTATCATCATACTTACACGAAGGTAAACTATATTTCATTTGGAAACATACATTGTATTTCCGTTACTATTGGCGCAATGTAGAATTTACCCAGAGTAAAATTTATGTATGAAAAGCATAAGATTTTTTAAAAGCAAGACTTGCAAGACTGTCGCAGCAAGACCAAGACCAAGACCAAGACCAAGACTGGATGTGCGAAACCAAGACCAAGACCAACACCAAGATTGGATGTGCGAGACCAAGACCAAGACCCGGGTCTTCGTCTTCGTCTTGCATTTGCTCATCAGTATTTCAACTATCTAAAAGATGAGATTTTGTATCCCAAGAAAACGCCCATTTCAATAACATGGGAATTTTTCCATACCCCCTTTAGACCACTTAAAAACTAAAAATTTTTGGCAATTTTTCTGTAGGTTAGTCCCGGAAAGCTATAATCATGCGAAATTTCATCATTCTGATCCTGCCGAAAGTGCCTAAACATTTTGGGGTGTAGATGTCCGATATAAATAACATGGGAAAGATTTTTAGTTCCCCATAAAACCACTCTACAGTTGGAAATTTTTATTTTTAGAGATTTACTTAATTAACGATAACGAAAACGTATAATCATACCGAATTTCAAGTTTATATTCCAATTCCAAGTACCTAAAATATGAGATTATAGGTCCCAAAAAGGTCCTTTTAAATAACATGGGGAATTTCTTCATCTCCTCTTGAGACTCCTGCAAATTAAAAATATTCACTTTTGGCAATTTTTCTGTCTGTTAGTCCCAAAAGGCTACAATCATGTAAAATTTAATCATAGTATCCATACAGGAAGTACCCAATAATTTGGGGGTGTAAAAGGTTTCCCATATAAATAACATGGGAAAGATTTTTCAGTTCTCCATAAAACCACTCTACACTTGGAAATTTTTACTTTTATTTATATACTTACCTAGCGCTAACGAAAACGTACAAGCATACCGAATTTCAAGTTTTTATTCCATTTCCAAGTACCTAAAACATGAGACTACATGTCTAAAAAAATAAATAAATAAATAAATAAATAACATGGGGAAATTTTTCATCCCTCCTTTAGCCCCCCTAAAAATTAAAAATATTCACTTTTAATTTCAACTTTCCACGTCAACCGGAAGTACCCCTTTAATTTGTCAGCTCATGTAGTTTTATATATTTAAGATAAGATATTATTGCGTTAATATTCTTTTACACGAAGTGCATTAAATAAAGGACATAATGTAGTTGATAAAATATAAGTAATAAAATATTCACTCTATCAACTATGATGTAGTCAGGGATCCCAGCTGTCCTATTTTCTCCTATATTTTGGAAATTTGTGTATATTTGTCCTATATATGTCCTATATTTTAATCTCGTCCTTTATTTCCTATGTTTTTCAGTGATTGAATTATTAAAAATACAGGCCAAGGGCTAAATTGTTATATATTAGCAATATGCTAAATGTATCTTAACATTTTTTTTTTTTTTTTGCTGAGGGACTAGTCACTAATCCTCACTATTATTTTTTTAAATTTGTTTTTTTCCTATCCTCCCATGTCCTTTTATTTTCTTTGTTTCCAATGTGCTTAGTCTTCCCAATGAAGCTTAGCTCAGGAATCTTGCCATGCTCTAGTTACTTATAACGCAAGCTGTGTTAGCATTTTCTTTCAGCAGTGTGTGCATCAGTATTGACTAGACATGGAGGTGTGTTCGTATTCATCAACATACTCCAACGCCTTTCAATATTGCTGTACACAATATGCAGAGGTTCCCACACGCGTTCTGGAAAACCTGGAAATAAAAGTGTGTCGTGGAAACGCCCTGGAAAAGTTATAGAAAGCAGAAAAAGTTGTAAAAATCCTGGAAATTCTTTATGAACTGGAAATGTGATGAAGTTGATGTTATATAACAGTTGTTAGAAGTGTATATAAAGGGCGATTAAAAAAAAAAAAAAAACAAACACGGATTTCATTTGGATCTAGAATTTCTAACTGATGTCCGATTTTCATGCAGTTTGTGGCAAATGATCAAGGAAGGATAGAAGATTTATGGGACTATGTTTACTTGTTTAAATTCATCCGGAATAATATTGATCACGCCTCAAGAAAAACAGCAAATTTTCGCCTAAAATAAGGTTTTGGATTTTCGCAGCGAAATTGCAGAATTAGTGTTAGTGAGAATACAAATTAAGTGTTAGTGCTAACACCCGTAAATCACATGTTGAATAGCTATAGCCGGTTTCTTGCCACAAACGACGGAGAGATTTCTTGGGTGACCTAAGGAGTCGATAAGTGGCATCTTTCACAACTGCCGCTTGCGGGGTCCCATGCTTCCCGGTCTCACTCAGAAGCGGTATTGTTTATTCCAATTTATTCACTGGCGACCATATTATGTCCCTGTCTGTGAAGCAAATTTGTTTTAAATGCCCTTTGCATAGCAACAAAAGATTCCGTTTCCAAAGTTTTAACGATAAACTCATGTTGTTCCGAAGAGTACACTTTTCTCACTGTACGCTGATCATACTCACACAGTAGCACAGGACTGTACTGTACACACAGCACAATTTCCAATACAGACGGCCCGTTTCCTGTTTTTTATTAACCTTGGCGAGGTTGCCATCCAGCGAAGAAAACTCAAATCTGGTTTGGTTCACCTGAATGGGGTACATTTTATCATACATTTCAATCTTCAATAAGAGAGCAAAAGGTCTTCCCTGTGCTCATCCAACCGAGAAATGTCTTTGGAGGAAATCAGATAAGGAATTTTGCAGGTGTCCACTCAGCCGTGGACCCAACACCTCTCGTTATCTTTCGATCAGAGTTTTACTAATTGATTCCTTGTCACGCATTAAAAATAACAGGAAATCACTAACTAGTTCGTTTTTAAAATACTGGTTCCATCTCGCAGGTAATGAGGTATATAAAGGCACAATTATACGTGTTATATTCCTTCTTTAATTTTCTTAATACTGACCATTGGGAATAGTTTATATAAGTATACAAATGTATTACCGTTCAAGTTAGACTTTTATGTTCTGTTTCTTAGTTCGATTGAAAGTTTAACTTCTCTTTTCAGCACTGACGATATATGTATGTGAGACGGGACCTTAGTGGGATCCGAACCACTACTCAGGTTTGCATTTTCCTGGTTAACAGTTTTAGACATCGAAACTATACTATACATAAATATCGGAAGTCGTATAGAAAGGTTATGTCCGTCCGTCTGTCCTTTCAACGTTGATCGGCATTGGAACAAAAACGATAATATATAGCAGTGATCGAAACGATAATACATATATACTAGTAGCTCCCGGGGACATTTTCAGTAGATCGCGTTAACGCTCTGGTAGGCTAACCTTAATTTTATTTATTTATTTATTTTTTTATTTTTCCTGTTTTGACTTGAAATATGGAGAGTATCTCCAATAAGTTCTACAGTTGTCGTATGTATATAAATGCAAATTGTAATTACAACTTAGTACACCATCTGAAGTACTAAATTGTAAGAAACATCACATGTTAAATTTGTTACATCATTACATCATATTCAAACATCGTTATCATTTGCAAATTCCTGAACTGAATAATATGCTTCCTTCACTGAGCTGACGCAACAAAGGTAAGAGGCTTTTGTTGTTGTTGTTGTTGTTGTTGTTGTTAAAAAAAAAGTCGGTAGTTCTTTTGGTTATAGCGTACAGTAGGATTTAAAAACGGTAGGTCAGAAGCTTCATATCCTTGGCGACCACTGATATATAGCGACAAGTTTTTTTTTTTTTTTAATTTAAAGAATTGATTTAGGTTTTCAAGAAAATATGTCATTTTCGCTTTTAACATTCCACTAAAACCAAAAATGGTTGAAGTTTACTAGTACTTCTGGTTTCAATATTGATTTTCATAGAGCAACGACGGTAAGAGATATCGAGAATCGTTTTCCTGTAATCGATTAAGCATACCAGAAATATGTTCCATCTTCTCCGTTAACTCTATTCAAATCTGAAGTGGTTAAAATCAACAATTTCTGATTTCGACGTTGATAGCCATAGAATAAAAACCGTAATGAATCGTTTTCGGAGATCGATTCAGTATTTCAAGGAATCGTACGATTTGCACTTGTAGCAATCTTAAAAACCGGAAGTAGTTATTTTTCCTAGTTGTTCCGGTTTTAATTCGATCACCATAGATTAGAAGCGGTAAAATATCATGAGTAATGCCTCTCTAATACAGGGCCCTGATTTAAAGAGGGCAGAGGAGCAATATTGTTTTCCGTTAAGTTTGAGAAACACTTTTTTTTTTTTTTTTTTTTTTTTTTTGAAAAATAAATTTATACTAACATATTAACAATAAAAGTCCAACTCTAGTTGGTGGACATTCTTGCCTTCTTGAGAAAATCTGAAATGACTATTGTTCTCACATGGATTCAATGTTCCGAGATTAAGTTTTATCTGTATTGAAACCAGAAGTAAATGAAATCTACTTTTCTGATTTCAGCGCTGATCATGATACTGAAAATCATGGATAGCAAGAAACAGGTTTTCATATATATGAATTGAGTGCCACCAGAATAGTTTTATCTCCGACTTTACTTCTACTCGTATATTGCAGGGGGCGCGGTGGCTCAGTGGTAGAGCGTTCACCTCCGGCGCTTGGGGTTCCTGGTTCGATCCCAGCTCGCGCTGTGCGAACTTTGTGGTGGACAAACACCGTGCTCGTGGGTTTTTCGGGCTTCTCCCGTTTTCTCCCACTTTCTTCATTCCAACATTTCACTCATCTCTCATCATCGCCGTCTTTTTTAGCCTAACCGTCATATTCGTGGGTCGTAAAACTTAAAGATTTCATTTTATTTTTTATTCGTATATTGCGATCTGAAATGTTGAAATATACTATTGCTTCATGTTGTAATATTGATTGCGATAGAGCGAAAACGTTAATAGAAGGTGACTTACTATTTTTATCTGGATTCAGTATCCTAAGAATAGATTTTATGTCAGATTTATTATTCTACTTAAACCCGAATTAGTAAAAAGGAGTAGAATTTTCGGCTTTCAATATAAATTTGTATACGGTAATAATTGTAAGACAGCAAGAAACTGTTTTATACCTATATTGAGCCTCACATGAACAAGTTTCATTTCTCACTATGCCTAAATTGCGGCCGGATGTTGCACATCTGTTTCAATATTGCATTCTTATAGTTTGGAAGTTTAGTATAGCTTCACAAATATGAAATGAAACTCCTTTGTCCAGAATTGTATCCGGTTGAATTGGTAGGTACATTCATGTCCAAAATGATTGTCACAAATGTATAACTGTTTTCTTGTAAGAATATATTTTGATAATGATTTTGGAGGGTACTTTTAATACTGATACTATAATTGGGAAATGTATATTTGTGGTAAATTTCATAGGAAAAGAATTATAAATACAAAAATTAGAATGAGTAAAACAAAATATTGCTAACTGGAGAAGAGAGTTTTATTTTCATATTATTGTTCCTATTTATTGCTCTTTTGACATGAAATTTGCCACATACATGTCTTTGCCGATTATACACATACTAACATTATAAGAAATACCGGGCGAATTCGTTATCAAATTATATTCCTACAACAACATATCTATAGACATGTTACATCATTTTGGACATGAATGTACATAGTTCATCATACAATGGGAAAGTTCTCGTGACGGGGAACAAATGCTTCAATTATGATGTGCCCATTAACCCCATCACTAAATTAAGGAATAAATCAAGAATCATATTATAAGTGGCAGACCTTTACTCAATACTGTATCTGCGTGCAGGACAAAATCGAAGCAATATGCTTATGAAATGGACAAAATCGAAGAGACAGAATCCAAGTGAGTTCTATTGATGGAGAATTAAAGTAGAAATAAAAGAGAGAATTTAGAAAGGAATGTATTTATTTCTCTCTTCTCAAAACTTTTATGTTTGTTATATTTGTCAATAAGGCAAGGTGGTATAGATCCTATAATAAGTCAAAAGTACTTCACGTCAAAAATTAATCCACGTCAATTGCATCTCAGGTGCATTTTTACCCTTGGTTTATTGTCAATTAGAGTAGTGCATAACGTCTGAGTTTGTGTTTTAAACTTTTGTCTGCTCTGTAGCTACGAAACCTTGGCCCTTCTTGATACCTTGGATTCTTTCTGAGCACTCACCCTTAAAGTAGGATTTTTTCTGTTTTATATTAAATTGTGTAGGCATTGAGAAGAAATCCTATGAAAAGCCAATTATAATTTATTAATTCATTTTAATTACGGAAATGTTATATTTAGTCTTGTCGGTTGTTTAATAATGTTGCTAGTTTGGATGATAGAAAAATAGATCATTTGGAATGACTTAAGAGATTTGTCACTATCAGGACAGAACAATACTAGTTAAAATAAGTATACAAATGTGATGCTTTTTGGTGAGTTTACTAACTGCAGTACTTATTTCTCCACAGTAGAGAGATTTACGTTCTTTCTATGTTACAAATAATAGTAATAATAATAATGATACCAATAGTTATAATAATAATAATAATAATAATAATAATAATAATAATAAACTCTTATTTTAGCCTTAGAGACAGAATAACAGGTATTCACGTTGCTGTGGATGTATATCATTTTAAATTTTTAATAGAATCTAATATAACTAGTAATACGAATCTTCAGTAGTAAAAACAATGCTGCAATTTATTGAAGACAATTTAAAATTAATAATTTCTGTTTACCTAATGATAAAAAAAAAGATATTTGGAATTCCATTCAGCAAATTGCAGCTGATACTTAAAGTTTAAAAACGCGATCTACTGAAAATGTCCCCGGGAGCTACAAGTATATACGTATTATCGTTTCGATCACTGCTATATATTATCGTTTTTGTTCCAATGCCGATCAACGTTGAAAGGACAGACGGACGGATATAACCTTTCTATACGACTTCCAATATTTATGTATAGTATAGTTTGGATGTCTAAAATTGTTAACCAGGAAAATACAAACCTGAGTAGTGGTTCGGATCCCACTAAGGTCCCGTCTCACATACATATATCGTCAGTGCTGAAAAGAGAAGTTAAACTTTCAATCGGACTAAGAAACAGAACATAAAAGTCTAACTTGAACCGTAATACATTTGTATACTTGTATAAACTATTCCCAATGGTCAGTATTAAGAAAATTAAAGAAGGAATATAACACGTATAATTGTGCCTTTATATACCTCATTACCTGCGAGATGGAACCAGTATTTTAAAAACGAACTAGTTAGTGATTTCCTGTTATTTTTAATGCGTGACAAGGAATCAATTAGTAAAACTCTGATCGAAAGATAAAGAGAGGTGTTGGGTCCACGGCTGAGTGGACACCTGCAAAATTCCTTATCTGATTTCTTCCAAAGACATTTCCCGGTTGGATGAGCACAGGGAAGACCTTTTGCTCTCTTATTGAAGATTGAAATGTATGATAAAATGTACCCCATTCAGGTGAACCAAACCCCTCAAATCTCCACATCGCACTACCTCATTCCAATTGTAAGGTACACTGACGAAAATTTGCTATTTTTCTTGAGATGTAATCTATATTACCCAGGATGAATTTAAACCAGTAAACATAGTCTCATAAATCTCCCATCCTTCCTTGATCATTTGCTACAAACCACATGAAAATCGAACCTCAGTTAGAAAGTTTAGACCCAAATGAAATCCGTGATTTTTTTTAAAAAAAATCACCCTGTATAATTTGCAGAGCTATGATGAATGAAATGCTATTACATTATTTATTTCAGCAGGAAATATGTTGATCAAATAATTCAATGTTTAATTAGATTGAAAAATTTCATTACAGAGTTATCAGTCGTCTTTTTTTCTTTAGAAAGATACGAAGTAACAAGGGCGCCCATGTTGTAGTTTCCAAGGGGTGGCAAGTATAAGCGACGTTTCAAATATAGTTTCAAATTTTTCTGTAACTAATGTAAAAATTCTATTGGGTTCTCGATATTCTGAAGTACAATTTTTTCTAGTGAGGGCGAACGCCCCACCTTGCCCCCCTTGATGGGCGCCCTTGCGAAGTAAATTTCATCTGTAAATGAAAGAACTAGAAGAATAGTAGGAAGGTAGAGAAATAGTTAGTATTTAATATTTTTGCTTGTATTCAAAATTATGTATAAATAACATGTAAAAACTGTCAAATGCCATGGTAATCATATAAATAAGAGTTAACTATTTCTTTTTTCTTCTGAGGTACATAAAAACAGTCGATAGAAGTTTAATAGTCCAGTTACTTGTTAATACGTCAAGTTACAAAAGAATTCTTAAATATCAGTCAATTGTGTACGTCTCATAAATATTTCGACATTTAATACCAACGCCACAGTACGACGATCAGCATTACTTATATTTGGACATACAAACATCATGTCGCACACGCAACATTCTAACATTTCCAGGGCTATATCACAAATTTCGTGGGTCCCCGGTGCGAAGAGAAAACATTAGGCCTCTATCGTACCTCATAATGTCGGATAATAATATTAACAATAATATACTTACCGATTTTGAAGTGAATGCAAAGATGATTTGGGAATAATTCCTTGCAACCAGAACATTGCGGGTTATCATCTTGCAGAAACCTTGTAAGGCAAAATCTCGCCTGGCCAAAACCTTACAGGATAAAATCTCGCCTGCTTAGTGACGAAATCTAGCCATAGCAATTTCCTTAATGCAGAATATTCAAAATATCACTGTATGTATGTTTATTACAAAAACATCTACAGTGAAGTTGATCTGCGCAGAATATACTATTCTGGTACATCATAGAATCTATTCTAAAAGCTTTTGTCAATCTCAGCTGCGGAATGATGAAAATAGCAGCGGTCGATTAACAATATTTCTAAGCTAATAAACTCGATATAAAACATTCACTTGGGGAGCACGACCAAATATGGGAGTGTACTGGCTCTTTCCCTCCCCGTAGCTACAGGTCTGCTACAGACATGTAGTATTGTAATGTAGGTTAAGTAATATAAATGCATTATTTTCGGTATACAATAGCTACCTCCCAGAAAGTGCCTTACCCTTCCGCTTGCCCACGAAGAAATTAAAGCTGGCGTCGTCACTGACGTGGAAGTTTTAATGACAGAATAAGAAATCTAACATATGATCAGGATATCTCAGGGAAAAGGCTCCTATAGAATGTGGTATGCACATACATTCTGTCAAGAAAGTACCGGAAATTAGTCAATAAAGCACAAAATATGCATTATTCAACCAAATTTATTGTATCGCCCTCAAAGTAGGTCCCTTCGGAAATAATTCATTTATGCTAACGAACAGTCCAATCATCAAAACATTTTTGAAACGCATTTTCCGGAATCGACTTCAGTACTTGGCGCGAATTCTTTTTGATGTCTTCTATCGACTGAAAACGGGTGCATCGAAGTGGTAATTTGAGTTTTGGAAGAAAAAAAAAACGGTCGGTCGGAGCCAGATCAAGGGAATACGGTGGTTGTTCGATAACATTTGTTGAATTTTTGGCCAGAAATTCGTTCACAATGATAGCCTTGTCAGATTTTGCGTCGGCAGTAGTCAGCGGCAACGCGTTTCATGCACAAACAATCGTTTAAAATGGTAAGAAGATTAGTGAGACACAAATTTCAGCGTCTCTCTCTCTCTCATAATTAAACTACGATTTTCAATCACCATTTCCTTTACTTTATCGATATTAAGTTTTGCTGAGGACGTTGATGGAGTCAACCAGAGCGAGGCAAATCTTCCACCACCTCTCGACCGCTTTTAAGAGCACTGTACACTCATACGCACGTGGTTTTGATAAAGTCGTTTAAGTCTTATGTAACATTTTCAGCGCTTCGACACACGTAATTCCATTTGCAATGCAAAATTTCAGACATTCTTTGTTCGATAGTTTTATCCGTTCTAAATTCGCCCACACATACTTGCGATGAACTGACAAATGGAGTACTGTAAACAAATTTACAGATGGCGCTCAAACTCCGCGTGAGCATAGAGGGCAGTTGTGCTGACGTAGCGACAAGAAGAGTTTCGACGCTTCCTTTCATTGGACTTTGTAAATGTACAAATCCTGGTATTTTCTTGACAGAATGTATTTTATTTCATCTGGTTACCAATTGCAAAAATTACTATCTGTTGTGTTAAAGTAAGAAATTAGATGCTTTACTGGTATTATTTTGCAATAATTATACAATTTCCTTAATTGTACTGTACAAGTATGATTTTATTTTTAAATTCTGATTCACGACATATGTTAATGATGAAATATCTTCAGAGAATCGTTTTTTAGTGGCAAAATAAAGCTTAAGACTCCTAATTATTTGGCACGTTTGAAAGCAAAGTTCCGTTTTCACGAAATAATTACACAGTAAGTATTGGATATTCTATATAGCAAAGCATTGTGTAGATGTCATTACTTACGGGGGCTGACAACAAAGTAATGAGGTTTGTTGAAAAAAACTTTACTTACATTTTTAACCAACTACAATGTGATGACCTTCAAAGCACTCCCCTTGTACCTGCACACACTTACCCCATCGGCGTTTCCACTGTTGGTAGCATCTCTGGATGTCATCTTTTCGGATACCTGCCAAAGCCCGTGTTACAGCTGTTTGAATGTCTGTTTATGCTTCAAAATGATGTCCTTTAATAATTGATTTCACCTTTGGGAACAGAAAAAAATTACACGTGGTGATATTCGGTGAATAAGGAGGGTGTGGTAGCACTATGATGGACTTTGATGCCAAATACTGCCTAACAGGCAATGCAGTATGGACTGGTGCAGTATCGTGATGAAGGATCCAGGTGTCAGCAATCTCTGGACAAACACGACGGTCGCGTTTTCGAAGTTTTTCGAGAATTTCTATGTAGAAATGTTGATTTACTGTCTGCCCTGGAGGTACCCACTCTTTATGGACAATTCCCCTAGAGTCAGAAAAGCACACAAGCATGCATTTCACATTGGACTTCGCCATGCGGGCATTCTTTGGTCGTGACGAATCTTTCGAACACCATTGCGCACTTTGACGTTTCGTTTCGGGGTCATATTGGAAACCCAACTTTGATAACCAGTGATAATTCTGTTCAGTAAATCCGGGTTAGATTCCACTTGGTTAATCAAGTCAGCCGCCTCGGTCATCTTTTTGTTGCTGTGTGAGATTTTTCGGAACTAGTTTGGCACACTTTCGCATTCCCATATTTTCAGTTAATGTCAGACGCAGTGTTCCTCGATTGATGTTTAGTTCATTCGCAATCCTTTTCACGGTTAATTGTCTATCAGCTCGCACAAGTTCCCTCACCCTGTCAGAGTTCTTTTCCGTTCGCGTTGTCGTGGGTCGCCCACTGCGCTGTTCATCTTCGATTTTTGTTCTGCCTTCCGCAAACATTTTGTACCAATGTACACCTGTGCCATAGATAACACTTCATTTGCAAAGGCGTGCTGAAGCTTCCGGTTCGTTACCGCGACAGTCTCACCAAATTCCACACAAAAGGTATTTGTGTAGCGCTGCTCAATATTACGTGTTTCCATTGTTGTATGCAAACAGCGTATGCAAATATAGCGCGGACAAAACAGCGCATAAACGAAAACCGCGCCTGCACAAAAACAGCGCATGCAAATACAGCGTGGAGAAAAACAGCGCATGAACAAAAACATGCACAGACAAAACAGCACATGCAAATACAGTGCGGACAAAAACAGCGCATGTAGAAATGCGGCGCGGACAAAACTAAAGAATGAACAAAAAGAGCGCTTTCTTGATTAGTAACTTGATCTTAGCTACTTCTTAAATTATTTTCAAATGCAGCTCGACACAGATCGACGAATCTGACTAGCTTTTTTTTCGTGGCCACTTATGGCTGTTTAGAAAAATGAAGTTATTAATTTATAAACAAGTTGTTTTACACTCAGATGTGTGTGCGTGGTTCTTTTCCATGTACTTTGGCCAGTTTCAGACTCTAGTTTCAAAAATAACCTCCTGTTTTACCTTTGCGACGCGGCAGTTCTTAACGGTGTTGAGTTTTATAAGAAGCAGATTCTTGCAAAATTTGCAGGCCTTGTACAATTTGTGATGTGTTCTTTTGTCCATTCAAAAACATTGTTAAATGATGCATTGATCTTATCACTAGGCTTCGGATAGTTATGCAATTTGGATGTTACCCATGCAAGTGCATATTTATCGTATTTTTAGCAGATATTGCATATTTTTCTGCATCTCTTTTTCTTTTCGAATATTTTGTGGTATCTGCTTCAAAGATGACCACAATTTGTACGTCAACATGGAAATATGACTCATTCATCGCTGATTTGTCTCACCAAATCGTTCATACTGGGAAAGAGATTCTATTCTTGTACAGACTTTCTATCTGGTTCAGTGATCTTGCGCCTGCTACGAGATTTCATTGTCGAAGTTCCTTGCAATGGAATGCAGTTCAAACATAGGTCACCGTTATCTTTTGATGAGATCACTCCAGTAGCTTTCAAGGGACAAGTATCTTAGTTTTGTGCTATCTCTGTCAGATTGCAGTTCGATACATCGAAAGAAAAGAGATCGTCGTTCACTATATTAAACACGTATGTTAAAGAATTTAGAAACTTTACTGCAGATAGAACAGTGTTATTTCGTACTGTTTTGTGAAATTACTGTGAGTGCGGGAACGTGGTTCCAAGTAACTTAACATCTAATAACTTCAAAGCATGTAAAAAAACAAGGAACTTTAAAATTCAAAGCAAGGAACAGCAGACTTTAATCAAACTATCAATTAACAAATCTGGATCTCAACAATCTAAGTTGAGCGAGGCTTTGTGTCGTGCTATAGTGTCAGCAAATGTTCCTTGGCAAAAGTCAAACATAAGGAATTTTCAGAATGTTTTTTTTAAAAAACTATAGGCCTAGTAAAAAACCATTACCAGATGAATATACCCTATGAGAAAATTATATCCCTGTGTTATACAGTGAAACTTTGAGTGAGTTAAGAAAGAAAGCTACGAACAATAGTATCTGGGTTTCTTTGTCGGGTTTGTCCAAAATGATAGTTGGGGAATTTGTCCACTTTCCATTTGAGTGTTTAGGCTTGCACTCATTTGTACTTGAGCACTTATATGTTCGTAAACGTCACGAGTAGTCAATATAGGTTTTCCGTACTATCGAAAACATACGAGAATTCTTTTGAGGTATGTGTTATATTTTCGTGGTGTATGAAGTGTGATTTGAAGTACAAGGTGTGTGAGAAAAGTAATGAGACTGGCAACACTGCGGACGATCTCGCAACGTTGTGTCTACCGGCCTGTGCTAGACCGGTTTACTTATCCCTTCCATTTCCTCAGTCCGAGTTACAACTCCGTACAGCTACCATAACACATTATTTTTGACAGCGCCATCAGTGAAGTTGTGTTTTTGTTGTGTGTTACTAAAATGGAGCATCAGAATTTAGAACAATGTTGTGCAATAAAGTTTTGGGTTAAACTTGGTGAATTCGCGAGTGTGACTTTTGAAAAGTTGGAACAGGCCTGTGGGGAACATTGCTTATCAAGAGCACAAGTTTTCCGCTGGCACAAATCATTTTTGGAAGGTCGACAACACGTTGAAGATGAACCTCGCTCAGGGAGACCTTCAGCTTGAAAAACTGACGAAAACATTGATCGTGTAAGGGCTGTTGTGAGATCAGACGTCGTTTAAAAATAAGGATGATGAGTGAACAGTTAAATTTAAACACTTTCACCCTACATCAAAATTTGACAGACAATTTTAACATGCGAAAGATTTGTGCCAAAATGGTGCCGAAAAACCTCACAACTGAACAGAAAGACAATCGAAAAAACGTGTGCGTTGATCTTCTTCAGAGGATTGCCAAAGACCAAGAATTCTTCAATTGTGTGATCACAGGTGATGAATCCTGGATATTTGAGTACGATCCTGAAACAAAGCAACAAAGCGAAGAGTGGCACACTCCGTCATCTATTCGGCCGAAAAAATGTCGACAGAGCAAATCAAAGATCAAGACGATGCTGATTTTTTTAGAGTAAGCTTATCGTGCACAAAGAATTGGTTCCACCAGGACAAACTGGCAACCAAGTGTTTTATAAAAGTGTCCTTGAAAAGCTCAGGGAAAGAGTGATTCGTGTGAGAGCGGACATTGCAGACAAGTGGATGCTTCATCATGACAATGTTCCGCGTCACACGGCCGTTTCCATCAGTGAATTTTTGACCTCAAAACGCATACTGTTGCCTCAACCTCCCTACTCACCTGATTTGAGTCCTTGTGACTTTTTCCTTTTCCTGAAATTGAAACATGTCCTAAAAGGACGTCATTTTTTAGCTCTGGAGAACATTCAAAAGACTGTGACCGACCAGTTAAAAGCCGTACCAGTTGAAGACTTCCAGCGCTGGCTACGAAGAGTGGGAACAACGGCTCCGCCGGTGTATAGCTTCCCAACGGAACTACTTTGAAGGGGATAATATTGTTGTTTGAAAAACATAAAAACTTTAGTTAGTACAATATCAATCTCATTACTTTTCTAACACACCTCGTTTTTTGGTTGTTCTTTGTTAGATATTTATGTATTAGTTTATGATGAGTTGAGTTGATTTTGACCATAACGTTCCTTGGAGCAGCGAGGCTATATGAGTGAGGAACTACTGATTACCGTGGAATTCGAACCACATGAACTGCGGCCGGAATCGAACCCGGGTCTCCCAGGCCAAAGGTGTGTACATTAACCGCTTAGCCATGAAGTAGCTCCAGTTTATGATGGTAACATATTTCGTTTGTAATAAAAACAACATTAAAACCTTTTTTTTCAAGTAAATTATTATTATTATTTACTTGCAGTGCAACAACACTGTTCGCTTTTTATACAGAGTGTTTCTAAAGTTCCGAACTGTGACTTTAAAAATTAATTGTTGAGCAACAATGTAATGTTTTGAGAAATTGTTGCTTCTGATTTATAACGCTATCGTTATATCTACTCTTTAAGCAACTCTCGAATTCGGAAGAGGGTTTCTTAGAATTAGTGCGTATCAAGACAAAATTCTTAGAGTTAAAATGCTACGAAGCTTGCTCACAAGTTTTTATGTGTGTGTGTGGCTGTTCATCTACTCCTCTTTTCGTATGGCCATATATAAACGAAAAATTTAATTCAGCTTAATTTCCTTGTCCCCACTTTCGGAAGCTAAATTGCAGGGCTAAAGTCAGCAACGGACTATTTGCAAAAATTTGCATATTTTGTGTTAATGACAAATTATTAATATTATTATATGTTTAAATGTGGTCAATGTTCTTTTAATAATTTAATAAGTACTAATCATTTTTTATTAGTGAGGGGGTTACCTTAAAACTAAATATTTTGTGGGAACTATATTTTATTCCCATAATCTATTCATGTGCCTTCATTGCGAGGAAAGTGGAATGCAATGACTGGACGCGGAGAGTGGAACTTTGATAACGAAAGAGATTAGAGCATATCATTATTCACTTTAAATACAGTGGTTTATATTGTTGGTTTATACAGTGGTAAACACTACCTTAAAGGTTTCAATGCAATTTTTGTGTTAATTTCATTTGTAATGTTTCTTCTAGAAAAGTAATTTAAAACGATTTCAATATAAAAATACATTTAAGTTTTAATTATTTACAAAATCTACAGTGATGTAGCTTAGTAGCCTGTGCTAGCTAGAATGGAACCAGCATGCGGAAGGAGTGAACATTACAATTAATAGTGCATTGAATTGTTAACTCCAGTGAACAGTCTTTATGCCTATGTTTTTCGTTATTCGACTTTCGTCACAGTAAATGCGTGCGCGAAAATATCGGTATTCTTTCGTCAGCGCTATACGGGGCCACATTATTACAATTTGAAAAGTATTTTAGTACTTGTAAAATGTAAAGTGCCACAATAATTAAATAGTTTGAAATATACGTATCAAATATATATTTTGTGTGTCTTAATTGATATGCAAGTGACGTAAAAGTGTGCATGTTATATAATAATATTTTGTGTTAGAGGATAAGTATTGTGCATCTACTTTTATTCATTATATTTGTAGTTTCAGCAGTGCAACAGGTTGGTATGGTTTTTCGCGGGATACATGAAAAAGAAATACACATCGCACCCAACGTTCCCCAAACACTGACCATACACTGGGTAACCACGAATGAAACAATCAGCTGATTCCGCTGAGGTGGAAGCAGGGAATAATCACGGACACGATACATATCAAAAGTTCATGGTTCGAATCCTGAGTTTCAGCGGTATTGTTTTCAGTTGCTAACTGTTTACTTGTGGGTTAGTATCACTTAGTCCAAGAATCTGTTTTCTCCCATGAAGCGGTAAAAGGACATTCAGGGATCAAACCCGATACCATTAAAACTGTTTATACAAACGGTAGCCCATAGGGAACAAACCCTCATAATTGTTTGTTGACGTTGTTGCAACATACAAATCAGTACTAGTCGACAATGAACAACGGTACATGCGCAGTAAGCTGCAAGAATGAAAGGCAGATGTCTAGCTGCAAACGCTCACGAATCCAGTTCTGCATGAGTCTTACACGTCTTACGACTGATACGGTTTCTAGCTGGTTAAAACTTTTTTGAAACTCACACCAAGGCTTCGAGATCTTTAGTTTTTATATGGCGGAGGAATAGATATTATTCCTGCGCGTAAACACCAAAATTTTCAGGTGTTGATGTCCAAATCCGAAATATTCATGTTAGCGATAAATTGTTAATTAGAGTAAGAGAATTATTTGTATCAACATTATGCAGTAGGAAGTTTTAACATTATTCATAAAGCGATACATATACCATTTCATCATTTGTGATTTGATGTTATGCGATAAGCATACAGAACATAAATGACATTCTATTATTCTTTCTTGTTGAGTGAATCAATACATGAAATAAATCCTATGTAAATACTTACGATTTATACATTATAAGTTATTAATCTAAAGTTGATTCCATCACACATGGGAGCAGATGGAACCTTACTTTGAGGTTAAATCATACGAATGTTGTATAGAGATCTTTTATAAGAGGTACCGCACAACGCTTGTTCATCTAGAAAATCAACAGTGGATGTTTTAGTAAGAAGGTTTCGCGAAAGATGAAACGTTTCAGAGAAGCTAAGGAGTGAACAACCATCAATTTCCACACAAGATTTGGGTACGGATGTTGGTCAAAAATTTTGGAATTCCACTAGGAGGTCTTTGAGGGGCTTTCACAAGAGGTAATAAAATTTTTTTCATTTTGTCTGGGGCTACGAAACGTTTAAAGTTCCTAGCATACAGGGTGCGAATATTGTAAGAGCTCCGCCCATTTAATATCCGGAAACGCATAATAATAATTAGCAGCAGATTTAGGCGGAACAATGTTGTCAAAAAAACTCAACGAAACATTTTTTATTGACGAGACTGGTTCCATTTATGTGAATACATGAATTGTCAGAATACTCCCATATGGGCTACGGAAAATCCTCTTGCAGTACATGACGTTCCACTTTATTCTGGAAAAATGAGAGTATGGTGCACAGTTTCAAGGAGAAGAATTGTGGGTCTATTTTTTGAACACGACTGTGTATTGAGAAGTGTATAATGACATCTTCACTTAATTTGTAGGTTTGTTTGAGGAAGAAAAACATCATTGTTGTTTGAAGATGATGGAGTAACGAGCCATACATCAAATGATTCAATGGCTATGCTTAGTTATTTCTTCGGGGACCGATTGCTATCGGAAAACTTGTGACCGCCCCGTTTGCAGACCTAAGCGCACCAGACTTTAATTTGAGGAGCTGTCTTAGTGTGCAAAATCAATCTTAGGACAATCCAGGACTTGGAGGAGAATATAACCAGAATAGTGAGCGACATTCTGCTAACGATACTGTACAAGTGGCTTGCGATATGTGTCGTCATGTTAAGTTGTGCCTAGCATTTGATGGTAAACATTTCCAACTCATCTCTAAATGTTGAACTTTGTTATTCATCCGTATGTACGGACAAACTGTAGCCACATGTAAATATTATAATACTTGAAATGTGAAGGATTTATAGTTGTTTATAGAGCCTATATATATTAATTTCGAAAGCGGGATCTTTTGAAATTCTCTATAGTATCTATCGTATTTAATAGAGTAGAATACTTTATAGACAGTTTTTATGAATATGATTATAAATAGGCAAGTAAAGCTTTTATTGTTCCATTCGTGTTGTATTGTGTACACGCCTCCAAAAGTGCATTACCACCTGCATTTCTCCCTTTCCTGCAATAGTAGGCAACCCAAAAAGCTTGGAATTTGTTTGGTTAGGAATTCGAAAGGCGTTGGACCAAACCTCAATTTTGTTGCAAATGTATCACTGTGGCAAACTGCAAATAAAAGAAAATAAATTGTTAAGAATAACGATTTTATTATTGTGAAGGCAATAGATGACATAAAAAGTTAGAAAATAATCTTACTTAAGGAGTTCAAAGAAGATGAATGGCAAGAAATAGATATCAGAGAAAAGCATTTCTCTCCTTTTCCCCCCAAAAAAAATCTCGTAGAAAAAAAATACATAAAGTACATGTTTAATATAAATACCTAACAGCAAAACAAAAAAGCATCCACACGGAGAGACATACACAGAATGAAAGACACCAGTGGCGTACCAGACATGAGGGCCTCCCACGCAAGATAAAGCAAGAGAACCATAGTTGTAAATGCAATAATAATAATAATGATAACAATTATAGTAATAGTTATTATTATTATTATTATTATTATTATTATTATTATTATTATTATTATTATTATTATTATTATTATTATTAAAAACTCGTTTCCTTTTCAAAATCTCTGACTATGCCTAAGCGCATGTTTGCATATAGCGGTCATGTGTGCACCTTTTGTCAACGAGCGGTCCTAAAGACCAAAAGGGATGGAAATCTCCGAGAGAGAAGAGTAGATAAACTTTCTTATGATAAATTCTAGGTCAGAGTTCGAAGCAGTTGCTTTAGACAGGTGCTTTTTTTTTTCTTTTTTCAGGGAACAGAAAAGTTCTGGTGGCAAAGAAATTATACTATATAATATTGCAAATTTGCAAGTGAATTTATTTACATTGCAGTTTGTGGTAATAAAGGAATTATTAGAAGACGTTATTGTAAAAAGTTTTATTTCTTCATCCATCCCAAGTTTTAGGGCCCCCCTATACCTCGCCCTCCCTCAATATTGATAACGAAAATTCGGGATGATATATCGATGTCGATATATTTGCGATATCGAATGTTGATATATGAGAATATCGATATCCTTATATCGACATATCGCACAGGCCTAGATCCGAGAAATGATGCTTCAAACATACTGGAATCAACAATCAAACTCTAAATATGTTCTTCCATTTCTGTGTCCAATCTTGAGAGGGAAGGGTTTAAAACCGAATAAAAATTTTAAGCCAAAAATCTGCTAAAATGAGAGTAGTTATACTTCTCCCTTAATAGAATACTATTAAAAGAAATCTTTTACTATAATTTACCGGTTAGTTCTGTTTCTGATTGTCGTTACAAATCAGCTATAGTACAGGCACGTAGCCAAGGGAGGGTGGGTCCGGGCATCCGCATCCCGTTCGAAAAAGAAATTAAAAATTAAGGAATGATGAAACAAAAAGGGCATGAAGATGATGAATCAGCGTTAAGAAGTTATTCACGAGTATTTTACTGTGTTTCAAATGATAAGTTACATAAGCAGTAGCCAATGATACACAAATTTGAGCATAACGTTGTTGACATGTGTCCTTCTCATTCTTTCCTCATCACTCCAGCCTCATGAAGAACGCATTACCAGAATTACTTGCAATACATAGTGATGATAGCGGGATATCCTGGAAAAGTCAGGGAGTTTGAAATTTTTAGAAAAGTTACAGAATTTTCAGTATGTCTGCTACTATCAGAGAAGTTTCAAGCTTTCGAAAACATAATGCCGTTCTCTAATAGTGTGGACATTTTTATCATAATATTCCGTTATCGCTTCTCTGCAGTATCAAACATGTTATTTCAGGAACAGTTTTCTACTGTTCCTTTAACTTGTCGTTTTTAACAGATAGAAGTTGGCGGAAAGAAATTTCTGTTAACATATGATCCAACAGAGAAAGAATCGCAGAGTTTGTAACATTTTGTAAGACATTTTCGGATATGTACTTTTTATAATAATGGATGTACTTTTTATAATAGTTGGGGTCATAATGAAAGGAAAATTGTTACATTTGAATGAACATAGTAAGGAACGTAGATATTGTAAAATCTTTTTCAATAGTTATTTATATTCTTTTACTCGAGATTTCTTTATAGTTTGTTATTAGAATACTTACCATCATATCCTCATTTTATTGTCCTAGCAAACCAATATTTGTTACCAGTAAAACAGTTTAGATTGATCGAGCCCCTCATGTGATACAGTATTTCATGTGACGCACAACCCATCCCCATTACGAAATCCTGCCTAAACGAACCAATTTGCCACTAAAATAGCTTAGAATGATAGAGCCCCTGGTCTGATAACCACAGTACCTCATGTCACGGACCCACACATTACGAAATCCTGGCTATGTGCCTGCAACAGTACACATACTTTACGTAGTATAGCAATATTCTCTATAAATTTTCGCAATCAAGCAAACCGGAAGATGACTTTCCTGTGATATTAAAGTGGAATATTCCACAAAATAATCATTATTCATTGTCCATATGTCTATCAGTACTTTTGCCACGGACTGAGAGCTAGAAGACTAATAGAACTAGAAATTAGAGTTTTCATTCCTTTTTTCTCTCAGACTAAAATACTCATGCATTTTGCTAAGATTGTCATTTCTTTTAAATATAAGTCCCCTATCCCGGGCCAATTCTTGCTTGGATCCTGCTTTTTAGGGATGAGCATAGGCAAGTTGGAGAGAGTTTTATTTGAAACTTGACTCGAAAAATATTCTCCAACTGAAGTCGAGCCTATTCAAAGCAAAGCAAATATTGGGTGTAGTTTTAAGTATTCTAAAAAAGACATGAGGACGTGAGGCACAATAATAAGAAGAAGAAGAAGAAGAAGAAGAAAAAGAAGAAAAAGAAAAATGTGAAGAAAATTAAAAATTCTCTTCTTTCAGTTATTTATCTTCATTACTCTTTCATATATCCTCCTTTTTCCATTCTATTATATCACGGAGTATAAACATGAAAGATGGGCTGTTTTTTTCGAATACCAAGAAGTACAGTATTTGTTTACTGGTTGAGTGCTCACCGAAGTCTAGGAGACAAAAATGTCATTCACGAGGTTCCCGGTTTGACTTCCGAAGAAGCATGTGTCAAGACTGGTTAAAAATTATCCTGCGCCTGCCATGCAGGTTTAAACCTGTTCAGTCTTCGGCTTGGGCTACCTCTCTGCCTTAATACTAATGTAAGTAAATACTGATATTCACGCACAGAAGAGAAGTTTTGACGAGGCTGTCTTCTCATAAAAATTTATTCTCCTGTAGTTATAAAGATAACACGAAATGCTAGAATTGTCCCCTCTCGTGAACAATAATAAAAGTGTTCCACATTACTACTTACGTTTCTCATAACTTTCGTTTTCCAGCAACACTCTGAGCTCAAAGACTAATAGAACTTGAAATTTTATTTCATTCCTTTTTTCTGTCACACTAAAAACTTCTGCATTTTGCTGAGACTGACATATTTTTTAAAGAAATATAACTCCCCTATCCCGGACTAAAATTTTGGCAACCAGAGTTTCGAAGTAATCGGTACCCGAAAGTGTAAATCTTATCTTGGCAGTTTGTTAAAAGAGATTTTACATTTCATGTTATTTCTTTGTTACAAAATCACTTTCGGTTCTCTCTATTCATGGTGAATTACTGAACTTATACATTTACGATTATTGAAAAATTAATAGTTTTAAACAAAAAATCATAACAGTTAAGTAGAATGCATTATACATGCAGAAAATAGGAAGGTAATGAAAATCTTTTTTATTTGTTGACTCGTGCAAACTGAATGTGAGTAATAAATATTTATTCAATATATGTTACTGGGGGGCGCGGTGGCTCAGTGGTAGAGCGTTCGCCTCTGGTGCTTGGGGTCCCGGGTTCGATCCCAGCCTCCGCCAAGTGAACTTTGTGGTGGACAAACACACCGGGGTTCTCCCGTTTCCTCCCACTTTCTTCATTCCACCATTTGACTCATCTCTCATTATCACCGTCTCCTTTAGCCTAACCTGCATAACCGTGGGACGTAAAACTCAAAGATTTCATTTTCAATATATGTTACCATACTCTTGTGCAGCATTGCTTTGATTCTGCTTTCTGGAGGTGGGCATAGGCAAGTTGGAGCGAGTTTTATTCGAAACGTGACTTGAATCGAAGAATTTTCTCCAACTGAAGTCGAGTCCACTCAAAACGAAGCAAATTCTGTGTTTTTAAGTACTCTGGAAGAATGTGAGGCGCAAGAGTACGAAGGATCATAGAGGACTTGAATGTTCACTGCACTGCAATTGATTTCTATACCATTTATAATAATAATAATAATAATAATAATAATAATAATAATAATAATAATAATAATAATAATAATAATAGGAAGAAGAAGAAGAAGAAGAAGAAGAAAATTGAAACTATTTTTCCTTTTAGTTTTTAACTTCGTTTCTGTCTCTTTCATATATCGTGCCACGATAGCTCAGCGGCAGAGCGTTCACCTCTGAAGCATGTGGGCCCTGGTTTGCTCCCAGCTCGCGTCAAGTGAAGTTTTTGTTGGACAAACACCGTGTGCTTACGTTTTCTCGATGTTCTCCCGTTTCCTCCCACTTTCTTCATTCCACCCTTTCATTCATTTCTCATCATCACCGTTTCCTGAAGCCCAACCGGCATAACCTTGGGACCTAAAACTCAAAGCTTTCATTTCATTTTCTTTCATATATCCCCCTGATGGGCTGCTTTTTTTCTGCGAATACTAAAAAGTACAGTATTTGTTTACTGGTTGACTGGTGACCTCGGCGGTCTGAAAGTCTAGGAGGCAAAGATGTTATTCACGGGGTACCCGGTTTGAGTTTATAAATTTTTTTTCTCTCGTTATCGAAACAAGTTGAGATGCTAGAATTGTCCCCTCTTGTGAACAACATTAAAAGTGTTCCATATTACTGCTTACGTTTCTCATAGCTTTCTTTTTCCAAATAATCAGGTGATCACTGATTTCAAACCAGTGTAAACGAGCTGCACGGACACTGCAAACTTAAGCTGAGAAACAAGGAATTGGCTTGCTTCGAATCAGGTAAATTACCTCTAACTCCACTCGTGCTGATCTTTACTGGTTTCAGATGTTCTGAATTGGCAATCTCCAGTTGTGGCAAGCTTAATTGTTAGTGGAGACAGGTATCACAGATTAGAGATCTGCAGAGAGATATGTTTCCTCTTGTTATGTCAGTTCTTGCTTGCTGTACATAGACAAGCATTAAGCATGTTTTCTACGCGTCACACCAACACCTTCAAAATCATTGTCTAGCAGTCGTGTTCTTCTTAGCGTATTGGTAAGGAAGTAACTTCTTACTTTCTGAATGCTGACTTCGTACTGTTGCAAGTTCGAGTCTTACCGAATCCATTCGGCAATGTTCATAGTACTTTTTCGTAATACAAACCGCTCTCTGTACTGATGTAGATTAAGAAATGCTGAGAAATATTGTAGAAAGTGGCTAGATGTGTGTAATGCCGTCGAGGTGGAAAGAACGAGTAATTGTTACGTTCTTTTCAATTGCAGACCTTATTATATCTACACAGACACTGTAAATTCTTTCTGGTTCGTATTTCATGTTAGCTTTGTGGCACAGTACGTATTGTTTCGGTTTACGAGTAAGTGGGTCGCTGGTTGGAATCACTTCTACCCCATTTCTATTTTCTAAAATATTATAGTTTAGTATATTTTTACAAATATTGCCAGTAGATGTTCTTCTGTAACTATGCCTTATTTCAAACGCACAGACATGTGAGAATAGAGGTAAAGGATACAGGAGATGATACTTGTTTCCTTGTCTTACAATGCTTTTTAAAACACATCTTAATGTAAAAAAAATCAGGCATATAGGCAATTTAACATATTTTGGGTGGAATAATTTTTTGGTTGATTAGCGTTTTGCCGCGTCTCTGTTTCTTGTGAGCCACTGGTGGTGTAATTTCCAAAACACAAGTGGCGGCACCGCGAATCGTCGCTCCGGAGCCGCCAATATTTGGCGAGCTGTCGCTAGTTCCCCATCAGTGGTCCACCGACGCTTACAGTATGGGGTTGCTTCTGAAATTTTATTACGTATCATCATATCACATATCTCATATTAATGTTCAATTGAGTTGATTTTGAGTTTAAGGTTCCTTTCAGTAGCGAGGCTATATGAGACGTGGACCTACTAATTAACGTGGAATCCATACCATAAGAGCTCCCGCCGGGAATCGAACGCAGGTTTCCGAGGCCAAAAACGGGTACGCTAACCGCTTAGCCACGAAGGAGCTCTCTTACATTAATATGTCAGAATGATTAATGATATATTTTTACTGAACATTCAGTGTGGCAAAGGGTGTAATATTGGATCCAAATGTAATGTTTAACTTGTATATTACGATACTTCTAGTTTCAAATGAAAGTTTCGTGATCGAGATTTCTTGCAAAATACTAATTTTTACGCGAGCAAGAATACGTGCTTCTTTGTAGCTCTGAAAATTTGTACACTATAAATTTACAGTATTCTAACTATAAGCTTTGACTTTGTTTTATTTCCATTAATTACATTAGAAATATGTTTGATCCTTGAAAACCACCCCACGCAGTAATCGTCAGTGGACCACGGATGGGCAAGTAGCGACATCTCGCCAAAAATTGGTGGCCCCGTAGTGACGATTCGCAGTCGCCCCACATACGTTTTGAAAATTATACCACCAGCGTCAGAGAAGCAACGAAACGCCAATAAATCAGAAAATTATTCCCCCAAAATATGTTTAATCACCTATATGCGTGATTTGTTTACACTAAAGTTGAGTCTAAAAAACACTAAAAACAAGTACCCTGGGGTGGCCTCGAACCACCAACGTTATGATTACTAAGCGCGTGTTCTTAAGACTTCGCCATGGTGACGACGAAGAGAACTTCGCATGTAGAAGGATAAATGGCTGAGGTCTTTTTAATTTGGCCAATCAGAGCTCCTTTGATCGTGTATATTCGATGATAACAGCTTCGGATCACATAAAATGCTGAAACGGAAAAAGTGTGATTTATGTGAAACCTCATTGACAAGTATGTTGTGGGTAGAATATCAGTCAATGATAAGTACAATGCGTAAGCTGGTACAAGCAGACAGAAGTGGCTCGTGGTTGATGCACTTGGAAGCTGTTCAGGAATGTCTACCAATAATTGGAGCAGCAGGTCATACTAACTATCTGAAATCTGTCCATCTGTACTTACAGGAAATGCTGAAACTTTCTGAGAAGCAATTACATGTATGCATTTCTAAAGGGAGAATTTGTTGTATATAGGACAGGTACTTCATGGTGTGGCCTTGGATGTGATCTAGCTATTGAACAAATCTTGATGAGGTCACTAAAGACTACTGGCGGTCTCACAAGAGGAAGTGGATTAACAGAACTTCAGCGAGCAATTTGGGTACTTTCAATGCCAACAACTTGTGAGTACAGCATGGTTGTTCAGAATCTAGCAAGAATCGCACCATGAAGAAGCGAACAGACAGAGAAATGCATACATCAAGGATTCTGCAAAATAGATCTGATGGTAGAAAGATACTTGAATTTCTTCAGCAGTTCTCTCCTTTCACTACAGATCCATCGCTTAGGAACATCGTAACTGGGGTCATAGTTGATGAAAAGGTAGTAAACGTTCATGCTCTAAAAGAAGTAGGGAACAAAATTGTTGAAAAACTCGCTGGGAAGCTTGTGTTTTCTTATTCAATTCGAAGAGATAAAGCTGTTACTCTAAGTTCACACGAAAAAGTTACAATTGACGAAAAGGAGAAAATTGCCATAGATCCTGCTCTTTTGTTCCAGCGGTTTATCGTAGCTGCTACCAATACTGAAATGGATCTTGAACTTGTTCTACAGTACGAACTCTGTGCTTTCCCACTATCCCTGTTTGAATCACCAAATCTCCTGCGAAAAGGACAAAAATCTCAGCTAGCTCATGCAATAAATGTACATGTTAGAAATAAGTTACAAAATACATCGAATAAAACGTCTCAGATAGAGACATTCTCACAAATCCATGCGCAAAGTAAAAAATATATCCTTGATGGCGGTTCACTGCTTTATAGAATACCTTGAAAGGCCCTTGACACCTTTGACACTATAGCAACAACATACGCAGAATTTACGATCAGGAATTATGGAAAAGCTACTATAGTGTTTGATGGTTATGAAGCTACTACTCCTTCAATCAAAGATTGTGAACATCGCAGAAGAGGCATGAAGTCACGATTCAGCCCATTGGTTAAATTCACACAGAATACTACATTTATAGGCAGCAAAGAAAAGTTTCATCAGAATTCTGAGAATAAATCACAAATGATCAAACTCATATTCAATAAGTTGATTGAAAAAGGTTGTAGAGTTATCATAGCAGACGGTGATGCTGATGTAACTATTGTCAAGGAATCAGTTCAATCCTCAAAACATTCAAATACAATAGTTGTAGCAGAAGATACTGATCTGCTCGTGCTTCTTTTATATTATGCTTCTAATAGTGACTTCTCATTAGAATTTCGGAGTGACGTCAATCGCAAAAAAAGTGAAACTCAAGTGTATGATATACATTCCATTCAGGATGTGCTAGGAAAAGAAGTATGTGAATGCCTACTTTTCTTACATTCTTTCACAGGCTGTGACAGTACATCGCATATCTATGGTCTTGGCAAAACCACAGCATTTAACAAGTTTCTTCAATATAGTGATTTAAGACAAATTGCCAAAACTTTCTGCACAAGGAACAAATCGCAAAAGGAAGTAGAAAATGCTGGGCAACAAGCACTTTTGATGTTCATGCGTGGCAAGAAAAATGAAACAGTACAAATGTTTAGAACTCGTATCTTTAAGGAAAAAGTTTCATCATCTAAGTGTTTTGTAAAACCAGAGCTCCTACCTCCAACAGATTCAGCACTTAAATACCATTCATTTAGATGTTATTATCAGACACTTGTGTGGAAAGAAGAGCATACAGGTGAAAATCCATGTTCATGGGGGTGGAAGTTGAGTGATAATCAATACTATCCAGTTCTGAGTGATTTACCCCCAGCACCGAGTTCTTTGTTATCTATTATCCGTTGTAAATGCACTGAAAATTGTGTAAGCTTGCATTGTACTTGCAGAAGCGTTGGTTTACATTGCAGTGATGTATGTGGCCAATGCCAAGAAACAGAGTGTGAAAACTGTCCTCAAGAACAGCTGAGAGAAAGTGATGTGGAAGACTCAGACATTAAATAGAGATGCAAGTTCAAGTAACGTTTTATTAATTTGTGAGTTTTTTTCTTTTTTTTTTTTGTGATCAGCCTATTTTTGTATATTACGTAGAAAAGTAAGTTCTGTTCATTAAAAGATCAGCTTAAGTCTTGAAACTCCACCACTAATTTACTGGTATGTAAACGAAAATAAAAGTTCATAACTATATTTTCATTCTGTTTATGTCCATTTGACTATAAACTGGTAAACTCAACAATTTTGCTTTCAAAGAGCTAAATCTAAATACTGATTCATTAGGTGAATAAAATTCACGAGTTTGTAATAATCTAAATGCTGTTACAATTAAATAATAGCAATTGTATAATTATATCTAAGGAAATTGAGGAGCATCTCGACGGTTATATTGGGTCGACGTTTTTGGACATTTCCCGTGAACGGATTTTGGCGGATTTTGTGTATGTTATAAGGGAAGCATATTAGTATATTGTGCCCAAATATCTCTTCTGTTCCAATTTGTTCTAGGTATCACCCTATATTTCCGTATTTCTCCTGCACTAATATTGATGAACACCAATACGAACTCTCTATGACCCACGATTCTCGAGATATGCCTCCTTAAATATCTGGAAACCGGCTATTTTTGGCCAACATCTCGCGAACGGTAAGTGACGCCTTGCCTTATAGTTTTTGATCACTTTCTCTTATAGTTTTTGATGCTCTATGAAATGCAGGGTTCAAAATTGAAAAAAAAATATCGTAAATAACAGACGGACAAACAGACAGAGAGAGACATCTTAAGTTCATTGAACATGGTTCCTTCTCTATAGTGATTGAAACCTCTGCATTCAGATCAAGTTAGAAATCTTCTGGAATATATTTGTTAGCCCTGAAACGGGCTGTTTTGATTATCCGAATAGTAGGATCTCCAATGTCCCTTGGCATTAATAATCGCCTGGATCCTTGTCGGCATCCGTTCAATGAGAGTTCGAAGGAAAGGCTCACTCTCAGAAACTTCCTGCTAGGCATCAGAAATAAAATTCCACAATTTTGTTTTCGTGGGGGGTGACGGATTAAGTCAGTGTTCTTTCGTAATTCTTTTAAGTTCCGCACACACGTTCTCGATCGGGTCATGTCAGCACCACGTGAGAACATCCAGATCGCCCTGCTGCGCCAACCAATTCTGAACTACCCGAGACATATGGACGGGTGAATGGCAGCATGACATTGCGAGAAATGTACACATACTGTCCACCCGTTAGAAGTCCCTCCACCTGATGGAGTACTCCTGGCACCTTTGATATCAAGAGACCCCAGATAACAGAAACACACCCACAATGCCGTGTGTGGTAGACATATCGTGGGGTCATGCCTGGTTCCTTTTGGTATACACACGACAACTGATCATGCACTTTCAGGGACAAACACGCATTCATCTATGAAGATCACATCGTTTCAATTCCAACGCCTGTTCGTCTCTGCAAATTCAAGATGTAGTCGAATTAGATCCTGTAAGAGGACTTCCTTTCTTGCAGCATACAAGCATGGAGACCCGCTGTTCTAAGCCGTCTTCAAACAGTAAATCGTGAAGCATTAAAATTCGCAACCACTACCGGTCGGAGTAGCCGGGAGGTCGTATGTGGCCTCTGCTCTTCAACAGCAATGAGTCGATTATCTTGTTCTTGTGGTACTACAAGTTTTCTCCAAGTACCTGAACGTCTATCAGATTCTCCATTTTCCCGATATCACTTTACCCACCATTGAGGAGTCCTTATGGAAACTCCAGCACTTATCACTGCTTGTGCGACGTTGAAGCCGATATTTGCGATGGCTAAAATGCGATCTTTGGATTCTCATCCATTGTCTACAACCAGAGACGGCGGATCTGCCTGGGCTGTAGCCCGATCAATATTTAGGAAAGTATTAATTAAAACATTCACGACATATTAAAAATGATAATAGAAATCAAATAATTAATAACCACTCCCATTTTTTCCGTGGAATTAATTTTTGACAACGATGTAATAATAAAAATAACGTTCTACTTCCAAAGACTGTGTGTGCTGCTTTTGTTTTTCGTCCGTGATCCGGCTTTTTCCTTTTTTCTTCCACTTTCTACTACCACGCAAACACTGAAGAAACAACATTCTGTCAAACAAGTTAGAGTATAATAACAGGAGTGTTGACAGTGTTCTTTCGTTTCCGCTTTATTCCTTCTCTGCTTTTCACCCACCCTGTTCAACTCATTGTTCGTCGATTGAGTAACAACGAACACATATACAAATGAACGAGAAAAAAAAACTTGGTATTTCGTCACCCTACAATCATGTATAGTATAACAGAGCTCTTGCTTGCTCTACAACCTTCTGCTCTTTTCTCCTGCACTTTGTTTAGGTCGATTAGAGAACCTCCTGCTTTGAAAAAAATGGAGAGCACTAAAAATTATAGATCTCCTTTGCTGACGAAATACCTTCTAATTATTTATAACGTCATTCATGATGCATATCCCACGAACGAATGAGTACGAGAAAAAGAGAATGAAAAAAGACAATAACAAGTACGTGTGTAATAGCATATATTTTTACATTTTCCTTGGCAGAACATCTTTTAAACAATTACAGGAAAGTAATATCGGTGCTGAAGCTGAAGTGATGGATGGACGAGCAGAAGTAACGAAGCGTTCCTTCCAGTCCAAATTTAACGACTTCGTTCAAGTTTAAGATAAAGTTTTGGAGAACTGCGCAGATTTAACTTTGAGTCCTACATTGCGGCAGAGAAAAAATCCCTAAAACGTTTGATACGGAAAAATACGACACTGATCATGTTCAGCATCGAAAGAATATTACTGTGAAAAATACTTTGAAGCCTACGACTTGGTCTTAAAGAACATGATCAGAAGATTTAAGGATTATATTTCTCTGTGCTGTAGGATATTTAACATTTGCTGATAAATAATACTAATGGAAAATCTGTGCGCATATCCCCAATTTTAATGTAAGTGTATTCAAAAGACATATATTTTCATATTTTAAAGCGACGTTAAAGATGCTTTTCTCGCTTGACCGAAGCAAACATTATTCTTTTAATGTCATTCAATTTGTTTAAGATCTGGTTATCTTATTAAAATCTGAATCAAAAAGATAACTCATTATTTGTTTTCGGAAGTTAATACGCTGAAAATGCTTTACCTTACTGTTTCCATGACTTTAGTCACACCAGAAAGATTATTTTCGACACTATGAAGAATGAAATATTATCTTCGGAGTACCATGATCCAACATAAATTAACTACTTGATGACTCTTCATTCCTACAAAGATTTTCTCGAAGAAGTTGTGAAATAACGCAGTACCATTGCCAAGGAGCTCATATTAGTTGAGGTGAGTTTGAGATTTACTTCCTTTCAGCAGCGAGGCTATCTGAGACGGGAACTACTGATTAATCGTGAAATACGAACCACATGAGCTCACGCCTGGAATCGAATCCGGGTCTCACGCCAAAGGCGCGTACGCTAACCACTTAACCACGAAGAAGCTTGGAGCTCATATTAGTAAAGAAGAAAGCACATTATGGGAATTTCAGTGGAGACAACTAAGTACGACGACTGTTAAATAAATATTTTTCATCTCGAATATATTGTGATAATGGTCAATCTTATTTGATGTCATTTTTTAAAAGAATAGCACTATCTTTTCTGTAACTCACTACAGTATACAAATTAAATTTCACACAGTGTGCATTGAAGAGGGGAAGGGATTACAACATACAGTACGATGAACTGCTTCCTACCCAATGAACAAAACCTTTCTTGGAAAATTCAGCCCTGTCAAAGGTTGCCATCATCTGCCGCCACTGTCTACAACAACGTGATTTGATTAACCTGTTACAAACAACCTGTGTGATTGACTGATAACTACACAATATATTGGCAGAATAAAAGTCTTAATTTTAGTGCTGAAACTGCTCTCAGACAAAAAAGCAAGCTGCCCCCAGGCGTGGCTTCTGTGCCTTGTAACGTTGTGTTAAAAACAGACACAAGGTCAGTTGCTTAGCACTTTGTAAAACAACTGATAAGGCTTTTTGTCTTTTATACAAATCATATTTACCAAATTGTTTCAAGTTTCTTTATTCCTTACAAAAACAATATATCCAGAAACACGGAAGCCCACAGGAAACCCAGCCGCAGACCACGATGTGATCAAGGGATGAACTAAACCATATTTTCCAACTTTTTCCAGTCTAAATAAAGTAGATTGAAACCCATTTTACCCAGTATATACCTGAGCGTCAAGGGGGGACTATAGCTCCTATAACCTTCCCTTTGGATCCGCGCTTCTTCAAATCAATTCATATTTCATAACTTCACACACGGCACGATCAAGCACTGAATCTATTGAAATCTTTCTACGTAATAAATATCGAGTGTTTGCACTTTTTCTATTAAAGCTCGTAGTATATTATATCATAATAAAAATTGTCACTCATGTAATGTTTGCTGATGTAACTCATGATAAAAATGTTTTGTTTTGAATGAAAATGAAACGATTGAGGTAGTCTCTGCCAAGTAGAAGACGTGTAATTTATTAAATCGCCCTGCAACCCACTTGGCCACACACTTAGGTTACACTCTTCATGTTTTTCTTCATGCTGTCTAAAGTATAATCTAATCTTAAATTCGCATTTCCGATTCGGGTTTTCTAACAAGAATTATTATTTTGCAACCTAATTTTAATGTAAAATTCTGACTTAATTAGATTTAAGAACTTTGCATTGTGCATTAAAATGGTGACAGAAATATAGTCAACTCTCAGTTTCAGACTTCATGTCCACCTTGAATCAAAATATCTGTGCTGTCATTTCTTTCAATGTTGGTAGAAGTCGAAAGTTGCAGTTGATCTCATTTTTTCGCTTATATCATTTTTAATTCCCACTATTTGTTCAAAAAATTTTAAAGAAATATTAGTTACTAACAAGTAACACTTCCGAAGTTAACTTGATAAAATTTAGCAGGTAGATACTACACACGAAACAAGCGAATACGTGTTTCTTATTTTCTGCAAAAAGCGGTTTTAGGGGGCAAACGCCCCACCCAAAAATTTGTAAGTTGAGGCCAAAGGCAAAAAACAATTGAACAGAAAACAAAATTGTACACATATATTGTAGACATAAAACGAGGGAATATGGGTTTCTTATTTTCCTTAAAAAAAAAAAAAAACATACGTGTGACAAAGAATCCTCCAAAACTTCGATCGTGAAATATCAAAAGTGCTAATAACAGTATGTCAGAAGTGCTTGAAGGACATGAAGAATTGGAACGACACTTAGTGTAGTGACAACACGCAAAAAATAAAAGAACACTTTTTTTAAATTTCTGCGGTAAAACCGTTTTCGGGAACAAAAGCCCCCACCCAAAATTTTGAAATTTAAGGCACAAAAGACAAGAACAAGTGCACCGAATTAAATGATATTGTGCACAGATATTGTAGACGTAAAATAAGATAATCGGGTTTCGTATTTCCCTGGAAAAAAGCGATTGAGTACGGCACAGACCTTCTAAACTTTTGATTACGAAATAACAACAGTGTAAATAAGCATACTTCAGAAGTTCCTAAAGAATATGGAGAATTGCAACGAAACTTCGTACAGGAACAAATTGCTAAACAATAAATGAAACCTGTTTTAATTTTTGCGGTAAAACAGTGTTGGAGCCTACGGCACATCCGAGAAAAAAGGAAATATTACCGTAATAGCGCAGGAAGGACTGGACCGAAGCAAATGAAATTTGTGTAGATATTATATAGACCCTATGTAAAATAAGGCCTTTCGTATTTCGCAAGTGTCCCTATGTATTTTGCTTCAAATTTGGCAGATCAACAGCAAACTGAAAATAAATCGACACCTATATTTGTTTATGTACACAAACATTCGAAGGGTTAAAGGTGCCTCCTGAAATACTATAAAATACGCTACACTGTTTGTGCTTGGAGTTGATCTGCCAAATTTGAAGAAATCGCATGTAGACACGACACTTGTGAAACACGAAAGTCCACATTTTACATATTCAATATCTACATACAGTTTCATTCGCTTCGGTGCACTCCTCCCGCCACACAACGCCTCGGTCCACTCAACATGTTTTCTTCTCAAGGGAATACGAAACACGTATTCCCTCATCTTACCTCTACAATATTTGTGCACATTTTATTCACTTCGGTCCACTTCTCCTTGCCTTTCAGGGTCAAATTCGAAAATTTTGGACGGGTTTTTGCCCCCAAAAGCCCTTTTCCCCGAAAATTAAAAATACCGTATTCCTTTATTTTTACCTGTTGTTCCTACAGAAAGTTTCGTTGCAATTCTTCATATCCTTTACACACATCTGACATACTGTTACTAGCACCTTTCATATTTCGTGATCAAAGGTTTGGATGGGTTCGTGTCCTACCCAACTTTTTTCCAGGAAAATACGAAACCCGTGATCCCTCATTTTATCCCTACAATATCTGTGCAAAATTTCATTCACTTCGGTTCACTTCTTTTTGCCTTTCGGGCGTCAACTTTCAAAATTTTGGGTGGGGGCTTTTGCCCCCTGAATCCGTTTCTCCGCAGAAAAGAAAAAAACCCGTATTTGTTAATTTTTTGCGTATCGTCCATACACAAAATTTCGTTGCAATTCTTCATGTCCTTTACACACATCTGACATACTGTTATTGCACTTTCGATATTTCGTAATCAAATGTTTGGAGATTCCCGTGCCCCGCCCAACCGTTATTTTTTTTTTCAGGAAAATACGAAACCCCGTATTCCTTCATTTTACGTCTGCAATATCTGTGCACAATTTCATTCACTTCGGTTCAGCTCTTTTTTTTTTCAGGTGTCAGTTTCAAAATTTTGGGTGGGGCTTTTATATTAAACCTTTACATTATGTAGCTTTTTTTTATGAGATTCTTATTTTTGAGGGAAGCAGAGAAATGCTTTCCTCTGATATCTGTTTCTTGCCATTCGTCTTGTTTGAATGCTTAAGTAAGATTATTTTGTAACTTTTGATGTCATCCAACTCCGTCACGAGAATAAAATTGTCATTGTTAATAATTTGTTTTATTCTGTTATTTGCATTTTGCCACACTGATATATTTGTAACAAAATTGAGGTTTGGACTTTCGAATTCGCCTTTCGAATTCGCAACCAACCCAACCGCGGAACTTTTTGGGTTGCCAGTTATTGTAGGAAAAGGAGAATTACAGGTGGTAATGCACTGTTGGAGTCATTTATACATAATATTCTCAAAGGCCTGTCCCACGAATTTTGAATTATTACTCAATAATGAAATGTGTGATATGAGTGTGAGTTGCACATGGAGAAAAATGTGATTCTTTAGCACATTTTTTCTAGGAAGTGAAATACTCTAAGTAGAGACATGTGTGGAGGAAATGAATGGCGTTACCTGTTTGGAAAATAATAATGGAAACATTTTCTTTGGCGAAAAACATTTCCAAAATCCTGTGCTGCGAGAACTTCTTCTTTAGCTTTACATGCATTGAATCGTAGCAAATCAATATAGTGTCTTTACAATGTATAGTTTGATAATTAAATAACATTTTATGTCGCCAGTATGAAAACCTCATTCCCCCAAAATTTCTTATCTGCTAGCAAATTGTTGGTACTAAACTGCACCACATGGTATGTAGTGAATGTCTGTTAATTATTGCAAATTTTATTCGGAAAATTAGTTAAATATACATAATTACCAATTTATGTGTTTGGCAACTTTTTTTAACAGCAGATCCTGGGGTGCGCTTTCATAACTCCCATGGAGCATACGACGCCTTAAATTGCTGAACACTTTCTTCACGACCAGTTACGACGTCAGAGGGAGACAGGGGGAGTCCTACGGTGGCTTCGTTTGCCATCTTCCCGGAATTCACCTCCAGATAGAAGTATTATATTGTAGGCAAAGTAGTAAAATTATTCTCTACGGCATTTGAAAACTAGCAATCAAATCCTTCAAATATTTCTCTGCCCCACCCAAGAAAGTCAAATTAGCGTCTTCTCTTCTCCAAACTACTGGGTTCATGGTCTCAATGGTGTCCCTAATGCTTCACAGTATAATTTCTAATGTTTTTGGGATTGTTATGGTACGTATCGCCTTTTAAAGAGCCCCAAAAAAGTAATCAAGTGGAGGTAGATCAAAGTAAAGATGGATATACCACATCTCAATGATCCAACAGAAATGACTGTGTATTCACACGATGTTTTATGTGACGAATGATTTATGACGCCATCACGTTAACATCCAATATCCCTTTTCCCTTCAGCTTGTCTAATGGTTAGCCCTCCTGCCTTTGGTGCTCGGTGTTATGGGTTTCATTTCAAGTGGGAGAGCATTGAACACATTACGGTAATTCGAATTTCACCTTAAGCTGTTCGCATCTCATATGACCTTGTTCCTAAAAAGGGACGCTTAATTTCACGAAAAAAAATCACGTTTGTCATCCTTCAACCTTCAACCTAAACACGAAAGACTGTACTTTTCCAAATAAAGGATTTTGAATAAAGTAAAATTTTCAGTCATACACTGTAACCAATAAGCGTGAAAATAAGTGCCTCCTACCATAAAAAATATACGGTTTACCGTTTTTCTAAAATAATGGTAGGAGACTGTTTTCCTGTCAGATGTTTGTGTCGGGCATGCGCATTGGAGAGAAAAAGCACATATTCGAAGCGAGGATTGATGGCGCGTAGGTTCGGATGTGTTGTGCTTTATTTTGTTTTGTTTCTTTCTTTTGTTTGTTTGTTTGTTTGTTTAGTGTGTGGTTTTCTGGTGTGATATATACAATAGGCCTACGACTGTTGAAGATATCCTGGAAATTCAACATTAAGCAAGGTAATGTATGGGAAAGCACCATGTTAATAACTTTGTTCGGTGACAAACAAAACTTTAGCTGGCTATCGTGGCAAGCAGATCGCTCCAAAGTGCAACGATTCGAAACCAAGAAGGATGTATAAAGTCTTATGATAATGTAGCCAACTACGAGTGGTTTGTGAAGTTAGAATTAGAACCACAATGTTGAAATACTTAAAAAAAAAAAAAAAAAAAAAAAACTTTTAGGAAAAGTGCTTCGTAGTTTACCGTAACAGCAAAAAACTTTTAGGAAAAGTGCTTCGTAGTTTACCGTAACATCATTACATAAATTGTGTTGCATCAACTGGAATTTTTCATGTTACAGAAACAAAAGTATACTGTCACTCATGTGTGCCGGAATGAGGGGCAGGGGGTCGCTCCCCTAGCTAGTGAAAACGTATTAAATTTCTTAATACAAATAAAAAATATCAGTATATATAGTAACCAGGGAGTTGAATCCCCTAGAAAATTTTCATCCGACGCCCATGCTGTCATTATTTTTTCTGGATAAATAAATTGTTAGATTTGAAAAATATTTCTGTAAATATTGTTTTTATCTTTAATTTTGTTCTGAGTACCTATAATCTGTTCTGGTGTCTTGTTAATACATTTGAGCGTTTAATAGTCTAAATATGCAAAAGTTCGATATTCTGGAAGTTTGGTGACTTTTTTTTTTTTTTTTTTTTTTTTTTTAGCATTGATGCCACAGTTACATAATCATGCAAACACGTATTTATTAATTCGAGATAGCGGATACTGGATACTGTAGGCAGTGTTGTGAGAAGTCATATGGTTTTACACTTGTTTAGTCGTACTTCTGGTCATTCTAAGCTATGTTGTCGAGTGCCTGCTTGGTTATCTGAAACCGTAATAATGCGACTAATCGAATGAATCGCTGATTAGAATATTTGAGGTCTATTAGTCTACTGGTACTCATAGCGAAAATACATGCAATAAAGCTAGTCTTAACACTGTAACAGAATATCGATTTATGAATATCTTAAAAGGGCATGGATGTTTGTTCCAAATACATCTTCAAAGCGTGCGAAAACTCAGCTATAAAACTCAAGATTTTTTTTTTTGTATGTAAAATCGAATCCTTTTCTGGTGTTTTGTTCAATACATGAGAAAATTAGTAATTTTGAAAAGAAAAAGTAATGTATGTTAAAGATGATATCAGAAAAAGGGTTCGATATTACAAACTAAGAATTAATTTCAACTTTTATTCTTATGGATATTATGCACGTCGTAGGTGCAACGCTTCTTTCGTTCACTTTTGTTTTCTTTAGTTAAGTAGTCTTTAACAGCAGTGGACCAGGTGCACTCTAGTTGCATCCATCCAGAAAAATTATTGCTAGCCAGTGTGTGTACTGATACAGTTTTCAGCAATTCGATGAAAATTGGGTCAATATATATTGACCAGCAAGAATTCTTACTGGATCTAGCAAGAGGGCACAGGTGTGTTATTACTGTGTACGGTAATAACACACCTGTGTTTTTTTTTTAAAAAAAACGGCCCTAAATATTACGGTAAATTACTGTAAAATATACGGTACCAAATTTGTTTCTAAACATGGTCAATATTATTTTGCTTTTAAATATACGGTCTGCCGTTTTTATGAAAAAACGGTGGTCCGTAAAATTTAGGGTAATCGGATGGCAGCAAGAGTTGACGGTAATCGGTCAGTAAATTTAAGGCGAAATTTTTTACAGTGTATATGAATTTGTTCCTATTTATTAGAAGTATGTCACATCATAGTTATAGTATTCGACACTAAGATACTTTCACACATCCGTCTCACTTGCGTTATTAATGTCGTAGAGATCAGCAAAATTGGTGTTTACGAATATTTCTGATACTGTAACGTTCTTAGTTTGTAACACGGCATAATAAATATGGTACTTTAAGGTTTCCGCTTGGTATGGTATTTCCGCGTGTACGTACATTTTCGTTTGAGGTATGTATTTGAAATACATATGTAATAAATGACCTTACATAGTACCGTTTATAAAGAACTTTATTTTGAGTTGGCAACACTGATAATCGGGTAGTATTGTAGAGTATGTGAAAAAATGTCTCCTTAATTTACGTGTATTATGTAATATTTAAGCCACTGTAACACTTCGAGTCCCTTGCTGGTATTTAATATATTATACAGCCTGTATATAAATAAGTTAGGATTCGGATTCAGGATTCATTATGAAGAAGATATATTTGTAATAATAATATTTTATATCTATGAATACAGTATATTTTCAGCTTTTATTCAGAAGTGTTCAATGTGCGATCCTTTTATCACACGGCAAATGTCCCAGCGGCACTCGATTTCCTGCCAAATTAGTGAAGCATTTCGACATTGACGGTCGCAGATACCTACTTTATGTGAATTCGCAGCTCGTTGACGTTACGTTACATTTTCTTTAATGTAGCCCCAAATAGAGTAATTAATTGGTCAAATCAGAGGAATAAGGAGACCACGGAATCATTCCTCCACGACCAATTTAGGACGGTACTTCACGATTAAGATAGACAGCAATTTCATAATGAATATGCGCAAGTGTTTCATCTTGTTGAAAAATGAAATCATCACTCATATCTTCGTCTACATTCTGACCAAATTTATTGGTGATCCACTAAGCAGCTTTTCAGATATTTTTTCCTCTCGGACGCGCAATTGTAGTGTTAAATAGCTCTGCAACTTATAAAGGTATGATATGCCTGTGACGGTGAGGTCAGCAAGAAAGTAAGCACCGTGTAGTTTGATGACGATTATGGTACAAAACACATTTACTTTTGATGAGTCTCGTGCATGTTTCGATTATCCATGAGCTTTTTTTTTTTTCTTTCTTCATTTCGTCATCCTATCATCCCGTATCCGAACTTTACTGCTGGTGTGGAATGTGGCCTCACCACTAAACACAATTATGTTCATAAAAGTATCGTGAGTTTTACATAGGGATGCATTCGAGTCGAGTCGAGTCGAGATTTAAGCCTGTCTCGACTCGTGTCTCGACTCGAAAATATGTTTCTGTCTCGACTCGTGTCTCGACTCGACAGTCTCTGTCTCGGCTCGACTCGAATTCGAGTCGAGACGTCTCGAAATTCGAGTCGAGACAAAATGTACGAGTTAAAATATACGCACACATCAGCCAGACCATCATGACTACCTACCTAATTGTCAGTATGTCGACTTTTGGCATGGATAAAAACGGCGACACGTCTTGGCATACACGCAATGATCCTTGATAGGTCGCTGGAGAGAGATGGCACCACATGTGCTCACTCAGCTCACCTAATTCCCGTAAATTCCGGGAAGGGGGGCGATGTGTTCTGACGTGACGTTCAATCACATCCCACAAGGGACATCACTCAAATGTCCGGCTCCAATTTCAATGAAACTTTTTTTTTGCTGATAGAAGGCATGTATGCATCATTACTTGTGATAACAAATTTTTGCCATGGTGTATGTTTTCTATTTTTTTTAAATAGCTTTTAAGAGTTGTGATGTGGTTATTAGAGATTACTACAGAAGTCCCTTACTACCCTTTGTAAACGGAGCGTTAATGAAGAAAAGTGAAGAAAAACCATGTGGATACATATAAGTCCTGGGGGGAAGTCGTATGGTAGATATGACCTTGATGGCAGCCATCTTGAAATCCGCCATTTTGAATTAAGATCAAGTTTTCAAAATGGGAATAGGGTAATATGATACATAATTTCGGGCTAGAATTTAATTAGAAAAATAATGGTGAGGTTAGTTTTAAGATACACCCATTTGGGGGAAAGTTACAGGCATATTAATTGTTTTTACTTACTGTGTGCGTAAGTCCCTTCTTACTTTCGTCTCAAGACCTGTAAATCGATCGCAACGACAGAGCCCGGTTTCGCACTAGTGTTTAGAAATCTTTAAACTCACTTGAGGCAATATTTGAGGATTATTGTATTGTATTTTGCTATTAATTAAATTTGAACCCACTTCATGATCTTGTGTAAAGTATCACTAAAAGAGAATTTCTGTTTTTATGGAGAACGTAAGCATAGCAATTATAAAAGGTGAGTAAGGTGCGTATGTATTTATAAAAAAGTTTATTTTACGAGTCTTTTGTGGTTCCGCCAACCTATTCTTTAGTTGTTTTTTTTTTCAAAATACTCATATCTCATAAATAAAAGAGCTATTATAAAATCTCTTACCACTATTCTTTAATACTTATAAAATTTTATTTATTGTAAAAGCACTGGCGAGATATTCCTTATCGCCTAATAAAATTATCGTGGAGCTCCTTCGTGGCTAACGGTTAGCATACTTGCCTTTGGCGTGGGAAACCTGGGCTTGATTCCCGGTGGGAGTTCATGTGGTTCGGATTCCACGTTAATCAGTAGGTCCACGTCTCACATACTCTCGCTGCTGAACGGGACGTTAAACTCAGAATCAATTCAACTCAAAATTATGGTTTTGACTTAATTATGATGTTATTAGTTTAAACGCCCAACTGCCCAGTAATTATAAACATTGACTACATTATAAAATTTTAATTTGTGACGACTAAAATATCAGAAATTAAAGATTATTCTTTGGGTTTTGGAACATTTTGAAAAACGTGAAAAACTGGTACTGCACCGATACAACACACCTTTTGGATTTGTCATTGTGTAAAGTGATACAAACTAAAGAAGAATTACAACTTTATGAAGTTGTATTAGGGCTTATTATTTAGAAATAAACACCAAATAAGTATAATAGTTCATACCCGTATCAAATACCAAGTTTATGATGAATCAACTACACAAAGTAGGATCCCAAAACGCTCATTGCAATTTGTTCCATCCTTCAGTCGAACCAGGAACTGGAACATAAAGAGTGACATTTTCTTTTTAAAGATACTTTGTCCAGCTAAGTATTGTGAAGGTTTATGTCAGTAGAAGGAATTGCATTCCATTATACAAGCGCAATTTCACAACTTTATGTACACATTACTAAATATCGAACACCCTTGTCCATATGATTAGCGTACGCGTCTTTGGTGCTGGAGACCTAGGTTCGATTTCCGATGGGAACTCCTGTGGTTCTGAACCCATGTTAATTTGTAAGTTCACGTCTCATATAGCCTTGATGCTGAAAGGGACACTAAACTCTAATCTAATACTAAATACAAATATTTAAAGAAAAATGATGACGCACCAAGATGACGTGAATCTGGCTATCAAATCCATTTTGTGTTTTCAGTTATTTTCTAGTAGTATTTTTTCTAGGCATCCTTTCAAAAGACAGTGATGCAAATTTCGTAACTGCGAATTCCTGTTAGAAGCCATGAAATTATCCGATTAGATGCAAAATTTTCCGTCCACTAAAATAGATACCGTAAATTTACAATATCTAACTAGAGATGCGTTCGAGTCGAGTCGAGACAGAATTTTCCTGACAAAATTCGAGTCGAGACACAGCTCTTCCAATAGAAAAATATATATTTTTCGAGTCGAGACATCACTTTTACATGACATTTTCGAGTCGAGACAGTCTCAAATCTTGTCTCGTGCGCATCCCTATATCTAACAATAAATAATTCTGAAAGATATCGCTTTCGAGGGAAAAAATGAAGTGAAATCTTTGAGTTTTACGTCCCACGGTTATGCCGGTTAGGCTAAAGGAGAGGGGTGATGATGAGAAATTAGTGAAATCGTGGAATGAAGAAAGTGGGAGGAACGGAAGAACCCCGAGGAAACCCACGCACACGGTGTTTGTCCACCACAAAATTCACTTGGTGCGAGCTGGGATCGAACCAGGGTCCCCAA